>NC_045560.1:52969637-53597137 GCF_009819795.1 Aythya fuligula
GCAATGGAAATACTTACAAAGCCTGGGCCTGATTAAATGTTGTATTATAAGGAGCAGAGTTATTCTAGTACACCATATGACGGTACTGTTGTCTTACAATATACTTTGGCAGAAAGTTCAGAATGTTTTTTGGACTAGGATTAATGCAAGGAGGGCCAGCATTGCTCAAACAATATTAGATTTAGAGCTTCAAAAATCAGGATAAACTATTCCTTCAGTGTCCTAATCCTATTTGCATCATTAAGGGCCTACTGCATTGCAGGGAAATGCATTTCAGAGGACAACATTCTTCAAAAAGAAAGAAGTGGCTTTAGCCTTTTGTGTGTGAGAAAAAGGCAAAGAAAAAGATTACGGAAACCAAATTATGACACATTCATTTTAAATCACTTAAAGAGCTTGAGGCACGGACTGTATTTTTCAGCATTTTAAAAATTCATTTTTATGTGCTACAATGGAACTAGAAAGCAGCTGGTATAATTGATGCTGTTTTTTTCTGTACAAGGATGGTTTACTAATTACTGTTAGCAGCTCTGTGTTAATGGGCAGGGGTTTTTAGGATCCCAGAAAAAGCATCTTGTCTTGATCCTTACAGTTATAAGCCCAAGCTGTAAACTTAATACTAAGAATTCCTAATAAATGTGGATCATTATGTTAAATAACAGCCAAGGGCCAAAACAGTTTTGGGCCTCAATTCTTTTAGCCAAACACGACTTTTTAGCTGTATTTTAAAAGCAGAATCATCCCTAGGATGTTTTCATTACTTCTGTAACATATCAGTTACATTAACTACTGAGCTGGGGTCATGTATCTCGAATGCCTTGGTGAGTAAACATTCTCTAATTCAGCTACCTCTTTTTTTCTGTGACTTCATTGTCACATCTCACCACTTCTGGATGCATCTCTGGAAAATAAGTTTTAATCTCTGTGGTATATACCAGGATTGACCTGATTCTTCATCTTGAAACACTCTATTGGCTATTTTTTATTACTATGAGTAATCTTACATTTGCTATAAGGTGTTCAAAGCTATATGTTGAAGGAGATGGCATTTGCCCTGAACATTGCACATATGATTGCCTAGTTGCTTGGAACTAAATTCAATAATCATAACTATCTTCTTCCATTTTTTAACCCTAATTCACAGAGCAGTGAAAAAACAAACTGAATGCAGCTCTGCAGAGGTTCTAAGTTACTCTCCTGAGTGCTGCACTCACCCATTTTTCCCCACCTAATCAGACTTGGAGAGGTAGACAGCAGAGGGAAGTTGGAATGCCAGCTGAAAAGAGCTGCAGATGGCCTTTGCTATGGGAATGGTCATTTGTTAACCCCCCCTACTGTCGTGGGCACTGATCATGTAGTCTTGCTGAAGATTTGCTCCACAGACCATGTGTACGGAGCTTGCTCAGTTCTCGAGGTGCACGTGAAGAGTGAGAAAGGACCTGATATCTTTTTTCTTGGCCCAATAAAACAAAGACCATGCAAGAACTTTTGTATTTTCCAGTTTGGCTTCTATTTTGTGTTCTTCAGGGAGGCAGATGCATACAGTCTGACAGGAGGTATAAAGCTCAGTGAACATTTTGCAGTTCAAAAGCTTCACCCCCTTTAAGCAAAATACTTCAAAAAGAGGACAGAAAAAGAGAGTGCCTTCTGCAGCAAGCTTAGCAAACATTTTTGCTACTTAGGGCACTTTATTTCCTTCACATCAAAGGAAAATACTACTCTTCATTAAAGGTATGAATTAATTTATCATGGGATCTAATTGGTATTTTGATTCAAGCAAATATCACACTTACTTTTTTGCTCTACAGCTGCATAATGTCTAAGACAGCTCACTGAACAGTCAGTGTTGAGAAATCCTGATCAGTTTTGTAAAGCCTATCAAGCATTCCAAAATTCGCTTTCTCTTTGGGCAGAAAAGAAAAACAACCTTTGAGCTGTATTGGACACTGAGTTTTGGTCTCAGGCAAATCCAGAAATACATGAGAAAAATAAACACCTGAACAAACAATTTCCAGCTACATATTGGAACCCCAAAGAAAGTCATTTGATTGATTCTTCCTTTCTCTGAAGTGGTTACCTCGTTTTCAGCAGTAGCTTCTGGATTTTGATGTGAGCAGAAGCACAATCTTGTTCCTCTGAATGTCAGTTCCTGTGACAATGAGAGTTTCACCTTGGGCATTCAAAGTGAAAGGACACAGTTTGGTTTTTAAAAGGTGGAAGAGGAAGGGAATGGAACAGGCTGGATCTTCTTCTAGAACTGCCAGCTTACAGATGAATTACCCTGTGACAGAAAGGAAGGTGACTACCGGGGAGAAGGATTTGGCATTTGCTCCAATCCCTCAAATTCTGTCTGATTTCTGTGGAAGTCTAGTGCTTGCATGATTTTATTAGCATCTGTGTACAAGTAGAGCAAAAAAATTAACCTAGACAAAGCATGATCTTACAGTAAAATACTTGACTGAGACTCAGGAGACATGGGTTTATTTCCAGGGCCTGCTGTAGCCTGTGTGGACTTGTACAAGTCATCTAAAGCCTCTCAAGCTTGCAGTCTTAATTTAGCAATGGGGAGAGTAGCATAATATTATGATATGTGATAAAGTCAATGTTTGTGTGGTGACAAGGCTCTAAAAATACAAAGAAACAAAAACAGCACCACCTCCAGAGTCTAATTTTAAACTAACCACGTCACAGAAAGGCTGTGTAAATAGCAGGCTTTTTTTTTTTTCTTTTTCTTTTTCTTTTCTGGTTTTGCATCCTTGCTGTAAAGAGAGAAGGGGGAGAAAAAGGAGACTGAAGTTTGTTCTATTCATTTACATGTGAGCGATCCCAGCTCAAATTGCTCAGGGGAACGTTTCAGGTCAAATTAATGTTCCCAAGGGAACATGCCTGAGTTGCTACCAGAAGGCAGAGCACTGGTTCTAGAGTGAGAGTTATTGCTCATGAAATGTGCTGGAGGATGAAACTGAGCCAGGGAAAAGCGCTTGCATTTGAACTTCATACAAGCACTCATCTTTCAAGAGGAGTTTCCCGAATATTTTGTTGTATTTATTTTGGTCTATGTGGGAAATGCTCTAAAGGAAAATGTAGCTTATATTCACATGAGTTCAGGCCTTATTTCTGACCTGTTTTCTTGACTTCAGGTCTGGAATGATCAACTTTAAGAATTTAATTTTAGTCCAAAGCCTATAAAAATCAACTTGTAAGTCTATGAGATGACAACTGCTGTATTTTTATTTCCTGTCTGTTTTGGTAGAATGTGCTTGTCTCAGATTTCTCTCTTGCATATTCTGCATATGCACCTTTAATGTGATCAAATCATCACGTTGGCTTTAAAGATCCACTCCCTGCCTCCACGTTCCCAGAAAACTGTAACAACCACACCTTCCAACCAAACAGGGTATCCTCCATTTGTTCTTATGCCTTTTCTTTGTTCTTTATCTGTCCTTTTATCCTTCCCAGAAAGCTCCAGGCTTGGTTCGCTTCTCATTTGCAGAACTGCTAGAATATAAAAAAATGTAATGGGTGGGTAGTACAGAGCTCTTTATGTTGGACATCAAGAAACAAGGAAGGCCCTCAACCACCTTTGGTTTTGATTCAACCTCCTAAATTGCTTCCCATTTTGGGTCCTATGTTATTCTTCCACTAAAATACAAGATCTTATCCTGCTGTTGCTCATACTACCCTGGCCTCTTCTGTCCCTTTTTACAGTCCCATGGGTGACGGCCTTCTGCTGCTGCCTGGGTCCGTCATGCTGAGAGCTCATGTCCCACAGACTCCAGTAACTGCCTGGAATCCTAGGGCTAGCTGAGGTTTTTGGGGGACCAAAAACCAGAGGACAGGCCAAGCCTGACATGACAATTCAATCTGTAGTTAACATGTGGGATAGCAGCAGGAGCTGGTGGGCAGGACAGACTGCAGTCTTCCTGTGAAATTTGCCTGGGGAGGGTTGCTGGCAGCAGTCTGGGAGCCCTGGCTGCAGCTGAGTGGAGGGCAGCATGGGGATGGCCTCAAGGCAGGGGTTTGGGATCAGCCTGAGCTTGCTCCACCTCAATGGGCAGTGCAATCTCCGCAAAGGCCGGGGGCCAGGACTGGGACAAGCCCTAAGCAGCCTTTCAGAGCTGCCTTTGTCATCCAGACGTTCAGCTTGAGACCTGCTTAATGAGGCTAAACTAGGAATTGTTTTGACTGAGTGTCTGAGCTGGAATTCTTTGAATAAAATTGTTGTTTTTCTCTGCAGCTTGATTATTCCACTAGAGACATCTTGAGACCAATCCCATGAATATATTTTGAGCTTATTAAAAGCCTGTCTTAAAACTGGCACATACAAGCAGCAATCAATGAAAACCTGGCACTGGTACACCGAACCGCATTGTACTGGGCATAATATTGATGTTTGCTGAATATTTACAGCATTAAAGCAACAGTTCATTTAAAAGAAACAATTTGGAAAGAAGCTTACACTGAAAGCAGTAAGTAAATTATATCAAATACCATATGAGCTTTGATGCAGCATAAGTGAAGCATTAAAGCCAGCGAGTGCTGTTCTGATAAAAGATTTGTATGCCAAGTTCCACAAAGAAGTTAGCAAGTTAACATAGACTTTGCTTGCTTAACATATACGTTTTTTTATACAAAGAGGTGGTTTACAGAAGGCAAAGTGAATCAGAAGTGAGTAAGTGAGATTAACTTGGGTAAGTGAGATTAACTTGGTTTTCTTGTATGAGTGGTACATTTCATCTTGTGGATGGATCCAAGTCTGTGCCTCGAATTTGGTTTGACTGTTGTGTGTCATAAAACAGGACACAAGCTGTTTTGGTAAGAAGAAGATGGAAGAATAAATCTGAGCTCAAGAAAGTACAGCTTTGTTGGTTGGAAACAATCGGTGTTTTCTCAGGAATGAAGTGCAGAGAAAACCTTTTTCCCAGCCCAGATAATGGTGATAAATTGTACGGTATTTGAAAAACGCATTATTTTTCTTTGGTCAAGAAAATGTAACCAAAGTTTTTGCAACATTTTTTATTACTTTACGTGTATCATTTCTAGCTGGGGAAAAACAAAACAAAACAAAACAAAACACCAACCAACAAACAAACATATCCTTTGAAAGTCTGATCTTAGTTTAATTCTGAGTGGAAACTCACCTGAAATTGAAAGCATTTACAGAGTTAAAATCAACATTTAAAAGTTCCCTTTTCAAAATGCTTTTTGTGTATATATGTCAAAATGCAAATTATAAGCAGTAGGTAACTTATCCCTGCATATGTACCTAGGATAAGGTATCAGCTTTCTCAGGTGGGGAAATGAAAGGTGTCAAGCAAATGAATAACTTTCCCAAGGCTATAGGCAGTCAGTGGCAGTGTCAGGAATAAAGCCCAGGGGTCATAATTTTCAATGTCCTGTTTTAACTGCTGTGCACAGACTCAGTCAAAGGCTAACCTCATCTTTACGGAGTCACACTGGAAAATGCCATTTGTTTCTCTTAACTTTGCCTGGTGCTTTCTGACTATGTTTGGTGCACAAAAGGTGTAGTCAAAGGGTAATTTACAGTGAATCCAAAGTCCCAAGCATAAGACATGGAAGCTCCCACCCCGTCTGTGCCTTCATGTGCAACCTTGTGCAAATGACTCTCAGAAACCAACACATGCTCCAGTCTGCAAAAGCATCAGATTGAGTTATTATTTTTTCTCCATCTCAGAGGCTACGTGACGTTTGAACTGATTGTTTATTGGAATATTTGAGTATTTATGAACTCTATAATACATTACATTTTCATACTGCTTCCACCAGACTCATTTTAGGTGGCCTGGAGAGATGGGCAGAAAAATCCCTGCCTGTGAAGCTGTCAGGTTCAGTCCATTTGCTGCTGGGTGAAATACTTCTCTGCTTCTGCTTTGTCAAACAGGAAAGACCCGGCTGTGGGAAACCAGCCTGTGCATGGGGAGCTGAGGGAGAAGAAGCTGTGCCTACTTCGCTCACCAGTCAAAAATAATTACCAACATACAAAATTACTACATTAGTCACCATGATGAGAATGTACTTTGCTACCCAAACACAGACTGTGAGGTGGCTAAGTAGAACATTTAAGGGAATTCACCTGGCACTGGCATTTGATCCCAAGGGGGTGGGTGAGCTAGAAATACATAGATAAATACATAGATAGATTTATTGCTTTTGCCTTTATTCTGGGAGCCCAACTAATGACAGCAACAGCAGACTGCTTTTTTTTTTTTTTTTTTTTTTTTTTTTTTTTTTTTTTTTTTTTCCCCCGCTGCAGGAGGCGTCCATTTGGTTCTTACAGCTAGTAACAATTCTTAGGTGATTTTTGCTGTTATATATATTTTTTTTTTCTAGTCCTATTTGAGTACCTGGTTTTGATGAGATTAATGGCTCAGAATCTCTGAGACACTTATTTAGGATGCAGGAAGAAGGATGTATCTGCCAGACACATCTGTGCTCTGCAGTCTAAAATTGCCTCCTGTTGTGAAAGAGAAAGAGAGAAAGAAGTGGCTGGAGTACACTTCAGCTGCTAACGAGCTGCTTTGTAACCTTGCCCCTGGCATTTACTAGCTGCCATTTAAAAGGCAACTTTTACTGAGCTGTTGTTGGGCAGCATTGTGATATTTCATATTCTAAGTGGTTCTGTCAAGAACTATATGGTTTAAGAACTCTTGTTTTTCTCTTAAATGATGCTTCATCTGCAGTAAAACAATTCTGCTATCTGTTGAAGTCTGTTATAGCCACATTGGAAACCTTTCTGAGAGCACTCTTTTCCAGGGAAATTAATTCATATTTCAGTTGTTGGTTTTTTTTTGTTTTTTTTTTCCCCTGAAGTGAGACACTGACAGCACAGACTGAAAATAAGCATTGTGTCAGACAGGTATTGTGAAATGCTTTCTCACTTCCAGCCACGTCATGAGTCTTTATGGAAGGCATAGAAATATGGAAGTGTTGTTCACCTACTGGTGCACAGTGAATTGTTGAATGCCTATTGGCTGTATCTTGAAGACCTGGTGCTTCAAAGGGTCTCCTGAAATCCCATGCTCCTGAAACAAACTCTGCATGATGAAAGAACTCTGCACCAGGTAAATATACAGCAAGGCCCAGCTGCACAATGCTTAATTCCTGCTAAAATCTATAATGGATGAGGATCTAAATGTTCCTACAGATCTGGGCCCAACTGGCAGAGCATGAAGAAGAAACAGCTTGTGGGAGCCTGCTCTAGCAGTGCTTGTTCATCAGCTCCCAGCCAGTGTTTTTCAGACTACAAACCACAAAAACTCAGAAAAAATAATCTTTATAATGTTTATTTCACAATGCATCTGCAAAGGGCTATGAAAAAGAAGGTCAAAGGATTCTTGTCTTGCCATTCATTTCCAGACTGAAAACTGAAATCACTGCTGTGGCTGACATGCAAGGTAGGGTTCCCTTGGCTGGCTCAGGCAGCAACAGCAGTCCAGCCTCAGTGGTATGTCACCAGAGCTGCAGTGGAAATGTATGCAAAATCAGATGTGGCCCTCTTGATGTATGCTTGTTTTGGTCACCTACCAGAGCCCCTGGCAGTGGATCATCAGGGTATCAGTCTCATCTGCAGTACTGTACAGGATCTGCAGAGAGCTTTTCCAGCTACTGTAGAGGGCTTATTCTGACAAATACCTCCATCCATTCCTTTCCAGAGAGCAAACGTAGCTTACTAAGGCTGCACTGAACCCAGAGTTTTCAGAAGAAAAAAGCCATATCTTATAGCTCTGCTTCTAGGACACCACTTAGAAGCTGTGAGTAATTTAGAACCACGTCACGTAGCAAACGACCTAGAATATATATATTTTTTCTTTTCTCATGGTCAGGCTTTCACAGCCCTCTGTGACAAGTAGGTTGGTTTACTCAGGTCACTATAGACGTGATAGATGTCTGACAAGTCATGCAATTCTCTACATAAAATAAATAATACTGAAATGCACAGGTGTTGCCCTCCGAGCATGTGTTCTTGGATCCGCAATCAGAGCTGCCAAAGTATTTCCAGAGGACACTGATCAAAGTTTAATAATCCAGCATACTGGACCTGAATACATGACTATTTAAAACAATAGCAAAATAGGCTCAGCCACATTTATTTGTAATAGAGCCTGATAAATCTGATCTGGTCACAGACTTACGCAAAACCAAAGAACTGAAACAGGATCCAAGTTACTGAAGACTCCAGATTACCGAAGAAGAGGGAAGGAAACCTGTTAACAAAGAGGGAGAAAGTTAAAACATTCCCAAGGGGAAAGATAAAAAGCTTTCCAACAAACTCTACTAGCAGACAACCTGGCCCGTAGCATGCTAGAGCCTATTGTAATGGAGTTGATGATTTCAGTGGATAATTAAACACCAGCCTAGCAGCAGGGCAGGTAGCTCTGTCAGTCAGGCAGAATATCCTGGCCTGACATATCCCCACATGTAGCTGGAAATTCTAAATAACTTTTTTTCCCAGAAAGAGACTAAATTTTGTAACTGTTAATTTATACTAGGCAAATGTTTTGCCGTCCTCCAAGCAGTGTTTTTTTTTTTTTTAATTATTTTCATTTTATTTTATTTTGTTTGTTTTCTATTACATTTTGGTTTACTGCAAAAATGCCATCAAGTTGTAGTTGTGTAAGTTTACTGGGCGGATAACTACAGCCTGACAAGCTCCAGCATGTTGATCATGTAGGACAAGGAAGGGCTTAAGAGGTAGCTGGCTTACGAGCAAGGGACAAACCTTGCAAGTTTTCAGAGCACAAAACCGCTATTGTGGTCTGCAGGAGACCAAGTGATTCCAGGGAAGGTTCCAAGTAGGGTGGAAGGGGAAGAGTGGGAAACTTTCCTTTTTTGGATAAATAGAATTTCCTCTTTTACATTCGTAATACAATTGGGGTAATTGAATTGGATGGATGCTCTGTTTTCTTCCATAATGATCCAATTCCTACACTGAGATAAACTACAGGCTTTCAGCCTCATAGTTAGTCCCCTTGGAAACCAGATTATTGCCTTTTAAAATAGAGCGCTCCAATTATTCTCTAAATAGTTTCCATTTATTGTGCTTACCCACATAGCAACAAAAGATGTATTATCCACCATATCACGTACAGTTTAGCTTCACCCTTAAAGGATACTGGCAGATCTGTATGAAGGACTGATGTAATGGAGTTCTTCAGCAAAACATTTTAAAAATCAGAAGCAGTGACGAGTATTGCGTTTGATATTTTAGTACTCCACAACACAACTCCATTTTAGGCCACCTCTGAAAGGTCCCATATTCACAGCAGTCATCACAGAGTATTCCAACCACTATTCAGTCTTCTGCATGAAGGACCTCAGTGTTAAAGGATGTAGAAAGAATTCACCTGCCATCAAGACTCATATCTCCAAACTCATTTAGGTTCCTAACACCCACTAACTTCAGAGTGGCTGGGATATTTCAGTGCCTGCGAGAAAATATGTCAGAGAGATTTTCAGAGATCTTCAACATGCACACAGACGGATGAATACTGTTCAAGTAGGGAATACTTCTGTCTCTGGAGACCAGTTTTGATTTTCTGTGCTCACAAGCATAATGGGTTTAAGCAGAACACAACAATGGAAAATTGCATGAGATCTTATCTCAGTTTTAATCTTTCAGCATCAGGTAGCCTTACTTTTAGCAGGATTTTCTATCTGTGTATTCACCCCATGAGTTAACTGCTGGTGAAACAAATAATTCCTCCTGATAGTGGCATTTTAGATATTAAAAAATGCTCATGCATGGTGGGGCATCTCAGTAGATATTAAAAGTATCTCAGTAGTTACTACCTACTTAGCTTGCAGGGGTATTCATTGTGCTAGGCACTATAGATATACACAGAAAATGCAGCTCTTACCCCAGAGACTGACAATCCAATGTCTAAACATTTCTCTTTTGTGCTTTTCAGAACAATAACATAAATGCTAGGATGAGACATGTACAATTTTGTCTTTCATGAGAAGCTTTTCAATCTTCCAGGTACAATGAACTCTTGTTAGAGGTGTTTTGCCTTCCTTTAGAAGACTGCTTGAAGATGAGTAAAACACAGAGGTAGAATCAGTGTACTCACAAGAGCATAACTCTCTGGGTTTCCTTCTTTCATTACATTATTAATTTAAATCCCTCTAGGTCTGTGTTAAGCTGCAATCTGTTATGGCTGGGCCATAGCATGGGTCTGAGCTGCAGTTTGGCAGTCCTGTCTCTTCTCTCTCTATATATAGGCTATGCTCATGAGGCATTTGAGGTAATTTCGGTGATGCTGTTGCTGCACTAAATTGTTGCTGTTGATGTTCTGATGTGAGTAAGCAAGCTCAGGGGTGAGAAAAAGAAGAGGTCTTCACTTGCTGAAGTAGAGTCCTAGAAGCTTCTTCCAGAGCCTGCTAAGTGTGTTAAGGGACAGAAGACATCAGCTGTTCCTCTCCAGGGATATCCATATGTAGCAAGTTTCTTTCTTTTTCAGTTACTTATTTCTGGTAAGACGTAATTGTATGGCTCTGATTTGATTGGCCCACCAAAATCCTTTTACCATTCACTTTCTGTGGGGCACAAGCTTTACAGAGCTCAGTTAGCCCCTCTCCTGAAAGTGTGTGATTTGCGCATAATAGACTGCTTCCCTCCTCTCTCGTTTTCATATTCAGAGGACAATTAACTTGTCTGACTGCTTCTCTGACCCTGCTGATCCCCATCTCTTCCAGGTGAACTCCTGGGGCTGTCGTGTTAAAGTGTCTCGCTAATTCCCATCAAAAGAGCTCAATTAGAGACACGCGGTTAAACTGGCAAATGCAGAAGTGAGAGAGAACATGTTTGTGTGTGAGTATGACATTTTACATCAGAGGCCCACAAAAGACTGAGGTGATAATTGCCTGTCTTAAAAACTGGCAAACATTTTAATGCAGCCTGTGCCCTCGTGGGGCACTGCCTGCCTCACTCAGTGACAGGTATTGCTCATTGATTTGTTTCAGCCATATTCCCTTGGCTCGTTTCTTACAGTCATTTGAAACTTAGCTAATATGAGATGGAAGGGGCAGCTTATTACAGCAAGAATGAATTATCTGCAAGGAATACCTGGGTATTCTGTTCACCAAACCTCGTCCACTCGTTTTGTCCTTGCACAATTCTTAAAAACACTTTGTGTGTTGTTTTTAAAAGACTGATGACTTTATTTTCCTTAGGCTGTGCTGTTTCTATTATATTCCTCTCTAGTGTTTTTCAAGGCACTGCAGATGTCCCCAGCGTAATTGTGATACAACCAGAGGTGTTTGTTATTGAACTCCTTCCCTTTAATTACCTCTGAAAATTCATGCCTACAGTTCTGAAACTGTTTTCCTCTATATACATATGGGAGCATACTTTTTTGCCCAATAGGTAACTTCTGCGTGGTATCTCAGCTCTTTGGAGTGCATTAAATGGCACTCAGACCCAACATGTGTCTTGAGACATAAAAAGCTGTCTCAAAGCTCGATCAATGAGCTTTAAGGATGGGGAAAGCAAAATCATTTTAAGACAAGGATGAAAACACAATGAGTCCTAGGGATAACAGCTATTTTCTATTCATTAGACAAAATAATCTACCTTCTAAATCTTCACATTGGAAAGGAGTTTGGGATAGGTTTTAGTAGAATTTAAGTCATTTTACCCCAGGGAAGATATTTCAGGTATTTGGTTATTATCTTTCCACTGGTTGTGGGTTTGAAGACACTGCTCTGAAGTACCAATCTTCACCTCTTTCCTAAATCCCATAGTTGTTTCTTGTTTAGGCAGAGCACACGCTGTCAGCATGTGTCACGTGGGTCCTATTATCCAGATTTGCTCCTCTATCTGGCAGTCACAACAGTTTCCAAGGTTCTCGCTGTATGCTTGAATTCCTTTTTGTTTTCCCTCTCAGAAACAGAGCTGAGGAACTGTATGTTTCTTAGACAGTGTAAGACACTGCAGATGTCCTTGGAAGCATGGAGGGAGATTACTTTTTGTTGTATGTCTGCCGAGGATGGAAATCTTTTAAATGGATGCATGTCTTACAGTCTACAGTCACTCATGACATTCCCTTAATACCCTGAAGTGGGAAAAGAGCAAGGCAGGGACGTATAATTTTCTCATGCTCATTGGTCCAGGTTCTGTTAGCAGGACCAAATGATGGTCAAATTCCAATTTTGATATTAAGACTGCAGAATGATGTAGGCAAGCAGATGCACATGGATAACTAAAGTTTTTTATTTAAATACATTAAAAATGCTGACCAGCACAGATCAAAGAAAATGTCAAATATTGAAAACTAAAATGTCAAATACTGAAAACTTAGACTGATCAAAAGCATGGGAAATTACCACCACACTCAAATTGATTAGCAAGCTGTTTTCCTCCTTAAAATTTAAATTTTAAAAGCATCCCCTTTTGTTTCAAAAGACTGTTTTACTTAGACATGTAAAATGGTGGGGAAAAAATCTATAGAAAACATAAAATTATAAACCAAATATAAGTGTTTTAAACATAAAACACTTCTGAGGAAAAAAAAAAAAAAAAAAAGACTTTCAAATTGACTTAAAATTCAGTTATTTTCCATCTTTCCTGTTCAACCATAGTGTCACTTCCTGCAGGGAAATAATCATCCAAGAAGTCTATGCTAGTTTAGTGTCATAAAGTTTGGGGCAGTTTAAAACAACGTATTTCAAGCACTGAAAATAGTTTAAGCACATCAGAATGGATCTCAATTCCAGCTAATTTCTGTTTTCTTTCACCCAGCTTGACTCAAGTTAGCTTACATTATATTGCAGGCTGTTGAATACATACTCCTTAGTAGGTCAGGTGCAAATTGCTTTGGATCAGTTGATTTTGAGATCAAAAAATATTTGCTCTTCCTTTTTTTCTTAGGTAATCAGCCAGCCTCTTTCTTTCTCCTGCAGCATGCAAAGGATATGATTAATTTCCAGCAGATCCCCTATTCCTACAGGTTCTAATTAATTCTCCTTTTCATCTGAGCACTTCAGTTCAGTAGTTTAAGAGCACAGAGAGTGGCCTTTATGAAACATCTAACACATTTATTTTCTGAAGTCTAAATATTTCTTGAAGAACTACAAAAACAAAAGCCTTTCACATCCAATATCTTGTTTCACCTCTAGGTGAGCAATTTCATTGACTCACATATACCTAATAGGCGTTGCTTTGTCTCTTTCACTCTGTGCGCCCTCCTCGTGGTCTGATATCTGTTACATATAAAAGATTAAATGAATCAGGAATGTTTTTTATACCTCAAGTTAGAATAACGTGGGAACAGAGAGCAGCACAAGAGACTGATGAATGAAGTAATACAAGCTGTTCCCAAAATCTCAGATGTAGTTGATGCCAAGGGAAAACAGTGCAACTTTGTAAGTTGTGCATTACTTTCAGTGTTCAGAGGCATATTTATTTCTAAGATTTACCCAAGTGCCTCAAAAATGTGGCATGAGAAAAGTTTTTTTTCTATGAGAGTCATTTATACAGGGACACATTCATATTCATTTTGTGAGGTTATTTTGCTCTGCAAATCCCTGTGGACTTCTATGAGCCTCAACTTGGAAATTTATCTTCAATTTTAAAAATTTCTACCCCCAGAGAAGTGGTTCTTCATTCTGTCAAGTTTTGTAGCTAGGAAAGTTGTTGATAAATTGTGTAAAAATGTCTCTAATCTTACTTACCATCTTGGAAATTGTGCACAAGGAGAAAAAAACACACTGCAAGGTTTTGAGTGCCGTCTCAGTGGCACAAGTAAGGCATATGATTTATAAGATTGCTTTGCCATGGCAAACACTGTCCATCCTGCAACTTTTATGAAGTACCTCTGAAGTCTAGGAACTGGCATGGTCCATGCTAGAGCTTTCCTGACCATGAGCAAAAACAGCAAGTTTGAAGGGACCTCAAGAAGCAAGCTGGTCTGACCTTCCTGCAGGTACCCCACCTCAGCCACGGGTGGCTCTTGCTCAAAAAGAGAGCTCTCTCACTGCAAGGCACTCTCGTTTCCTTCAGATTGTTGCTAGCTCTAACAATGTAATATTTATGGCTTCTTTCTCATCACAGAAATTCAGGAAAATGTCAGAGATTTTGATTTTGTAGTCTGAAAAGAGCACTGCTATGTAGAATACCTTCTTGGATGCAAGGAATACATTTCATTTTTTTTGAAAGTTTAAGGTGAAAGTGGTTGACCTGTGGGAAATAAGCATACTGCTTCACTTGCTGCTTTAATGAAGGTTCCCTTCCTGGAGAACCTGAAGCTTTTTATAGACTTGGCTTTATTAATATTGACTTACTTACCAAAGCTTGCAAGGTGCCCTTTCCTCACCCACAAAGATCACACTAACTGCTTTGCAGCCACAGGGCATGAGATGATTTTGAGAACTCCCCCTGCTTGAGAAGTCTCCAAGGGCCATTTGCAGGTGGTGTAATTTGCTGCAGTAAGACCAGGGAACTGGCTCTGCCTGCTGCTAGCCAGGACAGCTCAATGCCCTGCTGCTCTCCTGCCTGCATGAACCTGCCCTCATGAACTGCACAACCTGTGCCTAGCTGCCGATTCTGGTGGTGCAATCAATCCCCATAAACGCATGCTATCCAGTAGTACATTGCTACAGCAAATGAAAAATACACAGAGCAGATGGAGCATCTATTATACTTCTGTTCGATACTCTGTAACAAGATTGATGATTCCTCCAGCTCCCAGTCCTGCTCCTATAGAAGTCAATATATCCATCGCCAATAGGATCGGAGCGACTCCCCATTTTGATAAACGCAAACCCCACAAATGTACGTCCCTGTATGCCTTGCCCCAGCAGGGACGCAGCAACCTTGCTGGCTGTCGCACAGCCCTTGCTCGGGACAGACTTGATGTCCTCTGTTAGGAAGGAGAACTCGCACAACAGCAAAGCTGTGGGCAGTAAGACGTTGCCAATGTGTTCAGGCTGGCCAGCAGACTGGAACGAACAGCGTGCTTTGCTGTGCCTGTTTGTGCATGCACTGAGCTCACCTCACTTATCTGTTAATTGCTTTGACCTTTTTGTTTACTTCCTGCTCAGGAATCTCAGAAGTTGCTGCACTAAAAATGACTTCTGGTTTGCAGCATCGAGCAAACATTGACTTAACCTTTTTCGTTACTCTATGTCAATATTTCCAGTCTATTCATATGCATATCTTATTGCACTGGATAAACCGGAATTCTGTTTGAAACCAAAGCTCTTTTATTTATCTGAAGATATTGTGCTGTGTGGGCACACAAAGTACCCACATGAACGTCTGTAATAAAAACTGTAACCCTTATCAGACAAAAAGCATGCACCCACACAGTGCCAGACCAGAGCAGCTACAATTTAGAAAACCTTTCTGCTCCTCGTCAGCGCTCTCCTCCTCTCACTCCATAATCTGTTATAACCCAGAGCACCAGACCCTGGCAGCAGCAATCTCTGCTTGTTCCCAGTTACAGAGATCCAGCAAACAGGAAACACGAGATATTTTAAGTGAGTTGTGTTTACTGCTCAACCTTCACCCCTGGGTTGCACAATTAGGTGGTTGCTCAAAGGGCAGCCCCAAAACTGACCATTAAGCACTTTGGGGCTGCCAACACGCAGCAGAGAGCAGGGCTATCAAAATATAAGGATCGATAGTGTTCAGGCCCTTTCAGGCCCTTTCAGCAGCATTTTGTACGTGCTATGTAAATGCTGAGCAGAAAAGAAAATGAAATCTGTCTAGAAATATTTAATTTTGTACCTGATATGGCAAACTGATTGTTTTAATGGTGAAATCCAGTGTCTCTCTTAATTGTGTGAGATTCTGTATTTCTAACTTATTACCTGATAGGTATTATATTTCTCAAAGGGCCATTTTATAAAGTACCTTGGGGACTCTTGCATCTAAATGAGGCTTTAGAAAAACAAACTTTGATCAAACTTGTTTGATCTGAAAGCCAGATGAGCTAGGTAAGAGATGAAGAGCTGTTTATGCCTTGGCTGCCTTTCTGAGTTATACTTTCCTTAAGGTATTCAAAGGTTCAACACAGTTCAAACTAATCACAGTATTTCTTTTTCATGGATTATACTTATATTTTTCCTGTTTGTAAGTCATATGGCTCTCTCCTGTGCAACATTTGCCAAATTAGCCTTTAGAGCAGCCTTTCAATTGTACCATTTTGTAACCATGTTTTTCTTTCTATAATTTCCTTTAAAATAGGTACTGGTATTCACTTCTCTTTTATTTTTTATTTTTTAACTTTTGCAGCCCAGCAGGCATACCCCCTTCCCTAAGCCAGGGATGTACATATGAGTGTGTGAGTAAGATAAAAAAGAGAAAAATCATTAAACAAAAAAACTTTTTTTCAGACTGACCTATATGCCATGGGGAAACCACTATGTGGGCTGGGAGATGATTTTCCATAGAGCAAGTTCTGTTTTACTAAATGTACCTGTTGGTCCAGAAATTTGGATTTGGAGAAAATCCTGGCGTTACCCTACTGAAGAACTGAACTTTCTGCTCACATACGCAGAAGCTAAATTTCCTTCTGTGATCAGACACCTTGTATCTGGAAGGATAGCAGCAAACAGTATTTGTGACATGATTCATGTCCACCCACCTGCAAATTAAATAGGCCTGGCACCTTAAGTTAGTGAAAACAGTTAATTTTATTAGTTAGCATAGAACTTTATCATTACTGTCTTTTCTTATCAGCTCTCAGAAAAAGGAATGAAACTGATCCCTCTAGATTATTATTATTATTATTTTATTATTCCTTACACTTAGTCAAAAGTATTTTGTTCTGTGTACTGGTTCTGCATATTGAAACAAAACAGCTTTAGGACTGAAGGTAATGGGTCAGGTATTTGGACCTGCTTTGAGTTGAGCTTTGGTTTCAGTTTAGGAGTTCATGGAAGCAGGGTGAACAAACTAAGCAGCATCTTAGAGTACTTTTGGAGACTTTTTGCCTGTGCAAGAAGCATCTTTCATGGGAATGAAAACAATTCCTGTAGAGTTGCATTCAGTCAAGGAAGCATTTGGGACCCTAGAGCAAGAAAGTTGTTTGATAAGGCCTATGCAAATTGGAAATTGGAAGATGAAACTAGACACAAAAAGTATGTCCTTGCTGAAGCCTAAATGCAGCTTCCTTTTGTTTAAAAAGTAAAACACATGAATCAAGCCTTTTACTTAAATCTTCCAGCTTTCTCTGAGAAACGATATCCCTTTCAATGAGCTGCAGGCATTCCCACTTGACTCAGGTTAATGCATTTGGTCTCTATAGAAACAGCAGCAGATCCCACATGTAACTTGGAAAGGTCACCTCACTTTTATACAAAAGCTCGCATTGTCTCTTCCTTCTGTTCCATAAAACAGCAGTAAAAGGAAGCAAAAGGCAGTGCATTGCACTCATCCAGAGTCTCAGAGCTCTTCTCCACTTGCAGACGCTGATGAAAGACCAGGCCCTTCAGTGCTTGTGCTCGCTGACCATCATGGGTCAAAAGGAAACACGAGCTTTTAAATACAAACTAAATAATGCCATTGAATTGGCAGGAAATTCAAACTGCTCTGAACTGTCTGGGAGCCAGCAAAGCTAATGAGCTGTACCATTTCCAAATGGGATCTTGGTAACACCATCTGAGAGCTTATGTACATACAGAGTTGTGCAGGTTTGCCTTAAAGCATAACTTAAAATGGATTTAATTAAACAAGAGCAAAAATAATATGGAAACTTAAATAGATATCAAGCAAGCTTATGTCAATTTGATTTAGGGAGAAGTTTAAATTAAGCCACAATAATCCTCTCCTAAACAGAGCAGAGCTGTCTTTTATCCAGGGTTTTCTAGTGTTTTAGCTGCTTTTGGTTTAAAAAGCAATAGAGGTTAGAAGCAGTCTGCGAATCAGTTCCCAGCCTCACCATCACATCTGCTAATATGAACAGTGAAAGTTTTGGGACACAGTGATCAGCGAGGGGCAGAGAAGAACTGGTAATAACTTTGAAGGTAGCAAGAAGCCAGCCATAAAGGTGGAGAGTCTTCTCACACACACACACACGCACACATGCACACACACACACACAAAAAAAAAAAAAAGTAGCATCAGAAAGAAAAAAAATATTCTTGCATTTCCCACATGATTTGAGAGCACTTTTTAATGTGTTCAGATGTTCAATTATGCAACCTTTAGTGCTAGGAGTATTGTTCTTTGGGGAAGAAATGTAGGTGAGGGAGCTCTGCTCTACATGCAGAGGCATTTCGCAAACAAGTGCTCTGCAAGCAAAGTAGTGATAAGGCAGGAAGGTAACTCCAGGCCACAGCCACAGCCAGGCAGTCCTACGGCAGCACAGGCAGGCTGACACTGTTAGGCTGTTCAGATTTTCTTTGTGAGGTTTCTGGATTACAGGATTTGTGCAAATACTTTTCATATTCTTTCACTCTGCCTTCCTTACTGGGAAGGGACTGGGGCACACAGCAAGTGGCTCCTGGTGATGCACATCTTCAGCTCCTGTTAGGTTATTTCCCATCTTTGTAGCTTGGGCTGTGCTAGCCTTACTTTGCATTTCTACCCCATCTTCTCATAAAAGGATGCTGCTGGAGTCTCGCCAGCCAAATCCTTTCAAAAGGAATTTGCTTAGAAGTCTATAGTTATCATGTAAATTCATGTATAATTTAGCTCAAACCTGTTTATGTCTTAATGAAGCTTGTTTATATGGAAGTGGTAAATGTCACAGAGCCTCAGCTTTCTGGGGCAAAGCACAGGCTCCCTCCCTGCTACATAAAGAGCAACAAATCGAATCAAGACTCCATCTCCATTAAGAGATGGTGTCCAGTTGCAAGCATTTGAGCTGGTACCAGCTCAAAGGGCTCCCAAGCTTTAGGTGCCACTGTAGCACATAATACTGTAAATCAAAGCCAGAAATGCTTCAGAATCAGAGTTCATAAAGAGGTATTCTCTAAAGCCAGATTTCACCAGATTTCCATTAATTTTCACCAGAACTGAGTACAGATCTCTAAGGGCTTTCTTGTTTTTGTTTTTGCTTTCAGTAGCAGACACTACAGGGCAAGAGTTATGGCAGCATTTTGATGAAGCTATATTGATAACAGTATGAACCTTTTCAATCCAGTATTTTACAGGTTAGGACTGAAGTATGTCATGCACTTACAAGAAACATTTGTCTGAGCCAGAAATGGAATCAGCCACATTTTTTTTTTTTTCAATTGGTGCTCTTCTAAAAGAAGCACCAGAAATACTTCAGAAGGTACAACACCATTCCTCACTTATCTTCACCATCACAATAAAGTTCCTGTCTTTATACTGAATTAAGCTCCTTCCTTGTTGAATACTCTCAACTTTTTTTTTCCTAATAATAATTAAAAAAAGATGCATGCTCTATTGCTGCCACTCCAGCTCTGCCCAAGTAAATAAACACGTCATGCATCATCTGCTGACATCTCCGTGTTGTCAGTTCATTTTCTGCTCATCTAGAGCTGATGCTCTTGAAGACGCAATTTCTTTGCCCCAGATATTGGTAGGCTGGAAGAAATCAGTCATTGCATAACAGAAATCCAGCTCTGCTCCAAGCCGTATGTTCCAAGTCAGAAAGATTTTATTCCTCTTCAAGGAGCTCTGCTTGCACAGCGGAAAGCAAATAGCTACTCTCGTCTTCTGAAGACTTAGCAGGAGAGAGGAAAGGATCAATGCCAGCTCTGTCTGTGAGATATTAGTGTATTCAGAGTGCCTGCAATAAATTTCTAACCTTATCCAGCTTCCCCAGGGACTGACAAGTATTCAAAAATATCAGCACCCTTATCCCAAAGCTCCACTACACAAACCACAATGAATGAGATGTTGGCAGACCAGTGATAGGTAAATCTTAACATTCCCTTTTATTAGCTAAATAGACCACCTCCCTGTGAGGCACAGCTTCAGTTACAGGAATGCCTGCTTTAAACAAGAGCTAAAATTTCCAATTTGTTCTGTTTTTATTTAAAATTAATACCCATGGAAGTGTGTGATGTTTGAGGTCAGTGGGGATTTTAACCTAGATGGGGGCAGATGGGATTTTAACCTAGTCTATATTGAACACCAAGTTGCGTGTGAGCACAGTGCTGATACAGCTGTGGAGTTCTTGGCTGTGTTCTCCTTCTCATTTTTAGAAAAGGGTTGTGTTTTCTGTGGGCATGCCAGGACCTGGAGCTTTGGTGGTGCCCTGGTTGGTTCTGAAATGGGCTGGTGCAGGTCTCAGAAGTGGTGTCATGCTGCCAGGTACTGCAAACAAGAAACTTTCGATGGCTGGGGTCTGAATCCTTACTTTGTGGTTTGTACTAACCTCCATCTGTTGGTGTTTTGTTTTGTTTTATTTATTTTTTATTTTTAATTTTTATGATCATTTGTAAATAACAAGTGCTTTTTGAAGCTTTCAGGATGCAAGTTGCTACACTAGAACTTGCCAAAGCTAAATTGGATATACACTGGAATTTAAATATTTTAGAACTTGGAAATTATGTATTAGAAATTTCAAAATATGCATTGCTGGCTAGGTTATTGCTATTTTATTAACATATAACAGAAGGGAAACACAAAGAGCTCCAACAGACCTTTTAAGGCAGTAGTCCACGAAATAAAATCTTAAACTTCAAGCAATTTCTCTGGATACACACATGCTTACAAGCAAGTATCCATCTGAGTCTGAGCCTTACTTGCTGAACTATGATAACTGTTGCAGCATGGGTGGGATGTGCTGGTGCTTGGCACCGCAATAGTCTGCAGGAAGCTTCTCCTCAAAAAGCTGCTCCTGCCTCCAGCTATTGGCATGGGAAAGCCAGTCATTCAGCTGCCTAAACTCAAGCTCCACATCTCTGCATGGAAGGGTCTGTTACCCAAAAGGAGTAAACAGTGGGGAGCAGCTGCCCAGGATGAAATAGTAATGTACAGCTGGCCCCAAAGGAGCTGCAGAGATCTGGGGCACAGGAAGGCAGAAGCAGCGAACTGTGAGCTTCATAGCTGCAACATTTGCACTGACGCCACTGGGGCATATTTATAACTTATTATAAAACATATGCACTATGAAATTGATTAAATATAGATGGGTAGATAGATAACTCCACCCTTAATTTCTCTCTTAACAATATTTTGTGCTTTGTCTCACAGTCAAAGGAGCCCAGCTGCACTTGCAAATTAGTGTTAATTTTGCAATGCAGCTGTCATATGCAATGGGTCAGAGTACTGAAAGGATTTTTAATAAAAATTGAAATGAATCAAATCATAGTCTCACAAGTAGGTTTTCTACGAGAAGAACAAAATACTAATAACTCCTTTGTAATCCTCGGGGAATTCAGCATTCCAGTATCATGTCAGTCATCTTATTTGCATTTTGTTAAATTTTGTGAATTATTCAGCATTCAATTGTGGATCCTTCAGAGTCAGTGCAGTGTACACTGTGAATGCATATTACTAATGGCAAAGCAATCAGTATTCTGCATTCATAACAGGGAAGGAATTAACTGATTTTATGTGCTTATGACATTCAGAGTAAAATACCTGAAAGATATTAGTGTAGATAACATCGCTGTATGCATACATAATAGCACACATCCAAACAATAAGAATTACAGTGGAAAATACACACTGTTAGCATCAGTGCACTTCTTGATCTGGAACAAACTAGACAAAGTTTAACAACAATTGCATTCCTTTTAATAGAGTCTCATTAAAGAATATTTTTTTCTACAGCCTTTTGTGTCTCATCCCTAGACAGAGATCCTGCACACACTTTGATATGTACTTGACTTTCAGTATCCGAGTAATCCCAGAGGAGTCAGTGTGACTATTCATAGACTTAAACGCAAGGACATGCTTAAGTGTCTGCCTGACAGAAGACTTAGACTCTCTCCGTGCAAAGAGCTCATAATAACCCTCTGAAACAGCCCAAAACCTTGGAGTATTACAGAAATGTGCCCTAAGAATGGAAAGGCTATAAAGCTAAATTTGGTCTTGGTATGTGCAAGTCCTTCAGAAATGAATGGTGACATTGATGTTCACCAAGGAAGAGAGGCTTTCAGTCACTGACTCCTGTGGTAGCAAAATACATTTTTGTCAGTTCTCTTTGTGCATGCAAATCCAGAATAAAAATAATTGCAAATCCATAAATAAATAAATATATAAATAAATACATAAATAAAAAAATTATCTGGATAAGATACTTTCAGAGCTAATCCACCAGTTTTCCACATTGCAGAATTCCCTGGATGCTTCTTGGTTTTGTCCCTGTGTAATCAGATTAATATTTGAAGTTGCATCCATCACAATTGATTTGCCCTGCAATGCATTAAATTGGTGTGACGTGTAATGTTCTAATGTCTTCTGATGCTTCTTTCCCCAGCGAAGCTTCAATCATTAAATCAGTGTCTTGATGTGCAGATGTTAGACAAAGTAACACTTAGTGTAGTTGTTAGTAGTAAGCAAATGAGGAGCAAATCCTAAAATATAAATTGACAAATGCGACATATCTTTAACCAGTGTTAGAAGCATTGTTACAGTCTGCTAAACTTCTCAATTTTTTGTACTTTTGTTTCTCCTTGCTCCCCGTCCAGAAACCCAACATCTATTCAAAAGTTACTATCTTGTTAGCATCACAGGGGTCTTCACATTCACTGTCAGACATTGATTGATTTTCATTATCGATATTCTATTGGAAAATAAACTAAACACTTAAAAAAATGCCAGCATCATGTGAATTATGTCAATGGGAAACTAAGCGATGGATCTGAAATCTACTGTTTAATTGTGTGTCATGCCTCGATAGTTATCAGATTGGTTGAAATAGCAGCATAATGATTCATGAAACAACAAACAATAAAGGTGTGAAAGCCTTACTTTAACTTCATATTAAGTTTTATGAGTTTCATTCTAGTTGAGTGGAACAGAGTAGTGAACCTCAGTAGAACTACCTATTTTTTTCTTGGCTGTTTATCTATAGCATTATAAACCATAATTGTTTACACCCAATATTGTTTAAATAAGAAGTAGCAGTTTTTATACTTGTTGAGTGGGAATAACAGCAGAATTGAGCTATATTATTGTGCTAACAGAGGGTCTGGGTTGCCTTTTAGTAAGATTCATAATATTGATGCACAAAGCCATGGCTCTTCTCAAGCAGAGAAGAGATTCTTGCATGATACCATCACGTGTAAACAAAATAAGTCCTAGGGAATGTTATCTTCTTCTGTTGAAATAGACACTGGAACTCATTGCCATAGCATATTGTAGAAATCAGGAATTTAGGAGAATTAAAACCTAAACAGGTGCATGGCTTACCTGAATGTCCATTGGAGCCATCAGTAATGATAGCAAGTTGGGCTTTACCCTTCCAGCTTCAGCATCTGAAATGGCATTTTAATTTTAAAGTTGAAATGGGACAAGTGCAATTATTTTGTGATTTTCTCCAACGTCTAAACCGGCTGGAGTGGGAGGCAGCTACAGACTGAGCTAGGACACGGCTGGACTTGCTGTGAACAATGATTCCCAAACATTTCCTTGTGTTTTTATAAATCATGTCCTTTTACTGATCCACTGCCCAGTCTGCTATTTTCAGAGTAGGCTTTATGATTTAAAAAGAGAATTGATTCAGAATATTCTGAACGGGATATTATGTAAGAGCTGCTAACAGAGGCAGCCAGAAGCAGCAGAAACCTCTTGGTTCTGATTTAGGAACTTCAGGGTCTTCTGGGGACAAGATCCAGGATTAGCAAGGAAGGCCTGGGAATACCCTAAGAAACTCAAGGGAACCTGCTGGTGCCAGGCAAGGATAAAATAAGGAGAACCAAAAGGGTGTGGGCTGGAGAAGTTCCAGCAGCTTCCAACAAGCATGATCAGCTGGCCATGACCCCAGTGCCTGGGGTCTTTGTTGCAGCTGCCCCCTCATTAGGGAAGGTCAAACAGCCTCTTAGGTGGTGCCAAGGAGAAGTGTACGTGAGAACACAGCCAGTAGGTACAGCACTTAGTGGGGTATAAAGATGAGGGCCTCAAGTGAATTTATACCCTTGTAACAGATATAGGGGTGATCCACAAAGAGAAAATTTTCCGGCAGCCATCATTTCCAGGGTAGAGGCTTCAATGCAGACAGAGCTTCAAAGAATAAATATAGCCCTCCAAGCCCCAGACTGCAGGCGTTGTATAGGGCTACTCTGATGCTAGAAGAGATGGCCCTCTGCCCTTTAGGTGTGCTGTTCAGCAGAGGTGTTATGGGATGAAGTGAGCAGGCTGCATAGCATCAGAAAACCTTGAGAAAAAAAAAAAAAAAAAAAAAAAAGGAGAACTTTGCTGCCTTTCTGGGAACCTGGATCCGAGATATTGTGGAGGGACTCCTTGCTGAAGTTCACCCAACCCTCTGACTACTGTTCCCCTGCTGTTCTTCCAGGTGGGTGCAAATGATACTAGTGAGGAAAACCTGGACAGTATCAAAAGTGACTACAGAGGTCTTGGGGCAGTGGTCAAGTGCATCCCAGGTGGTGTTCTCCTTGGTTCATCCAGTGAAGGAAAAGACATTGCTTGTTTGCTTTAGGGTTAGTAAGGATGCAAGCACTGAATTGGCAAGGTCTTACAAATGCTGAATATGATTTTTTTCTTATTTTACATACCTCTGGTTTTCTTTCCATGTTCAATGCAGCAGATAGTTCAAATGACTGCGTTCCTGCTGGAAAGAAACTTCTGTTTAGTAATATTTAATTAATGCTATTTATTTTTTAGGGATATCTGGTAAAGCCATTGCACTACTTTATTCAAGGATACCATCTGAACCAGGTTATAAAGTTCATCTGGAAGTGACATAACCATAAAAGATATCCCGTCAAAGCAGCATATCCTTACTTCTGCTTATATGCTATGGCTGGGCATTGTTCATGGCTTTCCCAGCACTTTTTTTTGGCAGAAATCCTGTGCAATTATAACCCAGCTAGAGACTATCCTTTCTGTTCAACCCGTCACTGTAACACACTGCTAAAGCACTTTGAGCTGGCAAATCAGGTGAGTTATGCGGAAACGTCCATCCAGTTACAGTCTTTTCATTTTATAAGAGCAAATGGTTTTTCAGTATTAATATTCCTACGTGTACCCGGAACGAGTAGGTTTCCTTACAATGACAACAGTTGTCTCTAATTTCTGGTTAATATTTTTATTCCTGTCATAATTGTCCAGAAATTCCAATGCTTTCCAAAAATGAGAGCAAGCATTTTGAAGAACTCTTTCAATTTTATTTGTGGTGAAAGTGTACCAAACCTAAAGTCTTACAGCAGTGTTGAAATATGAAATAATCAATTTGTTTCTATACAAGCTGTGAGTTTTGTGAACTATATACTTAAGAATGATAAATGTCTCTTTTTCTCAAACATGTAACACAGCACCATTTAACTAAAGAAGAAATGAAAGGGTTTGATTCTTCATCTGTCCAAGTCCTAAGGGTCTGTTTGCTGCTGAGTTCAATAAGGGCAGCTCTAGATTCTTTACTGGTTTCTTAGATATTGCTAATCTATATTTAAAACCTGTTTTATTTAAACTTGAAAATTAATTTGCTTTAACATCTGTGTAAAATAGATTAGAATTAATGAAGTCTGACCCCCTTATGAGTTAGCATGAGTGAAATAATTACTCTTCAGCAGCACAGAATACATTGTACTGGACTTATGGGCTAGAGTTAACAATAAGAAGTCAAAGGAAGTTCAGGAAATTCCCAAAGTCTTGAACTGCATTAGAAAAGGTAGGCTTGTAGTTTCTTTCTTGAAAACTGAACATGCATGTGCTAGACTTATTTTGTCACTGCTAATAATAATTATGGAAAATTGCCTGCATAAATTGAATATAGAAGTCTCCTAATTTGGAGCTTGAAACTGATTACAGAAAAATTAGTTCCTAAGGATGTGATAAGGATGGTGCACTTTGGAATAACACTAATTCAGGTATCATCACCTGGTTTAAATTCAAAGTGAAAGAAAGCCTTCCCAAATCCTTTCAGCACCTGTAGGAAGCTACCCATTGGCTACAACAGCATCTAACTATCCCAGTTGTGTTCAAAGCCCAAAGCCTTATTTGGCCTCAGCTGAAAAAGGATCCAACTACAAAGAGACACAAGGTATTATTATTTTGGCCACGGATACCAGCAGTGTAATTAACTGAAAGCATCTAAAAGGAATGTTTGGCAGTAGAAGATTTTTTTATCAGGATAAATACAATTTCCTAAAGCTTACATGAACTTCTGATTCTTCAAAGAATAACACTCTCATGCAATGCTAATGAATTGTCTTGTACAGTTTTTTTCCAGAAATTGGGCTTCTACCAATCCCCATTGAACCTGCTGGCCACTGACATAGGAAGGTCTGCATTGATAACTTGCAGCTTTCCCAACAGCAGCTCTGTTACAGCTCATTTTGTTTAATCCCTCAGGACAATTTAGGAGACCTTAATTGGAAAGATCCCCTACTGCTATTGTATTGCTTTTCATCTCAGAATGATTGCTAGCAGGAAAAAAAAAAAAAAAAAAGAGAGAGAGAGATATGTGGCTGCCTTATTTGATACATCCAGTAGCCGAATCCATGCTTGTCTGGATGCCTGTGCTGTAGTGTTACTTTGGAGTATGGAGCTTGGGGAAATGAGAGAACACAGAGGAAATGGTGCAAGTCTGACCTAGAGTATCCAGATAGTCTGCTGTGCAGTGAGTCCTGTTTCTTCCCAGTGGAGTTAATTCTGGCCAGTGTCAAAATGTAAATGTGCATTATTGCTCTTAGATGAGGGGGCAAGAACTGATGAGAATTGAAAAGATAAGATGACTCCATACGTGTGCCGGTGAAACAACAGTCAGAATCAGACCTGGTTTTTTGTTTGTTCTCTTTTGGAGAGCAGTCCTAGAATGTCAGTGTGAGGGCTGAGGATCAGGCTGGCCTTTTCCTAGACCACCTACTGTGAAGGTTTTTATTTTTTTTAACCTTTTTCTTCCCCTCTTTGCATCTGCAGCCTCTGTGGGTTGGCCATACACAGACGTGTACCAGGAAGCCTGACCTTCGCTCACAGGTCCTGTACCAGCCTGGCAGCAAGGACTGGGATGCTCTCTCTCACAAGCCACCTAGCATGCAGACTGCTGATTAATCTGCAGTGGAAGCAAAAGGAAAACACAATTTTAGGACTCGTGGGAAAGGTGGTGAGGACACAAACCGAAAAATCACTTTGGAGATAAGTTACAGCTGTTGATGTCAAGTTGTTAACCAGGGTGCAACTAGACCTCCCAGGAGCTGGAGCTGCTTTCTCCCAGTGCCAGGCAAGACCTAAACTTTTACCCTCTGCCAGTGCTGCAGTACTTCATGGACATGGTGTGATGGCAGCGTGTCACTGCTTCACGTGAGAAAATGCTGGAAAGCTGGCATCTCGTCCTGCTGCAGGTAATGCTATCTGCTCCTTCAGTTCTTTTCCACCAACGTGCTGGCCCTGACCAAATCTTGGCAAATTGTTTGTCTTGGTGAGGCTGTAACAAAAGGTGGTGGAACTGAAAGCAGGCTGCTTTCCAACTACTGTGGCTTTGTTCAAATGGACTCAGATCTGTCTTTATCCTTGAGGTCCACACAGCATCCTCAGCAGACTAGCCTGAGGCTGGAAAAGCCCATGATCACTTGCTAAAATCAGGGGCGAGACTGAGGTGCTTCTGGTTCCATAACACTTGCTTCTCCTGACAGTTTCTTTGCACTCAGCCTCTGCAAAGTCTCTCTTAAAAGCTTTTGTGCTCTGGGGAGGTGAAGCAGGGAAGTGAAAGAACAAATGCCTTCAAGTGCTAGAAAGTGCTGAAGGAGTTTACCTCAAAAACTGGGTTCAGTTGTCCTAAAGAGAAGGCAAAGAGGAGATCTTGCTATATATCACTGCCTAATGTGAGGGCATAAAGAAAACAGAGCCAGACTTTTCCTGAAGGTGCAGAGTGACAGGAGAGGCAACAGACAAGTTGCAACAAAGAGGAATCAAAATCAGATAAAAAATGTATCAGACTGAGGGTGATCACACACCGGCACAGGTGCCCAGAGATATGCTCACCCACTGTAGGACAGTGACAGAGGACATGGTCAATGGCACCCTGACCTCAGCTGGTCCCTCCCAGCCTAAATTTTTGTCTGGAGTCTATGGCTTGACCACTGCTAAATGAGTATCTGTGCGTATATCTTGTGCTCAGCAGTGTGCCTCTTCTGTTACTGAACTTACCGGGTATGACCCTACATACCCCTGATTTCTAACTTTAGAGCAATAAAGGACTGAAGTACTGTGAAACAGGCTCCTCTGAAGTTTCCAGTAACGTGGCATGTTGATGTGTATGTTTAGCAACACCTGGAGATTCAAACCCCCTTTTTTAGCCTGGTTTAAGGATAGGTATCTCTTGATCCTGATCTGTATCCCCCATATTCAGTGTGCAGCGTTCACTCCTGCACAACATTCACTCAGTCCACGGGGGTTATTTTCCACCTCCAGAGTCAAACAACGGCATAAATTCCTTAATCACAACCAGAGTGAGTAAGAAAAGGAATTAAGAAAACAGATGGTGGGAACCAGTCAGTTGTATCCCTGATGCTGAAATTCAATTGATCATCAAAATGCTGCTGGAAAGTATCATGTTTAAAATGCATCCTTAAGGTGCGGAAGGCTGTTTTCTCACTCCGATAGAATCTGAGCACGACGGGTTGTGATTGAAGGGAGTCTGGCCCCAATGTGTTGGCCCTCATTAACCCAACGCCGAGCTGGAAGGATGCTTTTTTCCAGCTGAAGGGTCACACGCAGGCTCGGGATTGAAGGGGGTTTGGGTGGTAGGTGGCACACACAGAACCCTTGGGGCTGGTCCCAATGTGACAGGGACTCTTGCTAAATTACACTGAAACTTGTTATTTGTGTTTTCTCCTATCCTGAAATTATTCAAAACTTGTTCTGCCAAAACAGATATGCATTATACATGAAACACAGTTGAAAGCACTTTCTTTTTAATTCTCAGGAAGCTTGTTAGTGCCAAAACATAAACTGCTTAAGAACACGGAGGGAAATGCGGGTAAGCAATATTTGGCAAGATCCACATGTTCCACTTGTTTGTGCAACAATCGCTACTGCTGACTTACAGCTTCAGAGGCAGCTGTGTAAATACAGGGCTGTGATGGCTGGGGGAGCCAAGAGACATGCTGTGGGAAAAATAATAGATAAAACCAGGCACGTTCTGGATGCCACAGGGTGAGGCAGAGCTGAGCTATGCCACGAAAATCTTGTTGTGTGGCTAACATACCTTGAGCATGTTTTTTGTGGAATATATTTCCTGTTATTGTTGGGGTGGTTGTTTGTTTTGTAAGGGCCTGAAGTTAAAGATTCATTATGAAGGAGGCTCAATTCCTGAAAATACTTAGGAAATTCTCTGACGCAGGCAGCCAAACTCTGCCTTGCTGACCCCTGCGCTCCTTTGCACGAGGGCCAGGAAACCTTGAAGAGATCAGCTTGTGCTGTTTGCCAGCTTCTTCTAAGTGGATATTACTCTTTTGCATTGTGGAGCGGTCCTAGGAACTGCAAAAAAAAAAAAAAGTATTAGCAAGTGCTGGGATTGCTGCCCCTGGTCCCTGTGGGAGCTGACCTCCCCAGATAAGGCCGGCACATGTGTTTTTCCTACAAGGCTGATGCCTGCAGCCTTGCAAGGGCTCTGCAGCTTAAGTCGGTTAGGCGTTGGCAGGCTTTCTAATTTCTTTTTGCTACTGATAAACCAGAAAAGATATTGTGCTTATAAAGGGGTGAAACGGATTAGAAATCTTTATCTACTAGATTTTTTAAAAATGAGAATACTTGTATATAAAGCTTACTGCTTTGCGTGTAAGGCCAGATTTAAGCAGTATTATTAAGCAACAATATTAAGCAATATTGTGACATAGCTCACAGGTAAATGACATATCTGAGCAAGTGCACCTAAATCTCAGCTCATGATACACCGTCTCTGTCTTTTTGACCAGTACATTACCT
The DNA here is from genome assembly GCF_009819795.1 of Aythya fuligula. Lineage (NCBI taxonomy): Eukaryota > Metazoa > Chordata > Aves > Anseriformes > Anatidae > Aythya > Aythya fuligula. The sequence goes on from NC_045560.1 coordinate 52,999,633, forward strand.
TCCTATTTCTTTCTTGAAGACATACATTATGAATTCTCTGTGCATGTATTGATTTAGCTTATAATTGAATATAGCTTCCCCTTGCTGACCAGGTCAGATAACGGCTCTGTCAATTGCGTTTTCTAAATTAGTCTGTAGTAACTCCTACAATATAACTCCATGCTAGGATTCCCTTGTTTATGGTATATCTGCTACACTTCATCACAAAATGCTCCTTTGTCCTTCCTCACCTTAATCTGCTGGTCAAATAGACATGCTGAATGTCATTTAACTTGGTGTCATAGTCCAAAAGCTGAGCAAGCATGTTTTAAATAGGCTGCAAACTACAGAAACATTTGGTTTCTCTCATGAAGTCTTCCATTTTCTTATCTCTAGTTTTGGAATAGTTGGCTGAAATATATGCAGAAAAATAAAAGTTTGACTGCTTTTATCTTAATGGGAGAAGGCTTTATCATAGAAGAAAAAAACCCTTCCTTATGTTAAGGAAAATTAAAGACAATACTTGGAACAACTTACAGTCATTTTTCAAGAAAGTCTTTGAAAAATAGTTGTTGATACCTAATGTTGTGAAGGGACATTTGCAAGGGATGTTTGTTCGTCTGCTTTTGCAAGGTATATCTAAATGGTGATACTTCTCTTAGCAGCAGCATGCTGTCATTCCTGCTTTCCAATGCTCCACAGAAATTGTGATGAATTTTCTCTATGCTTGGGCTAACTTTTTCATTCAAATAAATCATAAAATATTGTGAGATGAGTTCACATGTTCATCAGCTGATGGAATTAAGCATATTCTGACTTCATCCCCATAGGACAGAGCTGTATATGGATTATAGGGATGGTCCCTTCAAGTACTGTTATATTCTTTATTCCTTTTCTAGGGATGCCAGTAATCCACCACTGCAGAGGTGAGCCCATGCTTCAGCTGATTCTTCCTGTAGATTTCCACTAATTCAGAGCCAGATACTGGTTTCTAACTAGAATATAACAAAATGAATGATCTTTTCTGTTTTTCTTCCAAGACAGACAGTATTTTCTTGTGACATCCCCCTGGAACTGTGTTAGTTAAGATGGGACATGACATTTCTTTCTATTCAATTAAATAACAGTTTAGCTGAGCAAGTCAATCTATAAAGTGCCTCCAAAACTGTTTACTAGAGTCTGACCCTGTATTTTTGATTTTGGTGAAAGACGTGAACCTTAAGGGCATGCTTCTATCTAGAGTTAATTCGGAAAATCTATTGAATTGTTGTATGACTCCATAATGACATGTAGAATAGGAGTGCTTTTTGTTAATTTGAATCCAAGCAGGTGAATATAGCTGTTAGTACCAGGTCCTGGCAGACAAAATAAAAACTATTTACCCAGTCACAAAAAAAAATGTTATGCATTTAAAGAGACAACAGCTACACTAACAGGAATGGCAGCTCATTAGATAGAAATATTTCACTCTTTTAATATGAAAACATCAATCATTTCAAAAATGTTTTGCTTGCATTTAAAAACATGTCTCATCCTGATTTTATAGATGAAGAAACTGAGGCCCATTGAAGTTCAGTAACTGTCTGATGTCAGAAACCTGGAAAACAGCAGATCCAAAAATAACAGCTAGGTCTGGGTAGACCATCCTAATCACTGGATAATATTGTCCTAGAGCTAAAAGCCTGGAGAAAAAAGCTGAAATGTCATTTTTCCCTTCCTGTCTTTACCCATGTCTGTGTGTATCGGAGTCAATGAACTGGAAGAATGTGAATGTTCCTGTACAGAGTGAATGAACTAAGTTGTCTCTTGTGCAATGGCTACAATACCCAGCTGGATAGGATGTGGGAAAGCTTTTACAAATTTCCAGCACCATTTCACCCAAGCAAGACCCTCTTGAGGAGAACCTGTTTGAATGCTGCTTTTCTTTTCTTCTCTTTCTTTCTTTTTTTCTCTTTCCCTTCCTCCCTCCCTCCCCCTCTCCTTTCATTTACTCCTTTCTTTCCTTTCCTTTATCCTCTCTGGAAGAACACAAAGATTTCTTGTGTTCAGCACAATCTTTGCAAGAAATTATGGCAGTTTGCACAAACAGAGGTCCCTGGTGTAACAGGAGCTGTTTCAGAAAGTTAGGAGTGCCATCCCTAAGAAGAAAGGGTCTTTAACTGTTTATGGCTAGTGTGTCCTTATCAGCCGAACAGGAACCTTCATGACCATTAACCAGCAAAAATCGCAACAACATGCTAAAAGGAAAGTGCAGATAAAAATCAGTGCCAGCACGATGAGACTCTGCTGCCTCCTCATAACATTGCACATCACTCAGCTACTTAAAACAACAACAACAAAAAACAGAAAACCACCAAATTCCTCTTTGGTCCTGACATTTCAAAATAACTCAACTTTGTACCAAGTAATAAAGGATATGCCTCCTGCTCAGAGGCTCCAGAGGAGGACTCTGTGAACTTTGCTCTGCTTTGAGATGGCTCCCAGGCTACGAAGGCACTTCTCATTCTGCAGCTGCATTTCACATTGACACAAACCAGAGATGGTCAGACTGCCTTGTGGTGCCTGTCTGGGCCAATAACCGCTGATGGTGGTTTGTTGTTTCTCTGGCAATATTCAGAGGTGATGTGCAAAGGGAAAGAAGTTAACCGTTTGACAAGGGATAGCTTTATTTACAGAGTGCTGCCAGGCGAAAATCGGTTGAACTGTGTAAAATAATGTGCACTTGTTTGGAGAAGAGATGAAAAGCTGTGACATTGATTGGCAGTGAAAAGCCCATAAAACAACACACATCAATGAGTAATTGACTGCTTCCCTCACATGATTTTCTCCTTGCCTCACTCCTTATGCACCTGAGCAAGCCACAAGTCATATTGATGAAACACGACAAATGCAAATAACTTTTGGAAAAACCACGAGATATGAAACAGAGCTGGGATGAGAGGGTCTTTAAAATAATAATGGTAGTAGTAGTAATAATAATTTAGTGCCTTACCCACAGAATTGCTATCTTACACTGTACCGAGAGAGCAATTTCCTTTGCAGGAATCCAAACTAGAGAGGGATGAGGGCTGTGCTGACACTGCAGAGGGGCGGCAGCAGACCTAGCTCAGTCTCCCTGTGCCCATCTGCTTTCTCTGGTCCCAGAGCTGTTTGCAGACTCACTCCACATTGCTACCTTGGGCGTTGTTCAGTTGTTTCTGGGGATCTGGTTTGAATTTTGAGAAAGTGAAGAGCTTTTTTTTTTTTTTTTTTTTTTTCTTTAAAACCCAGCAGGAGCCTGTGCAGTTTTTAGCTAAAGCAGATGTCTAAAAAGGACCAAACCTTGCACTTGCCGCATATGCTGGGAAGATTTAGCTTGTGCTGAGGGGCTAAAGGACAGCCTTGGGCAGCACAGGGAGGACCTCAAGAAAACAAAGCTGCCATCAACACAATGTGCTCTGTGATAACTGAAGATAACTCTCAGTCACAACAATAGGTCTGGAGCCAAGCTCTTACAATGTTTGGGCTGCTCAGGTTTAGGGTTACTTCATAAACATCTCCACAACAGAAAAAGGTTGTAGCTTCTCTGTCGTTGTTCTGGACAGCTATAATCCCAAACATCCTGCTTTCAAGTATGTTCACCTTACAGTTTTCCTTCTATCCCTTCAAAACTAAGGGGCAGGGTGTTGGAGGGAGGGAAGCCTCACTTAAGTGAAAACATCTTTGAATACTGTCTTAGCCTTTCTTTGTAATTGCCTGGGGCTTCCTCCGCTCTTGTCTCCGTTTGTTTCTGCTCTTTGTTGGGGATTGAGGCCTGCAGCTGGCACAGAGGCTGGAACAAAGCAATAGTGGCAAGAACAAATTTGCAAAGATGACTTCTAGTGTCTGTTACAGCAGTGGGGTGCATGAGAAATGAATGTGCTTCTCCTCTGTGTCCAAGGGGCTGAAGAGGATGTAATTGAAGCATTTGCACAGTGTGAAGACAGAGTTCAACAGCATGTCTCGAGGGATCACGCTAAATTGATGCTGTGGAAGATAATTAAATCATTTGACAGTTTATCTCAGGAGATGCCTGAATAATCAGTGATTTTAAAGGCCTTTAGGTCATGTTTTTGTAGCCTGGCGATATTTATGAACTGTGAGGAAGTCCTGGGGATTTTCCTTGGCTGCCAGGTGCTGTAGCCTCTCTCTTCTGTCCAGTGGGGTAACATTCCCTCATTACCAATGACGAAATGCTGACCTGACCATGGGTGGTGGGCACTCTTGCTTTCAAAACCCCATCCAGATTTTCAGAGAGGGTTAAAACCATCAAATGTCTTAGTGAAATCCTTGATATGACATTGCCATGCACAACTTCTCCCTACCTTTGTCAATTATTCCTCATGCATTTCCTTCTCTTTAAACAGATCAGTGAGCACTGTCTGCCTCGTATTACCAATTTGTCCCCATAGGATGACAGTCTCTGCTAGTGGGAACACAAAACCTTATTTCTCAACAAATGGAAAGCACTTCTCTGTAGGGTTCCTGTTTGCAGGGGCAAGGCCATTGGAAGATTCAGGGCACCACTTAATTTCTTTTCTCTGTATCATCCTCTCAGTATTCTTCTAATTCCTGCCCTTGTCATGCATAGATGCAAATTTCTACCTTAGGCTTCCAGACCTACATTAACATATGCCAACCTCATCACAGCGACCTGGACCCCGGGAGCCCAAAGCATCACAGGCTGCAGCAGTCTGGCACTGTCTGCATTTGTCTTGAAACATGATCGTGGACTTCAGAAATCTCCTTTCCTCAGAATGTTTTTTTTTTTTTTTTCCTAATTAATCTACTTACATAAATAGGTGCACATAAACACACACAGAAAGATGAGCACAAATGTATGTATAATTAACACTTACCTTCATTCGAGTGCATTTTGTACGTGCAGCTTAGAGACTTACATGCTGTCATGTCTTGCTCACTGAACTCACATATTACGAGACAGATTAACTCCTGAAATCTTTTGTGTGTTTTTTTTTGTTTTTTTTTTTTTACAGTCAATTATCATCTAGTTCCTGAATAAAGAAACAATACATTTATAACTCTCATTTTTTTTACCTGTAAGAAAGAGGAATACTATAAAAATATGCAAATTGAATGGTTTGTTATCCTTTTGATATCTATAAGTCAATCAGTTGAAATCAATGAACCCGTGCCTCTTCAGCTCTTTCAAGACACAAGACATTAAATGTGCTATTTGAAATCCATAAAATCATTCTTTTAAACTCAGGACACAACTGCATCAACACAAAAAAGCTGTCACGCGTTGCACAACCTACTGTCACCAAAGTATTTCTAAAAGCAAAATCAGTAATTATTTCCTGCCTCCATGTAATACTATTGAACTGTGAACCTAAAATATGCTGGATTTAGCAACTCACTAATAAAACAATGTCAAGAACTCTATATTTCAAGCTCTCAATTGCACAAATGATATTGCAGTCAGAAATGCTTTGCACGCACTCTTAGTCCTGCGACTCCCATCTGTGTAAGTGTAAAGATTAGATTTGCAAAATACCTTGTTAAAATGTGTTTTTAACATTTCTAGGGTTCAAGCATCAAATACGTATAAGATAGGAAATGCAAGAATTAAGTCAGCTTTGTGCAGGTTAAATTTACTATCCACACCTTTCCTGCTGATGTCTGTACATTCTAGTGCAACCTTTAAAAATATAGCCAGTTACTTTTTTGTTTGTTTGTTTGTTTGTTTGTTTGTTTTCTTCTTCCTGAGAATTAATTAGTGTTCTAGAATGAAGGAGGTTGATTAAAAAAAAAATAAAAATTGGGCAGGGGGGAGGGCGGGAAGTCTACCAAAAAAACGGGAGATATGTAAGTTCATTGAAAAATAAATCTTTTCATGAACTACAGGATACATAAAACCAATTTTCATATGGTTTAATGTCTTCCATTCCTTAGTTTCCTTTCCTTACTTCTTCCCAAGTAACTTCTGTTTGCCTAAGTAAAGGTCTGCACATGTTGTGCCCAGGACCATACTGGGTCCTTACCTCTTCCCAGGTGTGCACAGTGTTAGGAATGTATCTGCTATCACTGACCTGTGACATTGGGCTGCAAATGCCCAGCAGGTTCACTCATTGTAAGGGTTGACTGGCAGACGGATGAATAGGGAGTTTGGTTAACCTCAGATTTTACGTATTTATTTATTTTTATCCATAAAAGATAAATACCACACCAAGTAACTTGATCTTATTTATACAACCAATTCCTGTAGGACAGGTTTTTTTTTTGCATAGTTGAAAATTTGTATTCTTAATTTTCTCAGCACCTTAATTAAGGGCACTGATGTGTGAAAGTGCTGATGGAATCAAAATCAACGGGACTGGGTAATGGTAAGTAGTCATAAAACATCAGGCCTAAAGATCTCAGATTGGGTAGAACATGCTGGTGATTTACCAAGGTACTGTAGTGATGACCGTCAGCAATAACGCCCGGGAAAATTTGTATCGGTCCTTTTGCTGGTGTTTGCCTGATTATGTTAATAGACCTTGGGGCTTTATGTAAAGCAAGAAGAAAACAGTCTATTAAATTGCTGTTCATTCATTCAGCTCTATCCAGACATGTACCTATCTGAATGCAAGGAAATGATTTCCTTCAGGCATGGTATGAATGGAAGAGAGGGGAAGAAGGAAGATAGATGGCCTTTATGCCAAAGTATTCATTCTGCAACTTAACAGTTCTTAAATGAAAAACATTATTCTCATATAAAACACATTTATGAACAAATATAACACACATGTTTTTCAAAACCTTGTTCTTGTGCTCCCTATGTTTGAAGATTTTCAGCCTGTGATCTATATACATGTATAACTGCAGAGCAGATTTTGAAAGGCAGCTTGGTACCTTTCATAAGTCTTTGGGCTGGGGAGAAAGGAGAGAGCAGAAAGAAGGAAGTGTGGTTTAGTAATCCATTGTGGTCCTCCAAAGAAAGAACACTGCCATTCGGTAGACAGTGAAAACAAAGCACAAGGGAATGTAATTATAATAAACTAAAATCCGTACCACACGATCCTGTGCCTGAAAAATACAACCCATTATTTCTGTGTTGCAGTGCAGACTTTACCTGTTATGCTAAAGAATACAAACCCTTATCTTACCATAAACATATTTTCTTGCATCTCACCATCCATACTAGAAGCATTTCCACTTTGCTTTTTTTCTAGGTTGTCTATTTTTCACTTTTGCTTTAAAACACCGGACAGAACACTGATTTAAAAAAAAAAAAAAAAAAAAAAATCAAAAAAAAATCTGTAGTTTAGTCACTATGAAGTGTCCATAAATATAAGATTTGCCAGCAACTCCTAAGATGACAAAATATAAAAGGTTTACAGAATTATGGTTCTGTCCTACAGAACTGAAAAACACATTTTACAGACAAATAGAGAAATCTTAGTTTTTAAAAATGAGACCTTATGTCATGCTGGCAAGCTCATTAACAAAGAAAAAGATATTTATTGTTTGTTGTCTAAATGCATCAGTAACTGGCAGTAGCACCCAATATCAAGAAGAAACTAATGCCAGCTGAAAGCTCGAGTTCAAAATATTCAGATACTGCTAAAAGAGCATGATACTTCCTAGCCCTTTCATTTACTGTAGGGTTAATCTTGAATATTTTGCATATCTATTGAGTCCCAGCTACTTCCATGACAGCTTCAAAATTCACTGATTCTTTTCTCTGCATGCTTCCATGCCATAGATGATAACCAGGAATATATGTATGTCTAATGACTTTGGTAAGTTTTGGCATAGTTTGGTGATCTACCCGGACAAAGAAACTGGACCCATCAGTTTCCCAGCCTGCCAGCAAGGCAGCACAATTAATGAAAACAAATTGAAAATGAAAGTGGAAAGGTGATTTGCAGATTTCCTCTTAGCAAGCCACAAGTACATCTTTATTGTCCCCTCTGAGTCATTTTCACCATATGGGGAACAGCTGGACAAAGAAAACAGAAACAGGGATCATATGACTCAAATTCATATTAGCTCAAAGAAAAAAACAGAGGCAAAGTTCACAGACTCCACAGAATAAGAAACTCATGAGGTGGCCTCATAGGCTCGCTCTTTGTCCTCCAAGGAACAGAAGTAATGACGATTGAGGAAGAATGGGTGAAAGACTAGGATTATTATCAGCTTTACTATTGGTATTGATTGTGTGGAAGAGTTACCGATTAAGAACTTTCAGTATAAACTTCTGTCAGATGGGGAACATCTAGCAGCAGCGTGCAGGGCCAAATAAAATGAGTCATCTATCAAATTGCAGAAATCGTCCCCCTCCTTTACCCTTTTGATAGTGTTTTCTTCCTTTCCCAATTTATTTTGTTCATGCTGAGGAACTCCCATACTCAGCTGTGGAATTTTTCTCTTTCCCCTGGAAAGAGCTAATGTCAGTCTAGCAGGCATTAGGGTCCAGGATGACCCTAGCGATGATACTCGTGCATCTCCTGTGTGTGACAGTGGAGCTTTCAAGCTGACAATTGCTGGCTCTGCACTATATGCTTTTTTTAATGCTTTCTCATGAAGGCAAAAGCAGTGGGATCCATCTGCTTCTTGTTGCTTCATAATTCAGATCTGAAGGTGATGGAAGAAGGAAGAGAGTGGGCACTGAGAGTGAGACATGAGGTCCTTGTTGCTGGCACCTTGAAGAACCACAGTGGATAAAAGTAAATAATTTCCTTTCATGATCACATACTGTTGTTTTTTGTTTTGTTTTGTTTTGTTTTTTATTTTTTACAGTTGGTTTGTGTGATAGGCACATAAATAATTGTGCTGCAAATAATGGACACTTGATGCACCAGCCAGCCATCACATTACCAATTGTCTGAGCTGGCAGTGCATTTACCGCAAAGTTCAAAGTATAATTCTTTCAAAGGTCAGTGGCCTAGATTTGCCTTGCCGGTTTTTCATATTGGCATTCCTCTAGATAAGGCAGAAGATGCTCTTGAACTTTGAAGTCCGGTGAAAGACAAGTGCCAGGCAGTGGATAATACAATGCGATATTTGGGTAATCTGGTTTGGACTCGAGGATAAGATATCCAGACTGTAGAAAGAAAGAGGTAAGACCATTTTCTGAAACATGGTCTTGTCAATATAGTAAGCAATTTATTTTTTCCTGCAAGCAACAAGTATCTTCCTAGTTGATTGGGTGATTTTCTGATTTTCAGAGAGCAGTTCTTATACATATTAGTAAGGCAGACAACCATCATGATGCCAGGTACAGTGATTTGAGTTACAGATGGAGTTCATGGAGTCATGATAGCATAAGTTTAGGCCCTTATCTGAGGGCTGGATCAAAGGCGATATGAATTTGTATTTGGTATGTTAAGGAATATGAGAAAAATTGCAGAGAGTAGACTATTGAATGTTGAACAAATGGATGGAGAATACACAAAGATTCCTTGCAGTATTTCTTGGAGGTATGGAGACCTCCAAAGACCACCAAAGTGAGCTGAAGAAAGTTAACACTCAAAGATAACACATAGCATAAATGATTCAGGGTTGTTCTTTCAGTTTCTCAGGTCTCAGGGATCCATAACAACAAACAGGAATTTTAATATCTCTAGGTATTTTGAAATGATTTTATTGCTTTTCATTTGTCCTTTGTAACTTTGTTTCTAATATTTTTAATGGAGATTTACAATTAGCTACAGTCAACTTGCCCTTTCCCTTTAAAGTTTGCTGGTTTAAGAGAGATCCTGAGTGACTTTGACAACAGCAAGGCATATTGATTACTCGTCATACTCACACTCACCATTCCTGGATGCACTGTGCATCAAGTCCATGCATTTACCCAACAGCCTCAAGGACACCTTACAATCCGAGGCAGTGTAATGGATATCAGCCAGTACGTCATTTACTGCTTTCTTTAGAGACAGTGACAGCCTGGTGATACTCAGTTTCATAAGCTGCTATGTTTGGAACTGCTTCCTTTCATACAATCAACAAGCCAAATGCTTCTCAGCTTCACCAGCATGCAGCTAGCAGCAGCAATCACAGTGAGAATGTGATTTTTTTGGTCATTGTACACAAATCCTAAATTTATCTGAGACTATTTGGTCTGGCATTCATTTCTTACCAAGCCATAAGGAACAGTTTGAAAGACAGTATCATGAAGAGCCAAGTTTTGAGGATAAATCTTTAAAACACCTCTAAGGTGTTAATCAATTGTCCTCTGGCAAGGAGCTGGGACTTGGAGGGAAGTTTCAATAACTGAGTGTCTTCAGCGTGTCACAGGCTGTAAAGAGTAGCAAATCAAGTACTTGTAGATTCTGTCAATACCCAGCAGCCTCAGAGGGCATGAATATTCAGGGACGTGATTTCAGCAGCCCAGAGTTCATGCAAACTCTCAGTGAGATTTGTGCTTTGTATTTCATTCAGAACGTTTTGTATTTCACCCAGAATATTAACTTCAAAATCAGAAGAAAGGGAAGAGAAAAGAAGTTCATAGTAAAAATGATAATGAAAACAGTTTTGAATAAAACAACCTCATAAGAATTGTTAAGTGGAAATGTATATGGTTGGTATGACATTTTAAACTGCTTTTTTTAGCCACACTTCTAAAGTGCAAAAAATTTACAAGTGCAATTTTGTCTGTGATTTTATATCTATGTGTATTTCCATATGTATGTACATTGTGCATACACACATACACATAGCTGTCAATGTCACTGAAGTATCTGAAAACCCTGTATGTGTCCCAGTACATCAGATATGTGGATGATGCAATGAAACAGTTACATATAACCAGGCAAAATTCCATTTGTTTCTTCCTTTATTGTGAATAATTTTTGAAAGACAAATAGAGTGATTATAGTTGAGACAGGAAATTTCCTTGGTGGTTTTCCATTGTCCAAGTCATCACCAGGGACTGGTTCATACACTAGCCTACTGAATAACTAATTTATCATCTCTCAAACCACTACTGAATCAATGATAGCAGTAATGCACAAGGGTCATTAATAGCCCTTATTTTGCCATCGTCTTTATTTCTGTTCCTTCTAAATGAATTGTTCAGATCAGGCAGACCAGTAGTTTAAATGTAGGTTTTGCATAGAAGTGACAGGCCTTTCCCATCGAACACAATTTGTACAAGTCAACTCAGAACAAGTGATATGTAGATGTACTTTACAGTCGGAAAAAATTTTCAGGTAGCGTGATGTTATGCATCAAGGCATGCAAAGGTGAAACACTGTTATGGCTATAGAAAAGGGTACTCCAGGTTTTCGTGGGGCAAAGACCTTCCATTCCTCCAGGCTGTCACTTCCAGCTCTAAGAGAATTGCTGACAAAGGCCAGACAGCAGCAATTAGCACATTTGTTTATAGAGTGCCCCATTTTGATAAGAAGGATCTCTGAGATCAGGCAGGTAAGGCCTTTTATCTTTTTCTTGTAGTGCATTTGATAATGTGTGACCTATACCACCTACATTACATCTGTATGATCTGAATTAGCAGTCCTCCCTAGATATGAGTAGTAGGACAGAAGGAGAAAACAAATGGTTTCTGGAGTGTCGGGATTGATTTGTGGGTGATCCTAGCACAAAGGACAGGAAAAAAATATTTGCATGCTTCTTTAAATGCAAATAAGGACATTCTATGCGTAAATGAGATTTTTGTTTGTTTGTTTGTTTTTCCCCTATAATATTTAGAATTAATATTAAAAAAAGCATATGGCAACTGTCATGTCTGAGCTTGAATTCTTGTTCCCTTTAGTGCTTTGAAAGGTTTTAACCAGCTCTGCACATTTTTTACTAGTAAATGACTCCTACAGCCCTGCTGTTCTGCAGCAATCCATCGGTTTCATGGGGTGTAGTGCAAATTCATGCATTTGTTCTTGTCATAAATCTACTGTGCAGTTTGCCTTCTTTCTGTGATGTTCTCCAGGAGACCTGTAAGTTCATTTCTAGGTAATGATCTACAAGCATAAAATAGCTCTGAGAGTTTGCTGAATCCACACTACAGTTTAATTGCATAATTGTTGATCAAAGTTTTTCCAAAATATATGGCCCTAACTATCTCTTTTTCCCTTAGCAGATGTAATTAATCGTCAATGCACATGTAAGCAATGCTTCCTAGAAGAGCTACCATGTATCTCTTCTGCAGTAAAGGGCTTAGGCTGACTGATGATATTCATATGGTTATCACCTCCAGTATATGGACCTCAGGAAAGATAAGTATAAAGTGCTATACTAACAAAAGAGAAATGAAATATAGGAATACCAAATGGCAGAGAAACAGCATGGCAGAAAACGAGATGTTGTTATAGAGCATTATAGGTGAAATATGAGCTGACAATGCGATGCCAAAAATGGGAAATGGTATTCTGGGGAGTGCTAACAGAAAATGTCACACATGGGAGATAATTCCTGTGCTCTCCACCTCATGTACAGGCTGCTGAGAGAGGTGTTTGCTGGCTTAGGTTACCACTCTCTAAGGAGGTTGTAGGAAGAAGAGGTTCAGTTAATAGGACCTATGAAGAGAGTTTGAAATTAAATTAGTTTAATTTAAAGCAAAGGAGATTTCAGCTGGGGAAAAAAAAAAAAAAAAAAAAAAAAAAAAAAAAAAGTCTTTTTCTTTTTCTTTTTCTTTTTCTTTTTCTTTTTCTTTTTCTTTTTCTTTTTCTTTTTCTTTTTCTTTTTCTTTTTCTTTTTCTTTTTCTTTTTCTTTTTCTTTTTTCTTTTTCTCCTCTCCTTTTCTCTCTCTCTCTCTCTCTCTCTTTCTTTCTTTCTTTCTTTCTCTCTTTCTCTCTTTCTCTCTTTCTTTCACTCTTTGATTTACTCTTTCTCTTTCATTCAAGTGCAGTATACTTGTTTGGGCTGCAAATTCAAATAACGTACTAATATGAAGAGCCATGAAGTTCTTCAACAGCCTTCTAGTAGGAATAGTGATCATAAAATAATGAAGCTCACTAGTTTTAAAATGGACTTCAAATCCATATTATTTTTCTCCCTCAGTGATCTATGACCTTTACAAAGAGCAAAAAAGGAAAGCATTACTTATTCATTCCAAAATGTTAAAGGCTTACCAGAGCAGGAGCACAGTAAGCACTCTTCAGTCTTTTATTTTGAATTGTATCAGTCTGAACTGGAGAAGTAATTTTACAAAATCCATTTATCTTTCTATTAAGATATGTATGTCTATGAACTCTCTTCTAAACTGCACCTGCAAATTCCACACAAATCTGTGGGCAGTGCTTGCCCCATAGGCAATAAAAAAGAATATTATGACCTTATCTAGATTCTGTGTTATGTATGTTGTATTGAAATTTATATTCTACAGTTCTGTTTCATGCAAAATATGTTGTCACCAATGAAGGAAAACAATTTTTCCTAAAGCAACTGTAGGTTTCAATCCCTATAAAGTCCTTGGCTACTTCATATAGGCTTGACCACATTTCATCAAGGGCATGAATAGTGAAATTTTACAATCAAGCAGCATTTCAGGACCTGCAGTAATAAAGTTATAGAGTTACAGCATTAGCCTTCCTTCTGCCCTTTGCCCTGGGCTGTCATAATGTGTGGCAGTCCCAGAGTATTCCAGTCAGATGAAACTCTTTCTAGGGGGCAGGTTCCTGTCTCCTTCATAACACATTACAACATCTATACCACATGTGTAGCTCTTAACATTGTCAGCATGGTGTAAAGGAACCAAACACCAACTGGAAATCTGGGAAGTTTCTTATAAATTAAAACAAGGCTATTTCCATCCACTGGTTATTTAACCTAATTGCTATGAGATATATCTGAAAGCATTGCCTCTGGCTGGCCCATGCTACCGTAATAGGTGCTACTGAAAGAGATGCTTGCATCCTGCTCCTCTGCTTCATGCTGTGCTTTCCCGCTGCCTCCTTTGTGTTGTGGCTACCATTTATACATTCTCACACAAGTGAGATCAGGACAGCTGCTCCTTCTGAAAACCCAGCAAAAAAAAAAAAAAAATAAAATAAAAAAAAATAACCATTTCCAGCCAGATCATTTTTTTGCTCTGCCTCATGCTTGAGTGCAAGCGCCAGTGCAAAGCTGGGAGCAGCCACATCTCCTGGGGTGCCAGGGAAGGGTGAGATCACGCAGTTCAGCTGTTGTCTGCGCATAGATCAGCTTAAAGATGCTGTGAAAAAGCGGCCTAATCTGTCTGTCGATACACCACAGGTTATTTGGACGAACATGGCAGACTTGTTTAAGGAAGCTTGAGCTCCTTCTGGCTCATGTGCGGAATGAAAGTCCTCCTGTCTCCCTTTCAGTGAAAGAGAGTTGGCAGCCCTTCTGTGGAGCCACCAGGAGGCAGCTGAGCTGGGACAACTTGCTGATGTCCCAGAATGCAGCCCTGGTAGCTACCATTGCTGTGTCTCAGGAGGACACATATTTTATGAAACATATGTATAGAAATGTGTGTGGGTATAAAAACTGAACCCACAAAATACTTCCATGATTTGTCTTCCTAATTAACTTGTTCTGCTTTTGATGGCTGATTTCCTAATACGTTTTCTAGTTTGAGGGAAGGGGTATTTCTAGAGCTAAAAGGTTCTCTCTGACTCATATGATTTCTGTCCTTTTTCTCACATTTTGCTGACAGAAAAGGGAATAAAGCAAATTACAACCAGTCTGGCCTCATGAAATTATAAATTATAAATGAAGGCAGTATGTGACAGAAGATCTTATTAAATGGCTTTCTCAATTTTTTACTTTTTGTAAATAATACCTCCTTTCTAGGAAAGAAAACAGAAGTAATGTTCCATGAGTCATTACTTTATGAAATGGCTGAGTACCTTTTTAAGCTTCAGTGAATGTTAAGTTTTGTGGTAGGTGAATTCCGAGTTCTGCTGTAACATGTTCTCTTCCTTTTTTTCTTAAGTAGTATAGGAAGCCTTTAAACCATCATGACTAATAAGGAATTTTCTAAAGAAAAGAGCTCTTGATGTGTTATTCTTTGTAGAAAGGTGTATTGTTGTGCTTATTCTGGTATGAATACTTGCTTTTTGGCATCTGTTGTGATCAGAGGTGAGCAGCCTGCTGTAAACTCAACTCTGGCCTCCAGGCAGCTTTGCAGATTTCTATGATGCTCATTCCTTCTCTGTGTTTCTGTTACAGCAACATTGGATGTGACTTCTTCCACTTGAATGCAAGCAAAATAAGCCAGTTTTCCTCCTTTCCCCAAATGAAAGCCTTCTCAAATAACTGAAAATGGATGCTCATTTTCAAAGAAATATTTTCTAGATGAAGACAGATTGCATGCTTGAGCTTTGAGAATTACCACACACTGGATGAGGGGATGGAAACTTCTTTTTCATGGAAATGTATGTATCTCTAAATATAATAAATATAGGTAGCTCTAAAGTTGATTTTGAATTTTTCATTAAAATACACAAAAGAAGAATTATATTTACATGCAGTAACATGAATTTATTTTCTAGGGCCGAACTTTGCTCTCACTTGCACAGGAAAGACAGATGCTGTGTTGAATGAGTGCAATGAGTAGTATCTGCACAATGCATCTAGCTGGACAACACACTGTATATTTCAAGAGTAAAATGCCAACCTGATCTATGTGATCAGTCCCTTAAATTCCACCTATCCTGAATTTTGAAGTTTGTGTATGCATGCACAAATCCAAATGCAAGTGCTAAATGTTTCCTCTTTTGGGGTCATAACAAGAATGTGAATGTCACATCTTTACAGTCAGTAACAAAATGCCCTTTGTGGTTTGTCCTCAGACTTGAAAGGCATCAGTCAAGATAAGCATAGAGACCATCCTTTCATTCTAAGCTTGCTACTTATCCTTCTTCTATCTCCATTCTTATACATGATGTGTAAAGGTTAAAATCCCACTAAAGTGGGGATTTCCAAATGCACAAGATTATGTAATAAGCCATAATTACCAGTAATGCCTGCAGAAAATGGATGTCTGACTTGACTGGGTCACAGAAATGTTGGCCTCTACAAGTCCTCTTGAAGCAGAACTTATTGCCAACAGGCAGCCATGGCTTTGCCTGCGCAAGTCCTTAGAACCTCTAAGGGCAGAGCTTCCACCACATTTCTGTATTTTCCTTAATGTTAACCCAAGCCAACATGATGATTGCCTCTTGTTATGCTGTCTATAAGTGCCAAGAAGAGTTTGGCTGCATCATCTCTGTAACTGCTCTTCAGGTAGTTTTCCTTTTGTTCCTTATAAAATCTCTCCATAAACATCAGGGGAAACTCAGAATCTCCCCCTCATCCCCCCAGACTGTACTAGCTCTCTGTACTAGAGCACTTAACACAATTGCAGTTTCTGTAAACTGGTAAAATAAAAACTACCCTAGACTTGGAATAACTTGATGCAGTGAACTGCCTGTACCAAAGAGGTTTGTGACTGATTGCTTGAGGTCCTTCCACAGCATGCTAACTTCTGAAGAAATTAATATGGACATAACATTCCTGAACTCTACTTTTGGAAAAACCTTTTTCCACCTGCCTTGCCACTGCTTTTCTAAGGGGAAGATGAGGATTGAGTAAATTCAATTCTATACAAATAAAGGAGCTTTTGCAAAAACTTAAGTCTGGTTGAATAAGCAGGTCTAAAGGTCTGGCAGTTCAAGCCCTGGACCTATAGAATCTAAACTGTATTTATTGCAGGATCAGCGCCTCAGGCAGGACCTAGCTGGAGCTCTGGCTCTCACTGTAAAAGTTTTGAGTGGATTTCATTGTCACCACAGAGCTCTAATCCTCCTGCTTTTTATTTTATGAGAAATCAGTTATGACTTCCTTTAAAAAATCTGACAGATTGTTTTTTGTAGCTAGAGAAGCAGGCTGTCTTCTTTGCCTTGAGGTTGTGAAGACAGAATAATTTTACACTACCTAGATTACAAAAGAAAAATGAAAATTGCTTCTTCTAGCTGTTCCTTTTGTAAACCCATCTGAAGGAATATTTTCCTTTCTTTCTCAATAACACACACTCCTATATATATATATTTATATATATAGTTAAAAGTTAAAATCATCTTATCCTGTCAGTTTTCTTTCTTCAGATTTCATACCTTTCATATTAACAACAAACCTTGCACAATGCTTTGTTATCATAGAGTTTTTCCTGAGAAGCTGTGGCCCTACCAGGTTCAGGAAACACTGCTTGTTATCTCTCTTCTTTGCTCTTCATTTTACCTGGGATATCACCTGCATTCTATTTATTCCGTCTGGTTTTTGTAAACATCAGAGAACCAAAAAGGGTCTGATTCAGTTCTGAAGATGTAATGAAGCTAAATTACATGTACGTACCAAGTCCTCCAAATTCATATTTGGGGCTTCCACATTTATATTAGAATAAATGCGTTTATTAGGAGACCTGTACACAGTTCACTCAAACATGTTTAATTTCCTGATCAAGGGATTTCCTCTGATGTTTTACAGTCTGAATGCAAAACCCTTCAAATCATATTTCTGTTAATTTGCAGTAACAATGGTAGGATTAAACTTCCAGGCAACTATATATTAGAATGTTTATGAATAGAGAAGATAATTAAGTAATTTATAAGCAAAAATCAGGAAAATGAAAGAATATCACTAAGACGAGAAAAAAAAGAATAGTTATTCCATCTCCTTTTTTTTTTTTTTTTTTTTTTTTTTAGATTAGACTTGTGCTTGAAAACAGAGTTTAATTTTACTGGCCAAATTCCAACTGCAATTTGCCTAAGTAATTGCTTCTTTCATTCTTAATTGGAAAAAGCATTCCTGAGTTTCCAGTTCTACCTAATTTACTGTTACAGCATCTTTAATTTGGTATGAACCAGGGACATTCCTCACCAAGAGGTGACTGATCTTTGAAGGTAGATTTTGACACACCTACGTATACTAAGTAGCTTATACCTATAATTTGCAATATCACCTATAGCTTGCAGTTTTATTATCAGTTATTGCTTCTCAACAGCCAGCGCACCTAGCAAAGTAATGCTCCCCTCCTATGCCTAGATTTGATCAGTTATGTGAAAATCATCCTAAGTAAATCCCTCCTTTCCGTGCCTTGTATGTGCATGCAAATGACAGACATGTTAAACCCTTCATTTCTACATCAGAAGCAGCAGTGAATTACCAGAGCCAGCCAGGTTATCCAGAGCCGTCCCGTCTCTTTGTCCAGTGCTGCAAAACTTGGATTTTCTAAGGACGAGAGGCAGATGGCATCCAGGTGCTTGGTACTGCGGAGTAAGCTTTCCTGTATCCTCTTAATCAGCAATGCAGCACGCTCTGCCAATGTATCGTGTATTTCTTCTTCTCCTCCTTTCAGTCTGTCTAGGAGTAAGCCATGGAAATAATAGAATCTGCACTTGTCAGGCTGACCTCAACATCAAATTATCTCTTGATTTGTAAAATTCAGCCAGCCTACTTGAAAGTTGATTCCACCACTTACTCCTGTCACTCTCTTTTCTCTACTTACTAGGTACACCACTCTTTTTTGTATCTGAAATGCATGTCAGCAGACATTATGTTTGAGTTCATATAGTGTGATAGTCCAATAGAGAAATACAATTTTAGAAATTGCAGTTAGTCCTCTAGAAATCAGCTAGTCAGGGGAAACATGGCAGGGGAGCTGAGAGGAGAGACCTAAAGTGGCTGCTGCAGCTGCTTGGCTAATTCAGGGGAATTCTGAAGCAATATAGATTTTTACAGGTCATTTCTGAATAGTAAGGGTACACAGCTGAGAAAGTATCTCGGTCTTAATGACAGCTTAGCCTCCATTTCGTATTTTGAGTTCAGGAAATGTAGGTAATCAATCTGTGCCTCAGTTCTTTGTCAATAAAACCAGGGTAAGAACACATTTACTCTCTTGCAAGGATACTGTGATTTCAGTTTATAATACTTTTTTTGTCTGTATTTCCATGGCAGCTGATCACACCTGAGGTCCTGTTCTCAGACTTGCTGCTTGCACAGAAAATAAGTGCAGCACTGAGGACACAATGCAGATGTATCCTTTGAGACCCGTGCAATGAGAGGTGCTACAGTGCTGTGTAGTTGTGATCTCTCATGTGAATCACCCTTTCTCTTCTTCATGCACTGCTGTTTTATGAATCACACTGCCACTGCAAGACACTACTCTGGTATCCTTCCTTCCAGTGCTCACCACCACCATCACGTCCATTTTGGTAGACCCGGCTCAGCATGTGCTGTTGTTACAGTAGAGAGAGCAGTGCTGACGTTTCCTATTCTGCTCCTTCTTTGTCTCCTCCTCAGTTCATTTGCTTTAGCAGTAAAATGATGTGATGCAAGGTGGTGGTTATTTATTACATCTGTTTGAAGGCAGCTTGACTAGGCTTGTGTAAACATAGATCTGGAGAAGTACCCTATGCAGGTCTGTACGTGACTGCTTTACAGACTTCAAAATCTGACCCATTCTTTCAAAACTGGATGTTTTCCAGTGAGTAATCGGGACTGACTGTGAATAAAAATTGAAAAAAGCTTTCATTTTGACCTATTGCTTGAGGTTATTCTGTGTCAGATGTGATAAATTCATGGTACACTGTACTCCCCATGATGTGATATGTTGCATAACAGAATCTGCATTTACTTAACACCAAGAAGTTCAAGCAAATAAAGTATTAATAAAACACTGATTTTGAAAAAGCATTAGGGTGACCGTACGTTTGTGGGGTTTTCTTCTGGACATATCTTACTTTTTTAGTCTTCAGAGTCCGATCCAAGTGGATTTCCTGTAAACGCAACCTGTACCTGGATTTTTTCATCTGCCACAAGCAAGGTTTTATAGGCAAGGCGCTGAAATCAGGAAGGATCTTGGTGGAGGGATCTTGGTAGCTGTGGAAGCTCAGCTAGCAAGGAGAAGGATGGCAGAAACAGCAGCTGACTGGAGGAGACTACGCTGGTGTGAGAGGTACCAGAGCCTCCTGGGGGTGGAAGGGGCTTCTACTGCTGGGCCTGAGGAGGAGGCACAAGTCTGCTCGGTGGAGGACTCCAAGGTTGGAGGAGCTCGATCTTAGCAGAAAGGAGGCGAGTTGGTAGCATGGTCTGAAGGGTGAGGGATTGTAGTAAGTGTTCCTGAGAAAAGATGGTAAAGAACACGATTTGCAATAACAGATTGGAGTATGTAGACTTGTGGGGAAAGAGTGAGGACTGGTGTCTTGTGAGAAGGAGCAATCTAGGGGATGTGGGTGTGGAGATGGAAAGAGTGGGGAATATGGCATACTGTAGATTGCTGGGGTTATTTGATGTTAGTCTATGTCCTTACCACTTTGTAATTCAGACACACATATAAACAGCATTGTTCCCCACATACCTCTTCCAGGGCTGCTGGAGGGATGTTCCCCTCTCTCTCCAGCTCCACTCTTTTAGCTTTTGGAAATGTGAGAGCTCAAAACAAGAACATTAAATTCAGGTAATTCAAACAATAAATGCTTTTTACCCTAGTGTTAGCTGACATTTGCTGTATATTTAATGGCGAACAATTAAATAACAACCAACATATGAAAGTTTCCTTTCAACTAGCACAGGGAGTGTATAGGAACTCCCCTTGCTCTCATTAATCCCTTATGTTTACTTTTCATTCTGATAAGACAAACCCAGATGACTATACAAATGTCTTTGTAACATATTCCAGAGAACTTTTCCCATATGAAAAATTGCTATAATGTAAATTTATCACTGGAGTGTGTGTAAAACACTATCAGTCAGATGCTTATCTCAATAATAATACTGTATTCTGTTAGCAATGCTCTGTAACTACATTTCCATAACTGAAACGAGTCTGACTCAGAAAAAGGAATAGAAACATATACATGAAATACTGGGGGAAAAAAATATAAATCATTATACATTCTTAATCCACTCATATACTCAATTCTGAACACTTAATTAATACTAGATTTGGGATTTACATTTCCTGACTTAAAAAGTAAGGGAGGAGGGAAAAATACAACTATATTTCTTTAAAGGAATATGAGTAAAACTGAAATGTTTTGGGTCAGCTTTGCAGCTTGTGAAAAATCAATGTTGCTTCAATTACTTTATTGACTTCAATGTAGTGATGTTGATTTACAGTAGTGGGGATATACACAATGATTAATAATAAGAATACCTTGGACTTTGATAGTGCTTTCTATCTTGAGTTTCTTAATTGCCTGTCAAGCTCGCTCTCTGTCTTATAATTTGTGAAGATGAAGTATTTCATTAATTACTTCAGGACATCATAAACATTTTTAATTCAAGAAAATTATACATTTACTCAGATGAATGTCTTGTTGAAAAGTCTTATTTAATTTTCTTATTTTGATGTACAAGATATCAACAAGAGAAATGCCTGGAGGCAGTTGAAATCATTGTTTGTGAACAGTCCTTTCAAACAGCCTAAAACCTATCTGAAACTCAAAAGCAGTTTTCAGTTCTGCTGTCTTGTTGCATACAAGGTGAATTAGGTTTTAAGTCTAAAATATTTGCAAGATCCTATACAAACACTCATCCCTTGGGTTATTTCTCACTCTGTTCCCTTCAGTTTGATGCATGCTCTGAAGACAGATGCGATCCAGATCCAGCCTTTTCTTTTGTCAAGTAACTTTTTTCTTCCCCTAGTCAAGTTTTTCTTAATTGTTTCTCAGGTCTCTATACCACTTCGTCCATTAAGAATTTTTTTCACGCACTATAGCACACTGTGGACTCTAGTTTGGTGTTGGTGTGAGTGCTCTGTATGTCTGTCTGTGATCTGTATGTCCAGCAGTGTATATATGTAGTGCATACGTGTGCTCTGTGTGCATGTCTCTACTGAAGATGAATACATCTTTAGCCTTGCTGCTGGTTGGACCTGGGGGCATGAAGCAGCGGCAGCCTCGCCTCTCTTGGTTTGCTGGATCCAGCATGGCATATTTTCCTCTAGTGTATGTTTTCCTAGGTTGTTGTATTCTTTTTTAATTAACATAATGAAGTTTTACATAATTCTGGTGAAGGGATGAAAGGCACTTTGTCCTATAAATACCAATGAAGATAAAACATTTTTTTTTATCCTTCAGAACTACTATCTCATTCTCAGCTTTCTGTCCTTTCACATTCAGGTGTACTTTAAATAATAAAGAACAGTAGTATCAGGTACTTTTAAATCTGTAGGCTGTGCTGCACGGCAGATTCCTAGCAAATTATTCTAATTTGAAAAACCATAAAAGATTCTTTGAAATGCTAATTAAAAATCTTTAAAATAACGTTGTTCGATTTTGTTCATGCCTGCAATATGTAAACACAAAACTCCACACTCAAAATCCCTCACTGCTTGTTCAATAATTGTGTACAAATGAGCACGAATGATGCAGATCTTCAAAAGCTGTAATTGCACATGTAATGCTAGAATAAATAGGCAATATTGCTTCATATTTTAGAGCACAGAAAGTAATTTAATGTAACTCTGCATAATTTGAACAGAAATTACATCCAGTTTTAGTACCCCTATTTACAATTTGTTTCTTAACACTGTGACTCTTTTGTCTTGCTCTGTAAATGGATCTCCGTGGATTAGACCGGCCGTCTGAATGAAGTGCTTTAGAAATCTGCTTTGCAGAGCTCACCCTACAATCCTGTTTTCTCTTTGATTGTGGTTTTTGAATATGGTAGAATGCAGACAAATACCTTCAAACACTGGCCTACTGGTGTTTGAATGGGCTTCAAAAGCTGTCACTTTTATGTTCTGAAGCTTTCTTCAGATTTGCTCCGGAGAATATATTCAGATTTATAATATTAACTTTTTGGAGAAGCACTGCTTCTGAATAACTGTATTTTTTAAGAAGCCGGGACATGAGCCAGGTGCAAGTGGACACTGAGATTATTCAGACTTAGGACAGACTGTGCTGATCAGTCAGAATCAGACCCTGAAGGAAGCAGGGCTCTGTCAGTTGTCTGGCTCTGAATGGCTTTTGAGCTGTGGGATGTGATACCAGGTGAGGTGGTACAGATGAGGAAAATAAACTCAGTAAAAGGATGGAGCAGTTACCAGCTCTGTGGGAGAGGTGGAGTGCAGAGGACTCCGGAGGAAAGTGAAATCAGTGAATGCCAGAAAAAACAGGATGATTGGTTAGAAGATGGCTTTATTTTGGGTAAGAGTTTTTTTTTTTTTTTTTTTTTTTTTCAAAACGTTACATGATTTGAATAGCTTCCAGCTAGCTCAAGCAGAAAAGACTAACCGTAAAACCTTATAGCTTTTGTATTATGGCCTCTACGTAACATCTAGAAATAAAACACATGAAAAGAAATACACTTTTGAATATATAGGAGTACTCAGACTGCCTAAATTTAGGTTTATGAGTTAGGTAGGCAAATTAAAGTGGTAGTCTTCGTAGCTTGCTAATGAAAAAACAGAGGAAGGGAAGGGCTAAAGCTGGAGGCTCCTCTAAAGAGCAATTGAGAGCAGGAGCCTAATTTAAATGCCATAGTTGCCCTCATAAGGAATTCCCCTCTCTTCACTGACTGCATAGGAAGCTGTAGGAGATGAGCTTTTTAATTTAGTCATCTAAAGTAAGGTATGTAAATATTCCTCAAAGAGTACAGAAGGCGTTTAGAAAAACAGAGTCTGCAATCAACAGGAGAAGAGACAAACTGATAATTTGGGGAGACTAATTCATATCCTAATAAAAGACCAAATTTTAATGGGGACATGGGACAAAAATCTGAGAGAGTTCACGCACAAGAAAGCACAAGTGCAATGAGCAGGCTAAAATTAATGCACCTCAAAATAATCAGATTTTGCTACCAAGATATTATGCTGTCCAGAGCAAGAGTTGTAGAGAACAGACAATGCTCAGATGTTACATTTGTGATAAATTTTTAAAATATTGTCAGAAAAGCTTGAGGCAGGCAGGCATGTGGAGGTCAAAACAAGCCTGCCAAAAAACAGCACATCCTGTAGCAAATAACACAAGCTAAGCTTGGTGTGTTAGTCATAACATAAGATAGAGGAACTTCAGTGAACTATAGCACTTTGCAAGAATTTGCAAGTACTAGCAGAGCATGCTAGCTTTCATATGGCAAAACAGAATGTCAGCAGCTCCTTTAGTTTAGAAAAATTCACCGTTACAGCAAAAAAGAGCCCATACATCAGAAGATGGACACTTCTCCATTTTAAGCAGACAAAGAGGTACAAGGTGGTATATTGCCCAAATAAATGTCATATCAAGTTGCTTGTCTCATCAAGATGCTGATCTCAGCTGCAGTTCAGGGGAACAGAACAACTGAGGAAGAGTTGAAGGATATCTTCCAAGGGAAAGGAATCTCTCCGTAGAGCAGAAAGGGTTGTGCTGTCCCAGCAAAAGGCCACGGTAAAGCATATGCTAAAATGTTTGCAAATTCTTTTCCCTTGGGAAAGTAGAGGGAATAACATTGCATGTTCAAGGAAAGTAAGATGAAATACATCATGAAATAATGGTTCAGATAGCAAAAATATAAGCAGATAAATAAAAGGGAATAATTTCCATTGTTAATATATGAAGAAATTCCATGTGGCATGACTGATGACTAGTATTTTTCTCTCATTTTTGTATGTGCAGACTTCTGCTGTATTCTGGTAGCAAAACAGAGTGCATATTAGTGTAGAATAAACACATAGTTTATAAGGCATTCACCTTGCACTGCCACACTCATGTTTAGCATGAGGTGTTTCACCACAAAGCGCCACAGATTGGTTTTGATACAGAGTGTGAAAGTTCGCATACAGAATGGTTTTGATCTAAGAAAGACCATCTTAGAAGACCCGCATGAAAATCAGGTTAACAGCATGACTACTGGACCAATGCTGGACAAACATAAATGTCAAAACATGACTAATAAAACTTATCCTATAGGATAAGTAAATGTTCCAGACACATGCAGATGTTCCCAGAGCTACTGGTCTTCACCAATAATTCCCTCCAACAGAGAAGGTGTGCAAATAGTCACTGGAGAAGAAATTGCTGTATGAAAACTTGTGCCTAACTTAGTTTGCCTGTACAAGCAGGCTGAGGGCAGCGCTCTGGTACTGCAAAATGCCTGGAACAGAAATCTCAAAGGCAGTTTGAGACTCTGAAGGGTAATTACAATTCTCTATTCTGTGGAAAATGGCTATGGACAGTTCAAAAAAGATACTAACACAGTCCTAGAGGCTCCTAATTTACTCTTCAATAACAAAAAATTATAGACAAAAAAAAATGTGGCCTCATGGATGCTAATAAATAAATAAATAAACAATCACATTTTCCTTAGGAAACCACGCTCAATGTATTTTTCCCCCTCTGCTTATCCCTAACTCACTTCTTTTGAAAACCTTGACCAGTCTCAGCTAAGTCTGACAGAGAAACAGTGGTCTCAAAGATATCAAGCTGTTATTCAAGTTTTATGAAACCGTGCACTTGTCTAGAGAAGACAGACAGTATTAGTTCTTCCACTAAGGAAGGATTGCAGCGTGAACTCAGCACTTATTAGACACAAGAGAAACCACATGAGAGGGTTATTATGAATGCTTGAGTCAAAGGAATACCCCCAGTGAGAGGCAGCAGCTTATTAAACATCTGGGAATCCAACCACAAGACAAATCCATGCGTTTCATTAGTCCTGATGCTCACGGAAGCTGCAGTTGTTATGTATGGATGCATGGGATGCCAGCATTCACTGAAACTGCTCATTAACCACTTCCTCCCATAGACAAAAGCATCTTCACAAACTGATATTTTTTTTTCCAACTACAAAAATAGTATTTCAAATTTAATACAAAACTGGGAGTTGTTTAATGTTTTAAAAAAAAATTAAAAAGGGAGTGTGTGTGTGGGGGAGTAGCAGAACAAGATCCAAGACCTATATTTTAACAACTTAAAAAAGGATCTAGCTTCTAAAAAAATGCAGGCTTTGACTGAGAGATGTACTGCTCTGCTGCAAATGAGTTCCTACTACCATAATTAAGACTAATGCACAGGGCATCCAGTTTTCCAGTTGTCAATTAATGGGAAGGGCTCAGTAATAAGAGATGGGAGATTTTTTAAAGGCTACAGGTTTGTAATTCTGAAGACTCTCCAGAGTAACGCAAAAGACTTCTGAAAACTATCTGGACATTATTTAGGGATTTTAAAAAATCTATGAAAAGGGACAGATGGTTTTATACTGGCCTTAAATGAACGTTGACATTAAAGAAGTTGTTAAGAGTTATGTGAAAAATACATAAAAAGTCAAGTGAAAGAGCCCATGTTGATGGTGCATGAAAAATAGGTTACCTGGAGCAAGAGATACAGTCTTGTGCTCTTTCAAGGTCATGCCACTTCTTTTTCTTTTTCTTTTTCTTTTTCCTTTTTTTTTTTTTTTTCTATTTTTTGTTTGTTTGTTTGTTTTCTCCTTAAATTAAAATAGTAATTCTTGTAAAGTGTGTATGATCCTCTTCATAAATGAAATTTCTGGATCTCTAAGACCTTCTGCAGAGAGAGGGAAATTGTATTTTCTGTTCTGAGAGTTATAAAGTTGTGCAAGTACTAATTTATAGATATACTTTTTCCTTTCTTTAAACTTTTGTGAGAGCTGTCAGGTGCAAACATAATATTTTAGCCAATAAAGTCTTCAAAGAGATGCTGTCTAATGGATCTTGAGCTGAGTTTTTGGAAATTGCAAAGAAATGACAATTCTCAAGCACTTTTTATTTGTGGCTAAAAGACTAATTAATATAGAGCTAGAAGAGTGACTGGAATAATAAACTAGACAATTTCTTTTTAACATGGGCCTACACAATAATGATGGATTTACAATAGACAGGCTCTGGCTTTAGTGACTTGCACATGAGTTACATAGATTACTACAAAACACATTGGGTTTCTTTCAGAGAAATAATACTTTCTCACAGAAAACGGAGGTACAAAAATAGTATATGGAAATTTTTTCTTGCTAGCCTGTAGAGCATACAAAGTAGCCTCAGAAAGTAATGAGTATTTATTTGACTTCTACTTTTGTAGTATATATTTTATAGAGAACAATACAGTTCACTTTTTGTTCTCTTTCCAGCTGTGGTAAGCTGACTCTAAATCAACCATAATTTTGAGACTTTCAACTAGGAATACCCATTTCTGCACATATTTTACCATTCTGAGAAATGTGGGTTTTGTTTGTTTTGGTTGAAAATGAAATAATTGAAAAGTCCTTTTTTTTTTTTTTTTTTTTTTTTAATGCTTATGATGATTCTGAATCAAGAGACTATGTTGTCTGTAAAGGATTGCATGATCTTATATATTTTGTGGTTAATGTACAGAGGTCTCCTGTAAAAGTCTCCAGATATATTTTTCAAATATTTTTCTTTGCATTTTCAGCTTTATCCTCTTTCTTCCTCCAGTCTTTCACTAGGAAAGAAAATAAATTTCTAATTCTTTTATTTTATTATCAAGGAGGTAACATTTTCATTACATCTCTTTCTACTCCCAAATTTCTATGTATTATCTTGTCTATTTTGTCTCCTCTGCACTTCCTTCATTTAATAGATCCTTAGCTCACTACTGACTGCTCAAACTACTTTCCCATGCACCAAGCAAACACCCCTCTGTATTCCTAAAAATGTACTTCACATGCTGGATTTGCTCTTCACTAATATACTTTTCATGCTTCACATTAGATTCATCCTTGAATACTACAGAACCACTGCAGTGCCCGGCAGCTGAAATTGTGGCTACTGGAGCCTTTCACATATGTCAGATATGTATCCTTAAAGATGCATACCATTTGTGACTTCTGTTTTGATTATTTACTTGACTAGTTTGATTACATTAAATACATGTAGTATTACATTATTTTGACCAGCTTTGTTAGCAGTCTCTTCATCTGCTTTAAAGAAAACCACAGCTAACTTTGGTGGTTTCTATGAATAAAGCACCTTTTTCATGAACTAAGTAAAAATAGGTGTAATAAGCAGCCTAACCATCAGATCACAGCTTTCAAAAATGATTATTTTTTCTTTTGCATTCAAGAATACACTAACAAAATGTCAGTTTGGGGATCCAATTCACGAAAACAAATTCATTCACAACATAGTTGGTATAGTGAGTTTTGTTTCTGTCTAACAAGCTCCCGACCCTGCTACAAATGTGTCATGTAACTGTGAGACAAATGTTTCAGGAAATCAATTGTACTTCATCCCTTTCTTGAAACCAGCAATCTCTTCACTGACTTGATGAATCAACTGATATCATCCATTTGGGGAAACAATTAGAGTGCAAGATAAATGACCTTCCACACTCAGAAGGTATTATTCAGTGCATATGCACCTACAAAAATATATATGTCTACATATACATGTGTGTGTGTTTTTAACAGGAACCTTTTTTTTTTTTTTAACTACAATTTTTTATTATTTTATTTATTTTTTAATGCTAAGCATGGAGTCTGATGCATGTGCACACACAATGCAGCTAGTCAGTAAGCAATTTTCCAATCAGGAGTGTGAAAGAGGCCATTCCCCACTCCACACCACAGCACAGGAAAATGCTCTGTGCCTCCAGAATGGCATAATTCCTCTTCCTTTTTTGTAGTAGTGATAAGGACTGGATGTGTCAAGTGACAAAATCACCAACTTTGGCCTAAATTCTCCCTAAAATATGGCTTGCAGAGAAAACCACCACACTCTGCCTTACCTCTCCAAGACATATTCAATGCTTACATTGCTTGCTTTGCCTTTTCTTAGGAAAGAACAAGCTTGTTCACAGAAAGCAACGATCACAATTATAAAAGATTTATTTCCCTTTTATGGCAGATTAGGAACTTTGTGACCTATTTTAATTTAATCATCATATTTCTGTGTAACTGAAATGGCCACAACTTCGTATCAGTTCCTCTTTTGTTCACAGAAAATTCCATGCATGCTTCAAGTAGAGGAAATTCTGTGATGTTGTACAATTCGATTTTTGGTTTTGCTAAAAATAATGAGCAATGTATGAAAACGATGGAAATATTAATCTCCCTACTTAGTTTATGGGCTTTTTACATGGTCATGAAAGCCATAGACCCTAAGCTTTAGCTCGGTATTAAATAGGAAATAAGTACATTGAAGTTACTGAAGCTTGAAGATACAGTAAGACTGAAAAAATGATTAATAGTGGTGAGTTATTGTGGTTCTAAGGGTAAAGATTTTGCTTCTGTTTTGTTGTCAACCTTGTTGGCTCATTTTGAAAATAAAATATATAATTGTCTTATCTGCAAATAACTTCAATTGAAAGCTAATACTCCATTGAAATGCCTTCCCAAGGAGCAATCTCATAAAATTGTACAACCAGATCACTTTGGTGTCGGTGTGCATTTGTCTCAACCCTTTATTTGCTAAATATTGGGACACAAATTCCTAAATACAACAAGTTTAGAGTAAATACAAATGCCATCAAATGCCGTCTTCTCAAACAAGCTGTTTTAATGGAATACTTGGGAGACTTGGCATTTATCAGCAATCAGTGTCAGTGTACATCAGAAGATACAGAGATATAAAATAAATCAGGTAAATACTTCTTCTTTTTAGACTGCAGGCAAATTGATGCTAATTGTTAATAAGAATGATGTGAATTATATTTATACCAATTGTAACTGCATATTATTTTACAATGTAGAATAAAAGACATAATAAACTAATCTTTTAAAGATACTAATCCGTAAAGTGTTCTTGCTAGGATAGGAATATGATTATGTTTCTATAAATTCTAGGTAAAATAAAAAATGTAAACTGAATTGATAATAGTACCCATAACAATCCTTTTCTTTTTTTTTCCTCAGAATTAATGTTTAAAGAAGCTGGGGAATACCTACAGTTTAATTTCCTGGCAGAAAAATAACCGATTCCCTTTCTGATTTTTTGTGAATCATTCTTTGGGTACACTATTTTTAAAATTTGAAGTGAAATTTTTTTGTCCTGTACAGGGATCAAAAAATCCGACAAGCAGAACTAAAAGCAGAAGAAGATATGATTACTTCAGGACAATAGAATTATAAATAGACCTTTTTGTCTAATCAAAATTCTGGAAGAATGCCCTCATGGAATTTCAGTTTCTGCAATCAAATGACCAGTGTGACATCATCTGAACACTGAGTACTCTCAGAAGCCTATATTTTCCAATCATAAAAGAAAACATGATTTTTTCATAATGTGCTCCTGGTATTAATAATTCTTTTAGCTTAGTTAGGCCAAGGTGATGGAACTAATGTTTCTTCAGGATGTGGGAATATCGCACTGAGGCTGATTAATTGGACAAAATGTCACAAGGGAAAGAAGAGACAGGGAAAGAAGTTAATGTTTCAATTCAAAGGTAATTTCAATTTTTGTAAACACAGTTTGTTGAATAGTTACCGTGTTCACAGAGTCATTAGATCCAAATTTTGAGTGAAACTCCTCTTTTTAGTTACTGCATTACAGACGTTAGAAAAAAAATATTTTTACACTCAATATAATTTATTGAAATTGAGACTTGTTAGTGGTTGTGGGGTTTTTTTGTTTTTTGTTTTTTTTTTCTTTTTTTTCTTTTTTTTTTTTAATTTAAATTTTTATATATGTAAGAGAAACTGAAATTTGCAAGGTAGCATAAAGTGACAGCAAACCAAAATAAATAAATAAATATATAAATAAAACAACTATTTTAGTCTTAATTTAGTGGAATTTCTCTGAATGAAGCTGAAGCTAGTGAAGTGCATTGATAAGAAAGGGCAGTTCTGACATCAAAACGGACTCACAATGTGTTTTGTTGCTATTATATGGAACTATGTAAGAAACAAAAGTAGATCAATCTCTTTAATTTAATTAGCTTTATAAAAATATTGCAATGTGCAAATTATAAAAGGAAAATGTTTTATAATATTTTACTCTAGAAAGGTAGTTTAGTAATTAGTGCTTGGTTCATTTAGAAATATGTATTCAGCACTAAAATTCAATATACATCCGTCTAATCCAGTGTATTATAGAGTGAGTGACTGGAAAGGTACATGTATCTTTTTGGTGTATTTAGTAGAAAATGCCATACTGAAAGTAGGGCCAACTTAGTTTTAAGAACTGTTCATGTCTTTCCATCCCCTAAGATCAAGTACTCTGAAAACTCAACTACTGCTGAAAGCCCTGTGCCTTGCTGCTGGAAAATCATACAGATTAAAAATCAACCTTGAGGGGAAAAAAATAGCAGTACAGGAACTGATTATGAGCATTTACCTTGTTTTGCTATTTTGTAGTCTCCATTATCAAAAAAAAAGCCTTGATGACACTGTTTTGTTTTATTTTATTTTATTTTATTTTATTTTATTTTATTTTATTTTATTTTATTTTATTTTATTTTATTTTATTTTATTTTATTTTATTTTTTCTTTTCTTCATTTCCACCATTGAGTGCGTGTTTCTTCAGACAAACAACTGATGGGTTGCGCTAGAGAAATGGTAGAAATGATTGTAGGCAAAGCTAGGTCAAACACAAAAATCAAATCAAACAAAAATGAGAGAAATGTGTATTTTGTCCAGTCTCTTCACTGGATGTTGTTTGTAATAACAGTACAGTAAAAGGGTTATATTGATTGACTGACGGAGGTAAAATTACAAGGCTTATACTAAAAGATTTATGAAATCAGTGTTTGCCAGCTCTGATTGTCCAGAATGAATATATATGTGTGTGTGTGTTTGTTTGTTTTAATAGATCTCTGTGTATTCTGTGGACCTGACTTTTATTATTATGACAATGTAATACCTTCCTAGATACCTGCTCTGTTGTTTTGTTTTGTTTTCAATTATGGTTATTTATTGCTTGACACATACAAGTACAGCTCTTATAAAAAAAACCTTTCTTGCTACTTTAATCTATTTAAATTCCAACCTGTTTTTCTCATTGTCCTGGCATTTCTGGTGTGGGGAAGGACAAACAACTTCAATATATGATCTTATACAGACAGTAGCAGGAACAAATACTAGTGAGAATTTCCTTTGTGAAAGCTTTGATTCTAGACCATGAGAGCACATTTTAACAACATGAAAATATTCAATGACGACTCCATTCTAGGAGCACTAAAGGAAGTAAAATGCTCAGAAATTGAATCGGCGACCTGGAAAACAAGCTCACATTCAGTGGTGATTTGATGTTAGGAGTCTCTGAAAAAGTGCAGAGACTGAGGGATTTCTTTCTGCTGTCAAGAAATTGGTTATGAAAAGGAGTTAATAGATTTCACAAGCTGCTGATGGATATCCCAACAATCAGAAGGTTTCTAGAATGAGTCTAGCCTGAAACTGGAAAGGTTTCTGAGTAGGAGATGTAATGCTACCTGACAAAGTTACTTATCTAACACCAAAATAGACTGGAAGTTGTGGAGCTGTGAATCAGTGGAAGATGGGAGGGGATTCTGGGGGGTAAGAATAAGAATTTCTTCTTACACTCTTCGATACAGCATCAGGTATTGGCTGTTGCAGCATATAAGCATCAGCAAGGACCTCTTGCTTGTTAAGCCTGCAGTCCAACCCTGTGCTAAATCCCCAAGAAACTGGATTGGGGCTGTGTAAAGCCTTGGTATGACCTGGTGGGATAGTTTTTATTTTTTATGTTCTTAAAATGTCCCAGACCATGTAGCCCAAAACTAAACTGACACCCCTAGATTTTTTTCTTTCATGGTGTATTTGTTTGTTTGTTTGTTTTTCTTTTCTCCTATGGTAAGAGTCTCAGGTATGACCTCTAGATAATGCTTAATAAAAGAGTAAACTTATGTCCCATTAGTTGCATGGACGATCTTAGCACATTATTCTGTGTTTGATTTAGTGGCAATAGTGAACAAGCACAACGGGAAACATGTCAATCACTGGTATGTGCATTTGCCATAGAAGCTGATTAAGCCACTGAAGGGCAGCGCAGAGCGGAGGAGTATTTTTCAAAAAGTTAAGACAGAGGCATGATATACAAGAGAATACTCAGGGGGTCTTTCACATAGAAAATAAAGTGTTTTTTGTTGTTTATGGATGGGTAATAGTGTTTCCCTTAAACAACCATCAGTATCACAATGGCTCCTCGATTTTATGCTTTCCTCCATGCTTCTCAGTCAGTAGATCATCACCCATGTGAGTGATGTGCATTTGCAGCATAACCAGCAGCCTTGACAGTGACAAGAAAAACGTTAGACATTGCAGTTGTGTTCATGCACAAAGCAATTTTACCCAGGGAGGACATGGCAGAAGAGACTGACTCCAATCATGTGATCCCACTCAGCTCCATTTCACATCATCCTGAAATGCGTTTGTGCTGAGCTAGTTCTAGGTTACTCGTTGTTTGATACAGAATACAAAGAGACAGTTAGAGAAAGAAAGAAAGAAAGAAAGAAAGAAAGAAAGAAAGAAAGAAAGAAAGAAAGAAAGAAAGAAAGAAAGAAAGAAAGAAAGAAAGAAAGAAAGAAAGAAAGAAAGGAAGGAAGGAAGGAAGGAAGGAAGGAAGGAAGGAAGGAAGGAAGGAAGGAAGGAAGGAAGGAAGGAAGGAAGGAAGGAAGGAAGGAAGGAAGGAAGGAAGGAAGGACTGAAGTGATAACTGTGCAGTATGTGCTTTCCAGTGCTTTTCTCTCAGGATTTAGGCTAGAGGAAAATATATCATACCAAATCCATCAACCTGAGAGAGGCGAGGTTACTGCCTCTCCATGCCTCTAGGTCCAACCAGTAGTGAGGCTGAACATGCATTCATGGCAGACAATGCAGTACGTGTATATACATACCCCATACAAACATATATATACATGGCTGGACATACAGATCACAGACGTGACCTGGGGAGCTGCTCCTGATGGCTCATGGTGATGGGTTTCACACCCGGACATGGGGTCTAAAGCTATGCTGGGACAGCCCCAGGAGGGGACCAGACAGAGTCTCCCTTCCCTGAGTCCTTAATTTGGGATCTGACTGGCCTTCACACCCCTGTGGTCCTCTGGGCTTGTGTGTTGGGCATTTCATGGCTCTGCAACCTACCTGGGGACAACCTACCAATTTGTCAATAGACTGACAATATGTATTATTTAATATCTTTTAGATATTAAAGATATATTACTTAAAGATATATTACTTAACATCTTTTATTTAAGCCAAAGCAAATGAGCCAGCAATAAATCTGAGCAGGAAGACAGCATATACAATGTGCAAGAAAAGGGAAACGAAATGCTCAACAACCTCATACTGGCTCTTATTATTGTAGAAACTGTGAATTAAAAATACCTTGTCATGGCATAGTATTCTGTACATTGAAGTACTGTGAATTTGACAGGAGTCAATACCGTGGGCAACAAGCAACACAAGAAAGGATCTTAGAGAAGATCCTGTGTAAGCGTCTGGATAGCAAGGTCATAGCTGCACTGCTGGATTCCTCGCGAGATGGAGTATCAAGGCAATAGCTTGGAGGCAACTACCTTGTGAAAGAAAATCTGTACAAGGAAGGGCATCAGCCTTTATTGGAAACAAGGGTAAATATTGCTGTATTAGGGTCTAAGTTCAAAGGTCGGGAACTTACTTTTTTTTCTTTACACACGATTTGATTTTCACAGGCTTTCCATTCAAACGTCAGGCAAGGATGCACTACGACTAATGCGTACTGTGTGAAGTAGGAGGTGACCAAAAATGAACCTTGTATGGGGATTTCAAGGAAAAATAGTAGGGTTAGACAAGGAACTTTAGGAATATGAATGAAAATGAGATGAATTACTGACACGCAAATTGATAGAGTAGCAAAAGGCTGATCCACCCTGGAGGTACTGCTGTGGAATGCAGCAGGTAGCATTTTGTGACACACAGCACTGAGACAGCACGTCAATAAGCAGTATTTTTTGCCATACTCAGAGGGTGAACACGCATTTGGCAGTGTATTTCACTGGGTGTTGTTGATTCATCAAAGCGACCGGGCAGGAGGCTGTGAGAGGATGCAGATTTTTCTCTCAGGCAGAACCCAAAGGGATGCAACGAGCACTCATCGACGAAGTTGTCTCCTGTGTGCTAATGCAGGCTTCGGTCCCTTACTGTCTTCTGTACAGCATGAATAAAATATCACAGGGAGACTGCAAAAGGGAAAGTCTTTCTGTGACAGCAGCGTCCAGATGACACCCTTGAAAAGCAACGCTTGTTTTACAGGGGATTTTAACCAAGCTGTGCAATTTACTACTGCGGGCTATTTTTAGGGCTCGGAGTTTGGCAGATTTCAAAGCTGGGTAGCACTTTTACGGACAGAATAAGAACACCTTCGTCACGTCAGGTAAGGAGAAAACAGAAGGAATATCGCTGCGTACAGGGGTGAGACCTCTGGGAGAAGGGCTGTCTCTTCCTGTATCCTCTCGTAGGAGAGAATTTGAGGGGAAACCCTCTCGTGAACGGGCTCCCAGTCTCCAGGTGACATGGATAAACAAGCAGAGCCCCCAAAAGGGGCATTTTTCCCCTCATTTTCCTGTCATCCCACCCGGCCCAGCCCCGCCGCCGGCCGGCAGGGGGCGCCCCACCACAGACGCGCCCCCTCCCCTCCCTCCCCTGCGCGCTCCCGGGGCGGGCGGCGCTGATTGGCAGGCGGCGGCGGCGCGCGACGCCTGGCCGAGGGGGCGGGGCTTCGGGGGGGGGGGGGGGGGGGGGGGGCGCAGGCTCCTATATAGCGGGAGGGACGCCGCTGCTGAGAGCAGTCGGCGGGCGGGCGGCGACGGGGAAGGGAGGGGTGCGCGCGGGCAGGAGCAGCAGCCCCCCCCTTATATATATACACATACACACTGCTCAGTGCGCTTTTAGTTGGCGGAGCCGGCCCCGGCCGTGACCATGCTGTGCTACGTGACCAGGCCAGACGCCGTGGTGATGGAGGTGGAAGTGGAGGCCAAAGCCAACGGCGAGGACTGCCTCAACCAGGTGAGGCCCGCTGCGGGGCGGCCGTTGGGCGCCGGTGACCGTTGGGGGCCTGAGGGGGGCGCTCCCTCCTCCCCCCCCCCACCCCCGTTGATGGCGGGCGGGGCCCCCCTTCTTCCCCTTTATTTATTTATTTTCTTCCCTTCTCCCTTTTTTTTCCCCTCCATGTTGGATGCAGGGGTTGCAGCATCCCTCGGTCGCGGCCCGTCTGCCCCCCCCCCTCCAGTTTGGGGAAGGGAGGCCGCGGCCTCCTTGCTACCCCCCAAATTCTCCCCCCCACAGGGCTAGAGAGGGGACATGGGGGCCCCAATCCTGACACGGCCCCCCTGGGGCTCAGCCTGTCGCCCCCAGGTGCTGCCGCCCTTCCCTGCCTGCTGTGGGGATGGGGGCAGGAGGGAGCCGAGGGTGGCTGCCAAGCCCGTCGGTGGCACCTAAATAAAACTTGTGGGATGCGCTGCTTCTTCTCGTCGCCCTCCTGTCTCAGAAGTGCTGCTGGAAACAGGCACCCGGCTGGTCTGAAGCGCCTGGCCTTGAGGAGTGAAGGGGATGGGGTTTGGCTGCGGAGGTCCATCTTGGTGTTTACTACTGGGGAAGTTCCCATTTTACACTCCTGTGTTTGTCAGTGTACCATTTTGTACGCTGCCTATTTAAAATCATCAACGAATCAGCTGTACGAAGGTGTTTACAAACAACACATCTTTTGTTTCAGACCACTAGCCCTCAAAACAGTCGTTGAATCAAATACTACTTCTTGCCCAGTTGTGTCGTTGGTTCATTATGAAGGACCTCTTTCTTTCAGGTTTGCAGGAGGCTGGGAATTATAGAAGTTGATTATTTTGGACTGCAGTTCACTGGCAGCAAAGGGGAGAATCTGTGGCTGAATTTGAGGAACAGGATTTCCCAGCAGATGGATGGTTTAGCTCCTTATCGACTAAAATTAAGAGTCAAGTTCTTTGTAGAGCCCCATCTTATCTTACAAGAGCAGACGAGGTAAGGTTAAGATGGTTGTAAGTAAAGCGAACTTATTGTCTTCAATTTCAGTAAGCTATGAAAACGATTACCCAGAGGTTCTATTTCTTCCATCTTCTGGTATTCTTTGCTCAACTTTTCAGCACAGCTTTAAAATTCCGGTGTTTACATGTATTATTCTTTTTTTCTTTAAAAAGTGATATTATTGTAAGTATTGCGTGGGGAAGAGTAAGTAATGTGTAGTTAATTCCATGAGGAACTAGCACTGGAAAAAGCCAAGCTACCAGTAACCAGTTTCTTATATGGTGTTTGCGTGTCCGATAGTAACCCCTGTGCAGTGGTGTTACTGTAGGTCGTTCAAAACCACTGGTACAGAAAGGCAGGAAACAATTCCTCCCACAGAGCAAAAACTTGCTGAATTCCTTCTTGTCTGGGATCATATTACAGCAACTTTCAGATGGCTACAGGCCCTTTGAGGCTACAGAAGAACAGCTGTTCTGCTGCTTCTGTGGCCTGTCCTTTTAGCTAAATTGTTATACTGTTCCCAGGGCTTAAGATTTGTCCTCTCAGATGAGTAGCAAATGTTTTGCTTTCACTCCACCAGTTTGATTACTGCATCGCCACGTTAACTGCATTAACTGCAATTGGGTTCTCTGTAAGGAAAACAGAGCAAGTATGTCTGAAACTGGTCTCAACACATTTTTTCCAGTTAGTTTTAGGTGGTACATCAAAAATAAATACAGAAAAATGTCGTGTCTGGAAGGGAATGCCAAAGCATACTTTTACTGCTCACCTTGACTTGGTACTTCCAGAATTAAGACCATGCTTATGACATTTTTGTTCTGCACAGAATATTTTTACAGTGAATTTGGTCAGAGGCTGACAGTTTGATTTGGTGTACATCTCAGGAAAAATACTGAGTTAAAACAAGACAATGTGTATATTTCTTGAAGTAATACTGGGAGAGGTTTAGGGGAACAGTGGTTACAATCTGGCTGAAGTCTTCAGAAGGCTGCAGAGTAGACCACAGTTGTCCTATGTAACAGATTTAGTTAAGCAAGTACATTCTAACATCCACATTTTGATGTACATTATTTTTGGAAAAATTCTAATATCCATGGTATACTTTTGGGTTCTTTCAGGGTATTTTTCCTGAAAGAACCTTGTTTTCTTAAATGCTCTTAATAAGTATAAAACCAAAGAATGAAGCTTTATGTGGAACAAAAGCAACACAATCATCATACCTGATGAGGTGGCAGAGATTACCCTGGATCTATTGGATGCATCTCCACACTCAGAGCAAATCAGGGTGAATCTGAGGAAACCTAACACAAATGATTGGCATTTTTGCTGTTGCTGCTGAATGTTTGTTCCACTTTACAAGGCTTTTGCAGACACCTGTGTTTTCCTACCTTGAACACCATCAATGCAAGACTTGGCAGGTTGTGTAAGTTAAGAGCTTGAACTGGTGAAACATACCCCAAGGGCCTAAAAGACAGGTTGCGTAGCTAGAATGCAACAGAGCTTGTGTGTGTGAACATCAAAGACCTGAGTATGCTCCACTATTAAGGTGACTTTAAAAGGTTATAGCTGGGGTGAGTTTTATGTGTGAGTTAAGACTGGTCTAAAATTAATATTTTTAACAGACTTTAAAATCACTTGAGCATCAGTCATCAAGAGATCTATGAATATTATGCTGTGCTGGAAATTAAACTGTTGGAGAGAAACAGGCATTGAAGCTAGTATTTATTGCCACTGTCTTGCAAATATGAATGCTCCTGAGGCACCAGCTAAGCTGTTCAGTCCTGAATGTTTTTGGAGTCCTTGCTAAAAGGCAAATCCATGTTGCGAAATAGACAATTAAAACAGAGCTAAGGTAAACTATACCCACTCATCAACGTGTAGCAGACCTAGAGTTCTGTAGTGCCTGTGGTTAATGTATATTTCTGCAGTGTTGACATTGAGCTACAGTGAATTTGCTGTTTTCTTTCTTAGGTGTGCTTAAGGGTTTGGTATGTATATAGCCATGCAGTCATATTTTAGTCTGCATGTAAGTTTCCGTGGGATGAAGGGAAAGTCAAACTTGTTAAACCTGTCATCAAACTTTAAATCAATAGGTATCTCATGGAATATGATTAAAATGAGCTGTACAGCTACAACTGACAACTTATTTCTTACCTCTACTTGCAAAGGCAGTTTACTGGCTGACAAAGAAATAGTGATGGCTGTTCTGGTTTCCTTTAGCACAGTGATGTTCCCAGCTGATAAATAAGAGAGGGCATTTCTAATGTTGAATGTTATGCTCTAGTCCTTGTGTGAAGAAAGCTGAGGAAGTCTCCATGTCTCTTACATTTAGCTTCTGAACCCGATCTTCCTTACGAGATGTACGTGGAGACTGTGTTTGAAGTCTGGGGAGTTGCAAGTAATTCTGAAATCATTTGGCTGATAATGCTTTGCTATGACTAATAGTGAATGCTGTGACTGAGTTGTTCTTTGTTTTTTTCCATATACTTCAGAAGCTTCGTCAACACCAGTTCTGCTGCTTCATTAAAGAGATCCTTGTCTTGCACTTAGAGCTTGGCTGCGTGTTTCTGGAGCATTTTAACACTCAGGTTTCTACATGCAGTGTAAAAAGCTGATCTGGCTACTGAACATCATCAGCCCGTGCTTCTGTTATCTTTAATCAGTGTGCAATCTAGCAGAAGATTGCAGCCTCATGCATTTTTAATATCTTATGCAAGGAAGGCTTCTTACCACCGAATGCAAGGTTATAATTGCATCTTTGACCACTATGGCAACAAGCCACCTTCGCTAAGTGCTTTGTGAATGGGAGCATCGGGTGTGGGGAGGGGGAACCTTCTCACTACACTTTCCTTTTACGCAGGGTTAAGCTTTATTTCTATTGTTCTTTGGTTCTTGATTTCTAATTTTTTATTTGACTGCCTGGTACTGAATTTCACCACAGGATATTGTAGTTTAGAATTGTTTTCAGTGGAATGAAAGTGCCTCAGTGCAAGAATGCTATTCAAATTTAATACGCTGCTGTCAACTGGAGCTTTAAACAAGCCTGAAATGTGAACAGCGTGCTTTTTAAGAGCAGTTTGAATAGCTGCATGGTTTTTGAATGGAGAATCACGTTGGCTTGCTAAAGGCTATCTCCCTTCTTGCTTAAAGCTATAGGTGCCAGTCCAAATCAAGACCACAAGCTCTGCTGTATGTCATGCTGGTTTTCAGTGTCTCTTGTGGTAGGTCATGCAACAGATGGCTGAAAAAGCAATGTTTTCAGCAGTGACTCAAAGTTGCCACCTGGTTTCTGTAACTCAAGCAG
This sequence comes from Aythya fuligula, assembly GCF_009819795.1. Classification (NCBI taxonomy): domain Eukaryota; kingdom Metazoa; phylum Chordata; class Aves; order Anseriformes; family Anatidae; genus Aythya; species Aythya fuligula. The sequence goes on from NC_045560.1 coordinate 53,039,727, forward strand.
AGAGCTGGGATGCAGCTTTGTGGCTGTCCAGGGGCCTCCTGCTTGGGGCACGTGTGGGATCACCTGGAGCATTGTCTGCCTGGAGCCACAGTGGTGGAGTGTGGCTGTGGTCACCCCAGGGGAAGTGGTGGCTTGCTGAGGGCCAGTGTGGGGAAGTCAGAGCCCAAGGAGAGTGAGTGTTGATGTAAAGGCCGCTTGAGCAGTGTAAGGCGTCCCTGTGTGTACTTGGAAAGAGCAAAGCTGCTGTCTGGTGTAATGTGACAAAGCCAAGTGTTCTTATGTAAGCCATGGCGATTTAAAGCAACATGTCAGCTTCCAGCAGGCCACACGATCTCACAAAGCATGCAGAGCAGCACTTTGCCAACTTTGAGATCTGTAACCGTCACTGGAAGCTGTTAAAGGTTGTGTGCTACTTTTCAAGTATTTGAATTGTTTGTAAAATGCTTTTGCAGTGATTTCAGTTGTGGTTTCTTATTGGTAATGATGAACTAGTTAAAATTAGGAGTTGACTTGTAAGAGTTGAGTGGTTAGTAGTTAGAAAATAATAATAAAAAAATCCTATTATCCTCCAGTACTGGCTAGCCAGTGCAGCAGTGTCAAGGTATTTGTTACCGTGCAATAAAAACCTGCTGTAATAAACAGGGTGAGTTTAATGGATCTGTTTGTCTGAACTGGAGTTGAGTTGCAGTTAGTAACCTCTGACCCACTCTGCTGAAAGCAGATAAGAGTAAACATACTGATGAATGCAATTGTGACTTTGCAGAGCTTATTTTTCATATCTAATGGCTTATATCTGCCGCTAATAATAGAATATTTTATTGCTGTGATCTTTACTATCAATATATATTTTAGGGATAACAATTATGCTTTTTTGATTCCTTTTGACTACGCAGTTGCAAATTACCTCACAGTAAGAGGAAAGATTCTTTCCCTGTGGTGAGGACTGTCATACCCCAGGTAGGACAGGCAGTTCCTTGGGACGTGTTTGAAGGTTCTCGGCAGGAATCTGGCAAGAGGATGGGCTCTCCTGGCTATATTTCTAGGTCAGGAAGTATTAGTCATACAAACACTTCTTATTGGTAACAGACTGGGTTTTGCCACTTTCCCTTCTGGCAGAGAAGTTTAGGACATAACTCTGAACATAGATTTTTCTATTTGCACTGTTTTCCCTTGATTATTTTTTAAACTGTAGTAGGAACAAAGTTTTCAGTGCAGAACTTTGAATCCTAGAGTATATAGTTGTCTTTAATGAGTTTTTATGAAACAAATAACTTCTGTGTTGCATATATTTTTTTTAATAGCACTTTCGCAGAGTCTTTAGTTTTCATCCAACTGAATTGGCAATGGATTCATTTTTAAGTGGTGTAACTACTAGTATAACTAGTGCTTAAGGAAAATACTTAACTGTTTCAAGTCTAGAGCTGCTTTTTCTTCCTTTGAAAAGGAGGAAGTTCTCTCTGGGCAGTGACTAATGAAGCATAACTTTGATGAACACAAAGCTTGGTCCCCTAATCAGTATTTCTTTGTGCTATTTTCAGATACCAAATTCAAAGGGAATACTCTATAATTGAACGCAGGAATATCTAGGTAGTGTGAGGTTTGCTGGGGGTACTAATGCTCTAAGTTACACTGACTTTTGTACTGGTGCTGCCCTGTATAGAATTCAGGGCATGTGACTTTGTCAGGGCAATGGAAAGTTGTTTGTTCTTCAACTGCCTGAATATTTTTAGTGGTGGGGAAAGCCTAGGGTTTTTTCATATTTAGAGATGCAGTGAGGTGAACCAGTGAAATCTCACTTTAGGTCAGCATTTAACTTATGAAAACTTGACTACTTTGTGGTAAGTAATAGTGTCTGTAATATGGCCATCTTTTCTGCAGTAGATTGGAGCAGATCTTTTTTACAGTTAGACTTAGCAGAATTACATGATTAACTGCCTCGGGGCTCCTTATGTTTTTGTTTTGCTTGACTGTATTCAGCAACAAAAGTGCATTCTTCTGGCTTTCAGTTTAAAGACAAAGGCTTTCATTTTGTGTAAAAAGGAAAATCGTTTTATAATCAGAATCTAACTGGTGTTGTGTTTAACCTTGAAGGGAGATGATTTTACAGTGGATATTAATGTATTTTTGGAGAAACAGACCCATAAAAAGGCCAGATGGGCAGACAGCACTAATCAGAATAATTTTTTCATGTGTATAAAATGTTTGCAGCCTTCATTCTTTCACAATCTTTCATTTTCTCGATGCAATTCCTTCCTCTAACATTTCAGATCTGTTAGAAACAACACAACGAATTTGCTACCTGAACTTTAGTTCAGAGCAAGTGCTGCAGCAGGTCAGTTTGGAGGTTTGTGCACTGTCATTCAAAAACAAGGTTCACTGGCAGGCTCTTTGTTTAGTTATTTTCTGTGCTGTTGTGTGTATGTGTGGCTTAGCATTGGGCAGGAACCAGCCATGGTTTGTTTTTGGGTGGAGTCAAATCCCTTGAGATGGACCCTGAAATGTGGGTGGCTTTGTCTTCTGACATTTATCCTGGCTACAGTAAGCTCTTGCATCACTTCAGTTAGCTTGCAGTAACTGTCCCTTATGCATGCCATGCCTCTTTCCCTTTTGTCCCCTAAAAATGTCCGGTAGCTTAGTCTGAGATGTCTTCTCTTATGCTGTATGAGCACCTAGGTCACTGCACATTAGTTGGTGCATCACTTTTTTGTTGCACTTTAAACTTGGTTGTCTACCTCTGCTGGTACAAGCACTTCAGTGAATGTGACAAGTTCTGCTTCCACTGTAATTTCATCTGTATCTGCAGGAGTAATCCTTTGTTTATTCAGCTCCCCCTTGATGTTCATACAGTCCTCCCAGCAAGACAATAGTGACTTTTCCTTGTGTAGTCAGTGTTGTCATAAGCATAAAGTAAGCAAACCAAAGATGCGAGCATTTAGTTGTGGCAGCTGAACATGCCAGCAAATGAGAACAAAATAGTCAGATTCTTCTTTAAAATACCATAGGTTTAATCAGCATGTAGTTGTAATGATGAGAGAACTCGTTTTCATACTGACAGGATCCGAAGTGCATGGAAAAGCTGTATTTTATGAAATGGTGATTGGAATTAAGGAGATGCCTACTGTTTGTTTTTAGGCATAGCTTTTCAGTAATCAATCAAATAATTTGACTGGCTGTATGAATTGAGCCCACAAATGTGTACAACCTCTCCACTATAAAAGCTCCAGCTACGCCTTTGTGTGGCCTTAGCCAAAAGAACTCCAAATTAGTGGGGTGGGAGAGGGGGATTGGAGAAGGAGTTTGGGACCGGCTCCAAGAGGAGCCCAAACAAGGAGTAGCATGCTCACAGGGGAGACAGCTGTACTGTCTGAAGTTCTTGTTCCCTCACCTCTTAAATCTACATCCTGCACGGAGGGGGGAATGTTAGCTTCCCCCAGGCCCCCATTAAACTGCTGAAGTGGAGACCCATGTCTAGACAGCTAAGTGATGCAGTTTGAGCACTTAAGTGGCAACTGCAATGATGCCGTAAGCATGCTTCATGCTGCTTGCCAAGGGAGGTGCTGGAGCTGTGGCTCATTGCTGTGAAAAGTATGGTGGGGCAGCTTAGGAGATGGTAGTATTTTACTTTCTGAAATCCTGCATATGAGCTGTCTTCTGGGGGGAGCATTATTTGTATTTTCTGAGCTGCAGCATTTACTATCATAGAACTAAAAATGAATCCAAATTTTAGAAGTTATATAACTGATTGTAGTGCTGGCAAGGTAGCACTACTTGCTTGTACAATGAAATTGTAGAGTTACAAAAGGACTTACATAAGATATCCAAGCAAAGTGAATCGCTAACCAGCATCGTGAACTTCACTGAGTGATTCAACATAGTTTTTTTCTAAAATTAAATGTAATTTTTTTAAGGAAGTGAAATGTAAATGTCCTATCACTATGGAAACTGATACCCCTGTGGGTACTAGACTTATTGAAAGCTTTTTCAGTGATAACATAGTTATTTCTACCTCTGACTTCCTTAAACACTCTGAATCTTAAGAACAAGTAGACAGAAAGGTATGTTATCTTCCCTGACAGAAGATAAGGAAGCTAAGGTAAGCTACAGGGGGAGTTAACAGGCTGCTATTAGAGTTAGTGGAAAATTTGATTTGTCCTACCTATTAGATAATTAAGAACAGCTTTGAATTTTCCAGCTAGCTGTTAAACCTGCCTCAGTCCCCAAGCATAAATGACAAATGTGCATACAGAATAGACCCTTTATACTTTATTTCATGATGAAATACACTTTTAACTACTTCAAGTTACTTTTTTTTAATCGTGTTACTTGGAAAAGTGCTGTCTCCCCTTTGACTGGTGCCACAGCCATTTGATCTGTATAGAGAAAGCATGTTTTTTTTTTTTTCTGGCTGCATGGTAATATGTTTTGTGCTTCTGTTCACAAATTCCTTTGTGGAAGTGATTTGTAAATAGGAACCAAAGAAAATTAAACTTAAGTAACTATTCCAGATATTTTTTTATGGTTATTATATGGAATGAATTGAAGTTAGCAAATAGCCTTAGAGCTAAAGCAGTTTTTATTCAAACTGATACTGAAGTGCTTATTTCTTTTAATTGTGCTTCTAGGCATGGTCTTCAGTTCTATCCTTATCTTTAAGTGAATAATGAGATAGGTGTCCCTTCTCCCCCCTGTGCCCAGACCATTTGGTACATTCACTGCAAATTCTTGATTACCATATTAATGATTACCAAACATACTTGCTATGTTACCTCTTACCTACCTTCATGTTTTAACATCTTGTATAACAAATATTTCTGATTCCATTGCAGGCACATGTTTTTCTTGCATATAAAGGAGGATCTTCTGGCTGGTAATCTCCAGTGTTCTTCAGAGCATGCAATTGAACTTAGTGCATTGTTGGCACAGATGAAGTTTGGAGACTATAATCAGAATACTGCCAAGTACAATTACGAAGAGTTGTGTGCAAAAGAGCTCACCACTACCATTCTAGAAAGGTAAAAAGAATGAATTGAATCAAATCATATGGGGGCCAAAAGTGTAAGACTTTGTTATGCTATTGCATCAGCAGGCTAGGGCATATCTTGTGGTGTTAAAATGCCGTTCTCTGCATTTTTGCTGTGAACCTTTTGGTAATCCACATAAATACTTTAGAGTGGAGGGGAAGCCTAGTTAGAAAGCCTTGATTACATCTAGCTCTTACTTCTAAGTAAAGTACAGTATTACATCCTGAATATTCTCAATGTTTTTAGTTCTCTTAAATGCTTCTGGCTTGTCTTATCTGGCTGTAAATTTCCAGTCATCGTGGACCCACAAGAACAACCTACCTGTTTAACCAGGTCATATAAAAAACATGTTATACGAAGCTGCTAACAGTAATGGCACATCCTGGAGTCACTTCACCCATCCTTAATCTTGTTTTCATCAACAGCATTATTGCAAAGCATAAGCAGCTGGAAGGTCTCAGTCAAGCTTCTGCTGAATATCAGATTCTACAGATTGCAACAACACTGGAGAACTATGGAGTAGAGTGGCATTCGGTTAGAGACAGCGAAGGGCAAAAGCTCCTTATTGGTGTTGGACCTGAAGGCATATCCATCTGCAAAGATGACTTCAGTCCTATCAACAGGTACATGTTTTCTGGAATCATTTTTCCATGTTCCAGAACTACTGGGCATGCCTCACTTCTATGTAGACAAATGTTAGGTGAATTCCATAAAGGACCTATTGCAATGTAGGGTCTGAGGGCACTACCTACTTATAAGACAACTGGTCTTAAGGCTCTTGGGTTTTACGTACTTCTGTGGCAGCACTTTCAATCCAGTATTATGGGCAAGTCAAAGGTCATAGTACCAGAAGGTACCATAGCAAGTTGTGGGAAATGCCCTTTAAAAGCTAAACGTGTTTTTGTATTAATTCTTAGGATTGCTTATCCTGTTGTTCAAATGGCAACGCAGTCTGGGAAGAATGTATATCTGACTGTTACCAAGGAGTCTGGTAATAGTGTTGTTCTCCTGTTTAAGATGATCAGTACAAGGGCAGCAAGTGGACTCTACAGAGCAATTACAGAGACGCATGCATTTTACAGGTTAGTACTGCTGCTGGAGTTAGCTTTGATCTTCTCTTCAAGCCTGAACAGAAACTGAACAGGGTTTTGCTGCTTTTCATTTTGTGGGATGGGAATTTAAGAAAAGTAAGCAAGATTTTTTTTCAGTATGCTACTCCAAATAATAGCACTTCAGAATAAAACCTCGCTGTTTTCTTTAATTCATAATACATGTGCTTGTCCCTGTGTATGAGTCAAGATGAGAGCAAAGGAGTAGAAGGTAGAAGGCCTGTTTTTTTTTCAAAATATGTAGGTGTAGCCCATATGCATGTATACTTTTGTCTTTATTTGGATCCTCCTGTTGCCAGAAATCATCTTCCTACAATTCCTTTCCTTGCTCACATGCTTAGGATTTTGTTTCATGCCAGGAGCTATCAGTTGTCTTTATCCTTCTGTTCTTTGAGGCAAGGCTGCTGTAATTATCTGCTGATGGCTGACTTTTGCTGAAACCACTCCTCACTCCTACTGTGAGATCCAACACAGGTAGAACTGACCATCAAAGATAGTAGTGGTGTTCCCTAACTTAACTACCACATCAATCTCAATTACTTAGAAGAATTGGGCTTGAGCAGAGAAAGATACATACGCTAGGCAAAGCCCCATCCAGTTCCTCAAATCAGATCACTGTAATACAGTTAGAGAAATTAACATCAGTTAGTTGCCTTTCTAATCACTGTAGCTAATCAGCAGCTAACCACTGCTTATTTTGTGAGTCTGATGTTAAGCATGACTTGTTACCCTCCATGACTATCAGCTCCTGCACTCCTTACACTCTTCATACTTCTCTCCAGGCAATCAAAGCATTAAATAATTAACTTTGTAGTCAGTCTTAACTGCTTGGTCTTCATATTTGATTGTCACTTCTGCTGTCCTTTGCAGTTTGACTTTAAACAGAATTGTAGCTAGGCAATAGGATTTGGTTGTGAACTTAGGTTTTGGACTCAAGCCCTGCGAGGCTGTGGTCCTTGTTCTGCTTGTTCTGTGTTGTCTAGAGGGGTGATAATGCTGTAATAGACTTCTGCAGGTTTAGCTACAGCATGGAGATCCGTGGCAAGCATGGTTAGGCTAGCTGGAGCACTATGTGGCAAATCAAAATGGCTTGATTTAACAATGCTAGTATATCAAGTGTTTAGTGTCAAGTAATGCCATTAACCAATTCTTCACTAAAACAAAGAGCCTATCTAGAGAAAGGGTTGTTATGCCAAAGGCTATTAGAACTATTTAATGTAGCATCTTGGCATTGCCATGTAAAGAGATGTTGCTAAGCAGAACTGTAGATTAAGCAAGGGTTCACTGCTAATGTGCCTTAATTCCTTTCTGTAGGCTATTTTACTAGATACTTCACATTTTTTGAAGATGTAGAAATATCATCTCTGGCTGTCTTTTGCTTTGATTTCAATGCTGTTATTTCAACTTTGAGAGCAATTAATTGTAGAGGGAGGCTTATTAGTATTAACTAACCCAATTTTGTTTTGCCTTGATGTTCTATAGGTGTGACACTGTCACAAGTGCTGTCATGATGCAGTATAGTCGAGACTTAAAGGGCCACCTAGCATCTCTTTTCCTGAATGAAAATATTAATCTTGGGAAAAAATACGTCTTTGACATTAAAAGAACATCAAAAGAAGTTTATGATCATGCAAGACGAGCTCTTTATAATGCTGGCATTGTGGATCTTGTTTCGAGAAGTGATCAAACCCCACCAAGTTCCCCCCTTAAGTCTTCAGAAAGTAGCATGAACTGTGACAACTGCGAGGGTCTTAGCTGCCAACAAACAAAAGCTCTGCAAGAGAAGCTGCGAAAGCTAAAGGAGTCCATGCTTTGTATGGTGTGTTGTGAAGAAGAAATCAATTCAACATTCTGTCCCTGTGGCCACACAGTATGCTGTAAGACCTGTGCTGCCCAATTACAGGTAATAATTCCATTAAGTTAGCAAGTAGTGTAGAAGCTTGGGTTTTTTGTATACATGAGTATTAGATTAATGTGTAAAGTGATTTTAGCAAAACTGACTTTTTTAGAACTGTTTTCAGTAAACTAGTTCCAAAGGATGTTCTGTTCAGATGATTTTGAAAGATAAGTCTTAGCTGTGCAAACTCTCCCGTGGTGAGAGTAAGCATTAGCTGGGTCCTGCAATGGACTGTTTTAAGTATGAAGACTTGAAAAAAAATAAGTGCTCTGTATTGTAGAAAACTGTCTCCAGTAAGTATATACACTCAAAATACAAAGTAAACTAACTTCCTAATATTTTTCCTTTCCAGTCATGCCCTGTTTGCAGGTCTCGTGTAGAGCATGTCCAGCATGTGTACTTGCCAACCCACACCAGTCTTCTCAATCTGACTGTGATCTGATCTGCATGTATGACTTAAACCGATCATGTACTTAAACTGCACTACTATGAATCGCAACCATTGATTGTGAAGAAGGCAACCACTCTGGCACCAATCCACGATCAAAAGCAAAAATACTGAATTGTTGAACATATCTTTGCTCAGCATGCCCATGATGGTTTGGGACATCTTTCTGGAGCAGAACTGTTAACTGAATCATGTTACTAAAACAGGAAAATGACGTATATGTTTGTAGCATGGCAGTGTTGCCAAAAAGCTAGGGAGCCCTGGAGAAATGTGGTATACACATTGATATACCCAGCAAGAGCAATGCAGCCTTTTATTTTACTCTTTAAATTCTTTTTAGTACAGTCATTCCATTTATTTTAATAGTAAAACTAGCTTTTACAAATATCAGTTTAGTATGGCTCGTTTATGCTTTTAGTAAACTGCTCAAAAGGGAGAACTTCTCTTTTTAAAAAAAAGGTTCTTAAACTATACAAGGCTTCATCAAGCAGCTGCATTCAATTTTCTTAAATAGAAAGCAATTCTGTTCATATAGCTTTGGAAAGGTAGAACAATTTTAATTTTATAGTGCTACAGGTGGGTCAGGAAAGTCTTCTGGTTGGTAATGATGTCCTCTGGAAGCACTGCTGCAGGACTTCATTCACAGCTCTCAGTGGGTAAGGTTTCCCATATCCAACTTGGTTGGTTGGTAGTCTTGGGTGCTGTAGTCAGCTGCCCTTTAAGTTGGCTTTATTTTTGGAGGCTGGTATCAAGCTGTTAGTCATATACCATTATTTCCTAAAAGAAGGGTTATGCATAACTTTAAATGCTTTCTTCAGTTAATGTCTTCATTGGTTAGGATATTTCCTGCTAAAATGTTTTTAATCTCCATCCCCTTACGTGGGCATTTTGGACTCCAGTTTCCTAGCATAATCTCCAGGATACAGAGGAACTAGAGACCATGTTTGGGTGCAATACTGGCTTAATTGAAGCTAGAAAAGTACACTGTCACTTTACTGAAACTTTCTGACTATACTTTTCATATTGCCTTAATGTAGCAGTAAGTGTGTTTATGCATCTGTTTCTTTGCACAGACATTTTGTCAAAATATTAAAACTCTACTTTTTTATGACACATTAGCATATAAACCTTACTCTAAGAGGGTATTTATTTTTTCACTTTGTAAAGAAAATTTTGTTTCCTCATGAAGCAAGAGCTTTGTCCTATATCGTAGGCAACTTCTGTCTTTTTATATTCAGATTAATAAAGGACTTTAAAAATCTTTGTGTTATGAGTCTTATTTTTCTGAACTTCTTCTGCAGTGTTACTGAACTGAAAATATGGGTTATTCACACTTATAGTCTGAATATTGTGGGTCATCTTCTTAAGGGGGGGAGGGTGTATATGAATTCTGAGGGAGGAAAGGAGAGTGAAAGAATAGGGGCATGTGTATCAAAGAACTAACTATTGTAGTGGTGTACAGTGGTGCTAAAGCAAATATTCCTCCTTTCCCAAAGACTTTGTTCAGTGCTAATAGAATTACATTAATACCTAATCCATCATTCTATGGCAGCTGACTGAAATGGATTGTAAATTAATCTAAATAGATGTTAATATAGGCAGCTGATTTAAAGCATTCAACAAAATCAAGCTGTTAAAATAGGCAAGCATAACTCTAATTACACAGCCAATATAATTAGAAGTACCTAGACATCCCTAATAAAAATAATCCCAGTAGTTAGAACTCCTAATTAAGGAAAGGTTTGACAGGTTAAATGGTAGAGGCTGAATTCAGGCAATGCCTGTGACTTTTTTGTAAATATATTTTGCCTTGTCTTGAAAAGCTATGCAGGGGTTCAGTGAAAGCCAAGGTGCAGGTTCAGACAGGAGCCTGGCAAGTATTGGCTCTATCTGAGGCTCTTGGAAACCTAGGCCTGTGTTGGTGAATGGAAGTGTGGAGCGCAAGTGGAGGCTAACAGCTCTTTGTAATGGGGAAGGGTGGGTTCAGAATTCCAGTAGGTGGTTTTAACAAAATATAGCTACATTTTCTGGGAATTGAGTACTAGGTAATCTGTTCTGGATGTTTCACTTGCCCTATGTAAGATTCAATAGGAATCTTAAACATTGTCAAAACAATATAAGAGCGAATTGGTGCTCACGGATAACTTTCTGCAAAAATGTTATCTAAAATGTTGATCAGGCTACATTAGAAAACTATTGCTTGACTTCCCAATACTGCTGGGGTATGTGTTGCTTAATGTTTGCAGTTCCAGTACACCCTCTCTTGAAAGGGTTATGGCTGATCCCCATGAGCTGTGAAGAGTGTAAAAAGAGTGTAAAAATGGAACTATAGGAAATTCTGAACTCTTCATGCCATGTAGCTGGACTTCAGAAAGAGTTGGGTGTTGCTTGCCAAAGTCCTGTTGTTTCTCCTAAGAAGCTTTGTCTATCTGGTAATGGATGGTGTGTGGGGGGGGAACAACACAATAGTTCATAGGAATAGCTGGAGTTTCTGTCCTTGATGCTTCTAGGAGCTGCAGGATTGATTACAAAGCTTCACCTGGTGCTGCTCCCAACTTAAGTTAGCGTACTTGTGTGTACCAGACACTCCTGATAAAGGCAGCTCCTACACCCTACACTGATCTTGCTACCCAAAGCTGTGAGGCAATAAAGTTACCTCACAGAAAATTCGGCTCTTCATTTCCAAAGTCAGCAGGTGGCTTCTATGATCTCGTCACGCGCATATAATGTCATTTTAAAAAGCTACAGCCTCAAGTTTCTGCCAAAAGTAACCAAGGCAGGGGGGGAACAGTGTCACCTTCAGACATTCGATGACTTTCTGGGTGACGCCTGGAGCCCTGTCAGTCTTGGACCTCCTGGCAGCAGGACAGCAGCCAAAAGCAGCTGTGCAGGGAGGGAGTTACAAGTTTCAACCGCAGGAGAGATGTTTTTACAAAAATGCAGTTACACTTGAATGTTGTTAATAAAGAAGTTAGGGGTTTAGCCATAACTACACCTGTGCTGCTAGGGCTGGAAACTCCCAGCCTTCTGCTGGTATCTGCCTGGCTTCCATCCTCCCTGCTCAAGGGAAAGCTCAACCCACAAGGGACTACAAAGGCAGGATGCGGAGATGTTTCAAGACGCGACTGTCATGAAAACACAGCTCTGTCTTCTAGCATGTAGATGCTAAATTCAGTATATACAGAAGTGTTAAAAAGCCAAAGAACTGTAGAATAAAGGCTTCTGTATTTTTAAATTATTTTGACTTCTTTTCCCTAAGTGCCACAAAAGCATGTACACAGCAACATTCATATATTTTAAGATTTATTTCCTTGTTAAGTCAGCGCTGTTGTGCTCCCAACGGAATGCCCCTGGGGAAAATTCTCATCTGCCAGCCCACGCTGTTTCACTTCACAGCAGCATGCTGGCACATTGATCAAAGATGGGGGAAAATTGCAGCTCAGATTTCCTCTATATGGTTTCGAACAACAAACTTTCTGCAGAGTGTTAAAATTATGAATTGACAAGTCTCAGCCTCAGTAATGCCTGGTCAAAGATCCTTCTTGAATTTCCCTCGGTTTTCACAGAAAGCATGCTGGAGTAAATACCTCAGTCACCTTTGTGCCCGTGGGTTCAGCTGTTGGGAGCCTGTTACAACCGAAAGCAGGAAGTGTAAGTCTTTGTAGGAATTGACAAATAGGTTTAAAGGGGAAAGGGGTAGAAAAAGTGAAGAAAAAGAAGATTTTCCACAGTGAGGCCTAAGCACAGCTTCAGGCATTGCTGCAGGATGCCTGTGTCTAGATGGATGATGGCTGGCTGCAAAGTCTGGGGGGCTCAGGGCTGCCCCAGGAATGCAGAGTAGGGCAAGTGGGGATGGGTGGGCAGCAGTCTGGGAAGGCAGGACAGGGCCAGGCAGGAGAACAGACGTGCTGAGGCAGGTGAGGTGCCTACAGCCACCAGCACCCACCATGAGGGCAGAGATGGGCTCACCATGTCTGGACAGACATGGGAAAAGAGCAGTTGCCCAAACATCCCCATCTGCTGCACTACCTTGCATTTGGTGGGAATTTACCTTTCTGTCTCCTCCACGAAGCACACCGGCACCTCCTGGTATCCCATTGCCATTTTATGGCCCTGCCAGGCCGCAGCCAAACCTCCCAGTCTGCAAGGACCTCGTAACATCAAACAACTTCAAGGTGTAAACAGCCAGCTGGAGCCTCTTTGCTCAACAGTTGGTTCAACAGCAGCAGGTGGTAAAAGCCATCATGGTTCCAGTGTCCTTTTGTTTCCTGTAAAGGGTGCTTTTGGGGGCTGGCCAGTGGTTAGCTTTCATAGCACTCAGGCATACACCAAGCTCCTGAGAGGAAAAGGTCAGGCAAACAAACCATACAGGCTTTCCCAGATCTTAACCACAGGTCACTTGCTGATTTCTTGCCAAGTAAAATGCAGAATGTTTTCCAGCTGCCTGGGGCCTGAGGGAGGGCAAGACAAGAGTGGGAGGGCAATCCATCTGCTGATGTCTTTCCCTGCCTTCACTTTGACCCTCTCCTGAGTGACCTGATTTAACATCTCCACTCTTCGCTGACCCTTCCTTACTCTGCAGGACTTTTCTGCTCTCTCACCAGTGATTTTTGATTTCCGTCACGAGGCTCTGAAGTCAGCCAGCCTTCTGCCAGCAGCTGTCCTTATGAACTCCACTCCGGGAAAGAATCTGACTTTCTTTGGCCAGGGCCGTTCAGTGGTCACACAGACACGCAAATCTCTTTCTGTGCCTCAGCAGGAGCACAAAGGGCACCGTCCACCACATTTCCACCTGTGGCAGCAAGAAAAAAATCAGTAGAACTGAGCTTTCCTCTCACCATTGGCGTGCCTAGACAAAAATGTTCATTTATATCTTCCCTTTCAGGGTCACTTCATGGTTAGAATGGGATTAACTGCATGTGCATATGTTTAAAGGTGTTCAACATCTCTATTTTTATCCAGTAGTTGGTGTCTAGCTTCTCTGCTTCTTCAAAGCAAATCAATGCAGGTAATGATAGACAGCAGCGTGGCAGCATTTTGCATAAACAGGCTTGCCAGAGCCAGATCTTCCTCTCTCCTGCCAGAAAGCTGTTTGTCAGAGGAATCCATGCATCTGGCACCAAATTCCAATCATAGCACGGCAACTGTGGGAATTACAGAGACATTGGCAGCTCATCTGAAGAGACAGTATTTGTTTTCCTTGTTTAGAACTATAAATAGTCAATAGAGGACTCTCATTCAAGCAGTATCGATGACTGAGGTAACCCAGGCACAGAGACATGGCCAAAAATCGGACTCTCACTCCAAAGCTGACCCACCTCTTGCTTCAGAAGCCCAAGTTCCAAAGTGGCAATGCAGAAAACACATGCCCAGCAGCAAGCAAGCCCTCAAGATACACCGACACACCCGCTGTTTGTGTTTGACCTTAAAACTGTTTGCCTATGCCCCTGCCTGACCCACATTTTTATTTTTTTTTAAACACCTTCAGCTCTGCTGTGGTTTGAGCAGCTGACTTCCACCTCAGCCTTTCCAAGATCTACAAAGTGGAACAACACTGAAGTGTCCTGAGAACGCCCTGCCTACCTGGGCAAGGCGCTCAGCACTCGGGCACGTGGACAGCACATGCCCTGGCATGAGGCAGCTGCAGGGTCTTTGTGTTCAGTACACTGGAGGCAGTGCCTCACCACCTTATCGTCAGGGCTTCTCCTACCCTGGGGGGAACGTACATTTGAACCTCTCCTGGGGCTGAAGTAAATGACCACAGCTCTTGTATTCCCTGGGTAAACTGTCCCTCTACTGTGATAAGTAGAAGAGGACCAAGTAATCTCTAATGCCACCCCCCCTCACCCCCCCCCCCCCCAAAAAAAAAAAAAATATAAATAAATAAATAAAATAAAATAAAATAAAATAAAATAAAATAAAATAAAATAAAATAAAATAAAATAAAATAAAATAAAATAAAATTGCTCAGTTTCTACTCTTAAGAATAGAAGCACATTCTTGGAGGAATGATACGTGTGCAAAAACCCTTCGAGGGAAAGGCACAGAGACACAGGAGTATTGCCACAATGGATTGTTGTTTCCCAATAGGCCATAATCTTGGACAGTAGGTTCCCAAATGCCCAAGTGAAGTGCAGGTACTTTTCCCTCGTGTCATGTTCCTACCAAAAGGGATTCCTTCAAAATCAGTTATCATGTCCTACAAAAAAAGGCCATTACTGTAATATTTTCTCTGTGTGGCAGGAAGCTTTGTACCAATGGAAAACTGAAGAATACCAAAACCAGAGCATGGTCTACTGGATGTAAAAACAGCAGCATAGCTGTAACTCGTCCTGAAAATCATGTCCTTGAGCTAGAGGGGAACATGTGACTGAGAAGAGGAAGTAAGAAGGGTAAGGAACAAGTGACAGGAAGATAAAGGGCAACTCCCCAACAATCAGATACATTTCTGTGGTTTTTAATAATAAATGGGACTGTGTCATATGCTTCTTTTCTCACTCTTAGCTATGCAAATATTAAATGAGAAACCCCAGGCTGCCAAAGCCTTCCTTATCAAATACCAGTCACAGCCACAGAGAAAGAACATTGCTTTGGTGGTGAAGATGCAATCCCCCCAGCTAATTGTCAGCCAAGTGCTGTTTCCCTGGACTTTTTTGGGTAAAATTCAAGCCCTTTACCATTTCACTGGGGCACTTTTTTTTTTTTCCCAGAGCAGTGGCACCTGTTCTTGCCCAGCACATTTGTGGGAGGGATACAGTACTGTCATGTGAAACACCCTATGGCTTCCCCAGCAGCTTACTGGGCACCTACTAAGAGGTATTATCCATGCTCAAAGCAGTATGGTCAGCCTCCTGGGAGGTTTTTCCCCTTCCTCCACACTTGCAAACTCACTTTTCCACTTCAGCACAGTCCAAACAAAATGCGTTTCTGCTAAGTAAGGCTAATTTACATGTGAAATTTTACTTTGGGAGGGAGTTATGTTCTAGAAAAATACGTATCTTCAAAGGGGAAAAAGCTGGGTATCTTTGTGAAAGTACGTTTTTGTTTTTAGCCCTGTCCAGCTTAAGAAAATGATCATAAGACTGGTGTCTTTGAGTTTTACATACCTTCAGAACAGCCTCAGACATTCAGACAGGCACACTCATAATATTTGCTTCAGTGTAAGCATGAAGTTTCAGTCATAGGGAAAGGCATTTTCAGAAAGTTTTTCAGGTTGTTAAACAAGGAACTGTAACTGAAACTGTTCTGCTAATTCAGTGATAATTTTCTCTATCACCGGATGATCACCAGATTGAAATTTCACGTGCTGCTTCCGCACAGCAACCAGTATAAACCTTTTCACCCCTGAGTTGTGGCTGCCTCTGTGTGTTTTGTTACCTCTTGTTTCCCACACTGCATTGCCTCGTTTCTGAAGATGTGGTGCTTTGGCTTCACTGTGGTCTTCTGCTCTCTCCAGCTCTCCTATTTCTTTATCTGTAGGCTCCTTGCTGCCTCCCTCCACAAAGCCCTGCCCTGCTCACCTCCTCTGGCTCAGACTGTCCTACTCTGTACTCTTGATGCCTTAAACCCAATACCAGGAGCACATCAGCTCCCTCTACTCTAAATCAGCTTCTTTCTGCTATATTCATTGCTACAAAGTGGCATTTGCACTACTCTTTATTCAGGCCAAATCCCTGTAGTTAGCCATAATTTGGTTCTTTCTACAAATCTTGGTCCATTGCCTTCTTTCCAAAGGATATTGAAGTATTTTTTAAAACATGTGAAGTAGGCACTTGGATCTCTGATGAACTGAGCATCAAAGGAGCAGAAGGCAACTGGCCTTGCAAGAGATATATAGTTCCAAGATGGCATGAGTGCTCTTTTTGAGGAAAAAGATAGATAGGGACCCAAAATACTGTCAGTGATTCTGTGATTTTGCTAGCAATGTTCTTGAATCTACAGAGGTTTTGAGAAGAAACGTGTGTGGCTAACTCATCCCAGACAAGAAAGACTTCACAGTGATGTTCCCTGTACAGTCTCTAATAAATGAGAGCTGCTAATTGCTTGTTCCTCCTAAGCTTTCATTTCTCTGTGCTGTAAGTGACTTAGCCTGCAGCAGGCTCCAGTCTGGACTGGAGTTTTTGGTTCTTATCCATCCACCTTAAAGCTTTGTTCTGGTCCATGTATTTCCTCCTGGTGATCATCTTATGAGGTACCACAGTTTGCCACAGGGACAGGCCCAAGTCCACAGCCATCATTCGAGACAGACTTTGGACCTGGCTTTTTTTCTGTAAGGGGAACTGCAGTGAAACCAGGTAAATCTCCAGTTTTGGAGTTCAACACTGAGACTGCTGACTGGATTGGCATCTGAACTGCGCTGTTTGGGCATGCCTCTTGTTTTTGTTAAATACTGAGACGTTCTTCCCCCTGGGCTGTCTGCTCCTGACATTCATGCTTTCCCTCCAGTTTGTAGGTTGAAGAATCAGGTAATTACTACCCTGGGGTTTCCATCCTTTGGAAAATGCTCTGCCCTCCTACCAAATGTGGATTTTTCTGTTTAAACAGAAGTGCTTGTAATGAGTGGTTTAGCTTTTCTTGTTGCCTTGTGTTTGTTTCTCTGTAAAACGAACAGACTTGCTCAGGGCTAAAAGAGGTGATTCATAAGTCTCACATTAGTGTGCAAGTCTTTACATGGATACTAATTAGGCTCAGGATGAGATATCAGTTGCTCTCTGAGCTTGGTTTTCCTTATCCCACCAAGCCACACATTGCCCTCAATGCTGCTATGGCCAACTGGATTCCTAATTTCTCCAGACAGCTGCCAAACCAGCCGGACTGTGCAAAAAGGGCATGTCTGAGGCACAATTTCATGGCAACTGTGGCATAATCAAAACTTCATCTCAAACATACAGATTGACCCAGATTTGCATCAGCGCTGTGTGGGGAATGTGCTGTGGGAGATGTCTCATACTGTGGTCCCAAATCTTGGAAAAAATTGGCCAGATGAGGAAGGGCACAGAGACACCAGTACTGCCTCACTTGGTAGCTTTGCTGACAGATTGGCAAAAGCCAGAGCGAGGTGACTACAGAGACTGTGTGCGCACTGGTGTGTGTGGGTATGGCTCTTATCGCTGGTGCTACAAAGAAAACCTTGTATTACTTGGAGACAACAATAGCCTAGAAAATGGAGCGGGCACCAAGGAATAAGTGAAACGGAAAGAATCTGATCCTCCTCATTAAACTGCTCACTCTCCAACAACAGATGGTGTGTTTGGGAGTGTTTGCCGTTAAGAAAGTTAAAGCCCTGGACCAAAGGGAAAATATAAACCACATTTAACTACTTGCATATGTTGACTTTTGGAATCATTTCCAGGCAGATATAATGTCAGACATCCACATGCTGACCCCCGTTTTTTGTTTTGCCTGTGCTCTTTCATCCGTTTGTCATGATGTTTGTCCCGTGACCCAACATGACAGCAAAATGTTGGCTTTTGTTTTGCCATAAGTAGTAAACAAGTTTGGAGAACTACTTAGGAGAGAGGAGAGCTGCAGCTCATGGAAGGTTTTGTATAGCAGAGACTTTTTAATATAGGCAGGTGGGAACAATTATTATGTCTGCCTTGAACTCAATTCAAATAGCTATGCCAATTTGCATCACTCAAAATTTATTTTACCACGTCCCCTGTCTGTTTCAGATCATCAGAGGTTTTTTTAAACCTCATCCAAAGCATTCTAAGAATTATATTGAGAAAAAATATATCATTTTGCCATCTTAAAAATCCTTGCCTGTGCAAATCCCTCATGTGTGTACCACCTAAATCGTATAAATACTTGCACTTGCTTATACCTATGAATCTATGCATACAGGTACATGTATTTTATTAGGCTGCAGTTGTTTTTCTTCCTACCCTGCCTCATTCAAATGGCCCCAGCTTGGAGAATGTGTTAGTGCTGGAGAGAGGAGAAAAAGTGCTTTATGTTTAAAGCATCAGCTCTCTGGATTTGAACTCAGCTTTTACGTGAAGTTCCCACCTGATGCCAGCCATGTGACACAGCCACGCTGTTCCCAGCCGGCTGTTAAAATAAATCCACACTGCAGATTGTTGCTCTCAGCCTGCAGGGCAGCTGCGATCCTCTCCCACGCCTTACCTGCACTGTGCCAGCACCGTGCACTTCCAGCCCAGGAGCACCCCCAGGTCTTGTTCTGCTCCCAGATCCTTCTCTGGCAGACGTGCAGTGCTGACAGCCAAGGCTGCTGCTCTCGGTTGCTTTGGTCAGGCTGTGCTGGTACAATTGACTCCGGAATTTGGCTGAGTGCATCACCTGCTGTCACCGTCAAAACGCATTTTCTAATATTAGATGAATCCCCAAGGTGCTCCTTGAAAGGGAAAAAAATATATATATCAGCCGTATGAGGTGATGGATGTGCTGTATTACTGGAATCAGCAAAATGATTTCCATTAAAATGTAACATTAAATCTCACTCCTCTATTCCGCTGTGAAGCATCGGGGAAAATTATCTCATGAGCTGGGTATTTCCAAGATGTTGAAACGGATTCACAGTCTCACCCCTGTCACTGATGCTGTCAAATTGGCATACCGCATACCTCAAACTGCTGTGCACTGCACAGCCATGAATCCCGCATGGATTTATCCTATTGCCTCGGTGTCGTTAGCCCTGCTATGACAGGCTGCAGTGCTGAACGAGCGCATAACTTGGCAGAGGTCATGCAAGGTAGCAGAGACCTCCCAAGGGAGCACAGGCTTGATAACAGTCTCATTTTCCGAGCACTGCTGGGTAAGCAGCCTGGATGCCACACTCCCTCGGTATCATTTCGTTTTGCCCTCGACTGTTTTTACTGAGGATGCATCTGCACAACATTCTGGGAAACAGAAACATTTATTCAGGCATTTCGTTGTCTTGTTTTCTGACCCCCCCCCCCCCAAAAAAGCTACCTGTCATTTCCCAAAGCCACTGCCAAATCGCAGCGTGGCTGTTTTTAATATTCATTATAATTGTGTTAACATGTTTGCTGAGCGAGCACTCCTGGCCTGTGCTGACCACTTGGAATTCAAAATTAGCACAGTAATTATATTTCACAGTCTACTGGCCGATGGGAAATTTCACCTCACTTGTGAATTTGCATGTTCTGAAATAGGTCGGAGAAGCAGATGGCTTTGCAAGAAAAGAAAAAAAATAAAATAAAAAGGGCTGCGAGTCAGGCTCTTGTTTTGCTACTTGGATTAAGCCCCTTCTAGCAGGGTGAGGGCTCACACCCATCCAGGTGGCTCCCTGGTGCTCAGGGAACCATCGCGAGCAGCTCTGGAGGTGGCTTCTGGGTGGCTTTCAGGGGTGTTCATGCACAGTGTGTCCAGCAGCACCAGCCTCTTAGTGGCTCCAAAAGATGAGCCTAACATCTAAGAGTCTGAGGGCAGCTGACAAACAGCTTTCCCCTGCTCTGAAGCTGAAGCTGGAGTTAAATACAGGCGTTGCCAACTGCAAGACCTGTTAGATAACTGAGCAAACATCTCTGTGGGGAAACCACCTTGGCCTGAGGCATTTTTCTCACTTCTGTGGACATAAGGAAACTACAAGATCCATCTTCTAGCCCTTCTTTGATTATCACTTCAATCCCAGCAATTAAGGGCAGTCAGACACAGTGAGTTAAAGTCCCCCAAGGAACACAAAGGCCCCCAAGGAGCCCTCCACACTCCTCTGGTGTTTCAGCACATTACGAGGCCCATTTTCCCACATACTGTGTTGGGGTGAAAAACAAACAAAAACACTGCAGGGCCGCACAATGTACTCCTGTGAGTGCTTTCATGCTTTCATGTTCTGCATGGATTTGCCTCCTTCTGGCTTCCTGCTTTCTCTTACTTGCTTTCCTCCCCATGTACCCACAAACACCTGGTGTCTCTCTCTCTACACTTGACGTATCTCTCAGCTTAATAACATCACCACAAAAATAACAGTCACTGTGATCACCAGTTGTTTTTTTTTGGTTGTTTTTTTTTGGTTGTTTTTTTTTGTTTGTTTGTTTGTTTGTTTGTTTGTTTTTTGAAGAAGAAGAAGAAGCAGAAGCCAACAGTCATGCATGGTGACCTTGCATGTGCAGTCTCTGGCTCAATGAAGAGGCAGTGCCATATGAGAACCTGTCGTGATGCCTCTCCGCGTTACTTCTCCATTCTGCACGATATCCCTAGTGATCCCACGGCCACAGCATCTCTGCAGATACAGCTGCACCACCAGCAGTGTGAGTCTGGAGAGAACCCACGGGCTCCTGATACGAAGAAGCCAGTCCTTTCCATGGGCACTGATGGAGAATCTCTGCTGGTCTTAGGCTCAGCACAGGCCGTGACTGTTAGGTGGGACCTTGGAGTTTGGACATCAGTGTCAGAATGCAGGCTTTTGCTTTCATATATGATAAATTTACCTGGATATGCCAATGCTGCACTACCCAATTTTTCTTTCCTTGAAGCCTGCAGGAGAAAAACACTGCATTTTTTTTCCCTGCTTTTTTTGTTGTGCTTCTGCCCGTATGTAAGAGATGCTGTTCACACAAACAACCAAGCACATGTAAAGAGGCTCCCGGGAGAAGCCTAACCCAAGAATGGAATTTTGCTCGTCAGTCACAAGGCAATTAGCAATCACACCATTTTCTTCTGTTAGGAAACAAGCTCCACTGTCTGAGTTGACCAACTGAGACGGGTCTGAATGCAACACTTACAGATCTCTGCCTGTCCGTAGCAACTCAGTCTCAGCTAAGCTCAGCCAAAAGCCCAAGGCTTTTACGTATGTCGGTTTATCTGTGCCCTAGTTTTATGCTTACCATTGCAAAAATCAAGAACTGATTGTTTATTTATAATTAATGAGGGCTTTTTCCAACACCAAGCAATGAACTTCTTAATGACATTCAAATCAGCTGTACACTGAGATGGAAAGGGAGGATTTCTTTCATAAAGGTATCAGTAATACTTGGTAGTGGCAGCCTGCTCTTGCCTTGTCTTACAGTCCTCTCACAGTGTATGTTTCCCCGTTTTGTTATTTTGATTCCCATTTGATTTATATAGAGAAAAAATAGTGTATCAATGTACAAGGAATGTATCCATGTCAAATGATTAAATCATGAGCTCGGTATGAACTGCAGAACAATAAGAGATGCCTTGAGTAATTCATCTTATCACCAGCCTTGAAGAATGGATAAAAACACCTTACAAAATTCACAACAAAAGTTATCTTAGAAAAATGTGACATAATAATGTCAGCAAAGCACACGTAAAGAAAATCTAACTGCAGAGGGGAAAAAGGAAGAAAAAAAAAATCAAAGGTGAATCTTGATGCTGCATCTCAGGTTTCTCTGCCCTTGTAATTATTTCCAATGGATGGTGACTACGTTGTTCTTAAAATTTTCTAGGAGCTTAATTCTTCCACAGAGCAGAAAGGTAAATAGGACCATAGAAATTATCCATGCTGTATATTCATTTCACTGTATCTAATGCTGTAACTAGAACTGATCAGAAAACTCATAGCTATATTCTTGCCCGTTTCTTGGAGTCCATTTTTCATGGATAGGATATCAGCTCATTGATTTTTGGTTGGAGGCCAGGCAGGTTTTGATCTGCCATCTTATCTACAGTAACAGACCACAGCAGACAACCCACCACGGCCCAGCATCCCACCCCCTCATGGGTGATTGTCATCTCATGAAAAAAGAATAAGACCTGAATGTTTGAAGTCATATTTGCATTCTTACGAGAACAAACAGAAGAGGTAGAAAATGAGATTACCCTGAAAGATACCTGGATGCTTTGACTGTATAAGAAGTGATGGGTGTCACTGGAAGTCCTCAAAAGACATTTCCTTGAGAAACCAGCCAGAACTGGTAGAAGAAGGATGGTACTAATGTGCAGAGGATTTGCTATTTTAAAGGTTTGTGCAATCTGGAATGACTTTACACCCACGGTAGGGCCTGCTGGTGCCAAGTAACCCAGACTCTTGCTACACGACCAGTTATTGGGCTCAAAACTCATGTTCATCCCATATGAACTAACTATAATTGGCTTCTCTAGGAGGTGAAGCCCAGATTTCATAGCCCACACCTCACATATCAACAACAGTGCTAACAGCACTTCCATGTTTATAATAAATTCCTAAATTATTCTTTGTTTTCTGAATGTCATAGAAAAAGGGAATCAGTCAGTCAGCAAGACTGACACATGCCAAATAATCTCTCCAGGGAAGACAGTCATCTGTACCATTGAGTTTGACCTCATTTGTCTGACTCAATTTGACAATCTAGGCTGCTATTTTTCCTTTCTGCTTTCTGCACAAGGAGCATCTACAGCTTGAATTCACAAGCTTTCTTTCAAGATCTCATCTGATCATCCCCAGGGATGCAGTTTGAAGTTGTCTGATGGACAGGTCATATGCCCAGAGCCTTGTACCTCTGTTAGGAGCTGGGGTAAATTTGATGCACAGCTGGAGTAGTGCTTCTGGTGTTGCTTTCAAAGGGAGCCTAGTTCCCATGTGCCAAGCAGCTCTGAAAACCAGCTCTGTGTGCTAGAAATGGGAATGACCTGGGGGTTCATTTCAACATTAGGCTACTGTACCAAATCAAAATGCAACTGCAGATGTAGCCACAGATAAGAGATTTCAAGTTACTCACCATCCGTACTAACCATGTATGAGATCACATCATTGAACCTTACCTATCTGAAACAACAGCAAAAATAAAAGGACTCAGATTAAGGACTGTGCTCTTTGGAGATGTCTTTATTTCCCCTAGATAACATATGTGACACGAGTAATTTGAAAATACCATGGAGCAACCTGAAGGAATAAAATCTAGAAAAAGCAGGGAAATAACCTTAATAACAAAGCAGTCAAGAATCTTTCCAGAGACTCTTGGAGTCTTTTGATATTAATGGACTTTGTGAATTTTATTGTGTTTTAAGGCTGTAGCATGTTTGTGAGAAGTCTTTGCTCTAGGAGTTAGGATTAGGGCTAAGAAGAGTCAAAGGAATGGGATGTTGCTTTCCTTTGCAACCCCCCCAACACAGCTACCTGTTCCCAAGCAGCACAGGGACATTCTCAGAGAGGATGTGGACCAAAGAGATACATTCACCATCGCTATCCTAAAATAAAGATACAGCCTGCTTCTCACATTAGCCCAGCAAAACAAGCAAGTCACCTGCTTTCTTCTGTTTGGAAGCATCCAGTATCTAGAGGAAATGGTGCACTGAGAAGAAGAAAAAGCATTTAAAGATTTTTTTGTGATCCCAAAGTGATACACTGAAGTGGTTCAAGAAATATGGTACTCTTCAGTGGTGGGCTGCCATGTCAAACAGACTTTATTCAGCAGGTCTAGGATCCAGTGAGTTGTTTCCCTAGCTTCTTATTCCTTAACCAAGGTTTGCAAAGCAGTATTTCTGCAGCTTGCCACTCCAACACACATACACACACAAAACCAACAAAAAAAACCAACAACAACATGACCGTGTCCCCAAAATTTCTGAAATGTGTCATAAAAAGCTGGGCAGGACACAAAAAAGATCACAGAAAGTAGTTTTGTCCTTAGTAGGTGGGCACAAAAGATATTTCCATTTGACAAATCATTTGGCTTTCAGAGTTTTGAGTCTCTGTACAAATTCTCTCAGTAATGAGACGCTTATTCCTTCTACTGACCTTGCCGGTGTTTTAAAAAACATTTATTTACTTATCAAGAAACCACCTTTTGAATGAAAATTTCATCTGCATCTTTCATCCCTTTTTCACCCCTGTCCCACCCCAGAACAGTCGGCAGGTGTTGCAGCATATTTCCACACTCCATGCGGCTGATTCCTCGCCTGGCCATTTCCCCACACAGCCCACCTGGAGAAAAGAGAAAGTGCCTCATTGGGAAGTGGAGAAAACAGACAGTTTTTTAACAAAATAAACTCTTGAGATTTTGTTGCGGGGTAAGAGGAAGCAGACAGTTTTTCAAAATCTCCATGCTTTTCACCACAACGAAAAGCCTGTTCACTTCTAAGTCATTTATTAGATTCCCTGTAAAAATGCCTGCTAACGGGCAACTGACTTCTGCACAAAAAGCAGGTGATTTTGCAGGGGGATTTTTTCTGTGCTGTTATGTTTGCTTGGGGTTGTAGTTCTGCTGTGCCCAAACTCCTGGACACCCACGCTTGCTGGCTTTTCACCTGCACCTAGAGTTGAGTAAGCCAGTTGGCTTTTCAGGCAGGAACACAGGTTAAAAAAAATAATCTTTTGGCCACACTACAGCTGGACACTATCACGTCCTCATGATTCATGGTTTTCCTCTGGGTTTAAAGGAAGCCAAGCAGTGTTTGTGGTGATAGGTCTGAAGGAAATAGG
Source organism: Aythya fuligula (assembly GCF_009819795.1). Lineage (NCBI taxonomy): Eukaryota > Metazoa > Chordata > Aves > Anseriformes > Anatidae > Aythya > Aythya fuligula. Next base: position 53,064,550 of record NC_045560.1, read on the forward strand.
GCAGGCTCTCCGTGAGCTCAGCGTGAGCGCTGCAGCATGACAGCTGCTTACTGAAACGAATGAGAACAGTCAACACCAGCTCATTGCCTTTGATCTTTCTTCGCAGGTAATTTTTATGAGTGTTTCTGGCATTTTGTGTGCTCTTGAGTATGACACTGGTGGGCAGAAGGAGCTCATACTGCAGACTGACTTTTTATGCCACAGAAAACAAAGAAAGCTCTAAAAAAGATCCAGCTAAGACCAGAAAATCCAGCATGTGTAAAAGGGGAAAGGATAAATGGCTGAAATCAATGACCTTTTAAACTTATTTCCAATGCTCAGCGGTCCCTGCTGTGTTCTCTATAGAAGAGACAGCAGCAGGCAGGAGTTTGGGAGGAGTGAGCCATGATTCAAGGCCGTAGCGAACACCAAATAAATCCTATATCCCTGTGCATCCCCTAGCAGGGTCTGGCCCCAGTGCTTATAGCAAGAGCATGAATCCATAGATAGCCTGAATTCAATCTGCTTTCTTCGATAACAAATATATTTTTGTGACATTTCAGCAAAAAATACTCATTTTAGAGCTAAATCCCTGACTTCTTCCATCCTCTTTCTTCAGAGAGCCTGACAAGTCACATTCCTTTATGAGGGCAATTGTGCTTTGTGAAATTAGTAAGAAATGCCGGTCTTGATACAATCTTGGCTTGTATCCACTTAGCAGCTCTGCATGGCTGTTGTGGGCCTGCTGCTGAACTTGGAAGTGCTGGCTTTGCCCTTATTTGTCCTTTTCACTTCAGGGCAATTCCTTCCTCATCTTGCTTCTTCTTTTTCTTTTTTTTTTTTTTTTGTCTTTTTTTTTCTTTTTTCTTTTCTTTCCTCCAATTGTTTATTCATTTCACCCCATTTGAACTAAAAAGCTCTCGGGCAAATGCTGTCTCTTATTATGCATTTGTAAAGCCAGGCCCTCAGCTGAACTGTAGTGGTTATGAGCTATTACAACAGCAATAGGAGTAAAAATTAAAATATTTGCGCAGCATGGAAACACCAGTGGTAAATCCAATTCAGGATTTTTAATGCTGCTGAAACCTACAATTCTGTGTTGTTTCAGTTTCATGGTGCTACCTCTTCTTACTCAGCTTTAATGTGCACATCCTGGCACGAGTGATTTTCTTCCAAACTCAACACCACCAGCTCTTTTCCTATCAGGATGCACCCTACTGGTACTGAGCAACATCTCCAGAGTTGCACATGACATCGACTGCCTGGGAACCAGCAAAATCGCATCTCCCTAATCCTCAAAGCTTGCTTGAACAGATTGCTGGCACCATGCCTGTGCTAGAGGACAGGAACATTTAAAATCACATAATTTTTTTGGCTCATTGAAACCGTTCTGTTGCCCTGTTTTTTTTTTTTTTTTTTTTTTTCCATTGCCATTCAGCTTGATTTGCAAGCAATTTTCTCAATGGAGCACTTCAATGAGGTTGGGCGTACGCTGTGCTCAGTACTGCATCCTAACCGTAAGCCTCGTTGGTGTTGGTTTATTTTCTGGCACTGTCATCTTGTGAGTAACACTTACCTTCCCGGGTTCTGGCACAAACCCTTTCCTACTTGGTCATCGGATGCCCAGCGAAGCTTCCTTCATTCAGGAAGATTCCCGACTCCTTTTTAACAGCTCACTTTCAGGATTCATTTCTGCTTGTTAATGCAAGCCTCTGAGCATGCTGCTGCTGTGCATTTTTAAACACTTACCCAAATGTCATCTCTATTATTTCCAAACTCTCAGACTCTTTGGGGATAGCTTAGATGCAAATGAGCTGTCAAAGAAAGATTACTTGAACCAACATTAAGAATGACAAAAGGCTTACAGACTGCATGTACAGCTCATGGTTTCCAGCTTCACAGTCAGCCGTTATTCGCCAAAACCAAGGGTTTATACACAGTCCAAAAAACTGTTCAGCTTTGTTGCAGCAGGTCACAGTCTCTTTTCTATCAAAAGATTTAAATCTCTTAGATCTAGGAAAATTCCAGTTTCCACAGTCACCCCACACATTCTTTGTACCCAAAAATTCACTTTGGAGGCTGCTGTCCTGTGCATGGTGGAGTTGCTTTTCCCTGTCCACACTATCTGGGGTTGTTGCACAGGCGGATTAAAAGAAAAACTGTATTAATCTTACCCTGTGCAGCAGCCAGAGAAACAGTGAGAGCTGCTCAAAAAGAACAAACCTGGACCAAAGGGGGGCCCAAATTCAGCAGCTTCCCTGAAGAGCTGCCAGCAGACGCAGTTTTGTGGAGTCCAGCTTTCTATCTGCAGGTGGCACCCCTGCCTCTGCCGTGGTGACATACATTTTGCAGAAGAGCTGGCTTCTTCAATAGGAAACAAGAGAACCCCAGAGGCTGAGGAATTTAAACTGAATCCTGACCTGCTTTAGCAGCGATGGTTACACACAGGAGATGCGTACACTCATGCACTCATTAAAGTGGGCTAGCAAGCCAAATTTGTCTGTCATACAACTACTGACGTCAACAGAAGACCCACTGCACTTGAACAGCAGCTGTCACAATTTGTTCCCTGGCTAAAATTCAGCCAAAATCAAACCTGGAGAGATACAGCAGGTACTTTGCAGATATTCAGGTCTTGCAGTGAGTAACGAGCAAGTTCTGGAAGAAGGGGGCTTGAGGGTGCACGAGATATGCTTAGCTCTGGCTTCCCGTGTCCTCTGAGAAACCCTCCTGCCTCTTACTGGCAGTTGTCCAGATGATGTCTTTTTCAGCAAGGTAGTCAAATGCAATTTAAAAAGTAAACACATACATTGCACTTCTCATCTCAATAGCCTAAAATGCAGCTGGGCTTTAATTAATCTGCACAGCATCGCTGCAAGGTAAAGGAATATTTGTATCCCTTGTGTGAAAGCTGAGGCAGAAGGAAGTGGAGATTCTTACAAAAGGTCAAAAAAGAAGTCCATCACAGGAGAAAAGAGTTTTCCTAATTGGTGATAACTGTGGGCTAAAGGATATTCCAAGTAAATTATGAAAACATGTTCTGTGAATTTCATGGTTTATTCCTGCTTGGAGATACTCTGCCCACAAACTGCTGCAGCAAGACTGAACGTTAATCCGTATGGCATAACCTGTTGGTTCTAGGCCCAAATCACTTGCAGCCTTTTTGCTTTATGGAGCGTGAGCTTCAGGTTTTATAACAGCCAAGACTCTGCCCCACAGCACCTTTGGAGAAAACAGCAAGAGAAAACTGCAGCGTGGTCAAATATACACGTTATACAATGCTGTCTTACAGGAAAGTATTGCTCAACTGGATAAAAGGGGGCCAGGTGCCAACTGCTGATGCCATTGTTCGTGGCATATGGAGGGGAAAGGATATTGTTTTTATATGCGTCATTCCTTGAACATGTCTGGTGGGGAAGCCTTAGCATTCCCAAGTTCATGGATTCCTCTTCTTGTCCCCATTCCACACAGGGATAGACGGGGGTGTATACCAGCACTGCCACTCTTCCTGGCACCTTCCTCTGAGAGCTGCCTCTCATCTTGAGCAGTCTTCCCACTCAGACTCAGACTAAAATTGCTCTGTTCTCACATCTTATTCTGCATATGTTCCGTGGGATCCCAGCGAGGGGATCCTTGTGGCCAGAATCCTTGTTGGCCTTGCCATCTATAGCAGAGCAGGGGTGTGCAGCACCCCCAGAGGGTGGGGAGGGGATGGGGACTGCATTGTACCTGGTGCCATGAAAGCACAAACCTCTCCTCAGACTGTACTAGCCCGAGGTGAGGGAGTGCAAGGTGGTTACAGTCCTCTCCAGTTAAATTTCCTTCTTTAAGAATGAATCATGCTGAGCTGGGAAATGTAACAGGAATGGATATGTCAATTCCCAGGTTACTGCTGCGCCTTGCAAAATCATGGCAAGCTCTTTCCTAAGGGCGAACTTTCACTTCCTGACCCAAGTGATAATGCCCTCTGCAAGCACATGGGTAACTACATTTTAAGAGGACTTAGTCACAACGGTGTTGAGACTGTGTCTCCGGGCAGACAAGACAGTAACAACTGTGGGAACAAGAAGACCATTCTGCAAAACACTCAATGAAAGATTTCTGCAGGAGCTCAAACTACATCCCCCAGCTGAGCATTGGAGAAACGTCACAGTGGGCTCTCAACATCCCCAGAAACCTGTGCAGCCACACATCCAAATCTCTACACAAGATTTCTGGTGTGTTGCATTGAATGGAATGACAGAATTTTGTCTTTAAAGAAAGAGGAAATGCATTGGGCCCTATAGCTGTGATTATTATTGACTTTAGAGATCAAATTATCACCAGTGTAGGACAGTGCCTGTATTCCCAAGCTACTCAAAATAATAGGTAGGAGGGTTATGGAGCTTCCCCTTTTGCTTACAAAGTTGTGGTAGCTCTGAGACTCTATTATGGATCTATAAGCTAGTGCCTGGTCCACTGCCAGAACCTCTAGCCTTTTGCCCTATATCCATTATTTTCTAGAGGTTTAAGTTATTCTGTCTCAAAAGCACTGCAGCATAGCAGAAATAGAAAATTTGAGAACTGGCATAGAAGAGAGAGAGGAATTTTTGATCTCAAGTATTATTAAAGCTCCAACACTGGATGTATTTTCTCTTTCCATACTTAATTCTAAAGAGGGATTTTCTAACTAATCTGCATTTGTCACAGCATTTGGAGTATTTCTACCATTGTGCTACCGACTTGGGAGATCATGTGGCAGAATTTAGGCTTCCCTCCCTACACAGTACACCAGTTCTTTGTTATGATTGTGAAAGGGAAAAAAAAAAAAAAAAACAAAAAAAAAAAAAAAAAAAGAAAAATAAAATGTTGAACCTAGACTAAGAAAGGCTATGTACCCTGGGAGCTGGGGAGAGCAATTTGTGGCACACATTTATTTACCTTTACTCAATTAACTTGTGTTAGCAAAAATAAATAAATAAAGAAATTTGCTACGTCTGCAGGGAGTGGGGTAGCATCTAATTAAATGACTAACCATGCTATTAGTCGGACAAAACAAACACTTTTCAGCTGGAAAGGCATGTATCTCTCCAGTGAGCATCTATGGGTGGGCTGAGCTTCAAGGGTGTAACACTTCTGATTTCAGGGTTGCTGAGAATGAAAACGACAGAAATTGGCTGTGTGGGGGAAACATGGCAGCAGGGCATTGGATATGTGAGCTCAAAGATCTGGATTGTTTTGTTTTTCCTGATCCTATTAAAATTAGCATTGCACATCCTGAGATCCTATCTGAGGAGGAAAACGTTGCAAAAATGTGCAGATATAAAACAAAAGATATTTCACAAAACTGCTGGCATTTTTTTCTCTTCTCTGTTGTTTTGGTTATGACTCAGAAGCCTGACTTCTCAGGCCACTTGGTATTTTGTTTACCAGAAAAGCTTCTTAGTGCTTTGGACAATGTCTGTGCAATGATTTGAGAGCTGTTTTGGCATGTATAGCCAGTCCTGCAAACAGCACATTTTTCATCACTGCTGGCAGTCTCCCACATGTATTCAGAGCATTCACACCGTGCTCAAGAGGAGCTGGAACTGGGCTGTTTGCAGGTGAGCTGACCTGTGGCCTGCTTGGCTGTGCACATCCCCAGTCCATGCACCACTCATGCATGAGAACCTGGCCCTGTGTGTGTGATCAGACTCTTCCCTGGCAGACTGCATGCTAACAGCACAGCTGAAAAGTAAATCCAGTCATGTCCACAGTGTCAGACTTGCATTTCCCAGAGCACCCTGGCTATCACATGGACTGTTGCTGTCCTTCACCAAAAAAAAAAAAAAAACACAACAGGCAGTACTCACGTTGTCTGTGTTAAAAGACATCTGAGCTGATGCTAACACACAAACTCAGGGGGCTGCGAATGCTCAGCGCATTTGAAAATCAGGCGCTTTATTTTGGTGCTTGTACACATCTGCCCTGCGGGCCTCATTTCTGAAATGCCATTTGCAAATTTAGTTCTAAATATTTTATCGTGTCTATTCCCCTCAGAAGGAGCTGCACAGATTAAATACAAAATGCTTGCAGAGTCCTCAGATAAGATGCGTCGCTGACACAGAACGTATTGTTAATTATGATTAATTATTATTATTCTGCCGGCTGACAGGCATCTGACTGATGGATACTTTCTAATCCCTATTCTCTCCCCAGATTTTCTTCCTAATTAGTGTCTTCTAGAACCTTGTAATCACATGCCATGCAAATGAACTGCGTGTTATTTAGCCAGATAGATTACAGTAGATTGGCTGACTTCCTCTGTCACAAACAGGCTAGAGCAAAAGAAACGGAGAAAAATCACACGACATAAATTGTTGTTTTCTCTCGCAGGAAAGAAAGAAACCGGCAGTGCTCCGTGCGGTGCTGAGGACACAAAGCAAGCGGCTGAGGACTGCGATGCAAGAGTAAAGCTGCCCTCTGCAGGTTACTCTGTCACACAAAATAAATCACGGAGAAATTAAGTGGTTCTCCTGTGTGTTGCTAACAGATTGCCTTAACTGGGAAAATAAAAAAAGACCCCAGAAAACCCCAAGCCACGCATGCCCTGCACCCATCAGCAGGGGTCTGAGAGCCAGAGGTGCAAGGAGCTTCACTGCAAGTGCTTCTTCCCTTTGCTCTTCACGGTAGAAGGTGCTGAAGAAAGGAGAGTGGAGCCTCCAAAGCACAGAAAGACATTTCTTAAAAGGACTGAAAGCGGCTCTGCCCCCTTCTGGCTTGTGTACCCCCCGTAGTACCAGTGGCTCAGTTGCTCCCGGCTGCAGAGGTGATCCCAAAGCTCCCTCACCTAAGGGAGGGCCGAGGTCTGCTGCTGACTGAGAGCAATTTGCAGCTCCCTGGCTGAGTAAAACACAGCGTGCAGTCCTCTGGCCGTCACTAATCCCTTCCCACACACTGCCCTGCAACCAGCCAACCTGTCTAACACAACCCAGCTCATTTCTAGCAGGATCTGAGCCCTTCTGCAATCCACAGTTGCACGGATCCTTCCATGTGCACTTCTCCATGGCACTTATGCCTCTGCTTGCTCCAGTGCCCGTGTCTTTTCCAGTGAAGCTCTGGCCCAGCTGTTGATGTTGGCACACGTGAAAGCAGGTCACGGTGTAACTAAAACTTCTTTTGCTGGATTATCTTTTAAGCAGCACTTCCAGTGTAGTTACTAGGCAGAGGCACAGACTGCTGGACTTCTGCGATAACAGGGGTGTGGGGAAGCGTGGGGGAAAGAAGAAGCCAAGGATGGAAAAAGCTGGTGGCTGCTTAGGCCAGTTGGATCAATCCTGTAGCCAAATGTGAAACCTGAGCATGTGAAACAGGTGAAAGGGTGGACAAGTAAGGAGTAAACTGCTGCGGCCACACTGCATGCAGGCTTGTCATTTAGCAACAAAGCTTACAGGCTCGATGTTACCAGCAGCAACACCCACCTGCCTAAACCCTTGAAGCCCTGGATGTAACATGACAGACTCATTACAAGCTGTGCTGTTGTAAAAGTGGAGATGGCTGCTGTCAATCACCACCCATTTGATGCCTGAAGATCCTGTAAAGACTCTCATGCATCACAGATCTTGGTGAGCTTTCCCTGCTGGCTGTTTACTAAATTGCTGGGAGAGGGTAAGATATTCATTCCTGTATGCTCTTAGGTCCGCAGGTCTTGGCAATATTGAAAGACCTCTTCCAGGCCTTGCCTGTCGAGGTGTGTAGGCCACGTGCAGGCTTACGAAACAGAATTACAAAACGGTTTAGGTTGCGTGGGGCCTCAGGAGATCATCCTGCCCAACCCTCCTGCTCAAGCAGAGCCACCTAGAGCTGGTTGTTCAGGACCACGTCCAGATGCCTTCTGAATACCTGAGCCTTCTCCTTGGTATCCCCACCCAGCTGCTTAGGTGTTGAAAGCAGTGATATGTCCCTCAAGTTCCCTCTTCTCCTGAAGGTCACGTCCTCAGGAACAGCAGTGCTGTAGTGTGGCATTCACGAACGTGGCACGTTCTCCCTGGTGTCACGACCTCCCTGTCAGGACAGCCTGGTGTCTCCAGTGCCTGAATTTCTAGAGAAAAACAGCAGCAGATATCCCAAATGGACTCCAGTTCAACCAGCGGGATGTAATGGGGTGAGATGCAGCCATGCAGTCCTGCCCCTGAAGTCCTTCCAACCCACTCTAGACAAAATACCAGACCCAAACAAAATATCCAGCCAGGCTGGAGGACTCGCAGTGCTCCCCACTGTTGCCAGCATGGTCCAGAGGGAGAGTACACACTGTGCATGTCAGAAATGTTGGGTCTGATCGCTCAGTTTAGCTGCAGAAATTCACAAGAATTGAAGTTTGCAAGTGAGAGGAGATGAAATTCTAGACAAGCTATAATTGGCAAACCTGAATGAGAGCAAGGAATGAGCTAAGATCTCCTTCACCTGATTAAGTGATGCCTGGAAGCATTTCAACGACGCAACAGGAATTTTTAAGTACCAGCCATGTGTACTTGTCAAGATTGCTTCATCAGAAAAAAACAATGCCAAGATTTCTGATCTGCCTGCCACTGAAATCAAATTTCACTCATTCAAAATCACTTGATCAAATATAAATAGAATGTCTAATACCAGCCAAGATTTAGCCCATATTTCCCAGGAACTGGAGTCACACTCTGTCCTTTTTATATCTACTGGTTCCTAATTGTTTCCTCAGTTTGCAGACTTGCTGTAACAGGAATGTTTTGATGTACAGCTTTTGTATGTATATATGCTGTGTATGTCCGTGTCCTTGTTGATATGCTAAACACAAATGTAAACCCACACTAAGCTCCAGCATCAGAGGCACATAAGGAAAGAAGGCTCCACCTGCAGCATGGACATACTAGGAAAAGTTTCTAAAAGTTTCCTTGGATGCCAAGCCCACCACCACACATCCCATCGCATCCTGCAGTGCTTTCATGGGCCACTGCTAGGCAAAGTCCCCTCCAGGAAGGGGCTGTTGCATGAGTTGGTTCATTGGGACTTAGGGGCAGCTGAGCATCGTGTGTGTATTTTCCCTGGCCCAGGCCCTCCCATATTATTGTCATTCAGAAGGGAATTCACATTGCACCCTTGTTCCCCCCTTCTGACTCACAGCTGTGTGCAGCCCTGCTCAGCTGAGATTCAGAAACAAACTCCAGCTCCTCTGCATTAAAGAAGAAAATTATCATTGACATTTTATCACAGCCTTTTCCCCAGACTTCCTGGTAGTAGTCAACTACAAAAAAGGAGCCTGGGAGGTGTGGTGCAATGCTTAACATTGCAGAAATAGAAATCAAGTTTTCTAGTAACATCTGATGACCCAATAACTGATCCGATCTCTTCATGCATCCACTGTTGTCATGACAATTAGATCTGTAGTCTAAGCATTTCTGGACTTTTTGCCAGGAAAGAATTGGAAAATTAATGAAACAAAATTAATTATTTGTCCCCACGGTTTCTGATGTAAGAATACAGCTGTTCTTTATCAGCGTAATTCATTATTAATGTTTCCCAAAGCTCAGTTCACATATATGCCCATGTTCTTCACATGCCACACGTCTGTTCCGACTAAATATTAAATGCTTTTTAAATATCAAAATGGTTTGCATTTCTCAGCTCTGCTCTGAGTTGTGGGAAAAGAGAATACAAGGACTTCTTTTGCCTTACGCATATGAGTTTTATGTGATGACACCACTGATGGATTCTATGGACTTAGTCCCAGTTTGTTCTTGGGTAAGCAAGGGAAGGCAGACTGTTCCATGGAATATGCAAGTCTGCTATGCCATCACCCAAAAGAAGGCTTAGGAAAGTAATCAGGAGTAAAGAAAGATGTCTTTTCACCAAATTTGGCACCAGATTCAATGGTTCAAGAGTGGATCCACTTCAATGATCAGGAAATCAAATGTTTACAGCCCTTTATTTATCCCTATCCTTTTCCTCACACGACAGTGTAGCCCCACGTATCTCCTTTACCAAAATTCACAAAACTTGTTTGCATGGCCCCAAAGGGACATTGCAGCTCGCTGGTTTTCTCAACAAGCTCTTGCTCTGGCAAGCGATATACTACAACCCAACAGCAGCGTGTTGGGGTGAAAAGCAGAGAAGTAACTTGTAGCTGAAGCTGCAGAAACATGGGAGCAAAAATAATTTTGCTCCCATAATTTTCGGCCAGAGCTGGCAGTGACTTGCCTGCTGCACTGCTCTTACCCTTGTGCTAATGCAGCGGGGTCAAGTGAGGGGACTGCAGGGAAGGCAAGTGGCTGCTGGCCCCACAGCTTAATGAGGCTAATTATTCCCTTTCCCACAGAGCCAGGCAGAAGGCTCAGAAAAGCAATTGTGTTTTGCCTCTTCCTTTCTTTCTGCGGAGAGAATGAGCTGCTGCTTAGGTAGCCTGGAGAAGCTGATTATTGCTCTCCTCACAGCACTCCGCCTAAAGAGGAAGAGCCTTTGCCATCCGAGCACAGTGGAAGGAAGAAAGACAGGCACAGGACTCAGAAGTCCAAAGAAATACCCTTACACCGGTCCTTTTTACTCAGGATACAGGATCAGCACAGGCTTTACAACGTGCTGCAGGTGAACTGACATGGCAAATAGGAAACAGGAGCTGAATGAGAGCCAGAGGATTACACTGAAGCAATGAAACTCGAGGGAAATTGTTAAGAGAAGCTATTGAGGAGGGTAAGAATAAAGAGGCATTTGGTAGTAGGAGAGTCGATTGTGTGCCTGGAGAATAGCCATCCTTTTGTAAGGAGGAGCTAACAGAGCGGTGATTATGAGTATGCCTGAAGCAAACGTTCCTGGTATTACTGAGATGTTTGACAATTTAGTCAGGGGAGCTCCAGTTGAAAGGAGAACCTATTAGCACTGTGTGTGCCGGGGAAAAAATGGAATGAATGGTATCTTATATTTATATCACACCTTTCATCCTGAAGGATCCCAAAGCACTCTGCAAACCACATATGGAAGTGACTTCTGCCTTTGCTGAAATAAGGACGGTGGTGTGAAACATGCCAACTCTTTTAACTTCAAGGAACAGCACAAGGAACCCAAGCTGCACGGCAGCTTGGGACAAAGGGAGAGACAGGTGGGCAAAAATCAATATGCAAAGCAACAGACAATTTGCTGGGCAAGGATGCGGGGTAACAGACTGACAAGATGCAGCGTATTCCAGAAGCCTTCATTATATTAATGTGAAGAGATTGTAATCAGGATGAGTGCCTTACTGGCTCTGGGTGCTGCATACCCTCTGGGACAAATCATGGTTTTGTTCCACAGAGCTTTCCAGAAACTGTACTGTGCACAAGACTAAATAAAACCCAAGCAAAGCAGAGATCTTGAATTTAGCCCCTTGTTCTCTAACACGAACATAATTATTCAAATTTATTTGTATTTTCCTGACAGAACGTGTATATCTACCGCTTTTAAGGGCTACTTCATTACCACTGGGGAATAGATTTTTAAACATACTTGTTCACAGGAGAAAAAAAAAATGCTAAAGAGGGCGATCGACAAGATTTGATCCGTGGGTTTCAGGACATGGTTGTCCTATGCGTTTACTGAAATATCCTAGACACCCAGCAGTGTGTTAGATACAAGCCAACAGCTACAGACATGCATCTAGAGTGGCCCCACATGCGAATAATCTTCACTTTTTAAACAGCCCTGCAAAACCGGTGCGTATTTTTCTCCAGCCTGTGCATTAAATTTTCCCTTCCCGTTTTATCATAGTGATATAGGAGAATATTTAGCAAGGTTTAATTTGCTGTGGGAGAGAGAGGCAGCATTTTCTAGGTCACTTTAAGAATATCTTTAACATTAGTCAGCGAGGAACTACGGGTAAGAAAGGCACAGCAATGACAGCGTAGTCGATGTTTAACATAATCCCTGTGTAGGTGTGTTAACAAAACAGCATGTGACTGCTGATGAATGCGGCTTTTCTCTACATCTCCCTAAACTCTTAAAGTGCGGCATAGGTCCAATCCAGCTAGCTCTTCTATTTTCCCATGATAAGAGGTAAATTACTTTGTGTTCTGCAGAAGGAAAACTCCTGGGCCAAGCATACAAGGCATTTAAAGTTGTGGGAAATGTAATGTGGAGTTCAAAAGACACAAAAAAAAAAAAAACCCTCACAACTGGTTCAGGTTAAAATTGGAAAAATCTATTTTTATTTATTATTTGCGGTGATTAAAAGAAAGTGCTTAATAAAGACCAAACGTAATGTAAGACTATCAGCAATGTGGGTTTTTTTGCCTGTAGATGGTGCAGTTGGGCAGCAAAGTTTCAAAGTTTTTCTTTAAATAAAGATTAAACTGGGATCAAGAGCTAGGCATTACCAGATGTTTGCAGTTTAGAATCATTTTTTTTCTGTTCAGAATTCTTAGCAAGATTTCCACCCAACAGAAAAACGTCATGGAAAGCCCGGAAAATAAAGAAAATACCATTTGGCTATACAATGCCTTTTTATTAATGATGTGCCTTTCATTTATCTCGTATAGCAACAGCAGTGTGCTTATTCAAACAGGCTTTGGGCACCAGCCCAAAGAAAACAATCACCAGGGCTAAAACAGACAATGTCCTGACCCTTCTTGATAAGCAGGAAATGGACTTTCAGGACCTCAGTCTGCCTTGCTCCCGAGGGGCTGACCAAATCAATGGTGTCAAGCCTAAGGGAACTATTTTTACTTTTCAATGCACAACAGTATCTGTGTTAACCACCTCGATCCTGAGTAGCACAGACTCAGGGATAAACCTAGAGCTCACCAGTTCCACAAGAAATAGACAACATAAGGGGAGCAGCAGGTTGATACAGGTACAGTAAAAATTAAAACACACAAAACAAACAAACAAACAAACAACCCACGCCAAAACAAACCATTCAAAAAATAAAAATAAAAATGAATTTAAAAGGCAAACAGCAATGCTAGTATTTGTGTTGCTTGTATAGTACTGTAAAATCAACTGCTTGTGAGACAAAAGCATTTGCACAAAGGACGGCGTGAATCCAGTGTTATCCTCTCCTTGCACAAGCAGGTTGAATTAACAGTAGGCTAATATTCCAGGCTAATAATGATGGATGAAGTTCAGTAGCAGGCTTACATTCAAGTTTGAATGCAGACATCAGGGAAAAGGGGCATTGCCAGACCCAGGAGAGTCTGGCCTGTCGCAGTGAAATTCGCATGCCCTGTCAAGGCAGTAGGTGATCTGCTGACAAGAAGAAATCAGCTGCTATGCAGGCAACATTCAAAATTTGCTTTTGACAAGTTTTTCTCAGCCCAAATCCTACTTGCAGGTGTGCATTATTACTTTTATTCACTTTCAAAATATAATTTGTTATTTACTGAGGTATTTTTGCTATCTAACTTAACTTGCTTGGCCTCTTACAAAGAACATGGTTCAGTAACTTTTGGAAAATCCTGGTACGTTAGCTTAGGTCCAGCCCAGACAAAAGACCTCCATCCTTCTAGTCTGGGATGGGGAGGCCATGTAGCCAGGCTGTCAAATAATTTTAGAGGACAGCAGGTGCAAACACATGGACACGCGTGAGGCCCAGGCCCAAAGCAAGAGTCTGTGAGAAGAAAATATAGGAGAGGCCTTATAAGTGCCCACCAGGCACCAAGAGCCTGGAGAGCCATGAACATCACACCAAGGGATTTTCTCAGAGCTGTAAGGAATAAGAATACATAGGGCCTAATCCTAATGATGCTAATGGGAGTTAGCATTGGCTGCCTGAAGTCCGCTTGCTCTAAATGCCAAACCCGTGTAGGTAGGCTACAGCACTGCGCCACTTCTCCCTGATGAGTATACCCCATGGCCTATTTCACCCCGCAGTGGTATTAAGTAGGGACAACTCTGCTGCAGCTAGTAGTTTTGCTGCTACAAGGGCAACGCGAGATCATAATCACAGTTCGGATGTGCAACTTGCATGTGATTTTACTTTATCATTCGATTTGTCTTTCCTTGCCTTTCTCTCATGATATGGAGCTTTAACGATGTTTATGGCCAACAAATGAAGAATATAATGACAAGAATATTTAAAGCCTCTTACGATCTCATAACAGAAGATACTCTGTAATGGCAAAGTAATGTACAGAGCCACAGGATGTGGCAAAGGTCAGCAAGGACCACTCAAGGTCATCTAGTCCAGACAGGTTCAGCTAAGGCAGGTTGTCCAGGACCATGTCCAGTTGGGTTTTGAACATCTCCGAGGACAGAGACTCCACAACATCTCTGGGCAAACTCTGTCAGTGTTCTACACCCCTCACGGGCATCAAAAGTGTTTTCTTAGATAGTATTTTGTGCATTTCAGTCTGTGCCTCCTTCTGTCAGTAGGCACCACTGGGCTGGCTCCATATGCAGAGCTCTGATGCAACAACATACTCCCTCCTCCATCCTGGGAGTTGGCTTTTCCGTGGAAAGAATCTAACTTTCTTTTATAGTACACAGGAGTTGGATATGATTTGTAGATATAATCAACTCACAGTGGATAGTATATTAAGTTTTGTCCCACTTGAATAAAATCCACAGACCTTTTTCATAACACTAAAGCCCTTTAGTACACCAAGCTGGACCGGTGCAGGGCCATAAGCTCCACCATGCCGTGGTCCATACTCTTTAATTAATATCATCCTCCTTTGGACAAGCAGGCCAGCCAGCATTCTGCCAGGTAGTCTGAGCACAGTTCAGGGAACAGCATCAGACTGCTTCCAATATGCTGTAGGAGTGAAACCCCCTGAAGCTCACATGTGGCATCTGATAAACAGATGCTACAAGCAAGCTATGCTCTGCCCTTGGCCTTGCAAAGACAGAAAATGGGCTTGGTCCATTTTATTTACAAATACAGATGGACTCTAAATGTATTTCATAAGCCAAGGAAGGTCAGAGTCTCATTAATTATTAATTGATCTGACTACTTATAATTAGCATTTTAAACTTGCTGAAATCAAAAGGTATGGATACTGTCATTTGCTCAGAAACAAATTCTACCTTGAATAAGAAGGTGTACTACTGAATTCATTTTGGGCCTGGGGCTTAGATCCTGATTAGTAGTCTACCTTAAAACCTTTGATTTTAATGAAAATGCCTATGGCATGAGTCTCTTCTCTTCATAACAAGTGATCCTCGTGCACATGGCTGAAGTCTGCCTGGCACAGCTATGTAGGTCAGGGGTGTCAGCCCCACTCCTCCCAGTTCTGCTGACTATCAAGGCCAGCAAAAGGCATGGTGTAGATGCTGTAATACGAGTGATAGTTCAGAGAAAGTCCCTTATCTCCACATCCAAAAGAAATCTTCTGCTTGCATTTGCAGGGTTTGCTGAGCTAGGTCTCTCAATCCATCTGCTGGTGAATGTTTTTCAATGTAGCCAATGTAGCCCAAATTCAAACAGAAAAATAAAGGAGATTTAAATTTCCCAAGCATAACGATTCTCTGTAACAGTGAAGCACCCTCATCACACACCCTGCAGCATGTTGCTCTTTCCAGATGTGGGATTTTGTTGGCAAGTTGTGGCACAGTTTGTGGGAGCACCTGCCAGCTGAGCTGTGCTTTCACTACTGCTCACCACAGTCCATAAATAAGCATGCTGTTACAGGCTGTCTGCATGGAGCTGTATGAGGCTGTAACATTTTACTGGGAACCACAGCAAAGAAGTCAGCATGTGCTTCAGTTGTGTTAGCTGTGCATCAGCTGTGACCATCAAGCTACGGGTTTCCGTTGACAAATAATGACAACCTCATTCCTTAAGGTTATCACTGAGTGGCTGTTTCATTACCAAGGGGTTGGTGAGGAAGTTACTCTTATTCAAATAAGAAGAAAGCTGAGCATGGACAAAAAGGGCTGTTTTTAATGCCACATACAAATAACCTGGTACACCGCAAGTGAGAGACTGACCTCCAGCTGGACTGCATGTCACTGAGCACAACCCTTTGAGCCTAGAGGTTCACTCAGTTTTCAGTCTACTTCATTGTCATTTTATCTAGACTGCACTTCATCCATTTGCTGCTGTAAGGGAGTCTGTCAAAAACCTTGCTAAAATCAAAATGAACAACATCCATTGCTCACCCCTCATCCACCAAACAAGTAATTTCATCATAGAAGGCAATTATATTAGCTGAGCATTATTTTGTCTTCATAAATTCATGCCAACTACTTCCAGTCACCTTCTTGTCCTTCGTAGGTTTGGAAACGTTTTCCAGGATTATTTGCTCCATCGCTTTTCTAGGCACTGACTGGCCTGTTGTTCCTCCCCATCCTCCTTTTGCTCTTCTTGAAGAGGGGAGTGCTATTTGCTTTCTACAGCCCTCAGGAACTGAACACCATGATCTTTCACAGCTAATCTAGAATGGTGTCACAGTGGCACTGGCCAGCTCTCCCAGCACCTGAGTGCATCCCACCAGATCCCATCAACCTGCATATGAACAAGCTGTTTAAATATTCCCTGACTCAATTCTGCTCTGTTGAGGGTAAGTCTTCATTGTTCCTGACTTTCCACCAGTCTCAGAGGCCTGGGATTCCTGAAGGCAAGTCTTCCCAGGGAAGACCAAGGTGAAGATGCCAATGAGCACCTTGGCCTCTTCTGTGTGCTTTGTCACTAGACCCCATTTGTGAACTCATTTCTATTACGAAATACAACAGAATTTGCAATTACAGTAACAGCATGAAGATCACAAGGATAAAAATAACTCTTAGGTAATCATAGGCTGAAGTCAGATAGGCATTTCTTCTTGAAACATGGTATTATGATCACTCCTCCCTCTTCTAAAACACCATGTTTAGGAAACGGTCAGAAGACCTAAGAAGTGACACCTGTATTGTCTTCAGAGTTCATTGTTCCATTTGTTCTTAGGCATAAATGTAAAACAACCCAGTAGAGAAAAGAGCAGCGCTGAAGGAAAGTAATTGGGATCATTTACATATGCTAATCTCTGAAATCAGTAGTAGCTCATTTGTACTTCCAGTATAAATACTGGAACTGCATTCAACCTGGCTGAACAGCCTTATCTTCCAAGCACAAAGCTAACATGGGCTCACTGCAGATATAAAGAGGAATAGCAAAGACACATAAAGAGGTGACATTTATTTCTTCCTGTGAAATTAACATGATTACTGATCATGTCCCTTCTGGTGTCTAGACTTCAGAAAGGACACTGAAAAAGACAGAGATGGTTCAGCAAAAACATAGTTTTAATTGCAGAAAAGATATCTTTAAATGAGAAAGTGGTGCATTTCAAACTTTGTAAATTTCCAAGATCAGAGCTGAACTGAGAGACCAGACTAGTCTGTTGGTATGTGCACATGGGGAAAATACTATCTGCATATTAGCAGATACTGTAATCTACAAAAAATAGCATGGCAAGTTCTGTGAGGGGAAATTGAAATGAAAATACCTGAAATGAGACATAGCATCAGGCATGGATTTTCTGGGGTTTACAAGTATCACTGCTACTGATAATTCCAACTCCTACTCCCCACAACAGTGCCGATCTTCTGCATGCCTAGTGGCTTCTTTCTCACTTCTCAGCATCCCATGCCTGCCATGGGGAGTGAAGAGAAGATACGGTGGCAGGCAGTGACACAGAAACCATTTGTGTTTTCTCCATTTTCAGTGCTCTACTACAGGTGTGCCACTTTCACAGGCCCTATTCTCATAATTAAAAAAAATGAAGTCCCAGGGAACTACAGGCCAGTCAGTCTCACTTCTGTGCCTTGCAAGATCATGGAGCAGATCCTTCTGGAACCTATGCTAAGGCACATGGAAAATAACGAGGTGATTGGTGACAGACAACATGGCTTCACTGAGGGCTGATCATGCCTGACAAATCTGGTGGCCCTATACAATGGGGTTATAGCATTGGTCAATAAGGGAAGAGCAACTGTCTTCATCTACCTGAATTTGCGCAAAGCATTTGGCATTTGTTCTGCATGGTATCTTTGTCTCTAGATTGGAGAGATGTAGATTTGATGGATGGACCACTCCGTGCATAAGGAATTGGCTGGATGGTCACACTCAAAGAGTTGTGGTCAATGGCTCTGGCTGCCATCCAGAGGGACCTGGACAGGCTTGAGAGGTGGGCCTGTGAGAACCTCATGAAGTTCAACAAGGCCAAGTGCAAGGTCCAGCACTTGGGTTGGGGCAATCCCAAGCACAAATACAGGCTGGGTGGGGAATGGATTGAGAACAGCCCTGCAGAGAAGGACTTGGGGGTGTTGTTTGATGAGAAGCTTAACATGAGCCAGCAAGGTGTGCTTGCAGCCCAGAAAGCCAAACGTATCCTGGGCTGTATCAAAAGCAGCATGGTCAGCGGGGCAAGGGAGGTGCAGGTGCTCACTGTGCTCTCGTGAGACCCCACCTGGATTGCTGTGTTCAGCTTTGGGGCCCCCAGCACAAGAAGGACGTGGACCTGTTAGAATGAGTCCAGAGGAGGGCCACAAAGATAGGCTGAGGGAGCTGGGGTTTCAAGCCTGGAGAAGAGAAGGCTCCGGGGAGACCTTATAACAATCTTCCAGTACCTAAAGGGGGCCTACAGGAAAGCTGGGGAGGGACTCTTAACAAGGAGAGCAGTGATACGACAAGGAGTAATGGCTTAAAACTAAAAGAGGGTACATTTAGATTAGATATAAGGAAGAATCTAGTGGTGGTGAGGCACTGGTGCAGGTTGCCCGGAGAAGCTGTGCATGCCCCATCCCTGGAAATGTTCAAGGCCAGGTTGCATGGGGCTTTGGGCAGCCTGGTCTCATGGGAAGCTGGAACTGGATGGTCTTTAAGGTCCCTTCCAACCCAAACCATTCTGTGATTCTATGTGTAAATGGTGGGAGATGTGGTATCTGTCTAAAGGATAAATTTTATTAGCTCTCATATTGCTGAACTGTGGAGAAACCACCAAGTGAACAGCCTTTGTTAAACTGATGAGACTGATTGTAAAGGGTCCTGTTTCACCCACACATTTCTGTGGGAAGCAGCCACAATGCCAGCCTCTCAGGGAACATCTTGGGGAGTTGTGAAGTCTCAAGGCTTCGTAGAAGACTGATCCAAGGCCTCTAAACCTGGACATTAAAACAGCAAGCACCCAAATGTCTGTCCTCTGTGTAAAGCCTGGGCCTCGTGCTCAGTCTTATTAAATTAGCTGGGACACTGGGACACAGAGGTATAAAAGAGCTTTGTTGGAGGCAGGGTGTTGACTGAATGTGTGCAGCTTTTAGATAAAGAAGAAAGCACTACTTCATCGTGCAGTACGGCTGAGGAAGGGAAGCCACCAACGATCTTCCCCTGCTTCAGTTTCCAGTCACTGATAATGCTCTGAGCAAGCGTGTCTCTTGCAAAGAAGCCCAAATCTAACTACCAACTGACTTCATAATTAAATAGACCAATCTCAAGGTCTATTAGTCTCAAAGATCCCATGTGAGTCCTCTCCTATGGTACCCTTGTATCAGTCCCTGTGCTAGCTGATGCGGACTGGACCCAGCATGCCCAATTCTGTTGCTATGGGGGTTTTTCAACCTCCTGCTGCATTGAAATAATATGAAGTCACAGATCAGGCTTCTCTGTGTAACGGGGAGCAAAAGCTTCCTGTACGTGTACTAAAATAAGAATTTAACGGTGGCCAGCGGTGTGACTGCTCTCCTGTGACCAGCCAGCTGCATGTTTTTGGTTTTTAAGGCAGAAAACAGGCACCAGTGCTTTGCCACATTCGGGACCAGCTCTGGGGGCTCCTGCAGCGGGCCCCGCTCCACCACCCAAGCTGACCAAAAGCTTTGTAAGGCAAACTTTGTGCCCCAAAAACACTGGGGGAGCGCCACCACCCCATATGGCCGCATCCCCCTCAGGGCCGCCTCCGGACAGGGCGAGGCGGCGGCCATGGGCCCGCCACCGTCCCCGGGGTGTCGGAAAAGGGGAGGGGAGACAAAATGTCGGCACATTTTGAGCCCCCGGCAGGCTCCCTGCCGGCCGGCTGCACGCCGCTCGGGCACACGGAGGCGCCATTTGCTCTGCCCTTGCTCTGCCCTTAAACCACCGGCGGTGCCCGCGCCTCGCCTCGCCCTGCACGGGCAGCTGCAGGCGGGCACCGCGTCCCCATCCCCGTCCCCATTGCCATACAGACACACACACACACACACACACACGGCCAGCGCCCAGCCCGGCGGAGAAGCAGGGGCAAGGGGCGGCCGGCTGCGCTCCTAATAAAGCGCCCTATAAATAGGCTCCGTGCACGGCCCTCGGGCTTTGGCCGCCGCGGCTCTGCAGGCGGCGCGGTGCAGCCCAGCCCAGCCCTGCCGTGCTGTGCCGAGCCGTGCCGAGCCGGCAGGAGAGCTGGGGCTGCTGCAGCCTGACCCCCCCTCCCAGGCAAGATGCCCCGGGTGGACGCAGACCTCAAGCTGGACTTTAAAGACGTCCTGCTCAGACCCAAAAGAAGCAGCCTCAAAAGCAGATCAGAGGTGGGGGCTCCCGGACCCGGCGTGCTTTCCCTTTGGCTCTCAGCCCCTCTCTGCCTTCCCTCTAACCCTCCTTCCTCCTTTCTTTCCCTCCCCGCTTTATTTTTATCCCCCCGGTGTAACGTCGCAGTGCCCTCCCCGCTCGAAACGCCCTTTGCGTGCCGGGGGGGTGATGGTTGCGGGTGGGTGCCGCCGCTCCGGGCAGGAGGGGGACGGGGTTGCGGGGCCACGCCGCTTCTTTGTAGAAAAAAAAAGGAGAAAAAAATGAAAGAAAAGGGGTGTCGGGGGTTCTGGGGGCGTTGCTTGCTGCCGACAGGTGCCTCTGCGGGGAGCCGGGGGGGGGTGGGGGGGCCGGGGTGGATTTGTCCCTCACAAGGCTTGGGGCCACATCTCCCTGTTGCTGCTGCCAGCCCGGGTAGGGCTCCATGTCCCTGCAGGCTCTGGTGGCTGATAGCAGGGTACCCCTGTAGCTCCTTCTAGCAGAGGTCAGGAAAGACCCCCAAAAATGCAGTGGGGGTCGCCTCCACCAAAAAAATGTCTGCCTGAGGAGTGAAAGTGCCGTCTCGTTTACCTCAGGTAACCCCAAGCTTAGGGAAGGATTTGGTTTGACTAATGAGGGTTGTGCCTTGTGCTGCAGCATGGCAAGGGGATTTAAGCTTTTCTGCAGGGGAAGCAGAGTGGGGAGAGAGGCTGAGGCAGATCAGGTGGGGTGGAAAGAGAAGACTGGGGTGGGAAGCAGGGGTGGCTGTGCTGGTGGGCAACACATTTTCGTAACCTTGTGAAAGTGTAAGATTAGGGAGACCCTCTTAAGAGAAACATAACCTCAGGTCAATCTTGAGCCCTCTTTAAATTACAAGTAACAGCATCCAGGCTGAGTAACGCATCCTCGTGTGCGGTTACCGCTCATCAGGCTTGTAGGCCCTTGCTGGCCATTTGCTTTCAGCACCTCCAGCCCCTCTTTTGTTTTTTTTTTATTTTATTAAAAAGTCACCTGTTTGCTGGCCTGGCAAACAGGTGGAGCTGTGCTCCAGCGAGTGGCACATCGCTCCTGCTTCCAGCACAGCGCTTTGTATATTTAGCGGCGTGCAGGGCTGCCGGGAAGGGAAAATGATAGGGGGAATGTGAGCCGCTACGGCAGGGTTGTAGCAGGGGGCTGCCATGAGTTGGTGAAAGCATTTCAGACCAGAAAAAGTGCGTGTCATGAGAGGGGTCAGTGAAAGCTGATGAAGGTTAAGAAATGGGACACCATCACTGAGGCTGTAGCAACAGGGATAAACAGCGAGAGCCGGATCTGAAATGGACAGCCCCAGTCTGCCTCAGAACAAGAATATAAATAAATAGTGCTGGCAGAGGAACAGAGGCAGCACACTACAGTGCCTGTTACCCAGCAAGCTGCTGCTTTGAAGCTTTTATCAGCAAGCGTCTTGCTTTTTTGGTGTGAATGCCTCATTTTGCACAAGGCTAGCTTTTTCTGCAGTAGCTGGAACTAAGTCAGCTTCTTAGGCAATTCGGGGTGTTTGCAGCTCTTCTGGGTCTGCTGTGATGATACTTGATTGCAGTTCTGTGCACGGTATTATCCATCACTGCGTTTTCTGAGAGATACCAGAAATCTTAAAATTTGAATTCAAGTCTAAAATTGATTAAAGCAATAATTGGAGTGGGAGACTGTAGGGGCACAGCCTTGTCTGTCAGTGGCAGCTCAGTGCTCATATACCCTTGGACTTAGGCTCTGCAAGCTGTCCCATTTAAGTTCACCAGACAAGTCATTAGTTCATTAGTCTCCTAGTCATTAATTTGCAAATTTAAATGAATCCAGGAAGCTTTAACAGACCAGTCAACGTCTCAGTGCTTTTTGAAGGTCTAGGTAGGAGTTAATAAATTTAATTAATTAATTTTTCTTCTGAAGGAACACTTACTGTTGTTGAATGACAGCGAGCAATCCTAGAATCTTAAGTTGTTTTTTCCTAATGCATAGAACAATAAGCTATAAATTAGCTGTTGCCACTCAGAAAAGAGATCTTGGAGTTGTGAATCTGGAAGCATCAGCAGCATTCAAAAAGGCAAAGAGGAGGTCAAAAATGTGACTCGAGGAACTAAGCAATACTTGGTATGTTCGTCTTGAGTACACAGCTCTGATGGTCCCTTCACAAGAATATCATAATAGCTATAGGATACCGGAATAGCTACAGAGAATAGCAGCAAGGGTGATTAGCGGTATTGACTGGTTTCAACATGAGGGAAGAAAAAAAAAACAGGCCTATCCAGTATGGAGAAGAAGAAGAATATACCAGGAGCCCACAAAGAGTGGAATGGAAAAGGTGAAACTGAGAAGTGGGTGCTGATTGTTTCTCACAAAACAAGGCAGGAAACATTGAATATACTTAGGAGGCAAAGGTTATACTTTTCATGTAAGGTATAATTCAGCTTTGGAAGTCATTGCTGTAGAATATCAGAGAGGCTAAATTTATGAATGTATTCAAAAAAAATACCAGGCAAGTTCTTTGTCCAAGAGTGGCTACTTAGCACAGTGGGTTGGAGAAGACCTTTGGCTTTTCTTTGGCCTGAACACCAGCTTCTTGGGGCCTGGGAAGGTAGGCTAAGGAAAGAGTCTTTCAAAACTTGCCTTGGTTTTTCTGTTCCCATCCCAGACATCTGGTACTGGCTGTTTGGAGAATTAGGGCACCGCATAAATGTCTATAAATGTCTCCATGCCTGTGTGGCATTTCTCCTGCTCTTGTACAATAAAAGCCTCATTAGTGGAAGCCCTGCAATTATCCCACACAGATGCCTGCCTGCACAGTATTATCATTTGTGAGGATAATTGCATGAGATCCATCTAGCTGGTTGGCTGAAGGAAGTCAGATATGAAAAGTTACAGTAGGCGGAAGTGAGAATCACTGCGAGTAAGGGCCTTGTGTTTCCTGTGTAGCATCTTGCCTCAGTCTTCTCTTAAACATACTCTTCCATCTTCAGGTCATATGAAAGGGACTTTTTCCTCTGTATTAATGTAAGGTGATTGTTCTGGTGCTATTGTCTCTGTAGGACTGTTTGCATGCTAGTTTTTTCCCCCTTGCTTCTTGTTAATAATTATATTATTAAAAAAAAATAAATTAATGAATGAAATATATGAAATGCCTTCCTCATACTATTTCCCCTCACTAACTGCAGCTGAAATTGCCATAAGAATGTTATGTCAGCAGTGATGGGTGGAGAAGTGGGCTTCTCTGATAGTGAGTGGGAAGAAAGGCAAGTCTCCAGTAAGATTTATCTTAGACTGTCCTCCGAAGTGACCCTGCCCTTATGAGCTTATACAAAGTGAGAATCTGTTTCATAATATGTCACTGAGGCACTGATTTGTTTCTCTCAAATCAGTAATAAAAATATCACCATATTAATCAGCCAGAATGTGGCTTGCAATATGACAAAGCTCAAAATATGCTGTAAATATATAATCAAAGTCCTTTCTTTTTTATATTGCTTCTTTTCTGGTGATGGGTTTCAGTTCAGTCCAGGTCTCTGAGCCTTCCTGGATTAAGGAAGGGAGAAATGATCAGAACTATGGAAGAGCCTTCATTTTCACTGTGCTATTTCAGAGACTAAACTAATATCTTACTGTTGCACATTTCTTAGATTTCTTTTTTGTTTTGTGAGATGCTAAGTAGACCAGAGGGAACTGATGCAGCTTTGATATTACCTCTTGCATATGAACAAAATGCCTGATGTTATCGTAGTCATTTGAGGATGCTGAAGAAGAAACAGCTTTGAAGACAAAGGCTTGCACAGTTGTAAGAAATTAACTTAGAAACTAACTGCCTTTTGGTTTAATAAGCCAGGGTATGATTGTTCATATTGTTTGGCAAAAGTAGCAGGCAACCATATCCAAAAGTAAGAGCTTGATTTTGAATTATTATATTGTCATTTACATGAAAGAATGGGACGAATCCCTCTATGCCTTGGAATCAAGCAGAGCTCCAGCTCCGACTCCTGCAGAGTTAGGATTTCACCTCTCATTTCTCAGGCAGCCACACAAACAGTTGATGTTACTTCTTGTTTAAGAACATAAAATAATCCACAGTTCCCATTGTCCTTTCGTTTCTTTCCTTATCTGTCTCTAACAAACCCCTCTGCCTTCTGTTTTTTTTTGGTTGGTTGGTTTTGTTTTAATTTTGATCCTCTTTTTCTTCAGCAAGAGCTCTCTAACACAGAAAACAGTATTCCATATATGTATTTTCTCTGTTATTTGTAGGGCAGAAGTTGTAACAAAACAAGTAAATGAAATTTAGTGAAGCAGTAGTGGAACGAAAGGATTGGGAAGCTTGAGGAAAATTAAGAATCGGTGTCCAAACCTGTTGTCACTGAAGTCAATGGCAAAACTTTTGTTATGTTACAATCAATTACTGATAAGAACACATGCCTTTCCATTGCAGGTTGACCTCACGCGCACCTTCACCTTCCGCAACTCCAAGCAGACGTACACGGGAATTCCCATTATAGTGGCGAACATGGACACTGTGGGGACGTTTGAAATGGCCGTGGTTATGGCCAAAGTAAGTCTCGATTCTCATTTCGGCAACGGTTGGGAACCGAGTGGGTGGGTGGCAGTGAACAGCCTCATTCATTTTTAGCTGATTGTTGAAGAATACAGCGTGAGAAGTTATAAAATGTAGAGCAAGAAGGTTTCCTGTCAAAAAGCAGCTATGCTTTTACAACAATACAGTTGCCCAGAGAGAGGGATCCAGATTTTATAATTTTAGTGGGGATGTTTACTGGGAAGGTCACACCTTGGACCTAGCTCAGCCTCAGGTGAGCTAGAGCCCACTAACCTCTAGAGCTTAGTTTTTCGTGTGTATATTGTGTGCTTATCCAGAAAAATATTGTTAGCTGTGAAGGGTTTTGAAAGTGTAGGTTCCTGGATAAAGCTGCAGCAGTCAGGAGTCTCTGGGTAATAAGCCTCTAGCCTTAAGCCTCGCCTTAATCTCTTGTAGTGCGTAAACACATGCAAAATATTGACCACAGCTCTATTAAAAAATGTCAGAAGCCTGGTCCTGAAAGGTTGTCCAACCAAGCTACCTTTGAAGAGCAATTTGGAGTTGGTCCTGGTCCCTTACTCACTGTTTTTCACTGTTGCTGTTTCTTTCAAGCAAGATGACCCTATACTTACAGTGGGAATTTCTGATATTCTGTTATGCCACAGCTGAGGGAAGGACGGCTAACTTGGACATTAATATCAGTTTTCTTATTTTTGCTAGCATGCAATGTTCACTGCAATTCACAAGCATTATTCCCTGGAAGAATGGAAGCTGTTTGCTGCCAATCACCCAGAATGCCTTGAGGTACATTTTCGTACTGTAAATTATTATGGTTTATTGCTCTGTTCTGAACTCGCATACAGTGGGGTCCCTTGGGAATACTGTCAAGTGAGGTTTGGGGGATTGGAGATATTTGCTGTTCTTAAATGCATCCAGGGAAGTGGCTTGTCCTGGTTTAAAATGTAGGCTATGTGAGTTCATTATGAAGTGCTAATATTAAGATGCAAAAAAACCAAGTTTATATGTGCCTAGAAGGGAAACAGAGCAATATCCTAAACAAACAAGAAGGATACAGCTAAAAAGAGGTCCAACTGCTAGGCTTTTTCTGGTGGCAGCTGTGGTAGTGCTGGTGATGGAGAAGGCCAAGTTCACAAAGCTCACGAATATGGATAACCTCAAGAAACCCGGCAGTGAACTGGCCCTGCATGCCCTTGTGGTAGGCAGGGTCTTTGCTGTCAGGTATGAAAACAGACCCAGAGCCTGTGGGCTGGAGTAGCCCGGGTGCTGGGCCCAAGCAGGAACAAGCTTTGGAAGTTGTCAGAGCACACGTGTCCTTCCTTCACCTCCTTGCACCAGAGCTCACACTGTACTGCTACTAGCTGTGCTGCCCCTCTTGTTCACAGGGTCCTAGCCTGAACCAGTGCAGAGAAACACTGATTACTAGATCTAAATGCTGACGTAGGTTCAGACTTGTTCGTATCCAAATTTCTTCTGCGTTCTGGCAGGACCATACAGCAGGAGAGGCAGGAGAAGAGTGTTATCTAACCACTTCTCCTCCTCCTTAGTGTTCAGCACAGTTTTGAAATGTGGCCTGTACAGAAAAGAATACAACACAGCTGTATTTTTACCTTTGCCTCATTTCGCAGTTATGTTATAAAGACTATTGATTACAGGATTGTCTGAGAGCCAGCCTATCACTTAGGTTTGTCAGGGTTCCTTATTTGCCACTGTAGGGTAGAAAGTGATCCCAGGAATATCCTGTGCCTGAACACTTTGGCACTTAGATAGCTCTCTGTGGTCCGTAATCGCTGGAGTAGGCTCTCCTAGTGATTAAATACTGACTTGTTCTGTGACCTTGGATTTCTGCAGAGGTTTTGTGGGCCAACAGCTGTGAAAACTATTTTGCTGTTGGAAAGAACTCATGTGAAGACAGAGGAGGAAGCAATCTGCTTGTTTTCAGTGGTAGCTGACCCTGCTTGAGCAGGGGCTCGGACTGCAATCTCCAGAGGTCCCTTCCAAGCTCAACTGTTTGTGTTCTTCTGTAGATTGGGGGGAGGGTTTGGTGAGCTGAATCCTGCTCTGACAGTACTCTGAATGTTGCCACTGTTTTCTTAGACATATACCAGGTTAGGGCTTCTGTGTTTGTGTTATCTGAGAACAGCAGAACCTTCATCCATCCCAGGTAAATTATATTTGACTATGATAAGGAGCTTGTGAATCAAGAGCTCATAAAACACTAATTTTACTTCATTTTAGAGCCTGTAAACAAAACGGAGGTAATAAATTGGTATTACCAGGAAGGCATTTATTTCATGTTATATAGTAAGACTTTCACTGGTTTCCAGCACAGTTTTCCTTTGAAGTCCTCACAAGACTATGTGGAAGAAGAAGTACAAAGTCTGTATTTAATCCAGTTTTTACAATTTCATGTTCCCCTTTGTTCTCCTGCTGTATTTCCAGCATGTAGCAGCAAGCTCGGGTAGTGGCAAAGCTGATTTGGACAAGTTAACAAGTATTCTAGAGGCCATCCCACCTATCAGATACATCTGCCTGGATGTGGCAAATGGCTATTCGGAACACTTCGTGGAGTTCGTGAAGTCTGTCCGCGCCCTGTTCCCAAATCACACCATTATGGTAAGTGTGTAAAAAAGGGTGGAGGGTGTGTGTGAATTCTGTCCGGGGACAGGATCCAGAGTTTGGCTGGTAGGCATCAGAGTCTCTATGGTAGCTCCAACAATTTCTGAGTCCTCATTTAAAAATAAAGGGGGGGGGAGATAGAACAAGAAAATAAATAAATAAAAAAGATAAAAGCCTGGCTCGAACCTTTTGTCTTCCAGACAAATACATGTGGACTGATATCCTTCTGAGAATAGAGAGGGCAGCTCTATTCATCTCCCCTTTCAGTTCAGCAAGATGTTGGCTGAGCCAGATGACGGCTGTGTGATAAGATGTTGGCATTGTCAGTCTTCCACTGCTGATAACTTCTGTGGGAATGCTCAGTGTGTGCTCTGATACAGCAGCCTGGTGTTGGCATGGCAGGCGGGGTGGATCCAATTTTTCTGCGGCTCACATCCTCCTTCCCACACCAGAGGCAACCTCTAATGATAAAGCGTGTGTAGGTTTATTCTGGTGATTCCAAGCTGAGGTTTGCTGTGGGAATGTGCCAACATTTCTGGTCAATTGAGGCCGATCGCTGTTCCCAGCTATTAGATCACTAGAAGGCAGCTAAACATAGACTAATCCTTGCTGATGATAAGAATCATAGGGGAATTGTGCAATTGTGGATGGGGTCATGAGGGAGCAAAATAGTCAGTGCCAGAGCTTTTCATGCCCCCTCTGTGGTGCTCCTATCCTTTCTCAGAGTGCTAATGCCATGCTCCCTATACTCCTTCTGCTCTGAGAGTAGGGTGTTTGCATCAGCATGGGGCTGCTTGCATTAGAGCCATACTTCTCCTGCTTGTTTCCCAGGGCTCTTGAAGGAATGAGTCTGAATTTGTTTCTGTGGAATAGCAGAAATTCTCAAATAAGAAGCAGATTCTTAATGAGGCTACCAAACTTCCTTCACACCAGTGCAGCAAAAAAATGATGTGCTTAGGCAACACTTTCCTACTCTTTCATGCCAGCCATAAAACTTTGCTCACAACAAAATAAATGCAGAGTAAAAATGGTCTGCAGTGCACAATCTGAGTAGGTTCAATAGGGAACTGCGTGTTCAAGCAGCTCAGGGAAGGTCATGTTCCTTCCTCCAATGTCAGAGGAAGGCAGTGTTCCTGCCTGCTGAACGGTGGTGGCACTGGAGGATGGAAATGGTCTGGAGTGCCTGGGGGCTTCTGGGTTAATGTGTGCTAATAAATAGGCATCCTTCAACAGCTCCTAGCAGACTTTTTGGTAGGTCCGTATTTCCCATGACTCTGGGGAGAGTTTTTGAAAGTTTGAAATGATAGTTGTGGGCATTTTGAGGTGGCTGCTTCATGCTCACAGCAGTGAGGGAAGGAGCTGTTTCCTTGCTTTGGGTTTGAAGTAGTGTCCCTAGTTATGTCATTACCCCAGTGTCTTTGGCTTGAGGTGTTGTGGGAGAAAGGGGTCTTAAACAACAGAGTTTATCAAAACAAACACACCACAAATAAACAAACAAACAAAAAACCCTCTTCCCTTCCCTGTCAAGAGTGGAGAGAAAAATGTGTCATCCCTTCCTACACCTCCCCACAGACTGCTGACTTTGCTGGCTGAGGGAACTCAACCAAGGTGAGCTGCCCCAAAGGCACAGCTGTCAGTGCCAAAGTCAGTTATCAAGCCCAAATTTTAGTCCAAGGTCCTTAAGCCAATCTCATCCATTTCCCACATCTGTTAAACTACCTTTGTGGGTTCTCTGCTTCCGTGACTTAAGGTTGTTCTTACTGACAGCACCACCTGCTTGAGCACATCTACAGCCCTTCCCCGACCGTGGCTCTGTTCTTTTAACATGGCTTAGCATGGCTCACGTGTTTCATCTCCTGCTCAGGGATACATTTCCATTCCTAAAAGCACGCTAACAAACATGGAGCATTGAAAACCCTTCCATTTTCCAAGGCCTGCAGAGTCCGTGAAGTCGCTGGCAGTCTCCGATTCAGCAAGGCAGGCACACCTCTACCCCACCTCCAAGCAAGGTTACCTCACAGCCTGCACCAAGATGGCCTTCTGAAGCTATTCCTGGCTGAAATGCAGGAGCTCATCTAGGCTCTTTTTTTATGGTACTCTGGAAGACGTGTCCTGCTGCTACCTGTTCTCTGGCTGCTTTGATGTCTCTGTGCTGTGCCTGCAGTATGCTCTCTGCTGTTGTGGCTTTCAAACAAAAGGGTTAGCAGTTAAATACAAGGTATAAAAATAAAGGAGCTTTCTCATAGCTGAAAGTGATCTCCGGGACCTTGCAGGCTGTCTTGTTTGCTTTCCTCAGCACGACCATTCATTCCACAGTCAGCTGCAGTGCAGTACAAAACAGTAACCCAACCCCGGGTCTCAGGGAATATGTGCTCCCAGGGGCCGTGTAATGGGCTCAGCTCTGAGGCTGAAATGTGATGTGCAAGGCAGCTGTGATTAACGTGCTACTCTCTGGGGCTAATGCTCCAGCGTAGATGGAGGATGTGTCTTGTGTAACAGCTTTTCAAGAGCATGTTTTTCCTTTTTTTTAAATACTTGCTTTTATAATCACGCTACCTTATTTTCTTCTGCCTGGCTCTCACAGAAGCTCTTTTCACTCCTGCCTTTCATACTGCTTTACAAAGATCAATTCCTCTGTGAAACACAAAGGACAGGGAACACAAACAGGGGCACAGAAAGACAGCATGACTTGCCTTAAATTACTCATTAGATGGAAGATGAAGGAAGAAGCAGAACTCAAGTCTCCTGAGTGCCCCACAGATGTGGCTCTGGTCCTCAGAATGAAGAGTAATGGTTCAGTGGAGTGCTCTGCTGTACCACAGCATCATGTGTTTGGGCTGTGCCTCGCACTGAAGTCCAAAGCAAAATTTCAGTAGACATTCATGATGGAGGGACAGAGCCTTTATATTACCGTAAGCATAGTCCACGTTTATTAATGTAATTATTGGTGGTACGGTTCTTCCATTTTACTGGAGGTCTGTTTAGCAAGCTAAAATATCTGTGCCAGCCAGCTTTGCCAAATATTTATCTTGATTTTTTTTTCAATTTTGTAGTGTTCTCTGTTCATTGCACAGGAAAAAAAAAAAAACAACAACACATGCTGAAGGGAGCAGAGTGTAACAGGAAGGAAAAGGCTGGGGCAGGAGCACGCAGAGTCACAAAGCAGGAGCAGAGAGAAACAGCAGGGGCCAGAAACCACTGTTCCCCTTGCAGACAGTAACTTCTCTGGGCCACAGTGGAGGCAGGATTTGGTCGGAGGAAGCCATGCAGATGCCTCCCGGTTTATCTCTGCAACAAGCAGCAGAGTCAAAACAGTTGTGGTGTTTTCACCTGGGCTGGAGTCCCAGAGTTAGGGGCCAGCTGGAGTCCTGGGTCAAAGACAGGGATGCTGCCAGGGCTGTCTTGGGTCAGTCACAGCACTACTGAGTGCAAACGCCCACCTGATGGCCAGCCTAGCAAAGGGCATCATCTCTCCATCTTACTGTAAAGCACCCCTTGCTTCTGTGGGTGGGAAGTGTCCTTTGGCAACGTTCCTGATAGCGTGGAGGCACAGACTGTGCTTTTCCCTCTAGGAAACAAGAAGAAAGTTTTGAGAACTGTTGTCACAGTCTCTTCTCCCCAGCTTGATCCATTGCCATTTGTCAGCAGCCTTCAATCAGTGCAGCAGTGTTCCTGTCTTAGTCAGTGTGAGTTGATATTTATAGCAGGCTTTTATGAAGCACAGTATCAAATGCCTGCCTGAAATTCAGAGGCTCTACCCTACTGCGTTCACTAATTTTATATCTCTGTCAGGGAAGCTGTTGCCTTTATAATCCTGTTAGGTGAAATCCTGATCCCGTTAAAATCAGCAGCGAAGCTCCCTCTGACTTTCCTGAGGCCAGGACTTCCCTTGGGATTGACCCCCAGGTTGGTCATCCTGGGGCAGTGCTGGAATGAGCCGGGCTGACGCTCGCCGAAACCTCAGGCTGCGGGATGGTACTGCCAAATGTCATCCCCAGTGTGTAAGGCCAGGCCCGCAGCCAGGGCAATTTGCTCCTAATAACTGGCCGCATTGAAAGCATGCTGGTTAACCTGAGCTGCAGGGACTTCTCAGTTGCTACTGATGCTATTATTTTACTGCCGGGAGTGGCAAAGTTAGATTAGCAGTGGGGTAATTAGGAGGGCATATCTCTTTCAAGAAAATCAGTTCTGCAGCAGATGAGTAATGCAGTGGTACATTAAGGTGAGTGTGGCTTTTGCTAATACAGTGCACCCACCAATTACTATGTTCCTTGGCTGTTTCCCCAAATAGACTACAAAAAACATGGGCCATAGTGACTTCTTTGTACACGTTCCAATTACTTTACTTTTTATTGTTTAATTTTAAGGAGATTTCATCTCTTCAGTCTCAACCTTTTTATATTCACCTTTTTATTTATTTATTTATCATTTTTAGTCGTGTGGCTTTATCATGCTGGTCAGCCTTTCAAAAGCTCTTTTGCCTCTACTCAGCTGTCATGCTGGCCTCAGTGGTAAAACAGCTATTGCTTTCGTTGGAAGCAGAGTTCATCCAGATGCGAGAAAACAGCTTTCTCTGCTCTTCAGCTGCAATATTAGGGCCCTTTCACATGCAGATAGCTGTATCTCTCTGGCAGTGCTTTTTGTCCTCTCTGAGGTCTGGAAAAGGTATCTAAGAGAAGGAAGCCTGTCATCAGCAGCTTGCAGCCTGCTATGTAGAGCTCCACGTCTTCCCTGAAAGTTTGTAGGGGATCTGCAGATTCAAGAAGGCTGAAACCACTGGTGTGTGCATATGCATTCCAGGAAAAAAATGTGTAATGGGGACATAAGTGCTTTTCCCTGCTAGGATGAGCATTTTGAATCAACATATGCAGTTACAACATTCTCTAGCAGTAACTTAACATTAAACGTCTGGTTAGCATTTCTGAAGAGACAGTTTGACAACCCGCTGTGCTCTGCTAATAAGAAGACACTGCTGTTTTACTTAAATATATATTTGATTCTAAATCTCACGGAGCCCCTGTTTGCTCGTGCTTATCACTCCGTTGCATGTACTCCAGTATTGCACCAGGTCACAGTGTGCTGCATGGGTAGTCACCTGCCTTCCCAGTGTAACTGCTTCTCTAACATAAGTGGCATGCTCTCTTGTCACCCCGCCTTGGCATGTGCATCACTTAGTATAGTATAACAAATTGCCACTGAGCAGAAAGGAAGCAGCACTTAGCTGGAAATGCAGTACCTATTACACGTTCTTTATTTCCCGACAGCTCTCTTTTATTCTTTTTATTTTTTTATTTTTTAAATCAATATCACGCAGTTTGGAGAAAAGTTAAGTGGTCCTGTGTCATACACCACAAATTGCTGCCTAAAAGTATCATTGTTTTTTTTAAGTGCCTCAGGTGGTGGCTTGCCAGCTGTTTCAGGCTAATGAAAGGGGGAAGTAAAATTCATTAAAAATAAATAAATGGTGAATTAGAAGACAAAAATCAGTAAGTGGAGCATAGGCCTTGACCAACATTCCCTGGGTAGCTCCTGTTGGCTTCAGCAGGTGTTTTGTTTCAGTAAAAACTACGCAAATATTAAGTAAGGATTTTAGGGTTTGTCTCCTGCTCTGCATGTTAGTACTGTTACAAACACTTGCCAAGTCCTGAAGTATTGTTGTTTGTTTGTTTGTTTTTCTGAAATGTTTTCTGAACATCTCTAGATGCTAAATTCAGTTCTCTACAAATGAATTACCATCTTGATACAGGCTTTAAATGGGTGATACGAGCAACTGGACACGGGTTTATTGTAGGTTTATTTTGTACAGTTTTTGCTAGTTAGGAACATGCTGTAGACAGGACAGACATAGACATGCTACAGAGCTGAAATCCAAAGCAGATGGTTTTCAAACATCCCTTACAGTCGAGGCTTACTGGACCAATCGTGAAATTAATTTGCCTCCAGAACGTATGATCTGTTTCATGTCAGCAGCATGCACAGTGAACAGTATGGTGAACTATATTCTTCCTGGCTACATAGCTCAACTAGTAAAAGATCTGGGTAGCAGTTTACAGTACCACAATTAGTCTTTACTGCACTAGTCTTAAAATCTCCCGTATGTGTGATATTGTTCCTTCTGTCTAGGCAGGCAATGTGGTGACAGGAGAGATGGTAGAAGAACTTATTCTTTCTGGAGCAGATATTATTAAAGTGGGTATTGGACCAGGTAAGTCAAATCCAGTCAAAAAAGGGTGATTTATGGTAACGTTCATGGAGGAATTGCCCAGATGGAACCCGTGTATAATGCTGCAGCTGCTTGCTTGTCCATTAGGATTCCTAGACCCCCTCAGGTCAATAAAGTAACAATACCCTTGCCCATAGTTGATTTAAGAAATGCATGGGCAGGGTGATAATGTTATGTACTACAATGTGTTAGATATTACATTTTCTGGAAATTATGATGCCTATTGTTGGAAGCACTGAGTTGCCTAAGGTGCTGACATAATCAGTGGTGATATGTATTGTGTTTAGGAACACTTTTTCCAACCTGTTGAAAAAATCACGAGTCATTCCAGGTACAGCTCAGAGGATACTGTGTTCAGAGTTATCTCCTCCTACCAAGGAAAGACAGGTTTCTAAATAGCTTTTTGATTTGTGTTGTAAGCTGAGGTTGCACATATTGTCAATGTCTTCAAGGTTAAAGAGGCATTAAGTAAGTGTGAAGTATGGATAACATTGCCTCTACCTGTTAATACTGCCCAGGAGCTGTGATGCTCGTTAATGCTATCAGTCACTATCTATTAATGTTGTCTATTCCTATGGATAAATGAGAGGACCACAAACTTCAGTCTTTTTCCTGCCATCCCTTCCCTAATACTGCTCTTTGGTACGTAGTGCTATATTGTCTTTCATTTTCTTCTCCCCCCTCCCTTGTGTATTTGTTCATGTGCTCCTTTCTCTTGCCATTTTCTTCACGGGTTGCAGCTGGGGCTAGATTTAAACTGTCTGGCACGTACCACTGGCAGTATAGCTGTGATCAGCCAGTGCAGTGCAGATGAATTGTTTACTCTATATTGGCAAATGGTTATGGACCATGAATGGATAAATTGAGCACAGCAAATGATGTAATGAAGGTTGCAGTTGCGCCTAGGAAGGCAGCAAACAGCAATAACTACTGCAGAATAGCTGAAGAGTAAGCAACAGAGATGTTGAGGTGCAATTGTCACAGGAAAGTTCAGGTAGAAAAGAAGAAATGGAGTTTATAGCCTCACAGTAGAAGCAGTTAGGAGTAAATGTTGCATAGTCCTCCCTGGAGACCTGCCTTCTTTACACATTGACCATCCAAAAATGCAGGTAGCAGGTGTAGCTCTTGAGACTCTCTCCCAGGTAACAGTCTATCTTTTGGGATATGGCAATTATTTATCGTAAAGCATTAGGGATATAAGTACGTACTTACTCTGTGGAGATGGTCTTAAAATTAATTTTCATCCTACTTTGCAGGAATAAGTCTGTTGACACCTTGTCAGCTCTTTGAAAGATCATTGGAAACTTTTACTTTATTGATTGTTTAAGTGTACCTAGATACCAGTTGGGTGAAGAGATTTCACTGCATTTAGTTTAGAATCTGTTTTCTTGTTATCATGCAGACCTTTATGGCCTATATCCTAAATTATAAGACCTGAATTGCCAAAAAGTAGTCATTGTTTTAACTTCTAATTTGACTACAAAAGTGGGGAAGGAATTCCAGAAGGTCTATAGCCGTGTTATCATGTTAAGCTGTGCTTGAAGTGGGGTTTTTGAATATATGCCTTTATTTTTATATATATATACCCCTTTTTATATATCTATACATGCACCATATATGTATATATATGTATATAACGTAGTGTAATAATCAAATATAATTAGTGCATTTCCTGTAATGTTACGCTATACAGCTTTCTGAGTGTTATTTATCTTGGTTTTTAAATGCTGTGTGCTGATTTACTTCTATTCCCACCTACTGTGATCAACCAAATACTTCTGCTTTAAATGTTAAGCTCAAGGTGGATTTCTCTCGCTTGTGGAAAATCTCCACACACACACACACAGAGAAGATAAAAGCACAGATTTTTTCATGAGAATTATTTTTAAAGACGTAGAAAAGAGATAAATAGAAATATTTATTGGAAGAAATATTCAGATATTAAAAGCTGCTGTTATGCCTCACTGAAGCTGAGACTCAGGTCCCTGTGCCCCCCTTCTCTTTAGGCACATCGGTCAGATTTTCCTTCCCATGAGGCAGTAATTCCCTCAGCAGCAAACATTATGGATGAGACTTAAACTGGTAATTGGGGCCCTGGAGAAGAAGGGGTAGTGTTAGTCACCTTGATTACAGATCCCATGAACTGGTGTGACAGCGTTTCAAAAACGAATTTTCTATGTGTTCCTTTTATCCATGAGGAGCTAAAATTTGCAATAGAGACTCCATGAAGGGAAAAATAATATAGATAGAACCACATTTTTTTTCCACAAGACAAAGAAAACAAACAGTTTCTTTCCTGTCAGCCTAACCAGCTATGTTTTTTCCTCTTGTTTTCTTGTCTAGGTTCTGTGTGTACCACTCGGATTAAGACGGGGGTGGGCTATCCCCAGCTAAGTGCTGTTATTGAGTGTGCAGACTCAGCACATGGCTTGAAAGGACATATCATCTCTGTAAGTAAATAACATCTGCTCTCAGATTCCCCCTGTGCAAACTGTTGGGGAACAGGAGAATCAAACAGTCCAGTACCCTGCATGTTAAAGGCTCTCTTACTCTCTTCTCCCGTTGACCCCTATACTAGCTCCTGGGTTAATGTAGGTTTAAATGCAAAGGAAACAACTTGCTGTAATGTTTAAAAAGACTTGGGCACCTCACTCCTCTTTGTGCCTTCGGAAAGTGGCTGCTTACTCCCTGAATGGAGTGTGTTGCTACGTGAACAGAATAAGAAGCTTGGTGGTGTTCTCATATTGAAGCAAACAGTACTCCTTCCTACGAGAGACTTCTGAAAAATGAGTGAAGTGTAAACACGGCTTTCCCCAGAGAGTGGGACTGAGTGACAGGCAGGCAGTAGAGGGGAGCACAAGATGAAATGATACGTGCCCATTTATGCCATGGAAGCTGGATGGATTCAGATAGCAACTTCACAGAGCTCTTTTTGCAAAAAACAGGAGCTTTTCAGAGGTGGGTCTGGGTGAGCACAGCTGGCATGTTTGCTACTGATGTTCTCACAAAGCCCTGGGGAAATACTGAACCTGTGGAGAAGAAAGAGGGTACAGGTGCATTGCCTGCTTGTGGCAGCTTCCAGCCTACCAGCAAGACCAGACTCGCTTCACATGGAAAAAATAAATCTGTCAGCATGGTCTCAGACTGACTGCTGCAGCCTACAGCACCCAAAAGTCCTGTGTGCTTCCGTGTGCCCAGCCACAGGCCTGCCCCTGACTGTGTCAGGCTCGCAGAGTCTCTCTGCAGGCCATCTGTAAGGCAGCTGGTTACGGGGAAGGTGCACGGACTCACCTGGTTTGACCAGGTTGTGACTGGTGTCCTTGTGAGGAAGTGTTTATATTGTTGAGGAAGGAGGGGAGGGGAGAGAACAAACTGATTGTGGATAGGTAAATGGCCTGACTGTGTTTCTTGGAGGTATGGGTAGAGTGGAGCAGGAAAACAGGTACGTGGTATAGTCAAATCTCCCTTCTCTTTATTGTTACTGCATGTACATTCCCCCCTCTCCCTGACTCCCCTATATGAGTTTTGCAGGAAAAAAAAAGCAGTCTGTGATTTTATGAGTTGGGCAGTATTACAAATGTTTATGCCTGTAGCAGACGGTTGAATGTGTGTGCAATAGAGCATGAAAGACTGACTCATTACTATGAAGGCTGGGTATATGTGTCGTCCTAGTAGTAGTGCTCAGAAACACGTCCTGGTTTTGCAATAATAATTTTCTGCTAGCAGCTCTCAGAAGAATGTTATTATTCTGATTTCCAAGAAGATATGGAGTGTGTACTTAAACTGTTGAAAAATCGGATGGTTCTGTGCTGCTCCTCCTCTCATTTCTTGCTTTGCAGACGGATCAGCTCCTCACCTGCTTCAATTATGTAGGTTTCAGTAAACCCACACGTAACTCCCTAACCATTACAGGGGGAATATAGGAGGGCAACTTAATAGCTGTCTGCTACGATTACTGGTTCAAGATAATTTCCTTCAGCCATAACTGGAGTCTCTAACACCACTGGAACCCAAGCTAGGGAGACTAGAGCAAGGGTTGAGGGTCTTGTGCCTAAATTACAGAGTGTGCAGATAGACATCAGTGTGCTTGTTGGAAAAGAAGGCTGGACTGCATGGTCATTGCCACAACTCTGGCAAAGGTTTTTCAAAAGAGAGGTACCCTCCCGAGGGGAGACACCAAATGGGAGCAAATTAAGTATATAACAGGGGCTAGAGGCAACAAGCAAACATGGCATCCCCCAAAATGTCCTGCTACTGCCATTGTGTAGGTTCAGGAAGGGGCACACCCTGTCTGAGCCAAAGGGGATCTCTACAGGCAGAGTACTACCATCTACATCAGTTAGGCAGGAGGAAATATTTCCAACTATTCTTGTTCTGTGCTTTTTAAAATTATTATTGTATTGATATTGAAGTGTCAGGAACAATGTGCAGAGCTCAAAGCCTACCAGCTGTCCTTCGTGTGGATTATAGCTGATGGTGTGGTATGTGTTTGTCTCCAAGAGAGCACCCCAAAGGTGCTTTCTTGCAATTCCTTCTGTCATGTCCACTACCTTCATCAAATTGCTCCTCTTTAATGTTAGATATGAAGGGAAGTCCCGCTCACAAAATGAGACAGCTTCAGTGCTGAGCACAGCATGAGCACCACAAGGAACACGGCGCACTTGAAGCCCGTTCTCCAGCAGCTCTGCTAGCTAGGATGGCAGCACAAACTGGGATTTTAAGCATGTTTGTACTACTGAAGTGATCATGTGTGCTTTTTGGAGCTGATATGTTGACAAAGAAGGTGACAATTTTTAGGCAAACATGATAGTCTGAGTGCCTACAGGCACACAGAGAAGGGAGAGGTGAAATTGTACGAGTTACTTTCCTCGTGCTAAATTATCTTTAAGGCTCAAACCTCTCCTCAGAAATGAATCTTTCATGGCTCACTGAAAAAGGAGAGGAAACCCCGCCTAAGATACAGGCACTGTTTCTGTCCTGCGCTGTTTGTCTGGGAGCCAATACTCTCATTTTTTTGTTCTCGCTAATTTATTGGCTTTGAGAAAGTGCAGCAGCGAGTTACAGGCCATTTAACTGGAAACCTCCTTCAGAAACGCCCCACTTGGGATAAAGCTTCTGTTTCTTGTAGGTCAGAGAAATGCTCTGCTGGACAGAGAGGCAGTCACGCGTTCTAGTAAGCCAGCAATGTGGAGAATGGAAAGCAGCCTCGCACGTGTTCCCCCTCGTCTGGCCATGGCTTGATAGGGATCCCAATTTCCCCTTCACCCTGCCTGCGTGATGGGTCAGCAGAGGTAAGGGGGAAGGATGACTAAGGGGTTCTTCCCCCCGCTACTGCCGTACCGTCCCTTCTTCCACGCAGAACGTTTTCCATACAGAACTACGCCCAGCATGTGTAGTTCAGAATAAATGTATTGTTTCTACTGCTGGATATACCACACACTTTATATATCATCTGCATAATAAATAGCTGTCTGCTGATAGCTGCAGTAACAGCTAATTACACTGTTTATTATAAAGGTTGCTTGAAGCATATATGTCATATTTATAAACTTATTATATATAGTTGCATATTATGTTCAACCAGATCATACTTTTTTTTCCCATCCTCTATTTTTCCTCAGGGTAAATTTCGGGGTTGTAAAATGGGCTGTCTGTTCTGAGAACAAGAGTGGGGAAAACAGCATAATTTTAGCCATGTTAAAATAATTCTGTTGACTGAAAAGCTGTTTTCCCCTCTCCTTCAGCTCAGCAGCCTGCTGTCTCCGAAGCATGCCCTCCGTAGGTCCCACGGAAACCCTTTCCAGTAGGCCTACTTTAGGGTAATCCCAGTTTTCCTGCATTCACGTGGGGATTTGAGGCTGATCCTGCAACAAGCCCCATGACTGTAGCCCAGCAGTCCTACAGGTCATTTTGAGTCCAGACCCAGGCCCCTGCTGGACCTGGCTGAACTGCAAGGGGAAGCTTCCCACATTGAACACAGCAGAAGCATGCTCTGATTTTCTAAAGAAAGTGGTTTATTTTTCATGTGTAATCAAGTGTTTTGATGCATATAGCTTTATTACATCGCATTTTCTGGCATAACTGCTTAGTATGTCCCTGTTTTGCTGCTGTGAAATGCTGCCATTTAGTTTACGTGCTTTTATGAAGAAAGTGGAGGCATTACAGATGAGGAATCTCAGCATTGGTTACTTTTATCTTATATAGTAACACCTGAGCTTTTGGGAAAGTTTCTTAATCTGCCCAGATTTTTGTAATTTAGTGATACTCTAAGGGAGTTTTTGGAAGCCAATGATTAAGGATGACACAGGGAGACACCCTATCCTGGTGAAAGCATGAAGCCTCCATCGCTGCCACTACTGGGTTAATTAAAATAGCCAGACACTGAGCCACCCAACAAGAACAGACAGAAACCCATCTACCGGAGAGCATTTGTAGCCTGCCTGTCTCAGTCAGGCAGTACAAGTCAGGCAAATTTCTGACACTATTCTTTGAAGATTATTAGACCCCTCTTTCTACCTCTGCTGTTCCTCCCCTGACACATGCACACACACACACTCGCACCCTCCTCCAGGCTCTGACAGACTTGTCAGAGGGAGAGAATTGCACCAGCAGAGCCCTTAACAGGAGAGGGAGAGATTCAGCTGTCAGCCCAGCACTCATTTCTGGAGCTGACAGCAAGAGTGTCTAGCTCAACAAAAAAAGCATAATGTGCTAGAGGTTATCAGCAAATGAAATAGAAGCCTTTAAACCTCTATTAGGCACTGTTTCCAGTGGGATGCCCTTTGAAAAGCCACTCATTTTCAGATCCACCTGCTCAGTTTGTGCCTGAATCCTTTTCTGTGCACAGAGGGGCTCCAACGCTCAGTCCCGCTGCCAGCTACCCGTGGAAGTTGGCTCTGAAATGCCTGGTGGTGGGGGGCGCTGGCTGAGCACAGCCACGGGTCGTACACAGGCAGGGATTTCTGCCACCAGGGAGGTGAAACAACGTGAAGCAACCCTACGGTCTGGGGAGCAGATTCAAAAGGAGGAAGCCTGTCAGCAGTCTGCAAAGGACCCTGATCTTCAAAGAAACGAGGAGCTCTCTTGTCGCAGGGACTGTGCAGGGTAGAAGGATCTTTCATCTGATCCGCAGACCTTTACAAAAACCTAACGAGCCATAGCACATGAGCTCTTCTGTGTGCCTTCCCTTTTTTTACAGCCCTATCACACATACCTAACTTCCCTCCCCTCAACCAAAACACCCTCAGCAGCCACATGGCCCTGCACTGAAACTGAAACACGGAGTTATAAAATGCTAAAGATCTCCAAGTGCTGTTGTTTCTTCACCAAGCACATAGCAAACAGTGAGAAGTATGATGAGAGATTAATTTTCACTTATCAAAGACGAGATTGCCCAATTTGCTTAAAGATTATCAGATCAAAATCCAACGTATCTGATGGTGTATTTCCTCAGCCCTCCTACTGTGACCTTTTAATGTATTGTAAACTGCTGAGAAAGTTATTTTAAATGTCTGGTGGTTTATGGTAGGGGTTTGTGGTACCTCTGCATCACACATCCTTTCGTTAAAATGGCAGGGAATGATTCAGATTGTAACAGAGGGGTTTTTTGTTTTCCAGTTTCTGGGATTTAGGAAAGGTTTATCAGGAATTTGCATTGCTGCTGTTCCAGTGGTATGACCAGTAGACTACACGAGTAGAGTAAAGGAGCTTAAAGGAGGAAAGCGGTAGAAAGGCTAATACAAATTCCCTAAAAACTCAGCTAAAACGATGTGTAGCAGTGATGCAGGCAGCTCTTGATGTGCTGCTCGTGAGGAGGGTCCATCCAGCTGGAGGTCACAGGGTGCCAATGCTCACTGGGTCCCTTCTTCTTTTCTTCATGCAGGATGGAGGATGCAGCTGCCCAGGAGATGTCGCCAAAGCGTTTGGTAAGGACAATGTTTCGGGCCACCAGTTACACCCTGTGTGACTCCAGCACAGTCAGCAGTGATGCAGGAGTCAGTTTGACCCTGAATGTGTAATCAGCAGTGGGTTACGTTTGTCCCTGTGGGTGACCGCAGTGAAATTAATACGCCAGACATGAATTTGCTCTTTGGACCAGACAGTCCAAATTCTGCAGGGCGAAAGCATACAGTGGTCGAAGTCCTATTTAGAAACTATCTGCCAGGTGTGCATAAGATACAGCTACTGGGACAGTAATACAAAGAAAACTGATAAGGATTTCTTCTGAGTAGCGTTCAAAGCAGGTTGTAACACTGCCAAATCTGCCTGACCTGAGCCTGGATGAATGAAGAGACGGTGGAATGTGTGTTGGGCAGAAGAACAAAAGGGAAAGGCAGGCCAGGTTCCCAGAGATGTTCTTGGGATCAGCTATCCACTTGAAGAGATGAGATTTTATTTATACTGTATCTCTTAGAGCCGAGCAGATGTCTCAAACATCCAAGTTAATAATTAACAGGCTTTGCTCTCCTGCCAACAGCTTCAGTAAATTGCACCAGCTTTTGCTGATAGAACAGAGAATGTAATCTGTATTTTCTGTTGGGCATGGGAGTTACATCAGTGTGGGGGGGTCAATGTCATGATTGTCACTTAGCCATAACGTTGTGGCTGCTCTTCATGTGAACAAGGGAATAAATATATCCTGGGCTGACAGGACACCTAAAGGCACTCTGCCAGAATACCAGGCCCTCGGGAGGTGTCACAGCAGGGTAGTGCCTGGAGTACAGCAGGACAGCACAGTCTCTCATTGAGACTTCGGGGTGGTACGATGCAAGGCAGAGCATGTTACGATGCAGAATCCTGCTCAGCAAGAAGCTTTGCAAGCACGGAAAGGAAGGTCAGGCCTCAGCTGAGATTACAAAACTGCCAAGAAAAAAAAAAAAAAACGAGCCTCCTGGAAATCTTGAAGCTGAAATCTGTCACCAAGTTTGCCGACAGCTCCTGGTTTTAGACAGGCCAGATGACAAGGAAGATGTAACTAGGGGATTTGTGCTACCCACAAGGAATTGGCTGTGCCACAGGATTTCACAGGACCCTTGTGTTACCTGGTGGGTGATGTGGCACAGGGATTGATACTTTCAGCTGGGCCAATTTGACCTCACTGAACAGCAGCATCCACCCTCTGACAACGAGACTGTGTGACAAAAAAAACCACCACCCAGCCTCTCTTCAGCCCGCCCTGACATCCTGCTGCCTGCAGCGAGGGCTGCGTTGGGTCTGGCTTCCTCGGGCTCCTCAGCTCGCCGTGGTTCGTGCTGGTGTCGCCAGGACGTGGTGAGCCAGCACTGCAATCTCACTGCCTGCAGAGCTGGGGGGCTTTTATTGAAGGTGGATGGCAAAATTAGCACCTGGGGATGGAGGGCTGGGTGAAGGATGGACAGGAGACACAAAGAGGGCTTTTGGGTAACCATCTTAGGGATTATGCCATCTCTTCTTGGTGGATCATTGTAAAGTCCACGGAAGGGCCATTGAGGTGCTCATTATAAAGCAGTGGCAAGGCAGCCA
Source organism: Aythya fuligula (assembly GCF_009819795.1). Taxonomy (NCBI): domain Eukaryota; kingdom Metazoa; phylum Chordata; class Aves; order Anseriformes; family Anatidae; genus Aythya; species Aythya fuligula. The sequence continues at coordinate 53,107,843 of NC_045560.1, forward strand.
TTTGGACAGTGAAAAGTGTGATAAAAACCTAGATGCGAAGAGTAGCATTGAAAAATGGCTTACGGTGTGACTGGAGGGGGGGCGAGAAGAAACATGAAGATGCTGAGAAGCTCTACAAGCTTGAACATCTACTGGTGACAGGAATCAAAGCTAGATTGGGCATTTTGACAGGGAAAACAAGCCTAGGACAAAAGGCAAGGGGCAGAGAAACTGAAGGTAGGGGACAAAAATGTGTGGAGTTACAGATGTTTTGGGAAAGACCGCTGGGATTCCAGAACTGCTGCACGGAAACTGGGTATGGATTTGGGCAACTGCAGATGACACCGCTATCTGGGCATTGGAGATGGTGATGGGAAAGGTGTAGGTTGGTCAGGAGGCGTTCGGAAAGCATGAAAGGACCTTGTGCTGACCTCTGGGATGGCTCACATGGCTGCACCCTTGGGAAGGCTGATAACACGAGCACATTTCTCAGAATGCCCCGGGGAGGCACTGCTGTCTCCATTCTTAAAAACGAGGGGAAGTCAAAGCACAGAAATGCTAAATTCAGTCGCCTGAGGTCACATATCTTTTTGTGACACAGCCAGGAACAGAATGTGCTTTTTGAGTCCTGCGCCAGCATCTTCAACATGCTATCGCTGCTCCTTTCAGCAGCGGTGAGAAGGGATACAGGAGCAGAGAAGGAGAAGGGAGGAAAAATCAGATGGCAAAGTCAGCTGGGAAGAAGCTGGTTCCAAAATATACCTGACAGATCATGCTGGCTTTTTTCCCTGCTTTTGGAGGCTGTGTCTGTACACCTGCTGTTGCAAAGGCTCAGTGCCTCAGCTGGAGCACAGGTGGATGTTTTTTTTCCAGGGCCAGCTGCAGTCCAGGCACTGTTATTGCTGTACCTGCCTGGAGGGCTGGCCAAGGTACAGATCTAGGCTGATTCCATGTGAATTTGTGCAGAGCTGATCTGGTTATCAGTAACTCGTATCATCAGGCTTGCAGGAGACAGCTGAGGGACTCCATCATTTATTTCATTTTGAAAGAGTTACTTAAGTTGGAAGAGTTTCAATCCTGTAATTCAAGCATGTTTGCTTTCCTCCCAAAAAACACAGTCAGAAGAAGGAGAATAGGTAGACACTTAGGTGGGGAAGAAGCAGAACTCTGTGATCCTGAAGTGTAGATTTCATTTGTCTTTTTGGCACTAATAATGTGGAGGCTGTGAGACCCACAATCAGAGCTAGAAATTGTTAAGTTGCTAAGCTACTATCCATCATGTTTGAGAAGTTGTGGCAGTCCACTGAAGTTCACAGTGACAGGAAAAACCTCTGTTTTTTTTTTTTTTTAAAAAAAGACCTGGGAAACTACAGGCCAGTCAGTCTCACCTCTGCTTGGCAAGGTCATGGAGCAGATCCTCCTGGATACTACGCCAAGGCAGAGGGAGAACGGAGGGGTGGCTGGTGGCAGCCAGGAGGGTGTCACTGGGGGCAAGCTGTGCCTGACAAATCTGGCAGCCTTTTGTGATGGGGTCGCAGCAGTGGTGGGTAGGGGAAGAGCAACTGACAGCATCTGCCTGGACTTGTGCGAAGCATTTGGCACTGTCCCACACAATATCCTTGTCTCTAAATCAGAGAGACGTGGATTTGGTGGACGGACCACTCAGTGGGTAAGGAATTGGGGGATCTGGGGATTGAAGGGGTCCCCGAATTGGGATGGTATTGGCAAGGCAGAGTCTGGTGTCTTTTGGCAGGCCTTTGACTTGTGTAAAAGCCCTCTTTGAAACCTTGATCCCAAGTCTATCCCTTCTCCATCATGTTGTTTTCCTCCATCCTTGAAGGAGAGACCAACCTGATTTATCAGAGTACTTATTTTTTTTAAAATGTGGAGCAAAAGTTTGCCAGGTAACAACAGGAGCTCCCCACCAGTAACTGGGAATGTCGTAAAGGGTGAGCTTTCCCTCCGGTTTTGGCAAGGTAATGGTAGGATCAGGCAGGAACAAAACCGAGGCTTTAAAACTCTCGTTGCCATCTGCAACAAGAGAACCCAGGCAGGACAGCTGAATGGGTGCCTGCCTATAAGCACTGCTTGTGATGTGCTCAGCACTTCTGCATAAGCCTCATTTTTAATATCCCCTTACAATCCCTTTGCCATTCCTTTCTAACAACAAGGAGGCAAAGGGAGGTGAGGTCAGTGGAGCAGCTGGATCTGCTCTTTGGAGGAAGGGAGGAGGGAGGGAACTGGCTTTATAAATCAAAGCAGACTCCACAGCTGCCGTGTGTCCTAAGATCAAAACAGTCCCAGATTCAGGTTTGTGTACGGAGCTTTTAGACGGATGGCAGAAGCTGTGTAGATTTGACAGTGACCTCGCTTGCCAGATCTCGAGGTCCAGTGATACTGTTTGGATAGTGGCAGAGGTCAGACCAAATCCTAAATGCCCAGCCTGGCATCTCCCCAGCATTTGGACATGTTCATGTGGTGTGGTGGGGTTAGTCCAGGCCCACCTGCTTTCTGTGAAGTGATGTTTATATCCATCTCAGGCTCCTGAGAGTAAAACCCAAAGTTTTCTAAGCAAGGTAGGCCAAAATGTCACGGGAGCTGCTGCTTCTTTCCATTTAAAGTGTCAGAGAAGCAGAATTTGCTGTGTTTCAATTCTTCAGTTTGCTGCAAGCGATAGGGGCGAGGACTGTCTGTACCAAAGTGCTCAGGGCTGGCTGTTGTTTCTGGAGGCCGCTGTGTGCTTGCTTTGTCTTTCACCCTCTTTCCGTTCCTTGACGTGTTGCTCTGCTGATCACAGGAGCCGGCGCCGATTTTGTCATGCTCGGAGGAATGTTTGCAGGCCACGACCAGTGTGCTGGAGAGATCATGGAGAAGAATGGCAAGAAGGTGAAGCTCTTCTACGGGATGAGCTCTGATACAGCCATGAAGAAGCATGCAGGAGGGGTTGCTGAATACAGGTAGGAGCTCCTGTAGTAATTACAGGCATGTAACTTCTGGGGGTGAATTCTGCCACAGACATCAGGTGGAAACAGGCCTGTGCCTCTCTTCTCGTTTAGGAAGAGGCCACTTATAGCAGCAAATTGGGGTAGCCATTAGTCACTATTCTGACCTTCGGGCCTCTAAAGATGTGTCTGAATTGCATGTGGGAACATGGCACGCCAAGCTGTGGTTTCTGGCCCTCTGCTTACCCAGATTGTGTGTCCTGTTGGTGTGTTGGTGCGTACACGTTTCTCACCCCTTTGGGGGTAACAGAGCACCAGAGCAGCCCATTACCCATCTCCCAAAATTGTTCAGCATGTGGGAGCTTGGATTGTGAGATAAAATCCGCAGCGGGTGCTTGGGGAAAGCAAGGAAGACAGGCTTTGCAAAGGAATCTTGTCTATTGCTACTTTGCTCCTGAAATTGGTGAGAATTTTGACTCTCTGAGAGAGCAGTTGACTCTGGAAAACCTCCGACGTCTTTTCTCATACCAGTGGCAGGTAAGGACACTGCCCTTAGACAACTTTGAGAGTGATTACTGCCTTACATGATATGCTGACTGACTGAAGGGATCCCTTTTAAAGCTTCTCCGCTGGAGTAGATTTAGGCTGTGGTCCCAACTGATAAAGTGCTGTTTGTAAGGGTCTCGGAGCCAGTGACTTTTCCTACTGTTCCAGACATTGAAGATTGATGACTTTTGTCGGCCTTGTCTGCTACAAGTGCTCTGTCAGGTGTTTTTCCCAACGTGTCCAGCCGCTGCCAGGGGCAGGAGTGAAATACCAAGTGCTTTAATTTGAGGAGAACATCTATATCCTGGCAAATTCGCAGGCCAAGATTTTTCTGCATCTGGCAGGACAAGAAGGGGATAGGGACACCTTTACTGAGGAGGACCTGTGTGTCCTTCTTGAGCAAAGCATGTACCCTTTCAAAATTACCTCATAATTTAAAAGTGGCAGCTGCCAGCTACGCAGAGGTGCTGGTAACCTTTTATCTGAGTTATGATAACTCACTGTCCTTTGCTCCTCTGTGCTTGCATCAGCTGGAGTGGGAAGGTCCTGCTGCTGTTCAGGCATGTGGCAGCTGCCTGAGAGAGCAGGGGGAAGCCCAAGCGTGCTGCATGGGTCTCAGTGCAGCACAGCCACGTAGTGCCTGGCCACCACAGAGCTGCTGGAAGTCGTAGTTTGGGAAATCTTGCTGACAAAAGACTAGGGCAGCTGCTAAATTCTGCTCTGCCTCGTTACATGTCATCTGGAAAGAGGTATCCCCAGCAGGAGAATTAACTGGCACTGGTCCCCCACAGAAATGGGACAAAGTGCAAGTACTACGCCTTGTAAGATTAAAGGATGTACAGAAGAAGTCTGTGTTTGGCTTAGACTAGGTGCTTCCAGCTCCTTGTGGGCAGTACTGCACACCTCCTGCTTGATCCATAGCCGCATTTTGTTTTGCATTCTGGTGCTGCAAAGTCTCCTGGGGATCGAGTTCTGAAACCTCAGCAGCAAAGGACCAGAAGGGCAGTCTGAAATTCTCAGTCCCCTTTGAGGTGCTGCTTTTTTGTGCCACCAGTGGGTACCACAGCAGAAATGCCCCAGTCTGCTCCTGGCTACAGGAGCTCCAGGCACCGAGTCTGTAAGCTGTGGCTGTTAACTGTGAGGGAGCTGATCCTCGTCTTGTTCCAGCTGCAGCCACAACTCGCAGCTGGCCGTCCTCACCAGCCTTGGTCTCGGTCTCGCTCAGCCTGCCCCAGCACGATGGATGTCACTGTAGGTTAAAAATAGTTTAAATAGTTCAAAATCTGTTGGTTAACAAGCCCTGTAAATGCATGGGGCATTGAGGGGATGATTGGGAAGAAGGCAAAGCTTCTCTTTCTATTACTCTTGCAAGAAAAACTTACGGAAAGTTAAATCACTCGCTAGTTTAGCTCACGGCAAACTTGAACCAAAGGGTTCTAGCTCAGCGCTTTAAATGCTGGATCCCTCAAACCTGTCGAATCAGTAGGGCTTCTTTATGCGCGTTTAAAGAGCCCAGCTGAGGCGAGATCAATGTGCTCGGCCCCCTGCAGGATGGGACTGCTCGTCACTGAACTTCGTCTTGGCAGAATTACACCTTTTGGCTGGAGAACCTGCACCTCCAGCAAACAGTAAAATGAAAATTGACAGGTAAAGGGAGGTAGCTGCAGCAGGAAATAAAGTCACCAGAGTCACTTTTGTTGTAATGAATATGTCAAATCGAGCCCATTTAATTTTCTATGAAATACATGGATCCTGTTTCATTACTTATATGCCATTTCTATATTGGTTTATTTTTACATTTTTACCTCCTTCCACGAGGAACACGGATCAGAGCTGGGAATTTCTGAAAGGCAATTATTAAGATTCTCTTTTGGAAGGAAAAAAAAAAAAAAAAAAAAAGTAAGGCAGGCAGGGATGGAGACTGCAGTATTGTTCAGTTCGAGCCAATTTGCTTTTGTTAACCCTTCTGAGATTTCACAGGTTTTGTGTGAACGCTGCAGCCCTACTGTGGTCACTCAGCAATTTGCAGCTGCTGCTGAGCTGGTTTTGGCACTTTACACTGACTGCGAGTGGAATTTGGGCCACAGAGACAGAATAGCATCAGCATGCGGCTGCTACTTACTGCCTTTTTCTGTATCCCAAATGATAGCCTGAAAAAGCTGCTCCAGATTCTTGCCATTTCTTAAACGCTCTGCTCATAAGGTTGCCTCAAGCCAGGGCAGGCTGGCCCCTGTACCCCGACCCACATTTTGCCAGGCTGACAGAGCACTTCACCCCATGCACCCCGCCAGGATTCCCACCCACATTGCTCATCCCTCCCTGCCAGCAGCATGGCTGAACTAGCTGGGAGTTACAGGATGCATCATGGATTAAATCCATTCAAAACGTCTCCAGAAAATCCCTTTCCCTTTCTATTCACCCTGCTCAGTGGCTAGCAAGGTGCACGGAGCCCCTGCTGAGAGCACGTGAGCACACAGTTCCCCGTTGCTGGGAGCCCCACTTGCTCCTCCTTTGCCTTTCTTTTCTGAGGAAGGGTGAGTTTCAGGTCATAGCTCAGGGACAGATGTCAGAGCTGCAAATCCCTCAGCATTTCTTGCTGACTTGCTTACGCAGCTCTCTGCCAAGTGTGCCAGCCTCCGTGACACCCCTTCTAATCCTCGCGCAGCCTGCCTGCAGATGTTCGGTGCTGGCAAAACAGTCTGGGCTTGGGGAGCTTTTGCTTAGTTTAACTTATTGCCAACTACCACAAACGTCTTTTAGGCACGGGAAGGGGTGGCTCACACTGCTCTCAGACACAGGGGAACCATCCATGATCGTGGCCTTCTCCCACACAGGTCCCCCTGGCAGCCCCTCTTCTAGCGTGACGCTTTGGGTACGTACCCATCACGGCCTCCACCCCTGACCAGGCTGTGGAGGTGAATGTTGCAGCAAGGGGTGCGTGCACGTACTCAGCTTCCACCTGCTGCCCTGCAGGGCCGGGGACCAGGACCCCTCTGCACTGTTACCTGTTATAAAATCCACCCCTTGCCCCTGCAGGCTGGAGTTTTAGGGTTAGCATGAACACAGCCTGAATATGTGCTCATCACAAACGTCACTCTTCATCCCCATGGACAAGAGTAGAGGTTAATGCTGCACCAATCTGACTGGGTACTTACTGCAGGTTTCACACTTTATTCTTGCAAAACACAGAACCAAGAAAGAAACAACAGCTTGAATCCATCTCCTTGTCGGAGACACCAGTAGGGTCGTGAGCCCGGGTGCTGCAGGGCTTCATCTGGCTCCGCAACGGGGCGCTCGGTGCTCACGTGCTGCAGCGAGGGCATTTCCCCATCTGGGGGGTAAGATGACACGCCAGCCAGCTTGGGTCCCTGGGGGCTTGCTCCACAGACATAACATGAACTCAGCCCTGACCTTTTGGCTGCACTTGCTGTTGCCTAACTCCCAGCCCCCGATTTCTCCCCACCCCATACTCCTTTCTCTTCAGGAGCATCAGTAAGTCCCAGGACACACAGTGGGAGCATGGAGAATTTTCAGCCATTGACACTTCTTTTTTTTCCAAGGCTGAGCATAAGACTGTAATGCCAGCATCCTCCTCAGAGCTATCTGACCCCTGCCTTCCAGCGTGCTCCCCCCAGCACGCTGCTTACAGCTCGCGTCTTGGCGCCCCAGCAGTTCATCAGCTGATACCAGAGGGGCCTGGTAGCCGTGCCCAGCCGTCAGAGCGTCTGGGCTGTGCCATGAGTGGCCACCACTCGTGCAGGGTTTGGTCTCCAGAGCCACGAGGAGCATCTCCCAAGGGCAGTGGCTCCGAGTGTCCCGTGCTTCTGTAATTCTGCTCCGAAAAAAGGCCCACCGAGCGCACACAGTCTGGGCTGAGCAGCAAGTTGCAGAATTGTGGCACGGCCACTTTGGCGTCCCTTTGTGGCCCAGGCCTTCTCGTGCTGCTGGCTCTAGCGCCGAAAATAAAGGGCTGTCAGCTCCCAGCAGCACGGCCCCGGCAGCAGAGCAGCAGCCGGCTAGATGGCAGCGGTGCGTACGCCTTCTGCTCGGCGCTTATTGGTGTTTATTTGAGAGTTTCAAGAAAGAGTCAATTACTCATCAGATGGAGGGAGATTAATCACGGTTCCTCATTCACATGGCATATTAACACTTCTCCTTTATTGTCTCCCTAGGGCTCTGACCCCACATTTAAACTAACAGGATGAAATATCGCCAGGCTCACACTCAAGTACCTCCGCAGAGCCGCTGGTGCTGCTGTTAATGATTTGCAAATGCAGCCTCGGAACAGGCATGCCCTTTCTTTCACGCACTATCCCCTAGACAACTTGTTTAAGGGAAAAGTAAATAAAGGCACATTTACAGCAATGACAGAGCCCAGCCATTACTTCTGACTGGGTTTCGCAGGGCAGAAGAACAGCAATCCCCTCTCCCCTCCACGTTTCAAACCCGAACAGATTCTGAAGTGCCATCCAAAAAGTGCTTAAAGCCCCGGTCCTCAGCGGTCAGTCCTCTGCCTGTGACACAAGAATCTCAAACATTTCTGAGAAAGTTAAACGTGATGGAGAGTGAGGATTTAAGCCCTGCAGAGCTGTGCTGCCCGGTGCTTGCCGAGGCCCAGCTGCCGTGTTCCTACAAGTTGCCTGAGCCTGGCCACTCCTTGCACCTCATTTGTGACTGGAGGTGAAGCATTTCAGTGCTTGAGAGCACCAAGGATCAACAGGCAAGCACAGGATAGAGCTGGGGGAGTGCGTATAAACTGCAGAGTGCAGAACCTTCACCTCCAGCATTTCCAGCACACTCGGATACGTTTTACAGCTGCCCATAACTGCAGTAACCATTCTCTTCTTCTGCAGGGCTTCGGAGGGCAGGACCGTGGAGGTGCCGTACCGCGGGGACGTGGAGCTCACCATCCTGGACATCCTGGGGGGGCTGCGCTCCACCTGCACCTACGTGGGAGCTGCCAAACTCAAGGAACTCAGCAGGAGAACAACGTTCATCCGGGTCACCCAGCAGCACAGCCAGGTCTTCTCGTAGCCCAGGACCAGGGAACTGGAGAGAGGGGCAGGGGGAGAGGAGCAGGAAGGGCTGGTGTTTCGTTGCGCTTTCTCCTCCTCGGTGCAGTAGTGGCAAGTTCTCCTCTCTCTGCAGATGGCAATTTCGTAGCCACAATGGCTGGGATTTGGACAGGGAAGGTTGTGCTATTAACACAGTGCCATTGGTTCAAAATGCAATAGCCTCATCTTTTATTGTGCCTATTTTATTTTTTTTTTTAATATAATTTCTCCTCCTGTTTCTTCCCCTCTGACAAATAGCTGCTGAAAGCCCAGCTACCAAGGAATTGGCTTGTACAGATATGTCTTGCACCTGCATACGTACACACATTCCCTCTTTGAAGACTGGCCTGGCAGCCACCACTGCTTCTGACAGTGCACCCTCCAGAGACTGCAGGCTGGGAGAGAGAAAGATGGAAGGGGTTGAGTGGAGGAGCCAAAACCCAAATTGTCGTCACCTTTCCTCTGGCAAAAGGGTCAGTGTTTGTGGCAGGGCTGCCAGCCTGCACAGTGTCAGAGGTGGATGAGGCCTGACTCCTGCGAGCTGCTTACTGGGAAGATAAAATGCCAGCTCTCCACTCTGGGTTCGCAGGGCTGGTGCCCCCATTTGTACTTAAATCTCCCTCTTTCAATGGACCTGCCTCTTCAGGGAAGTTGTCATTGAATGTAGCAAACCCATGCTGTCCTCCCTGTCTCCGTCTGTGGAGATCATTCAGGAGAGGACAGCTCAGAGCTTGCCTGCTGCTTTGTGCACGCTGTTACTGAATTACCTGGGTTCCTGCTTTTACCCGTGCTCTGTGGTCAGAATTTTTCGGGACATACAACCTCAGCAACAGTAAACCCACCTAGGGGAGGTTCCTCCACAGCCCTCCCTGCTCCCTCGTAAGTTTTCTGCCTCTTCATGTCCATTTAGCAAAGATGTAAGGCTGCTGTGCTGCACACTGTCTGCGGCCAGGTGAATGAGGTCAGAGAAGTCAAACTCACGTCTTACTTACTTGGTGCCACTCCTTTGCAGTCCTTAGCGTCTTGAAAATCAAAAGGGAGCTTCCAGCAGAACAGCCTGACGGCAAGACACTGGCAGGCTGAGATTGAGTTAAAGCACTTGCTCTAAAGGCAGTAATGAATGTTTAAGACTCTGGGTAACGCTTTAACAAAGTGCAACAGCCCACTAATTAATTGATAAATCACAACAAAACTTCTTTGGAAACACGCATGGCATCCGCACGAGTAGCACAGCAGCTTGTTACGCTGAAGGATGTAAAAGTGAACACCAATGAATTAATAATGTTTGGCCACTCACTTTGAAGTGCTGCTGAGATCGCAGTACAGCTGGTGTTACTTCATTCAGGGGCTTGCTTTCCCCTCCTGTAGGTATCTGTGGAAAGAGGTAGGCTTCCTTTGCAAAGCAAACGAGTAAGCTGTAGGAAGGGGAATAGCAAAGAGACTCTAGAATTAGGCTCATAGGCAGGACTGCCCAAAAAGCCATGCACAAGGGTTGGTACGATCGACCTTTCTGAGGAGCAAATTGAGGCCACAAAGTGATCCCCGATGACTTTTAAGTGTGCCGTGCACATTAGAAAAGGCACCGAAGGTCTTCTAAATGGCCTCATATTTTAAATGTCTTCCATTAAACTTGCAGGGCGTCGGTCTTGATTGTGGTGTGACCCTCTCATCTGTTTTGGAGGTGAGTAAGGGCCTTAATGTGTAACCTATGCTGGCACTAAGGACCATTTGTCCTGCCCAAAATTTGGAAAGGAACCTGAACTCAGAGAGAAGCCGGCCCTGTGAGTAAAGGGTCTGGTCTCTGCTCCCTCCAGCCTGAAAGCATCACGTTAAGAAGTTGCCTCACTTCTTTACCACAGATCCTATGGTGGGCCAAATCCTACGGTGGGCCAAATCCTGCTCCCTGAGCCCAGAGTACAGGCGATGTTACTGCCCTGCAGCTGTACAGCAGCAGGGGGTCACCTTCCCTCATGTACACGATGTGCAGTGCAGGGGTAGAAAGGCAAACAAACACCTCTGCGAGGAGCCCGTGCCAGACCTGACCGCCGGTGTGTCTCCACACTCGTGCCTTCACACGTGGGAGGCGAGCAGTCTGCTGGTCTCACGCCCACTCTCGCTATTGCTTTTCTACTTTTTTTAGCTACATTTCTAAACAAAAGAGGTACATATACATATTATATATATATATATATATTTGTAAACATCTTTTCTAACAAGATCATACGCACATTGAACAGAGCAGCTTCGTGACATCCCTTTGGAACAGTTTCTTTTCCAAAGGGCAGGCGCTGGGGGCACGGGAGGTCTGCCTCTCCACAGGGGTGGCACGCGTGGAGTCTTCTCCCTGGTAAACCTCACACTTAGACAGCCCAGGGCCGCTCACACCCGCTTCCCTGTCCCTTTGCACATACCTCTGTCTGGCCCCTGGCTGATCTGGAGGGATGGGGATAGGCTGACCTTAAGAAGTGCCCTGCATTCTCCAGACGGTGAATGACATTGACACTAAGAGAGGTGACTGGTAAAGCTCGAGCTGAGGGTGTTTGCTTTTCCCAATTGCAGCTGTTACCAGCGTTTCGATAAGCAGCACGTGCTCTGCTTTGTTTTGTTTTTCTCCAGCATGAGCAGGAGAGAGAAATCAGCTGCAGAAAAGGTAAACTGATGGCACGCCTGCATCTCGCCTGTAGTTACACGTGGGATTTTAGAGACAATGCTCAACCGGGTCAGCACTCACTACTCACGCTCAAATGTGCAGCTTTCGGACAGGTTGGAAAACAGAAAAGATCAGGTGTGAGCCCTCATTTAACAGCCACTCCTGTGCCTCAGTAGTTGCCTTTGTTGTCTTTTAGCCCCAGCTGCCGTGCCCTGCTCAAGCCCGCTGCCACTCTCAGGAGAAACGGGAGCAGAGGCGCTGAGGCTGCGCTGTGCCTGGCGGGATGGACCACGCAAAGGCCAGAAACACCGGCAAACGCCATGTGCCATTTGCAGATCTACCTCACCTGCGCATTTTTTCCAGGTTTTCTGTCATTTGCAGTCCCGTGGAACATCCTGTCCCATTTGTAAGCGCTCAGGGCCAGGTGATTCTGCTCAGCCTGGTCTTCTTCAAGCCAGCCACCCCAGCCCCATCCTGTCTCCCTGCTACAGGAGCACTGTGAGTGTGACAAGGGCTGCAGGCCACGCTCATGCCTGCTTCCCCCAGTAATGCTGAGCTGAGCACCCCAGGGCAGCGTTGAGGTCCGGCCCCACAGTGCTTTAACTGCAGACACCAACAACCTGTAAGTGGGGATGCCGAAAAGGGCCTTGTGACACCACTCAGACAAGCCCAGCTGAGCACATCAATCCCTGGTATCTTGAAACAAGGTAACACCTAAAAAATCCTTTCTGCCAGCCAGTTGTGGGGGTGGAAAGGACTGGGGATGACATAGAGACAGGGCAGCAATTCGCCAGGCCCCGCCGTGTCGGTACAGGGGCTTGTGCTTTTCAGTCATGGGCGCTTGGAGAGCTGAGGGCAGGGGCTGGAGGGGCTGCAGCACTCCTGGGTCAGATCAGACGCTGCCGCAGCTCCGCACCCCTGAAGACAGCATTTACCTGACACGGTGTTTACTGTTACTGACGTTTTCATACATGGCTAAGCAATTCGGAGTCCAAAACTCCGTGGTGTTGCCTGCGATAACTGTAAAGCACTTCTGCATAATCAGCCAAAAAGCGCTAACGAGCCTTAGCTGCCTTCCTGCCCCGCTCCGCACCGCTGAGGGGGCGATGATCAGCGCTGCCGCCCCTCGTCTGCAGCAAACCCGTGCATGCAACGCCTCCAGCGCAAGGCCTTCGGGAGCTGTACGTGGGAAGTTTTGTTACGCAATAAAAAGCTTCACTCTGATGGTCTGGAGAGAGTTTTGTGCTGTGCGTGCACGGGTGCCTTCCTGCCTCGCTGCGAACGAATGGGGATGTGCTAAAAACACGGTGCCGGGGGGCAGGAGAAATAAATTGGACGAATTACCTCCAGGGGAAAGCTCTCTCGCGTTCAGCTGTAACTCATGAAGACAAAGCACGCGTTTGCAATTGGCACTGTTATTTTATTAGTACGAGTATACTGAAACAATAAACTTGTACTGGTATACAGACAATTTCTTTAAAACAATTTTGTTCAAATTTTGAATCAAACATTGTTTTATTATAATAATGAAATAATTTCTACCTAGAAAACCTGCAAGCACCATCAAAGAAAGGGACCATAAAATTCAATAAACAGACGCGAGTGTATCCTACAAATAGACACACCACCATTAGAAAATAGAATATGAATTCTTCCATTTTTTTTTTTTAATATTTGTTTTAAAAAAGCTAGTGCAAGTACAATATTTTACACTGGAATTACAGAGAGTATGCACGCATATGGAAAAAAGTTCTCCTGTCACAATAAAAGCTCTTAACTATGTCTGTATGCACTTAAAATCTTCTCCTCTTTTCAATAAGGTGCAAAACGTTATTCCCTCCCTATTTCTCCTTTGTACTGGCCATGTCAGCTCAATTTCTCCCCAACACAAAGCTGCAATATCCCTTTTGCTGGGCCTACACTAGGAACTACACTGGAAGTGTGATTTGCATCAACCCTCATTAATAATACCAAATGAGAAAAAAAAATAAAAATAAAATTTTAAAATAATAATAATAAAAAAAAAAAAAGACCTTAAAAAATTACTGCTGAAGAATGGCTAAACCTTACCCCCGGGCAAGGCCTCTCACCGAGTGCCTTCGCGAGCCGGCTAGCCCCAAGCCCGCTGGCCGCCGGGGATGGTGACATAGCTAGTACAAAATGATTTTCAGTAGCTCACCCGAACTGAAAAAGGTTGGGAAATCCCCACCCATAACCCACCCCTCCCATGCCCCCACCCACCCCCCCTTTAACCCTTTAACACTGCGAAAAAGGACAGTGTTCAACAAGTTAATATATTATTCAAAAAAAAAAAAAAAAAAAAGAGCAAATACATACATTAGTGAGTTTCAACATTAGCTGACTGTCGTAAGAGGTTGTATCTACGCCTTAACAGGTTAGTAACTTCGCTAAGCGGCCAGCCCGACGGCCAGGCAGAAGACACCGATGTAGCCACCCCCCCGGCCCGTTTTCGTCCTCAGCTACCCGGATCCCAACCCCGTGGCTCGGAGAGGAGTCGTGCAGAGCGCGTTCAAAGGGCGAGCAGTCGGCTCCTCGGCTCTCACAGCGAGCCCCCGGGCGGGATCCGGGGCAGAGCCGGGCCGGGGGTCCGGGCCCTGGAGGTTTTGCACGTCAGCAATCCAGTAGTACAGCAACGACAGCTTCAAGGAGTGCCTAAGGCCTACCGCAAACAACACTTCCAATGCATGCCTACTGCATGGTCGAGGGAAAGGGCACAGGAGCTTTGACTGCTCGAAATAGGAACAAACCGAAAAGAAAACAGCCTTGGATGAAGCCTCCATAAAATCCTCAGTGGAAGACTTGAGTCCTTTCAGATAACAAGAAGGAAAAATAATAAAAACAAAAAACTACAGAAACCTTAGAGACTGTTATTGTATAAATACTACCTATTGGCTGAATGCACTTCATTGTAATACAGCCGGGGCCCGGGGCCGCCTGGACGAGAGCCGAGGTCACCGCCGGCCCCCAGCTGCCCAGCTCAATCTTTGGACTTAGAAAAAGACCCTCTCTCCTCACAAACTGCCTCGGGATCCTCTCTTTTGGCTTCTGGAAAACACCGGTCTCTCAAGCAAGCCAGACCGCCGCTGGAAAGCTGCCTCGTGTGCCTGCTGCTCCCCGGCAGCTCTGGAGGAGGGCGCGGGGAGAGGGGGCAGTGGAAGGGGCTCCAAGGCCGCCCTGCCTCGGGCAGGGCCCTGCTGCGGGCGCTAGGCTAGGATCCCTCGCTGTGAACACTTCTTGCTCAGGATTATACTCTTTGGGTTTCGTCTGGAGCAGGAAGTGCTGGAAAAAAAAACGTGGAACAGCCTCACGGGGAGAGGAAAAAAAAAAATAATCGGGCCAAAAGGCTTGAGGCAGGAGCCGAGCAGGCCGTGCCTTGCCAGCCTCGTCCCTTGGCGCAGGCAGGAGAGATCTAAAGCCGAAACCCAGCTGCAGAGCGAGACCCTAGGTTTGCACAGTAGCCACCCTTTGAAGTGCCTGGTAGCTGCACTCAGGAATTGCTGCTCCAAGGTGTGTTTTCAGCACAGGAATAAACAGTGTGAAAGCATGACTCCATTCCCCAGAAACGGGACCCAGAAATGTAATACGAACAGAAAATTAAGCACAGTTGTTCTTTAAGAGCCTTTTAAGTAATAATTCTTCCTGGCCAAAGCCAATACAAATCAGATCATCTAGACATGACAATTTCTATATACAAAAAACATGTAACTTTCAACCTTTCTCTGCTTTTGTATTTAAAAACTTTTTTTTTTTTTTTTTACAAACAAGGTATGAAACTCACTGTTCAAACAGAGCCATCTCTTTTTCAAACACTGAATGAATCATTCCAACATTCATTTTTCTTTTGTGCAATTTTTTTAAAACATTACCTGTACTCCTCAATGTGAGTGCTTCAAAAAAAGTTTCTATTTTTAATAAGCTTCTCAAATTAGGTTTACATCAAAAAATATTCCCACAAGATATAGTGCTACAAAAAAAGATCCTATCAGTAAAGGTAACACATCTGAAGCGAGGTCGTCTATGTAAAAGAAATTGAACTCTGGAGTAGAGGTGTGCAACTCGTTTGGAATTTCCCTATCGACACAAAACACGACACTGTCCTCGGGACAGGAAACCAAGTGGATGTGTAGGCTTGCAAAACTCACACGTATTTATTCATGTGCAAACTGACACTTCTGCCTGGCTGTGTGTGCACGTATGCAGATCTGCATCAACAAATTCTCGTTTTTCTGTTGTTTCAGGACCGTGGGGGCGGGGGGGGAGGTGGATAAACCAGAGAGAAGAAAATGACCGGCTGCACTCCAGCGACACGGTCGCCCCCCTCGCTTATCACATCAGTACTGGCCAGAGCCCCAAGCGGGCTCTGCTGTTACCCGTGATGATGGGGAGGGCAGAAATGGAAATTACCTGTCCGAGTGCAAGCCCCATTTCGCCACGTTTTGGCGTTCATGGGATAGCAGAAGTGTTTCAACAGGCCACATCCCCCCGCGCCCCCGGGGCATCCCGCCCTGGTGAACCTGGATGAAACCCCAGGGTTTTCCAGCCACCTGAGTAAGGTCAGAATCTGGCCCTAACTGAACCAGGCTTCAGTTTCACAAAGATTTATACGTGTACTTCACAGAGAGCTCCCGAGCCGCCCGGCTGCTTTGGCCAGCCAGCTCAGGCCTTCCCCTGAGCACACGCATAAGTGTTTGCAGAGCTGGGGCCCAGGCTGCTGTGCCAAGAACCCCTCTTTGAAATAACACTGTTAGTGTTTAAAATAAAGAGGATTTGCTCTCCTTGATACAGACTTTTTCTCTCTCTTTTTTTTTTTTTTTTAGCAGTTGCAAGTCTGAACAGAATTTCACCGTTTCATTTTTAATATTGGCAACACACTTTTAAGTGAAACAAATCTCTGCACAGAGTGAATTTTCGTGATAACCAACAGCTACAGTTCACGCTGAGCCTGCTGCTTTTGTATTGCGATCTACGTGATATCTACAGAGTTAAACCATGAGATGCAGGAAATCCAAACTCGTCTGTCACATTGTACATCCCTACTCCAGAGCAGTAAAAGTGCTGCTTCTGGTCACATCAGTGTACCACACATATGCCAGCCCCATCCCTGAGTAAAAGGTGTGAAAAGTTTCTAAATGTTCCTTGATTTAGGGAAACGAGAGTAGTGATGTCACTTCCCCACGCCGAGAAAATGACGGAACGACAGGTCGAACGAAGCGACAGCGGGACGAAGGAATTGAAGGAATCAGAGGAACATCCTATCCCCCCCCCCTACCCCCCCCACCCCGAGGTCTGGTTCGTCGGGGGAAAAAAACATCCCAACAGCAACTTACAAAATCCTAAAGTAGGTCAACAGCAACGCCAATTTGGGTTTCAACTGCAGGACTTGAGGTAAGTGACATCAAACTCAAATTCCCCGTGATGTGGCCCAGACAAACTGAAACAATGCCTAAGTTAAACACTATAAGGAACAGTCATTTTATATATATAGATATATAGATAGATTAGATAGATAGATAGACAGATAGATAGATATTTTTAGAAATCCCTATAAAGAGGTTCTCGTTTTATTTTCTTCGCCCTGACTAATTTCTTGGTGATTGTATGCATTTCGTTGTAAACTAAACAGGCCTGCTACAAAAAAAAAAGGAAGAAAAAGAAAATAAAAAGGAAAGAAAACAAACAAACAAAACAAAACAAAAAAAAAAAGACCAAAAGAAAACAAGAGAAAGGGGAGCCGGGCCAGGGCACGGAGCAAACACCGAGCGGCCCCACGGCCGCGCGTGGCCCCGTGGGGAAGAGGGCTGACGTTGGCAAAAATCCCCCCCTTGGAGACATAATGAACCCCAAAACTCCTCTCTTGGTGGTGGTGGTGGCCGGGGGGAACTCGGATTAGGCGCTTTTTGTCTTCCTGGATCTAAATTTTTCATTTTTTTCCACAGCGCGGAGGCCGGGGGTGTGCGTCTCCGAGACGCAAGGCCGAGGCAGGCCTATACCTCACGCTGACAAAAAGGGCTGGTGTTTCCCAGGTCAAGGAACGCCTCACCCTCAACACGTTTCTTTTTTATTTTTGGGGGGAGGGGAGTTATTAATAGGAAAAAAAGAAAAAAAAGGAAGGAAGGAAGAAAGAAACTATTCCAAGGGAACAAAAAGGGGAAACCAGAAGAGGGTATGAGATCTAGCTAACACCGCACGGGTGAGTCTACGTTGGCACGTAAAGTATTGCACATCCTACGAAAGCCAAAGCATGGAAAGGGACGATTGTTGGGAAAGAACCAGTTATTTCAGAAATCCTCAGTCTGAAATACAAGCACAGAACTAATACATTCCTATTGCTCCAAACTTATTTTTTTATTATTATTATTTTTTATTTTTTATTTTTTTTAGTGTTAGTTGAATAGATCCAGTCAGTTTAATAGCCCCTGCTTCCTTATTAACCACGAATGTGAATGCGTATGGTTCTCTTTGAGATTTTTTTTTTTTTTCCGAGCACGTGTGAATTACGGAAATAGTGGTACGAATGCGAACTAAAATCTGTAATTCTTTCTACTCCTTTACCATCAAAAGCTTAAAAACAAAACAGGAAACAAAACAAAACAATAAATTGCAAGTGCCCTGAGCAGAGTATATGGAAGATTAAGCAACTTCTCTGAGCAGAAATATTAACAAATAAGCACTAACTAAGCAGTGTGACTGTGAGAAGAAACCCACTCAGCTATTTGGTAGCCCGCTGAGAGGTTAATAAAATTCAAGGAAATTCAAGAAAAGTTTCAAGCTATTTTAAACGTATTTAAACTTTTTGGTGCACCCCAGAATATGGTATAAAAACAATTAGTTCTGGTGTGAGCTAAATTTCAAGTAACAAATAACAGAGTCAAAGCTGGGGTTTGGGGTTAACATTTCTTTTCTTAAATAAAAGCACTGTATTTTAGGGGAGAGGGAAAACGAGATTTTTAAATAAGTTTGTTCACTTTAGGTACTGTATTTCTAATCCAGGACTTTTTATTTCCTTTTCTCCCTATCAGCACAGCTTCTTCAAAACTACCTGAAGGACGCGAACTCACCAACCAAAAGTAACGACGTGAACGCTTGATCACGCCGGGCCCGAGCTAGATCCCACTGACATCAATGAGACACATCCCTGTTGGCAGCAAGAGGCTTTTTGTAGCTCAGACCCGAAGTACGTAATACTCGCACCTCCCCGCGACTTTCCGGGAGGCTGGGTGCACAGCACCTCAAAGGATCCGGCCCTACCTGGGGAAACAAAAGACTGAACGGCGTGAATCCCCCCCCAAAAAAAACTTGTTTTGTACCAAACTCTTAAATCTAGTCTTTCAAATGGAAAGCAATGCAATTAAAATAACAAATAATAATAATAATAAAATAACAATAGGTTTGTTTTAAAAACAAACAAACACCTTGCTTATGTATAGAAATGTTTCTTGTGGAAAACTCTCTCAGCAAGTCTGAAGACAAATTCTCAGAGCCGTCCCGGTAGGACCTGTGCTAGGTTCTGTGTGGCAGATACGGCAGAAAGACCGAAAATGAACTTTGAAAGGAACAATAACCCTATGAAATGGCCTAGAGCGTAGGCAGGTTAGTGAGTAATTGCTACATTTGTTTATGCTCTTTCAGACCCCCCCCAACCCACAACATTATTAGGTAAAAACTGCAGGAATACCACACAAATGATAAACTCAAGATGTGCAAATTGCAAGATTCTTTAAAGTCCATCTTTTTTTCAAAAACACTGGACAATGATTTTTTTTTTCTCTTTCCTTTTTCCTTTCTCTTATTCTTTTATTATCTGTCAGCTCGCATATGCCTTTAACTCTTTCTCAAGCATTAAAGTTTAAAAAGTGCCTCCTATTAAGTAGTCCTTTGTGGACAATGACTGTCACATACTAGTTCAATAATTCACATTCATCCCTTTGAAACCACATTGAAACTTTCAGCATCTTGCTCGTGAGAAAACTTTACATAGTTGCATGTAGTTACAGTGTTGAAGAGATTAATTTGTTTGCTGCTGCTGTTTTCCGAGCAGATTAAAGTGAGATACAGTACGTACTGAGTGTTAGACCAGGATGCTCAGCAATAAAGTGTGAACAGCATTTTAAGTGCTTAAAGACATTCTACGTTCATCTTCAACATCGGGTTCCTGTGTCACACTGAAATTTGAAAAAAAGTGGCACGGGTCGTCCATAATCATGAACCAAAAACAGTACTAGAGTTAAAGACAAAGACCTGCAACCCAACTGCAAACGATGGATGCCTGTGATCTCAAAGGGGCAGTATGCGTCTCCCTGGTGGAAGCGAATGTCCATGGCCTTAACCCGAGGGATTTGTCTAACACTGCACGGAAACAGGGCCCGCCCAGCGAGCCGGAGGGCTCCCTGCGCACACCCACGCACACCCACGCACACCCACGTGCGCCCAGGCGTGCCCGCCGGCGCCGAGGACAGCGCCCCGTGTGTGTGTGGCCTCCCGGCACCCGACTGCACGAGCAAGCAGAGGGGAAAGTGGTGGTGTGGCAGATGCTTGGTGAGCAAAAATCAGTGCAGTCAGACCCCATGGGGGGAAATATATATATACATATACACACACACAAATATATATATATATATATATATACACACACACATATATATATATATACTGTAGAGCCTTGAGCGAGAGTTGGCTTATTGTTGACAGCATCAGAGGCTGTCTGATCCTGTTTTTGGGTAACATCTGTGGGTTGTGTCCTCAGCATTCACCTGGGGCCAGGAAACCTCTTCAGGGTCCCTCCTCGGGACGGGCGCACGCACACACACACCACGCGTGACACACACCTCTGCTACAGTTCCCTTCTCCTCACCTACCCCCCCAAAAAAAAAAACCTAGAACGGGAACCAAAACAAGGAAAAAAAAAAAAAACACAAAAAAAATAACGACGACAAAAAGAAAAAAATCACAGCTGGACCCTGTCCTACACGAGGTGTTAGAAAACAGGAGCCATGACAACACATTCATTTCCACTAAGGGTGTGTGAAGCAGATACTGCCCCTTCTGTAGCTCTCAAGAAACCTAGTCACTGACAAACACTTGTGGAAAAACATATGCACCAGTCTCCTGCATAATACCAGCTGCAAC
Organism: Aythya fuligula; assembly: GCF_009819795.1. Lineage (NCBI taxonomy): Eukaryota > Metazoa > Chordata > Aves > Anseriformes > Anatidae > Aythya > Aythya fuligula. The sequence goes on from NC_045560.1 coordinate 53,128,161, forward strand.
TATAACAACAAGGTTATAACATAAACCTAAAATAAGATGATAACATGTAAATACTGGGTTATTTAGTCTACAGTACAGTAATCTGGATAAAAATGACAAGGGATAGCCTAATTTCCTTTCCCCAAACAACTTTTACTTTCCTACATTGGATCGACCTTCAATGCAAATCTTAACCTCCTGAGGAATAAAAGAAGGCTTGGGAAGAGTCAAAGGTGGCTCCTCTTCTGATTTCTCTAGTTTTCGTGTTTCGGGGGCTGACCACCTCCTCTTCCTCGTTGCCGGGGGCTTGCTGGGTTCTGTTTTGGTGAGCAAAGGTGCTGCAGGCAATCCTATTTTGTCCGGAAACTTCAGTTCACCATTCTCAGCTAACATCTGTGCACTTCCCTGATTAATCCCATTTTCCTGCTCCGCATACCTGTGTCTACTTCCAGCTAGACTGTCATTCTTTGAATGCTTCAGCAAGATACTAGCTGAGTCCACGGGCTGGCCCTTTTTAATAGAGCCGTTCTTCAGGTTCTTGAGCGTAAGCGATATGCAGACATCCCCCACAGAGAGTTTGGAGCATGGCAAATCAAAGAGCTGGCTGGTTCTCTCGGGGCAGCAGGATGACCAGCCTTGTCCAAATACAAAAAAAGGGTATTCTACCAAGACCTCCACGCTGACCTGCAGAGAGAGAGACAACAGAAAGAGAGAGAGGGAGGGAGGAGAGAGCGTGAGATGATGCCTTTGCCCTGGGGCACGCGTGCAGCACCCAGCAGGCGTTGTGGGTGACAGCAGTGAAGCAGGAATTGCACAGGTGCCGCTCAGTTCCTGCGAAATCTGTGCCTCGAGCACCAGACTTCACGCTCGTCCTTGTCAGGCGGGTGTTAAACAGACTGAGCTCAGCACTTCTTAGCGCAAAACCGCAACAGGAATCGATCTTTACCTCCACCCAGCTGCTCGGAGAGACCTAAGAGGCCAAACAGCTTTGGCATCTGACAAACTCTGCCATACCCCTGCGGTACCTCGAGCCTGACACCCAGGCCTGAAGGCACTTGGCAGCCAGAGGATGGCTCCCCGAGGCTGGAAGGGGCTCTGGCTTCTGCTCCTTGTTATGACACACGATTTCCTAAATGACCATGGGAACATCACCTCCCCATGCCAACCTCCGCCCGTGTCAGTGCATACTTACCAGCGTGAAATGGCTGAGGACGTCGAATTACAGGGGAAGGCCGTGGGTAGGTACAGAGCCGTGTCTGTACCAGCAGCAGGCACGAACCCACCTTCCCCGGGCAGTCCTGTGACCCAGAGCACTTCGTCCCCTTCTCCCACCTACTCCTCCAGAAGCCCCTGACGGTGGGCCTGGAGGACCTGACACCACGAGCACCTCAATACCACAGTGTCTGTCAGCAGGATCAAACCGTGGATGTGGGCTCGTGACTCACACCCTACAGGCCCGAGCCCTTCTGCCACGGCCCTGTCAGGGCAGGAAATTCTGACTAACACTTTCAAAAACCTGGCACGTGTTTTTAACATGCTGTGTGCAGCTCCACTGAGATCTGCAACCCGAAGAGGCTGGACTCAATGACCACCACGAGGCTCCCTCTGGAAGTACCTTTCTTTCTGGTACAGATACCGATTCCTTTCCAACGTGTGTCTCACGCCAAGGCATCCTGAGGACTCCTGGTTTGCAGTGGGCAGTACGGCAGCACTTATCCTCTGCAAACAGGGCCCCTGGCAGCTCTCTTTGGACCCCACCAGCTCCACATCCACCGTGAGCAGGAGGACTGGATTTGGGATGTCCCACAGCGCAGGGACAGAGGCTCCAGGACTGGTAAGCCAAAGATTCCCAACAGATTTTGACTGCTCTTTCAGCTGGTTACACCCACGCCATGTCCTAGCAGACAACTGCAGCTCCTGAGACAGCTGAGAAAACCCCAACCTTAAGACATCAATAAATATATGCTACATGGTCAGGCTAATGAGTAACACTTAATATATTCTTTTGACACTCCATCTGCCCAGCAAATTAGCCACTCCATGAGGAATTTCAAAACCAGTAGCTTAGAGGCACAAAACACCCTCCTGCTCCCCCCAGTAAATCAATTTGTGCCATATTGAAACTTTTTTGACCAGACCTGCCTGCCAACAACCAACTACATACACAGCAATACTGGACAGGGACACGGCCCTAGGCCTGGTTTATGAACCATGGAGCACCTGGGGCAAGGAAACTGCAGAAGTCCTGCCACTTCGTGCTGCTGGAGGCTCACTCTAAATCCTCCAGCGCCAGGATTTGCAGAAATACTTGCCCCAGGTTTGTGGTCCTATTCCATACATACTCACCTCGGAAAGGGGTCTGACTAGGAGAGGCGGTGGACATGCAGCATCTTTTAGGGACTTAAATGGAAACTACTGTCTACACAGAGCTGTAGGCTTTTCCCTAGGCATGAACCATATGGTGGACATGGGTTTTTAGTGCTGTGGCTCGCCCCTTTCTCTCTTCCTTCCTGCTTACTGTAATTTTTTTTCTTTCTTTTTGTACTTTCCCAACCCCATCAAAAGCTATTTGTGCCTTTGGGAATCACACATACTCATGCGCTTTATACTCACTGAAACAAAAGTTTCTTGTGGTGTTAACACGCTTCCACAGCACGTCATACTTTTGTTTTACGTGGCATATGAAACACTCGCCTGAACTGTCAGTCACTGAAACTATCAGTCAAATTGCTGGTGGTGATTATGAACAACCCTAATGAAATGCCATTATTGCCATGACCCAGTCACAGTGTTCATGGACACAGAATCTCAGAATGGTTTGGGTTGGAAGGGACCTCAAAGACCACCCAGTGCCACCCCCCTGCCATGGGCAGGGACATCTCCCACCAGACCAGGCTGCCCAAAGCCCCATCCAGCCTGGCCTTGAGCACCTCCAGGGATGGGGCATCCACAGCTCTGGCAGCACTGCTTTAGCTATCTGCTTCTGGATTCAGCAAAGTTGGGATTTTAACATAACCACTCTCTACAATCAATAGTAGACAAAGAGCTTCCAAGTGTGAAAGTGCAGTGAGAACACCTCTGTAACATTTTCTCCTGGCCACTGCATTCAAATTAGAAAAGTTGATTTTAAAAGCTCCCTCCCCCAGTATCTTGGCATGATTGTTGTAGGGGACAAAGAAATGTGAAACTTGTTTCTGTGCCTTTCTAACTATTAAGACAATAAAGCCAGAAACCAAAATGCTGGTCCCTTTCAAGCACACCGGGCTCTACTGCAAAGTTACTGCTTTATTTCCAGGTTTGAACAATGACTAATGGAAACACCCAAAACTTCTCATTGCAGCCACTGTGTGTCTGTAACTTTCTATAGCCCTTTATCACCTTATTTCTCAGCCAAACTCAGCAGGTGAGGGAGGCAATTCAGGTTGCTCAGGAAATGCATGCTGGAGCTGGAACACCCACGACACGTGCTGGAAGAGCTGCTGCAACCAACATGAGGAGCACCAATGTGTATCTGAGCTGTATAGAGACGACAGCTCCTCATTTCCCCACCACTGCAAACAACACCTGCCCTCACAAGAGTGCATCTCCTCTGAGACATCTACGGGGTTGCAGGCAGCAGCACCTCTTGCCACCAGGACCTGGCATGTGTGGGGTGACACGGGAGTTGTCATGAAGCCTTCAGCATCCCACCAGGGCTGCATCTGGAGCAGCTTCGGTGAGCTGTCACTGTGAAAAGGGGTGCTTCAAGGTCAGTGGTCTTACAGAACTGCTCCATCTCTAATGTCTACGGTTCTGGTTTTAAAAGAAAGGAAACTTATAACCTGTATGCTTGTCTTTCTTTCTAAAGCTGTATTTTAGAAATTATTGGGAGCTGGAACTCAGGGATCAAAGCAAGCATTTCAGAGCACTACTTTTGCATCTCCTGTGGGTTTTGACCTTAACAGAAATGGACGTGAATTGCCAGCTTCCGCTTGTTCCTGGCAGCGAAAGAAAGGACAGGTAATAACGATATACGTGTTATTACAAGAATAATATGTTGAATTGCAAAGAGATTCAGATCCATAAGGTTTTTTTTAGGCAACTTGAATTCAGAGGAATAACCGCTGAACTTTGGGTTCTCTTCCATTTGATACTCGTTTCACTTCTTACTCATCCCCAGCAGGGATGCCCCGAAATGGAAACCTAGCTTCCCTCAGGGGCTAAGGGCAGTTATTTCACTGGAAAGGGGTACAGCTTCAGGTGGGCTAATTGTCTCCTGGTTTTACACGCCTGGAAGAGAGACATGACTGGAAGAGGGGGGCAGGTGGGAGGATGACCTCTTTCTGCCTTAGCACTGCGCCGGGGAGGAGCAGCTGTGGGCTTGCAGCTCCGTGGTACAATAGCAGCTGCGTGGTGCCTCCCTACGTGCGAGCTGGATACGCTCGGCTAAAAATAACCTCCTACCTTTGTCCCTCAGCTGGTGTGGAAATCAGCTAGCGCTTGCACAGAGCCTGGAAGCATGAAATCATCGGTGCTGTGGTGACCTCCCAGAGATCGCATATTCCCTCAGTTCTTGGGAGTCAGTGTGGAAGTGTAGCGGTACCCCTGAGCCACTGCCCTAAGCTCCGAGACAAAATACCATTATTTGAAGGGGCCATTTCCTAACAAGTAAAGACGGCCCCATGGCTGCTAATAGGGCTAAACGCTTCCATATGGCCACGCTGGGCCAAGGGTGAGGTCAGCGGTGACTTCAGCCACGCAGAAATGCTCTCCTTCCCTCTCTCTCTCGGAGCAGCCCCTGCCATGCAGGCACACAGCTGATCCGGGAAGAGACCCAAGGCCTGGAATCCGCAGGAAACCTCAATGAAACCCTCGCGCTGATCACATCCCTGCGTGCCTCTCCCTCGGTTCTGGAAGCATCCCCTGTGGGAAGCACAGCTGGGGAGTATTTCGGCTGCGGTGATGTCAGCCCGCTCCTGATAGGCTTCTGCGTAAGGTGGCACGGGGCTGGGTGCGAGCGGTGCGCGGGTTTGTGCTTTCTGCCAGAGGATGGCACTCCACCCCTTGCGAAGGCGCTCTTCCCAGCGCACAGCACCTCAGCTGTGCTGGCAGATCCACCAACAAGACACAATAAAAACACTACCTGCACGTCTGACATGAGCAACGGGACCTGACGCATGTAGCCGCTGCCAGGTAGGCGCAGGTTGGGAAGGATGGGACACAGACGGCTGCGCCTGTAAGGTTTTTTTGTGTGACTTGCTCCTCTGTGCCGTACCTGCTCATTTTTCTTCTCCAAACTGCCAGCCTAGGTTTCTTCGCCAGATCTGGACACTTCCAGCTCCTCTCACCCTCTCTCTCCCTCTGGTTCTCCATCACCGAGGGTGCTGCCTCGTGGCTGCAAATGCTGCAGCTCACAGCACTCGTATTTCAAACCAAACTGAGAGCACTTGTGACAACGTTATTGTGAATAATGAATACCTCTAGGAACCACGCTGCTACCTGGTGTATCTGATCTGCTCCGGCCTCAGTAGAGAAGAATCTAAATTGCTCAGAAAATGGGCAGCAATAGGATAATGCTTTATGATCAGTACGGTCTTAACCTAGAAGTATCTTTGGAAAGTTACAGGATTTTTTCCTGCAGTGAGAAACAAAGGTCAGAAGCACGGCCTGACCAGCCACATAGATGGTTTTCCTTTCCAAATTTCCCTGGAACAGACAGTTTATGTGAGCTGCACAGTGTTTAAACCACTCACGACTGAAACCTCAGTAAAACTCTGTAGTGTTTCAGTAACTTACGTGTGAGTGGAAGCATTCCCACAGACAGCTCCAAGCTGTCTCCAAGCCATGGAAATTCACAACCTCGCAGCCTACCTATTGCTCAAGGGTAGGATTTGCGCTGAATCTAGCCCAAGCTTCATGGGGTGGAAGGTCAAAATCACCTACAAGAATGCAAAATATATCCCCTCATACAGCTTAACCCATCTTGTATTTGAATAAAAAAGCATGAAGATGGTGTAATTTCTCTTATGGGTTCTCCAGCTATAAAGCACAGCAGGATTTATTCCAACACGAGAAATCCTGACCAGGCAATGAAGAGCTTTGGCTAGGCCCACGGATGGAAGAAGATCCAGCTTTGTGCCTTGGCTGTGACGATAACGCACGGTGTGACCTTACTGCAGCAAATCCCTTTGCTGCCCGGCGTCTCGGTTTGTCCCCTAGACTCGGGATGTTTCTGTGTGATGCCAGGACTCTTATTTTTCAGTCCTGCTCATCATTCCCAGTGAGTACGTAAATGTTTCCCCTGGACCAATGAAGGCACTGAGCAATTTAATCTAGACACTAGGAAAGAGGGCAGCCTGGTCCCCTGTGAAGACCCACTTTACATCCAGGAGGCTACCATTTGCCACCAGTGTGCCCCTGATGGCTCCACCAACACTGCCAGACAGATGATTTTTGGACCCATGACCGGACCGCACCGAGGTGCCCCCCGCTGCCCCCCACCAGCGCGCGGCCCCGTTACCTGTGCGCGATGCTCCCCGACCGCAAACTGTATCACAGCAATGCCTGGGTTATGGCTGTCTTCGATCCTCTCCACAGTGCTGGAGTCTATTTTCAGGTCATTGCTAATCTCCGCGCTCTGGATGAAGTCTTCCGTTTTCAAGTCCTCTACTTTCTTCAGCTCCCCGTTGGCCAGCTGGATGATCGACCCCTTCATGAAGTAAGGGGGCAGCGTGGGGGGAGCCGCGGCGGGGGAGGCGATGGACTGCACCACGGGGAGGTGGATCTGCGCCTGCACCATGGTGGCCTGGTAGGCGGGCTGGGTGGTGTGGGGCTCGGCGCTGAAAGCCTCGCTCTTGGGGACGGCGGTGGTGACGAATGTGTGAGGCACTGCTGCGAACTGGGGAGACGAGGTGACTATCGCCGGCGCCACGCCCGACGGCTCCACGTCGGCGCTGCCGACGGGTATGAGCAGGGGCTGGGTGCCGGGGATCACCAGGTGCTGGGGCAGCCCCCCCGGGTAGCCCAGGGCTTGCTGCTGGCCGCTCAGGTAGCCGATCACCGGCGGCTGGGTCCCGGCGTAGAAGGCCGTCGCCGGCAGCCCGACGGGGAGCTGCTCGGAGGCGCTGTGGGTCGTCTGGATGACGGTGTGGGGGGACAGCGTGGCCACCGCCTTCACCCCCTCGTGGCCCAGGGCCTGCTGCGGGGACAACGCGTAGGAGCGGTGGGCCGGCTTCCCGAGGTGCAAGCTCCCCTTGTCGTTGAGGGCGGAGGGGGAGGTCTCCCGGTTGGTGGCCTGCTGCACCTCCATGTCCGCCGTGGGCGTGCTGCTGTTGGGGACCACCATGACGGAGGCTCGGACCCCTGAGGAATCCCGGGCGCCGTACTCGGCGGGGCTTGAGTGCACCACCACGTGCCTGGTCTCGTAATGGTGAGGAGCTGGTTTATTGCCTGCTTTGACCAGACCCATGTCGGCGGAGGGCGAAATGCCGTACCTCCGGCTCTTCTCTATCTCGCCGTTCAGTACCTCCTTGGCCTGCATCGCCTGCAGCCGGCCGCTCTCGGGCTTTTTGGGGGCGTCCCTCGCCACGAAGTGCGAGGCGTCGCTGTACTGCACCACCACCTGGGAGGAAGGGCCGAGGGTGAGCGTGTGGGGGATCACCGTCTGGTGGGGGTGCAGGGGGACCGGGATGGTTGGAGGAGAGACGTTTCGGACCGCGCTCTGGGGCGAGCTGGAGATGTGGACGTACTGGTTCTGCTGGGCGGGCGGAGGGGACCCGGCGGCGATCAGCCCGGGCGTCCTAACCAGGTGCGGCTCGACTTTGTGCCCCTGCTGGCTCAAGCCGCTCATGCTGGCCAGCAAAGTGGAATAAGCCTCCAGCTGGGAGCGCTGGGATGGAGTGGTTGCGACCGCCGTGGCCGCCGCCACGGCGCCGGTTGCCGAATTGGCGGTCGGGGAGATCAGCTGCGAGGGGATGAACCCGGCGTATGGTCCGCTGTACTGGGGCCCGACGAACTGGAACGTGTGCTGCAGGTGCGTGTACTGCACGGGGGAGACGGGGGTCCCGGACTGGGAGAGCGCGGGCGAGTACACGGTGGGGAGCGTGGTGGGGGCCGGCACGGACCTGGGCGCGCTGGGCGGGGAATAGTCCAGCCCCGCCGAGGGCGGCGGCGGCGGCTTGTGCAAACCCTGCTGCAAGCCCACCTCCGCCGACGTCCCCCCGGGCCTGTGCCTGGCCCCCAGGCCGCTCTGGCCGCCAGGCGTGCCGGGGAGCCATGCTAGGTTGTCGGCGCGGTGGTTGTCGTTCGGCAGGACCGGCTTCACCTCCGAAGGCAGGCTGGTGGCGGGGATCTCTCGCTTCTTGGGCGGCAGGCATTCATTGCTCCGCTCTTGGTTGGATTTCATCTTTCGCCGTCCCCCCTCCACTGTGCTTGCTTCACTGTCTGGCTGGCTCTGGTTTCAGTCTGGTAAACGGAAAGTCACATTTGATTTCTGCCAGGGATCCAGTGACTTCATGGGGAATCATCTCCCTGTGAGCACGATCCTCCGACAGCTCCTCTGGACTCTGCAACGAGAGGGTGGGCGAGGGAGGGGGGAAACCACACCATCAGCGCTGGGAAATGGGAACAAACAAGCCGACACCCCCAACCAGCAACCGAGAAAGAGGAAAAAAAGGGCTGGAGAAACAAAATCAGCCGGGCATTGCTGCTCTCCTGTCAAGGAGCAGTGGACAGCTGCACTGTAAGAGGCAGCTACAATCCTGGGCACGTCCACAGGCACATCATGAAAGCGATTAAAACCGCAGGCAGGTCAGAAACTCTCTGACCATCGGGTGTCAGATTTATCAGCAAGCTCCTAGGGGCTTGCCCACAGTGTCTCATCAGCTTGCTTTCTTCCCTCCATCAGGAAAACCCTGGTGACTTCGGCCATCCCAAGTCCTGACCTGCCCGAAACCAGGAGCTCCTGCCTTGCCCAGCCTCGTAACAAACTTTATGGAAAGTTTTTTTGCCCACTCGCTGTCCAGCCCCCAGTTTCCCCCCATGCTTCTGGCTGGTCTGGAAGGTCAGAGAGCACGGGTGCTTACAAACCCTGCATCTCACGCACGACAGGCATCCCTGCAAGAAAAGCGTGTGTTACGTGAAAGAAAAAAGGGGGAAGAAGATGGGAACGGGATACAAGCCACTTTAAAGTGAATGCTGAGCAGCAGTGCCGATAGTTATCTTATGGCAAGTAATATCCCTTTGGGGGATTTCTTTCCCTCTTGCCTCACTCCTAATGAACAATAAGCCCGATGTTTATGTGTGCACGCAGTGCTTTGAAGACATATTAAGCAAAGATTAAACCTGTCTTTAAGAGCATTCCTTACGTTTGTGGTCCTCCAAGCTGCCATAATCCAACAGCAGTCTAAGGCATTTAAATGTCTGATACAATCGGCCTTGAGTGAATTATTCCACTCCCTAAAACCTGATAAGCGGTAACCAAACACCAACAGCCACGCAGACCCTACCAAAACAGCTTGTTGTTTTTCCTCCACCAGCTCCGCAGCTGCCACACATTAGTGCAGCAGAGAAAAACCAGCACACCCATCAGCTGCAGCTTCAGGCAAAGGCTGCTTAAAGGACCCAACGTTTTGGGGCAGATTCTCTGGCTTTTGGGCCAGGGGGAGGACGGAAGGAAGGCTCCCTGAACTTGGGGGTGCCCTGCGATCCGCAGGGGTCTTCCCCCTCCTCCTCCTCCTCGTCCTCGCAGTTGCTCGCCGTGTCTTGGCAACAGCTAAAATTATTATCTTACACATGACTTACGGGTTTTTATTTTTAAGGCCGACTAAAAATAAAACCGCCGAGCTCACATTTGCGCAGTCATCCTTAGTTAAGTTTAGCTCACTGTAGTCTTCTGCCCCGGGCAGGCGGCTCTGCCAGATAAGAGCCGGCAGCTGCTGCCCGGGGCGCTCGCACTGCTCCCTCACACCATCCACGGGCGCTGCGAGGGGAAAATGGGGATGTGGGATGGAGGCAGAGAGCTGGCCCTACACAGCGAGTGCCCACACATCACACACTGCAGCCGAAAGGGGCTTGTGTGTGGGACCGGGCAGGGCCAGACCCTGCTGGTGCAATGGGCAAAGGGGACTCGCCCAAACCCCGTTGTTCCAAAAGCCCGAGGCATTGGGACGCAGCTTCCCCCCTTTAAAACTGCTGCTGTGCTGCCCTGTGCGACCTGGTGAGCTTTCACTTTGTGGGAGCTGAAGCGAAGGTTTTGTTCTGCTAAATAGGATTGAGCCGCGGAGTTTTGGGTAGCCTCCAAAGTCAAAGCTAACATTCCTCAAAAATACCACAGGCTAAATCTTTTTTTTTTTTTTTTTTTTTTTTTTTTTTTCCTTTTGTTAATATTTCTTACGGCTCTCTGCATCATCACCGGCAACAAAAGGGCTACCCAAAATCTCCCGGAGAGCACAGGAGGAATGAACAAGCTGAACAGAGACGGAGGAGGAGACGGCGGCAGAGCGGTGCAGCCTGCCCCACTTCTCCAAGCCCGAGCACTCCATGGTTAGACCCTGAACTCCAGCAGACATCGGACCGGATTTGCAGAGATGCAAATGCGCAGCAAAACCCAGCCTATTTCTGCTCCAAGACTTAGAAGTGAACTGATAAGTTTTCAGCACAACGCAAGCTCCCGCAGCAGAGATAAGGCAGGGCTGGTTTTGCTCGGGGAGCACTGAAAGGCAGACGAGCTGGAGCATCTCAGGGAAGAGGTACGAGGCGTGGGGAAACCTCTCTCTGCTGGTTGCCCTAGAAAGATGAGCGCCTGCCTTCCGCGCTGCGGGGCTTTTTTCTTTCATCCGAGTCATTTTTCCGAGTCTGGAGATTTCCTTTCTCCGTAACTGCAGCGCTGTCGGTGACGATTTGCAAGATGCTCCCAACAGCAGCAAGCACTGGGTGAATTTTTTTGCGCCCACTTTGTAGGCGTATGTCACACAAGGGCGTGCGTGCGTGCAGGCGTAATTACGGCAAGGAAGGTAAAGGGGACAAAGAGATCAGGGGCAGCAGCTGGACTTTGGTATCTCTGGCAGCTCGTGCACAGGGAACATTGCTAAAGTGTCTGGACAGCCAGTGTCCGCTGGCAGCCTGCCCACACTCGAATTCCTGGAAAGGCTTAAGGCAGAAAAATAATCACTTGGAGGAGTCACCAGCTGGGTTTGCTCTGGTCCCGAAGGGATTGCTCACTGGAGCTCAGGATGTGCATTTTTCATGCAAAGCTCCGGCGTGCGCCTCTGCAAGGCACTTCAAAACTCCCTACGTCTCCCAGAACGCTGCTTTTCCATTTGTTTCATCTAACAAATGTAAGAAAAACTGGGTCTCCTTTCTGTCAGGAGCGGCACTGCCCCTCCTGTTGTTATTTATTTATTTATTTTATTTATTTATTTATCCCCTGCGTCTCCCCAAAAAGTTATTAGCGGAGGTCAGCATGCTCCACAGCCGCCAGGCATCCCGGTGCCCCGCAGAAATCCCCTGCCTCGTGCAGCCAAACCCTGGCTTCAGACACCGTGAGTCAGGCCCCCCTCCTCGCCCCTGCGACGCACGGTCCTGGCTCACACACAGCAGATTTCTTAAAATGATAAAGGTGGAGGGTTTTTTTGCCTTTTCTTCATGTGTGTTTTTTTTTTTTTCAGCTTGCCCTTCTGCTGTGTGAGGCCTTTCGGTCTCGAGGTCTCCAGCTTCTCTCTACAACCCACAAGAGCAGAAACTTACTTTTTTTAGCTAACCGTGGGATTTCCCACCTAATCATCTGACACCAGGGCCGGGAGTTTGGCGACACGGCCTCAGCTCTCTCGGGGCTCCCGATGCAACCTGAGCTCCTCCATCCCCACGTGCCCAGGAAGGAGAGGTGCAGCCCCCCTACGGCCCTCCACGAGGGGCAGATGCGACTCACAGCCGGCCGCCAGCTGCAGGACCTCAGATTTGGAGGCCCCTCCTGGCTGATAATTGCCCAAGAAAAGCCTTTACTCTTACACCAATCCCCCCGAGGCATTTCTGCAGCTGAAATGAGCGAGCAGAGCTCATTTATGAACCGCTATAATACAGAAATTACTTTGTTGGTGTTTTTCATTTATCTGAAATGTGCCCGGCTACAATGGCAGCTGCCTACACGATTTTCCATTGAAAACTTCGCGAGCGACTCTCAGTGCAGCAACGCCCACTCGCCGCTGGGTTTAGCTTGTGACAGAAACTGCCATGCCTGCGCGAACACATTTGGATCACGTCGCACAGGTCTCGCCCCATGCGGCTGGGAGCAACCTCCCTTTCACGTACAAGGCCGAACGGATGAGGAAGATGCCTGGCTTTGTCCCCAGGAGGGATGACTGTGATCCCACGAAAAACTGTGGGTCCTGGGGGCATTCCCAGCCCTTTGGAGATGCAGCCAGCGACACCAGCACGCACCATGTAATGGGGCAGCATGAGAGCTCAGCTCCCAGGGTGGATCAGGAAGGTCATCCTTCACTGAAGAGCAACTTTAGCATCCCGTTCATCTGTTCTTTTTTTCTCCAGTTAACTCATTTTTCTTCCTAATTCAGAGTCACCTCCACATGGGCATGCCCTGCAGCATCACCCACGCTGGTGCTGCACGGACCCTGAAGCTGGCAACGTGAACATCCGAGGGGACAGCGCGCACACAAATCCATGCAGGAAAAACACACACACAAAAAAAAAAAAAAAACACACAAAAAAAGGTCGCTGTTCCCGACTTTGTGGCAAGTCTGGGAATGGCACTTTGTGCCACGAAACGACTCCTTCCCGTTCCGTGGGCAGAAAGGCAGGCGGATAAAACGGGAGAATGGGCACAGAGAGCCAAATTCATCACCAGTGGCACTCATCTGAGGCCAGCACAGCAAGGGTGAGATGGCCCCGACTGTTCTCTCTGACAAGACAGCGCAGAAAACCATTAAAAGAAAATGAAATAATGCGGGTTTATAGCCACATAGCAGGATACACAGTCACAGGCTCCAGTTGCAATTAAAAAAAAAAACACCATTCCAACTACAAATGCAAATCAGCGTTGCTCTCAAGCAGGGAACGCTGACAAACGAAGGCGGTGTGCTAACATGCAGTGCCAGTACTCTTAATTTAAGGATGTGAGAAACAAAGGTATGCACCAGCCGGGACTGCCAGGAAGAGCTTGCTTTAAACAGCAAACAAAAAAGAACTGGAAGGACTTAAAAATGACTTTTCTTACAAAAAGCAGATGCAAGGAAACCTTTTGCTCCCCTTCTCCCAGCCAGATGAAGAAGGGGGGGAAAAAAAATCACACGACTCCCATAAAGGTTATTTATACAGGAGTTTTGAGCTCAGGAACTAGAAGAATTCCTCCGTGGGACGTGTGTGTCCAGTGAATCACAGCCTGGACGGCTGAACGGGCCTCCTGCAGCAGCCACGGAGACGCCTGCTCCCCGCTGCAATTGCTCCTGTGAAAGCACCTTACCCATCTGCAAACCCGAGGTGCAGAGCCGAGTGACTCCCCGCCACCAGCGAGATGGACCAAAGGGTGACTAGCTACCTGCAGCTGGTCTCACTCGTTAAGCCGGGTAATTACTGCAGCCCTCCCCTGCGGCTCACAGGGAGCGCAGCACGGAGCTGCGAGGCGTTATGCAAGTCTCCCGCGCTGCCAGATCGCTCTCCGCGCACTCAGCAGCCAAGTCACTCCCTCCCACCATTGCCTCAGCTTCATTAACTTAATCAGGTATTCATTCATTCATTCGCTCATTCATTCAAAAAATAAATTGATACTAAACCTGGCAAATAGCCAGTGCCGTGCGTGCAAGGAGCGCGCTCGCGGCAGCCACGGGGGCTGGAAGAAGAAGGGCAACCCGGCATTTGTCAGGGCGTGCGAGGAGGCACTGCACCGCCTGTTTTTATTTATTTATTTATTTATTTATTTATTAGAGGTGTGCACGGGGCCTGGGTGCACGCGTGCCTTTGCCACAACCTCCCCAAAAGCACCAAGGGCTTGGCAGCTGTGCTGGGGGCAGGTGAAGCGTGGGATTGAGAGCAGGGATTGAGAGCAGCCCCGAAAGTCAGCTCACCCAGCAAGCAGCGAGTCGAGTACCTCCCCAGAGCAACGGGCTGGTTAATTGATTGGGTTATTTGGGGGAAAAATGGGAATCGTGGCAGGATCGACTCAACTCTTTTTGCTGTAAGGATCCTGCCCTTTCTTTTGCACATACCGTGTATGTTGCACAGCTTAATCCAAGCAGAAGGGAACAAAGCAGAAAAAAAAAACTGAAGAAACCAACCAAAAAAATAAAGAAAAAGAAAAGGAAGAGGGGAAGCATCACACAAACAATGTTAAGAGCAATTGGTGATGGAAATCTCCATTTGGCCCCCCTATCTGTACACGGAGACTTCCCATGAGCTTCTTGCACTCAGGCACCGAATAAGAATCCCCTCCCTTGCACAGATCTTGTGCTTGTTTTTCGTATCCTTTCCATGTAAGTTTGTGAGGAACGTTATTTCTTCCCTCTAGCTGTCACCAGAGTGACTTTCACTGCGTGTTTTTTTTTTTTTTTTTTTTTCCCAGCAAGCTACAAGGAAGCTGCTTTATGACTATTCCAAAAAGCAGGCCTGGAGAGTCTGCGCTGCCTTGCTGTGAAGAGTTTCACTGGGTGAGCCAGGCTGGGCATTAAGGGAAGGGGAGAGGTGCTACATCTCCCACAGTGCCAGGGAGGGGTTGCTTCTGACACCAGGAGTAGCTGTAAGAGTTTTAAAGCAGGCCACCAGAAGGATGCTTATAAAACCGAGTAAGAAAACAAAAGCAGCGTCGGGATGCTACAGTCACTTTATCCCAAATGATCCAAAGTTTGGCAGAGGTTCTGGTGCAGTCCAGATAAATAAAAGGGATGTGGTCTGAGCTGTTCTGCTTCTTCGCATGAATCACTTCACTTCTCCCTCTGAAAGGAGCACTAGAAGAGCTGTGGGGTTTCATGATTCAAGGCAGGAGGATGAGCAGGCAGTATTTCAGCGTCCTGAAATGAGGCTGGCGTGTCTAACCGCACCGCCAGCTCAGAGTTCACTTCTCACAAGTGTCAAGTATATTTTCCCTTCTGTGTCTCTGCAAGCCCCAGTTCTGTCTGTTGTCATCACTCATGGGATTTACCTAATCCCCGAAACGATGGAAAAAAAAATCATCTTTTTCTGCTGGAGAAACAGAACCGAGTCTCAGGCACACAGTGAAAAATTCAGATTGTGCGTATCATTTATTGTACCTCCATTCATCCACCCTGCACTGACAGGATAAATGCAAATGATGCCCATAAAAAATGCTGAACTGTGGTCCAATGTATTCAGTGGTATTTCTTAGAGATTTCCACTCGCTCCTACCACGCTCTGCTCGCGTTCCTCACGCTTCAGCATATTCAAGCAGCTGCCTATTTATACAAACAGTCTGAAACAGAAACGTTGATCCCTTCTTCAAAGCTGATGGCTTTAGCGGCATCCACTGGGCTGAACCATAAAGTGGGGCAGAGGCAATCAGAAGGTAGGGGCTCCTTTAACACCTATTTTCCCTCGATTCAGCTACAAAGGGGGACTTCAGTGCTTTCTCAGCACAGAAAGTCACCTTTCCAGCGTTTTATTCCTAACACCAGTGGACTGGTGTTGACCTTCTGAATCCATTGTATCCTGTTATAGACACCAGGTACAACTTGCTGGTGCCCATCAAGCACCAACACATGATATTGGGGGTCCAGGCTTTACTGGCACTCTTCAGACCCATGCCAATGAATCCTGCTCATACCTGCGCATCCTCTACTGCCAAGGCTTTCCTATAAGCTCGGGCAGCTTTTTCGCACAGCGCCCAGCAAAAGTGCATCAGCCCTTTTATCATGACAGACACGTCTGATTGCAGTTTGCCAACACGTTTCGGTGGTTGCTGCCTGCAGGGCTTTGAAGTGCTCCCCCCAGACGGGGGCTAAGGCAACACCTAGTGCAAAGCCTGTTCTCCAACCAGCCATACCTCACTGATGACAGGATTTCAGTTTCTGCATCAGCTCAGGGCCTTTCACAGAAGCACTCTCACTAAATCAGGGGAAGGGAATGAGATTCAGCTGGGGGTCTGAGTGCTCAAAACCTTTGTGCGCTGCTCTTCAAACCGGCATTCAAGCGCTGCTCTCCCAGAGAAGAAAACAGTTAAAACAGGCTCAGATCCTCCCGGTGCAGAGCAGAACCCGCCAGGGAGAATTTCTTGGGAGAAGAAAGCTCCCTGGGGAATCCCTTGCAAAAACTGCCTCATCTCACCAAGAGGCCAGCTCCAAAAAGGATGAGCAGGGGACACTGGCAGTCGCTCCCAGACACACTGCAGGGCTCACTCACCAACTTCGGCAGTGATAGCGAAGTGATGGATGTGAGGTGTCCCACTGCTCTGCCATTCACCCCCGGCCATGGGAACATCACGCACCACTGCCATCCCTATGGTGAAAAGGAAAAGAGATTTTTTTTTCTGCTATTATTTACACTCATTTAGCACTGGACTGAGGGATTCTTCAGCATCTGATTCGTTTGCCACTCTCTGCCTCCTCTGATCTTTTCTTCCGAATGCATAATGCGTAATGATGTTACATCTGCTAGGCTGGTTTGGGTTGGTTTCTTTTTCACATGTGGTTTTTGACTTGGAGACTCCTTACGCTAGATATGAAATACGTTGTTTCTTCTTTTTTTCTTTTTCTTGTTCTCCGTTTTGTGTTTACAAATTGAAGTTATGTTTTCTTAGAAATGAGAAACAACTACTGCAAGAGATGATGCATAATCTCTCTGGTACAACACACACGTTAGAAAAACACGGAATAACCACTAGCTCGTACAACCAGGGTGACTCAAACATCGCCACTGGTCACAACTTCTTTGACTGCTGAAGAGGAAAAATCTTGACCACACTCTGCTGTGCGGCTAGCAAAACTAAAACTGAAATAAGCTGCACAGTCACTGGTGCCCTCGGGTCAAAATCAACTAAAAACGAATGGTTTCTAATAGAAATGGCAGGAGTTTTTCAAGGAAAACTTGTATTAGGAAATGCTTGTTTCCAAACTGGGATCTGTTGGGGAAGATGCTTGAATGCATTTAGAGTTGGAGAAAACGGGTGGATTTCTATTTTTAAATACTTTCCCAGTAATATTAAAAAAAATAAATCAATTTTTGGGCTCAAAACAAAGGTTTTTTTTCATGCTTTTAATAAAGATACAATTAAAGAGCATGCCACAGCAGCGAGAGAGATTTGGTGTGAATTGAAACCATCTTCCAGCTAGCATACAGAGCTACAGGACTAGTTGTACGGCTTTACAGCTATAAAAAATGTCAACCTATTATCTGATTTTCACTTTATCTCTTTTTTTTTTTTTTTTCAAGTTTTCCTCCCATTAAAGCATGAGGCTTTTTTTTTTTTTTTTTTTTTTTTTTTTTTTTTTTGAGAACTTGGAAATTCTCACGGGCAGAAATGTGACTTCCTCCTAGCTCTGATTTCTAATTAGATTTAAATCTTTTCCTAGCTGGGGCAAGACCTGCCGAAATGCATTTTGAAACATTGCCACGTTGATTACCCGTGCATACGAAAATTCACATCCTTGCTCCCGGCTGGCAAAAAAACCATCAGCTGCAGTGGAAAAGGAGTCTTTCTTCTTCCGTGGCGGCACCGTTCAACTCACTGCCCATGGGTTAAACTCTGCCTGTGAAATCCTTCCTTTTGGCTCGGATTGCTGCTGAAACAGCACTGTATCTTCTCTGATGTACAGCCGGGTTGCGATGACAGCTACCGCACCGGTTTAATGCGAGGGAAAAGGAGAAATAGAGCAAAGGGAACTGCTCTGTGATGAAACGGGGCTGAAGGGGCTGTAGCATCTCAGCAGAGCCCGTAGCTGCTGGTCTGTGCCATTCAGCGTGGAAAAAGGGAGAGAAGAAGACACATCTTTAGGTACACTGCCTGAGCTGAAAGCTGCAGGCACAGCCAACAGACGGGGCACACAGCAGGATTGCTGGGCTGTCAGGCTGAGGCTCCCCCGGCGTTTTGGTGTTTGGAGAAATGGGTTAATGAGGAGATCTTCTGGCAGCCCAAACTCACAGGGACTGCGCCACTACAAGCTTTACCTCGTAGCAAGCACCATTGCTACCACAACTTCAGGGCACTAGCAGGCTGCTGGCAAGGACGGGAACACGCTCTTTACACTTACTCCCTGGAAATGTTGAAGACTCCCAAAAACGACAGACTTTAGCAAGCAATTTTGACAGCTGCACTTTCTGACACCAGTCAGCACAATTGTGCCGAAAGCGCTCTCCTAAGGAGCTACGGGCATGGGGGTAACACAAATGGTAACTCAGCTGTACCACCTAGATGAAGACCCTGCCCAGCACCTCTGCTGAGGTCCGTGGTAGCTGCTACCTGAAGTGTAGGGCATGGGAGAGCCCAGGGGGGATGCAGAGCACTCTGGAAACACCGTAACCCGCAGCCCGTCCACACTGAGCACCCAAGCATAATGCTTCTTCAAGGTAGGTGCACTCCCTGCACACATCAAAGCCCCACATGTGTCACAGATGAACTGCGAGCTGACAGAAAGCCACCAGAAAACACTTGTGCACCACCTACTGCAAGGACCTAACGCTCCAATTAGCTTGGGTGCCTCCTCGCACGGCTTACTGGGTTTACAGGAACATTTCCAGGGGAAGCTGCAGACAAATCAGCCCTGGGATCACCAGCAGCAGCTGCTGCCTTCTGCATGCGAAGTGTTGAACAAATCAACAGAGATGAGCTCCCACTCACATCAAAATCTCAACGATGTGGATGACAAGCCCAGTTAATTAAAAGACACAGGATCAGACTAGAGGAAAATTGTTGCTCTTGTTGCTCAGCAGCTTAAACTCAAAACCTGGCTGGTCTGACGAGAAATGGTGGCTTTCCTGATCTTCAGTCTATGGCCAAGTAGTTTTTCTACTGTTCTGGTCTAAAATTATTTCCCCCCACACTCTGTTCTTTATTGAACTACTGTTTCAGCATTTGCCTTCTTTATTCTCCTCACTTTATCATTTCTGTCATTCTCTCTTGGTCTTAAATGTTAGTATCTGTCCCTCCTTCAGTATCAGTTAAAATGCCACTATCACCAGCTAACAGCATGAGACTGAGTCAGAAAGGAGACTGTGCAAGTACTCATTTCTGGCTCTGGGAGAAAATCACTAAACCCAGGAAAGTACTGGGGCTAACACCCCTCTCCCTGTTGCCCAGAACAGCAGAAGTGCACCAGTACAGCCTTCCATTAGAAATGGCTATCTGGTGTTCATCCTGTCAATGCCTACAAAAAAGTTTTGCTCTGTCCTGTCTGTTCCCCACTGCCACCACCACCCACTTAAGCCTGTGGCAAACACACTGAGAAGGCTGGCAGGCACATCGGGGCATTAATCCCTATCTTCAGCATCTTCTTGAGGTTGACTTTTTTTGCATTACTCCCATTTTAACCACTTAAACATGTGATGAAAGGGCCTGACGGTGCTTTCTTGCACATGTGCAGGAATGGCAGGCAGCCTGTTCATGTTCAACGTGGCCATCGGAGGCAGGGGAGTTGCTGCCACCAGGTGATTCTGACCAGAAAATAAAACTAATAAAACACCTTTTGAGAGTTACTACCTTAAGTCTTGTTGCCTTCCACAAGCTAGTAGTCATTTATTGCAATGGGAACAGTATCAGGCCTTCCTTAGACCATGAATTTCTCAATAACCCAAACCACAGCGGTAGCACACCGGCGATATCCCTACGAAAACAGCTGTTAAGAGCAAATCAGGCTTTCAGAAACTTTCCTTCTACAATGATAAGCCAAAGATTTCCATAAGTGCCAACCTAATTTTGCTTCCATAACACCTCTATGACATCCAGGAGCCTCAAGTCCCAAATTTATTAGGGTATGTTATTGTATCAGGCTTGTTCAAAAGGACATCCCGAGCCAACTGCAAAACCAAATCTGTGAGCCCTCTCTTGCTGGAAGCCCCCCAGCACCCCACGCAATGCCTCTACAGGCCAGAGCTGGTCTTCCAAACACCCTCCACGTGAGGGTAGCCGAGAGCCTTGCAGTAAAATTATAACTGGGATGGGGTCGAAAGCAATTAAACGAGCAGAAACAAATTCCCTCCACAACCACAGGGTATATTCACACAGTGGCAGCGCCTTGCAAAACGGAGAAGATGAAGTCTGTCCTTCAGCATCAAGAGAAGGAAAAACCACTGATACACAACAGGCTTTAAAGATCACAGTTTGGCAGTTACGGGAGATTATCTAATTATCGTCATATTTAATATTATACAGCTTTAATAATTCTCTGTTATCATCAAGCTGCAAGCACTTAAAGAAAATGGGAAATCGGCCCTGATGACTTACAGGAGAGATAATGGGATAGAGAGGCTCTGCCCTCTGGGTCATTGGTGTGAAGCCAGCTCAGGTTGGAAGTGAAAGGCATCACTGCTGGGCAGCCTCTCTGAAGTGAGCTGATGCTGTCAAGCTCGTGCCAGTTCCCTGTTTAGGGAATAAAAACCACCACCACAGCAACGGGGTGTGCTGGAGGAAGGGATTGCTGAAAACGTTTGGTCTCCTGCTTTTTGTTACCATGCACGCAGACATTAGCCTGGAACAAGGATATTTATAGAGGAATGCTTACGCCAAAGGAAACCTCACCAGCTGTAACCGTATGAACCTTACACAGGTGCACCTCACCCTATTTTAAACCATGCTTTGAAATAACAGGGTTGGTTTTACCTCTGTGCAACCTTGTTATATTGCTGCGGGGCAACAAACCTGGAGGCCACCAGCACTGCCAGGCCTGAAGGCTGAATGTGAATCTCAGCATTACTGTTGCATTCTATCCTAAAATATTTGAGCAATCCCCAGCTTCAAGGTGCATCCTGGGCCAAGCTGGATCTGGAAGACCTACCGAATTTATAGCAGGTCTGCACTGCCCAGGAGCTCTCCTTATATGCAGGTAAATGAATGGTTAAAGCTAGCTGAATTAATGCAGGGGCAGGTTGATAACAAGCTGAAAAACTTTTTTTTTTTTTTTTTTGAGGTTTGATGCTGCAAAGTCTAAGGTAGCACTGCATCCCTTGGGATTGCCCTTCTCTCAGCAAAGGCAGCAGCACATTAACAGGCCAGAGCAGCCCACATCGTAGCTCCTCTGCCTGCTCAGTGGATTAATAGAGGCTTTGTCCTCTGGGGCTGTCAGTCCCAACCCTTTCAGGAAAAATGAAATTTCCAGGAAAAAAGCAGAAAGACAGCACTGGAATTTTGCATAAGTGTCTTTCTGACATTCCACTGAAACCTGAAGCATCTTCATTTAGGATTTAATATTTCAGTAAGCACTTTATTGGAAGAGACTCTGTAATGGGTTAATTTCGAAATGTCATTTATCTTTACTCACTGGAGATGACTTTCTGTAATTCACTCGAGGCTGCAACACTCATGGATTAATACATCATCCTCCAACTCGAGAAGATAAAAGCCTAACAAGCTCTAACCTGCTACACAGGCTATATTTAAGTAGTACAGGGTAATGATAAATATCTCCCATGAAATGTGTTCTCTTCACACTTCCTGTGAAAACTGCTGAGAGAACCAGCTGGTGCGATGGAGCTGACGGTCTTTGTTCACAGCCCCGCCATCCATCCGCCGTGGAGCAGCGCCCTCCGGATGCGGGGCTGCCGTCAGAAACGAGGCCAGCGAGGACGGGCTGGTGACACGCCGGGTCCCATGTCCCATGTTGGATATAACATTTTGTGGGACAAAACGAAGGATGGGCTTCCCCCAGAAATGCTGACAAGCCACTGGGGATGCTGTCACAGCTGGAGTGGGGGAGAGGCAGGGAGTGGGAGGAAGTGAGATCGCACCCGTAGATGCACCGCTTACGGGCCCGGGTGCAAACTGGATCACCTCATGGAGGAGCGTGTCCAGAGCAGGGCTGCAAAGCTGGTGAAGGGCCTGGAGCACAAGTCCTGTGAGGAGCGGCTGAGGGAACTGGGGGTGTTTAGTCTGGAGAAAAGGAGGCTCAGGGGAGGCCTCATTGCTATTTACACCTACTTGAAAGGAAGGTGTGGGGAGCTGGGTGTCGGCCTCTTCTCACAGGTAACTAGTGACAGGACTAGGGGGAATGGCCTCAAGTTGTGCCAGGGGAGGTTCAGGTTGGAAACGAGGAGACATTTCTTCTCAGAAAGAGCAGTCAGGCACTGGGATGGGTTGCCCAGGGAGGTGGTGGAGTCACCGTCCCTGGGGGTGTTCAAGGAAAGCTTGGACATGGTGCTTGGGGACATGGTTCAGTGGGTGACATTGGTGGTAGGGGGATGGTTGGACCAGATGATCTTGGAGGTCTCTTCCAACCTTAATGATTCTGTTATTCTATGAAATGCTACCCCAATGCACTCCAGGACTGCTTTTAACATCACAGAGACTGAATTGCAGCCAAGTGCTGTGGCCTCCAGCTGGGGAACATCTTCCTGCCCTGGGCCTGAAGCATGAGTGACCCAACCACAGCACTAGGATGTTGACACCAAGCATTCTTCCAGCACCTCCATCAATGTTTCTCATTACCTTCTTCTCTGCTTTACAAACTGACCACTCACATAAATCCCTAGAGGCAGTCTAGCACTACAGCTCTCCAACCAGTCTGGAGAAACAAAGAGCGAAGCAGAAAGCCTGCCCTTCCGACGTGTTGAACGGGAGCCCTTGGCTGCAGCCACATTTCTCAGCCGTCAGGCCCTGGGTGTGTGCCACTGGAACTGGGAGGGTGAACCACTATGGTTAAATCACAGTTACCTAATGCACTTCCCACCAAAAGCTTCCTCATCTAACTAACACAGGAAGAGAAACCATCTTCCTTCCACCCACCTGGCCACTTTGAGAGTTCTGTCTTCTCCTGCTAACGCTGCCTGCATTTCACCTTGATGGTGCATTTGGATTCCTGATGACGTTTCTTCTCAGATCATAACAATTTAGCGGTAGGTCACAGTTTAAACATGTCCTTGACAACACACCGCTGACCACCGCTATTTGTCCAAAGTAACTCTGCAGAGATGATGAATTCAGTTTTTCAGCAATGGCAGAGAACTGACTAAATACTTGTTACAACCATGAACCATTAGCGCAAACTCTCCCTAGCACTGTTCTGCCTTTTTACAGAAGTTACTAGAAATAATAAAACTAAATTTAAAAAAATAGAGATACAAGAAGAAACTAATGAAAATACATGACTGAATGAAATGAAGAAGAAATCTTCAGCACCTGTTGTCTACTTCCATTTTCTGATTTTAAATGAAGAAATCCCAAAACAAACAGCTTTTTTACAGGTTCTATAAAGAGCACTCTTTGAAGACCAAAGGAGATGTTGGACCGTAATTCTAGGAACCTACCATATTTTCCTTGCGATTTTATGCTGCATCAGTCTTGGTTTCCATTTGATATTGTACCCACTCGGGCCGTAAGCACCATGCGAGCAGATTATCTGTCACTCGCTCTGTGCAACGCCTCTAGCAAAGCACAGCAAACACACTCGAGGTCAACTCGTAAGCAGTGGGTTGGAGACCCCAGTTTGGACTTTTTCCATTTATCCCTGTTTGTGATCAAGACCTGGTACGCACTGGAAGGCCACCAGGTGTGCAGCCATCCTCCCTGATGCAGCTCCTGTCCTCCACACCTCTGAAATTCAGAAGCACGGATGAAATCGCAGCTCCAGAGGAACAAAAGGTAAAACCTCTGTGAAGTTTCAGGATTTTGCCACACATCATCTGGCCCACTGCTGTCCAAATTGCTGTGAACACGGGACTTGTCCTCCCTAAAACCTTTTTTTTGGCACAGCATCAAGACATTGCAGGCTGCTTGGCCACAAACATGGCCCTCCAAAGCAGCGTATGGTAAAAGCAAATTCAATTTTGCATGCTCATTCCACCTCCTAAATTTGTGGGTTTTTTTCTTCTTCTTCTTTTTTTTTTTTTTTCAATAGCCCTAAGGAAAACTCTTAGGAATTTGTCCAGGGGAGTTTGTTGGGAGTTGGGTAGATTCATAAGATAAAAATGCAGTTGTCCTCAAAACTTGTATAAACAAATCTATAAAAGTAAATACCAGTCCTTAGAGTATAAACAAAATAATTCTCAATTTTAATTTTGAGATCTTTCCCTTATCTAGTAATGATTTTTTCCCTAGCAGAGCCCTTTGCCCAGACCTAAACACGATGTTTCCAATATAGATCTGTCACTGGCTGTCTTCGCGCAAACTGCAGCTGCCTGAGTGACTCTAACTCATTTGAGCAGACATCAAAGCTGGTGTTTTTCTAGGTCCTGACCCAGCACATGCTTTGAGCACCTATTAACTTGAGACCTCGGGGAACCAGCCTGCTGCTGGTCACGGCACTGAGCAGGCAGGGACTTGGCTTCAGGGCAGGCTGGAGCTTTCTGCTCAGCTGGGACACTGAGGCTCCAAACGTGCTGGGCATGGCTGGACGTGGAGGCAAAAATCCCATATAAGCAAATGGAGAGCGTGAATCCACTGCTTTTCACAGGAAGCAGCTTCGGAGCTTTATCCGAAGGCAACCCAGCACCGTGCTCTGCCCACCATCACAGCCCTCATTAGGGCCGGAGCACAGCTCCCATGTGTTGTGCATTAGTAGGCCAGGAGAGGGACAGAGCTGTTTCCTGGGAAACAAGGGGAGTTGTGACTGATGCGTGCTGTAAACTTTCTGGAAAGGGCACACTTTTTTATTTTTTAAGTGAAAAAGCATATGCAGGAAATATGCCTGTTCCTTAGCACCACTTGGCACAGCACAGTGCTCCAGATTGGGTTTGTACGGAGCAGACAAAGGGCAGAAATGACCAGAAGGGTTTTCAGAACCTTGACAGCCCTAAGTAGGGGACAGTTTTTGTTTTATTTGCTATTTATATTTAAGTGGTCATGCATGTTTTCTTTTAAATGTAATCCCTATACTCGAAATACTTTCTCTTTGGAAGGAATGGCTCCGTGGCTAGAAGCTGGGCTCTCGGATCCCGTTTCCAGCTCTCCATTTGTTCCCTGGCTAATGATCGATGTCTGTATCTTAAATCACCGGGAACTGGCGCATCGCAGCGGAGTGAGAACTCCTATTGCTTCCACTTCAGAGGCTGGAACAAAACGCGCCGAGTTTGTCAGGGGATGCTGCACGCTGGAGCTGGCAGCAGGTTGCGTCGAAAGGTCACGCAGAGAGCTGCGGCGGTGAGGGAAAGGCACACATCCTGCCCAAAACACTGCCACACGGGCTGAGGGGAGAGGGGGGAGGTGGGCTGTGGGCAGCTGGAGGCTGCTGCCAGCTCAGTTACGAATTTCAGTCAATGCCACTACTCTAGTGTTCCTGCAAGCTTTTAAGTGCAAGTGCTTGGACAAGACAGAAAAAAGAAAAAAAAAAAGAAAAAAAGAAAAAAAAAGAAAAAAAAAAACACACCACCTTCACTTGAAGCAGCATAAAGAGTTACATTTGATCAATCATCAAAAATGGTGATTTATTTTAAAGAAAGGGGGTTTCTTTCCACATTGTGTCATTCTACTGTTTAATTGGCTTTAATAAGGAAGCTGGGTACTCTACAGCCCTGAAACTGAAAGATAAATGCTGATACTCTGTTTTCTCGTAACAACGTCGATGATGCCACCTAAAACCCATCCAGCAGAAAACCCTTGGCAGTTTCTGATCGACTCGGTACTTTCAGGGCAGTGCTATTTTTCAGATTCATTAACAACAGATTTTACTCTTGAACCTTGTCCCCTGGTGTTTGCGAAATGACCCTGATCGCATGGGTTATCTCCCCAGCCCTAGTAAATCATCCCAGCTTTGGTTTGTTTTAACACTGCGCTTCTCTCCTCTTCTTCTTCTGGTACACTGTCCTCACGTCACCCCAAAGAAATAGGAATCGAGAGGAGTTCTTGAGGAGAGCAGAGATAAAACAGGAGGAGAAAAGCAATAAACTATTTGTCTGCAATCCTGTTAGTGGAGAAAATGCTCTACAAGGTTACCTTGTGGGGAACGTGCCCTGTCCAAGAGTGAAAAATCCTTCATGTAGCAGCTCAGTAAAATCCCCAAGCATAAAGCACTTCTTTGAAGGCAAATTAATGATCCCCGGCACGTTAGAAAGCACTTCTTCTGACATTTTTGTAGACATAACGTTCTTTCACCCTTTTGCCTTTCAGCAAAGCCTCGGGAACAGACTTGCTCTGATTGATAAAACTCTGGAACAGAAAACACGGGCAGGGACTGCCACAATAGAGGCTATAATGAGGGATACACGGCGCACACTGTGTGCACAGCCACTCTTTCCGTGCAACTTTGGGCTGAAAATGTGGGGATTTATACAATGCATTGTGTCCACTCCAGTGTGAATTAAAAATAGAAATGACAAAGAATGCAATTTCCTTTGTCTGTTTACTGATGTTTCCTCACGGTTTTTGCTGGTTAGTTTCCATTTTTGCTGAGCAGCAAAGTTTTAATTTGTGTAATTGGGTATGTGAGGAGCTAGAAGATGGCCTACATTTATAAAGGGCTGAACGCTGTCCTCAACATCTCCTGTACGACCTGGGTGGGTACCTTGAAACAATGGCATTTCTGTAGGCTAAACCTTGCTAAAAGTAAATTAAAAACAAAACAAAACAAAAAAAAGCCAAAGCTTGTGCCTCTCAGGCAATTTGTAGATCCTACAGACAATTACCCCGCTCCCATGTCCTTGAGCTACCTGCCCAGTCCCTGAGGATCCGATCACTCTTAACCAGTCTCCAAGGAGCTTTGAGGCACTTCTGGCCTGTGACATGAGAGAGAGTGGTTGTAACCGTGGCAGACACATGGACCTGAGGGACAAATGTCCTCACGCTTCCCCAGCACCACCCCAGCTCCTCTGGGGCTAACAAAATCCCTTCCCTCCCTCATCAACAACCCCGGCATCGCTGCAGCGCCCGGCGACCCCGACCAACCCCAACAGGTGCAGTGCTCTTGCGGAAAACACGTGTTGCTCTGCCCCTATAAATACACCGCCAGTGTGAATGGCATATGCGTGTTTGTTTGCGTGGGGAGCATAAATTAGGGAGCTCCTGGGCCTGCAGTCATCACCTTGCAGCTCCAGGAAGGTTGCCGGGGGAAGGCAGGGCACTCAGCCCTAGGCACAAAACCGCAGCCACGCCGGCTAAGGGAGGGCTGGAGCTCCAGGGCCAGGCAGGCACAGCGGGACGTGCAAGTGCCGAATCAGCACGGCGTCCGGCTGGAGGTTTCAGTGCTCCAGTGACCTGCAGGGTTCACGGAGCAGGGGAGAAAACAGATAAATCACGCTGCCTCCAGAAAGCCTGGCTGAAGTAATCCTGCCTCCTCCCGCGCTGCTGCACGGCCAAAAGTCACACCCCATGGAGCTAGCAGCGGTGGGGTGACATGTCCCAGCGTCTGCATTTCACCTCTGGCTGGCTCTGGAGCCACGCACAGCAGAGCGATAAGGCCTAGTTTTGCAGCGAGCAAGAAGGAGCACTGATCCTGAGCTCGTGGGCAGAAATCAGGTTACCTGCCACCTCCTTCCAGCTCCTAGCCTGAGCACACAGCTGCTGCCTCCAAGCCTCGCGTGCTCGCTGCAGGTGAAAGAAGGGGAGAGTACAAAAAGTACAGAGCTCTGCGCTCATTTACCTCAGGACCTCCTCGTTCTGTATGCAGAGAGAGGAAATGGTGGCCCTGAAACCTCTCCCTCACGGCTGGGAGATCTCTAGAAGGTGAGAAAGGCGTAGACTCAAACTTCCCTGTGATCTTATCGGCTCGTGTTTTCATTGATCAGACTCCACTGCTCCTGCCACATGAAAGAGCTGGCTGAGTGGTGCCGAACGAAAACAGAAAACACAAGGCAGCTAGCACTGGTGTGTTTTTTTTGTTTTTTTTTCTTCCCTGAATTCACACAGCTGTGCTACAGATCTATACCTTCTCCAGATCACTGATGCAAAGGGGAGATTATCAGAAGCATACACAACACACACACCTGCACAAGTTGTAGCAAGGACACTTGCATTCTCTCCATCCATGGAGAAAATAATGATAGACAAACCCCCCCAAAAAAGAAAAAAACTTTGCTAACAGCCTAGAGGAAGGAAGACTAGCTTTTTATTGCCCCAAAGCGCCTGTGCGTGGTGAAACCATGGCCATTCGCAGCAGCGAGTGCACGTAGGAAGTGTTACCACCCATTACATCCTTTGCAGATGCCGGGGAGCCCAGACCTCACCAGGGCATCTCATCAGACTGCATCTCATGCTTGCTTTCTTCTCCACCAGCCTTCTTCCAGATTTGCCTCCTTCTCACCTGTTTCCCACCAACAGATTTCCCCAAATCCGGTAGGAGGCAAGGCTATGGACGTGCCCACCCTGCTGCACCAGCACTGGCCAGGAGGGGCTGCAGGGGCCAATGCACGCCTGGGAGAGCACAGCTCAAACTACTCCTTCCTCGAGGTGGCACTAAACCATTCTTTTTTTGGCCTTTTCTAAAGCACAGTTATTGATTGAGAAAAAATAAAAGAGAACTTGACTTTTCTAGGTCTTGGAAAAAAATAACTACAGGAGGAAATGAGGCAGGCAGGCGGTTTTGCTGGGGTAGGGCTCCCTGCCTCTCATCAGGGCCTGGCATGGGAGCAGAGTGGTCGGCGGGCCCTAGGTGTGCTGTCCCAGCCCCGTGGCAATGCAGCAGCGTGCTGAAACACAAGCAGGGGCTGAATGTGCTCCCCACAGGAAGATGCAGAGTGTAATACATGGTGAAGGCATGGCCCTGGTAAGCCCAGCCGGTAGGCTGAAGCATCACACCCATGCCTATCTGATCGAGCCATCCCTGACAGAGAGGAGAGAGGAAAAGATGCTCGCAGCAAATGGTCTTTTGCAGGCATGCCAGCTGTTTCACAGCTTGTTGGCAGGAGCCACGAGTCGTACTGCAGCCTTGTCACTCTCCACCCCTTTCCTGCAGCTCCCTTCCCTCACGGACCACCTCCACCAAGCAGCTCAGCAAGGCTTGTGGCAGCCCCACAACTGCAGGGCGCCACTCTCCTGCTCCGTTTTCCTCTTGCCTTCTGCCTATCGGCATCTTTTCTGGGCCACCTTTAAGCAAGGGCGAAGAAGAAAAGGAAAGGATCCACAGCCACTGGATGCTGTATAGTCTTTTGCTGCTCATTAAGGGCACAGCAATGGAAATGGGTAGCAGCTGTGGCTCTTCAGCCCTTCCCATCAGCTTGCTGAGGCTTACTCCCCGCTTTTACACCATTGATTGGTTTGAAAAAAAATGTTTATCACAAAGGCCTTCATTTAATTTAACTATCCACAGAGGCCTCAGATAACATGCTTCACAGGTCCCGTTCTCAGACTCATAATGATCAGCTCAATCCCCTGCAGCCTCAAATCCCTTATTTAACAAGCACCTTTGGATCCGAGTACAACATTACGCAGCTGACAAAGCAGCAATTAAAGAGAAATATTGTTAAAAGGTAGGGACGGTGAGAGAAAAAACAGCGACACAGTCGCCAGAACCCCGTGTTACCTAAGGACACTGGAGAAGTACGGATGATCCAGCCTCTTCACCACTTAATGTGAATAAACAGCTTACGAGTGGGAGAGGCTGGAAGGGGAGCAGCCTCCTTCCCTGTCACCGGAGAAGACATGTGATGATCACCGAGTACAAGAAAAGCTCCCGTTTGTGAAATCAGTGGCAGGCAGGAGCCCGCTTCTCTGCCTGCAGCTTTCTAATGATGACGCTGAGCCCCCTGCTCAGAGCACCTTTCCCCACGCCATCACACATAACCCTCATGATGTAGGTATGCAATTGGGTTAAAAGACGAGAGCTTTCCGACACCTTATTCATGCAGATGCCCCTGGTTTGGGATGTGTGACCAAGGCCCCGATGCTTGTGTTTTCTGAAAAGCGAGCCTGAACCTAACCCGGAGCCCTCTGCCTTTCCCAGAGCCACACGGACAGGCCCTGCTGCCCTCAGAAACACCAGACGCAGACCACACAGAGAGGAGAAGGACCTTCAGAAAACACTTCACAAAGTCCTCAAAGAAGTCTCAAGAAGACTTGAGAAGGGCTCCTCTCCCCGATGGGAGGTTTCTGTAGCAGGCATGGGCCTGCAGCTAAGCCCTGGGCTGCCCTCGAGGCCTCATCCCCAGCAACACCGGCACCGTGTGGCGTGTCTGCCTGCTGCCGGGTGGTGTGTGAGCAGTGGGGTGAGGGCAGACCCCTGGACGGCAGGGCTGACCCACCTTACCCTTTATACCATCACAAAGTGGCCTGTGTTGTTTAAATCGTGGCACTGACCGCTGGGTTGGTCCCTGGCCGGCTGCAGCTAGGGCAGGCTGCAAAATGAACAGCACGGTCCCGACCTCACTTTTCTGCTAGTAGAGCCCAACCAAGAAGCAAAAGGGAAACGAAAAAAAAAAAAAAAGACAATTAAAAAAAAAAAAAAAAACAAACAAACAAACAAAAAAACTAGGGCAGAAAAAGTACAGCAGAGTACAACCTTTTCCCTCAGGTGGGCAAGGGACCGACTCTTCCCCTGCTAAGTGCTACCACCCAGCCCTGCCAAAATGCTGGCTGCACACACGGCCTCAGAGCTACCATAAAGCTCTCCACCTTGCCACTGCTGAAGCCATCTGCACTGCTGTCCCTAGACAGTCTGGTGGTTTCCTTACGAAGGATTGTCTTACAAGGGCTAGGCAATGGAGAAGGGCTTTTACCAGTTCAGCAAAACATTTTTATTGCCTCAGTTTCATAATCCATTTTTTTTCTCAACAAAAATCGACCTGGCAGAGGATCCAAATGACAGCTGAAGGATAGTTTCGAAGTAAGTCACTGTCCTTATAATAAAAACAAATTGAGAAGATGCATATGCTAAGGGGCTTGTGAAGAACAAAGCTCTTCCAGGAAGGGTTTGCAATTGGCAGACTGGGTTTTATTGCAGTGAGCACAACAGGAGCGCGGCCGGGTCAGCTCCTCCCCAGGAGCACAGCCCCTCTTGAAGCTGGCATCAGCCACCACAGCTCCCATAAACAAACTTATCGCATGTTTCAAAGTAAACCAGGAGGGAAACAGGCCAGGAAATTATCCAATCTGGTTTTGAATGAGCGCTTCAAGCGACAGAGACCTCGGGAGTCCCATAGTTACCACTGCTAGGAGACGATCCCCAGCTAAGAAAGGAATAAAAAGACCCACCCAAGTAGGAAAGGGCTGCAAAGCTAAGGAGCTAGGAGAGGCCATGAAAGAAAATACGTTATTAAAAAAAAATAATCAAAGCAAGAACACCAAAGGAGAAAGAAATAAGTCTCCAGGATTAGCAGGGAGAAGTACAGATTTAAGAGAGATCCATTGTGGGAGTACAGCTTTATAAAAGCTTACAACACAACGACCTTTAAAAATAGCTTTATTTCTATTGCCAAAGCAGCACCACAACCTGCATCAAATGAAGTTACAATCCTTCAAGAAGCTGAATGCCCTGACTTTAATGGGATTTCATGGTGCTCAGTAACTTGCAGGATTAGGTCCCTGTCACCCAGCGCCAAGTTGTCCAGGAAATCACAAACAACAGTAAAAACAACCCTGCAGAGTTACGTCATGCACGGTCTTTTACACATATGCATCTGGATCAGCTGTAATAACGACGACAACATCCAATACCCCAGACTGGAATTACTACAGTGATGAGGGTACTGAACGTGTTGGAGAAATGCATCATTTTCCCTGGCTGTGTCCTGTGAGATTACAGCAGACAAGCAGGCTCTTTGGCGTGCATTTTGGGGTAGCTGGTTACCCTTTTTTCAGTGACTGTGTGTGGCTTATTAGTTCTGAAAACAAGAGGTCAATTTACCTCCTATCCCAATCTCCTATCCCATCCTATCCTATCCACATCTCTCCATCACTATCCACAAAGCCCACAAGCCCACAGCATCATCTACTCCGAACTGCTGCGCTGGGGCCAGGCGATGAAGTTCCAGCTACTTCCCTTGTGCCTTACGCCTTGTTCACGCTTAAACACATTTTTAAACCTACACTCCTGGACTGTCAGCTTTTCAGGAGGAAAGGCCTGGTGCCGAGTGAGACAGGCTGCAGGGAGAGCAAGGCTGGGGCTTGGAAGAAGGAGGAGGCTACAGGCAGCCAGGGGTGGTGCAAAGATGGGATGAACCTTTGGGGAGACCGCATCCCTGCACATACAGAGGAGAGACTGAAGTTAAACCTTCACAGGCAGCCTGTGTTGACATACCCTGAGGTTTCAGCAGTTTCTTTTAGTGACTAGAGCAACTTCTAAACCATTTTTGGCAAGAACAGAGTGCTGGCACTTCAGGAGCAGGGAGATGCCATTTGAGGCATTTCCATGTGCTCCCTTCTTTCGGGGGCAGCTACCAGGAATGCTTAGCAATGTCTTTTTTCCAAAAGTAGCATCACTTTTGACTTATTTTTTTTTTCCCATATCTTAAAGCGCATGGCACTGACCACAGAGGAGAGGACTTGTCCTCCACACGTTCACCTGGATGACAAAGAAGCACCCAATTTGCACAAAACAGTGGGAAGAGATGCCAGAAAGAAGGGAACCATCCGGAGAGGGAGGATGCTGCGCTCACCTGCAAAGGGAGGTGATGTTCTGAGCATGGGTGAAAGAACAGACAAAAAAATAAAATAAAATTAGGAGTGGTTTGCAATAGGAAAGACCCTGCTGGTTTCCCCGGTCTGGTAGCAGGTCTGCAGGTCTGGTAGCCTGCCAGTCCCTGCACAAGGGACTTGAGACCAGAACTGAAAGGGATGCTTGTAGGTCAGGTTTGATCCTAAAGAGCCTGTGGGAGGGTGAACAAAGACGGGGTGGGCGTCTATGTAAAAATAAGAGACCACAAGACACCTGGTTCTGAGCGCTGCTACAAACCCATTCCTTTCAACGCCATGAATAGCACGCCAGGCTTCACAGAAACAAAAACGAGCAGCAAGGCTCTTCCTCTCTCAGACAATAAAACAGAATAGTAAAACAGAAGCAAAGACTGACTCAATTAGCCTAAGATCTTTTTGATAAAGGTTACTCAAATAATCCACGTACGGAAGCTCTCTGCATCTACAACATTTCTGCACCGTTATTTGTAATAATGTGACACCTCAGCTTGCAGAAGGTGCCACACTGGATACTAATAGCACACTTATTATTAGATTTTCTGCATGGTTACATAAGCCTGCAAAAGGGGAAAAATGTAAATGATTCAAGAAGATATTCTTCCTGTGGTTCTCGTGAAGCCTTTAATATCTGAAGATTGAAGAAGATCCCTCCTGGCAAGAAACAATCAATTTTTATGCTTCATTAAAAGAGTTCTTTTAGTACTTTTAAGAAAATGCTTAAAGGCAAGTCAAGCGAGGAATGTATATATTTTTCAATCTAAACATTTTGTGCTAAATTTTCCTCTCAGATCTTCCAAGCTCTTCTCCTAAAATAAAACTAAGCTGTGCATGCAACTTTGCATTTATTTATTGCTTGTAAGCAGCGATCTGATGGCATTTCATCCTGTTTCAACCTCCCTGTGTGAGTGGGCACGGATTTCGAAAAGGACCCCTGCTCTTTCCCCGTTAAATGCAAATGGTGTGTAGCAAACTTACTTTTTGGAGGACTCAGCACTCCTGCCCTCATGCATATGGAACGGCCTCCCAGCCCTCGGCAAGCCTCTGGCAGCAGCAGGGAGCTAGCTGGACACCACCAGCACGCCACCAGCTCCTCTGACCCACCTCCAGACCACCGAGACCGCCTGAGAGCTGTCTCACCTTGTCTCTGGTGGGGAGAGGTGCTACTGCCACCACTCGTATCTGAATAGACTCAAGGCCTTCTGAGATGCACACTGAAGGGGGGAGCTGCAGGGCGCTGAATCGCCGGACCCTCGTCCATTGAAAAAAAAGACCTACTGCAAAATTGCTAAGCCTGTGGGCTAAGGGTTGTCTCTCTGTAACTCTGTGAACATGCTGTTCTGAAGAAAGCCTCTTCCATCCCTCCAGCTCCATGGAGGCACCGTCAGTGCAGCAGTGAGGGCCAGCCCTGCACCAGCATCGGCGCCTATCTGCACCCCTGCTCAGCCCATCGCTGAACACGGACTTGGTGAGGACCAGTACCTTGAACCTCGTATTCTTAAACTAGGCTTCTAAATCCATTTTTAGGAACTTAAAAAAAACGCCTGCTTTACAGACAGGCTGGGCAGCTGCATCGCCTTTTTACCTACACAGAAGGCACAGTTGCTCAGCACCTTTGAGGCTCAGGCCAGCTTTACTGAGGTGACTGACTTTGGTGTCCTAGAGAAGAGCAAAGTACGATTCTCATCCTTTGCACAGGGTCACGCTTTTTTACCTACAAGCAGTAAAGCTGCCTGTATTAGCGAACACAAAACCTGAAGCAGCGTTCCTGGAGTCACTTGTACCACCGGCATCCCACATCTGAGTAACTCCATTCAGATGTAAATGAGATGCATTGCAATTTCGGGATTATTTACTACATTTGTTTAGTACAATCACCTTGCAAGTAGGCTTTAAGCACTTTGTTTGCAAAAAGCTGCAAGAATTGCCCACGGGAAAGTGGATTTTAATGTGCAGCATTTTATTTTCTGGAGAAACAGAAAAACCTGAATACAAAAAAGAAAAAAAAAAAGATAAAAATCATATGATAAAAACCTTGAAGCAAGGTAAGAGCCCCTTTTGAAAAGGCAGCTCTCCAACTAGAAAGAATACGCTTGCTTGCTTTCAATGCAGGTGGAAGCTACCTGCACTCACCGGGGGAGAGGAAACGAGAGCAAAGAAAAAAGGACAGAACCCATCCAAAATATCTCGACAAACTTATTACAACTAGATTGAATTTGTAAGCAGGTTATTATATTAATTATTTACGGTCTTGCCTTAAGAGGAGGAAGGTTTTTGTGTGTGTGTGCACATTTGGCTTTTTTATACATTTGTAACTGCTGATATAAAAGAATTTTGTTCTGTGCCTTAGAAGAAAGGAGCTGAATCTGCCTTCATTTACACTGATCTAACTCTTAAAATTCAACAGTTACATTGCTGTAAAATCACTATTATCGAGGGGAAGAGTATTCTAAAATTATCCTTTAGGCGGAGAGCACCAAGTCTGAAATGCTCAGGGCTTTCAACACTGTTTTATCAGCGCTGTGATCTCGGCATCGCTGGTAATTCAGCCGCCGAATGTATGAAAGGGAGCTTTGTGCTGGGTACGCACCAGGCCATGTAAGGCTTCCAGCTTCTCGACTGGCCAGCAGGGATGTTGCTCTTAGTAACACGGCAAGATTGATTAGGTACAATAACAAAAAAAAAAAAAAAGGCATTTAGGAAGGCAGCAGCAGAATAAAGTTCCTCCCCTATGAAAGACGCTACCGTGCGGGTGAAAAATGCCAACTTGTCCAAGAAGGCAAAGTGATCAAATATTGCAGGGACTGAGCTAAAAGCACCTTCAGAGACCTGCCTGTAACGGGAAAATCCTCACCCTGGCCTGGCCCAGGAGGAACGCAGTGTGATAGCTCTGGTGGATCACGCACGGACCCGCAGGCCTGTGAAAGCCCTAGGAGCTCCTTCCCAGGGTGGAAGGAAGGGGCTGGGACGAGGCTTCTGTGGGCTGTCCCATCCCAAAAACCTCCGCAGCAGGTAAGGACTGCGCTCCAAACCTGATGTGGATCCAGGCCTGACTCCTGTGGATCTTCCTGAGTCCTCGCTGGATGGGGATGGCTTTTAGCTGCCCTCCTGCCAGACCTCATTGCTCCATGATGCTTGCATGGGGTTTGGATGAAATTTCGGGCTGGGTAACCCCTCTCTGCTCCATGGGCTTTTCCCCTTCGTCTGTATTCCTCATCTACGTGCCTGTTTCTTAGCGCCGATGGAGCTGCCCACGAATCCACACGGGAATTGCAGACACCAAGACAGGCAGATCAGACCAGCTTTCCTGCAGGTCCCCTCAGAGACGAGCCCAGCGCTGTGAAGTTTGCAGAGCTGCTTTAAATATCCTCCTGATTCCGAACACAGCTTGGCTCGGCGAGGTGGTATATACACATTACTCTGTATACTGCGGATGTGTGAACATATGTTTGATAGCTAGCTCCCTCTATTCCGACACACGAAGAGCGAGTACACCCTTGTTCTTTTCAAACCTTGCTGCTGCTGCTGACTGCAGCAGTGCTTCCCTCTGCCCCCTGCTCCCCCAGGAAGGCTGGTCGCCAGCCAGCATGGGGAACTTGGCAGCTGGCTCCCGAGCAGAGCCACGATGCTGCGAGCATCAGCCAGAGGGGGCTGCGAGAGTGTGTGTTGTGCGCGGCTGCCTCCAAGGGCTGCGCCTGCCTACTGTGCTAGAGGCTTTTCTCGCTTGCGTAAATCATTTCTTGAAATAATAACGCTTAAAATAGTTCAGCAAGTCTCCAGGTTTCTCACTTTTTTTTTTTTTTTTTTAATGCCTGCAGAATTATGCATCCGGGATGGGACGCCCAGAGCGGCACGGCGGCTGATACCTGGTGTCTGCCGCCGCGGGCAAGGGGATCCCGGGGACACCAAACTCACCGGGATGGGGTCGCGTGTTCGCTCGCCAAACCACCCTCGCCTCAGGTTGGCTCCGTCCTTCGGCGCTTTCTTATCCGCCTGGGTGCTTGCAGCGAAGAAAGGGGCCAGACTTCTCGGGATAATGCATTTGACGGTGATAAAAATGTTTCCATGGAGCTTTACAGCAAAACAAGAATTGCTGCCCTTTATCTGATGTGCACACATTTCATACTTGCAATATGTCTAAAGTGATTTTATGACTAAATCCTGGGAAAAATGCAAAGAATGCTTGGCTAGAAGCATACTTTTCCAGTAAAAACACAACATGGCTTATTAACTGCGGCACTTGGAGGAGGCTATTCAACATGAAGTGCATTTTTTTAGCTCAAGACCGAAAACATGTGTTTGGCTATACGTTTTCTTTGGCTCCGGGCACCAATTTGACTGACTACATTAGAGGGGTCTCTGAGCCCTTTTAGCCCACGTTAGCTGCAGTACAAATGAAGCGGTGTTCTGCTAAACATGCCCGGGTACTGCAGCTGAAGGCAAGGTTAAAACCTCCCGACTTTTTCGGAATATATTAAGCAGAAATAATGGCAACAAAAAGCTCCATTAGGTACCTCGTTAGGGTTTTTTGCAGTTGCCGATCCCGC
Source organism: Aythya fuligula (assembly GCF_009819795.1). Classification (NCBI taxonomy): domain Eukaryota; kingdom Metazoa; phylum Chordata; class Aves; order Anseriformes; family Anatidae; genus Aythya; species Aythya fuligula. The sequence continues at coordinate 53,165,322 of NC_045560.1, forward strand.
AACCTTGTTATGGCAACACTTTCCCAAGTCACTGCAAGAAATGTTAATTGTGGCGATGGCGGGGTGGGGACGGCACACAATGAGCTGCAGGAGAAGTACTATTAGTGTTACCCTGAGAACAGATTCTGCCATTCCCATTCTATCTTTGAACGCTGGTGGGCGTAGGGTGATGTGACTCCGAATGATGTCAGATTACCCAGCCTACATTTTTCTTGGAAAGAAGCTCCTTCCTCCACTCCTCGAGCAGGAGGGCTTGGAAATGCCGTGTTTAGGAGAGCCGAGCTGCATCGGGCTCCGAGGACGTCCCTGGAGTCTCTGCAACTGGACGAGGCAAAGGCGAGCGCTTCTCCAGTACCTGGAAACACCCGAGTGTGCTCGCTTGGGCTTGTGAAGCTGTGAGAGCCGATAACAAGGGCTGGTTTTCTGGACTAATCCCCAGGAAGCAGGATTTCACTCCCAGGAGTGGGCTGGACTCCAGACAATCTCGGGCACATTTGTAAGCGGGTCATAATGTCACTCCTCTGCTCTGCCATTAAAATACTAATTGTGAAAGCTTTTGTCTCTAATCTGCATCTAACAAACCGGCAACGCTGCACAAAGGGGAAGAGTGAAACTCAGTCCAACACGCCTAAAGGGTACGCGATCTCCGTGGCATGCAGCTACTACACACGAAACTGCCCAAGATTGAGCTTGTCAGGAAACGCAATCAAATACTGGGTTTTGCTATGAACCAGCAGTGGGATTGCGCTTCTCTGCTCCCCTCCACTGCACCATGAAAAGCTGTGCGATGGACTCGTGCCTAGGGTGCTGGGGCCAGCCCCGGGCACATGGGTCTGGGTTGGAAAGACTGCACCGGGCAGTAAAACCGTGCCAGGCAGTAACCCTGTGCACTGCTAAACGCAGAGAGAGAGCAAATTTCCACCCCGACAGACAGACACACACTGCAGGACAGGTGGCCAAACCATGAGGATTAGTCAGCTTACGTTTGAGCCAAAGACAAAATATTTGAAATCCCATTCAGGGGCACAGCACACTCCCTCCTCTCACTTTTCCTAACCCCACAGCTAGCTCGTGCTTGCTGGCAGATTTTTTCTGACTGCATTTTGTTGTGCTGTCTCGCCTGGGGAGGCAGAGAGATGCTGTCTGGTCCAGTTGAGCCCCCCACGACACACCAAGACACGGCCACTTCTCCCCTCTCTCCTGTACCGGGGAGCAGCTCCACTCAAAGCACGAGAAATCACCTGGCAGCAAACCCAGGATCAGGCCCAGGAAGCAAACCTGCCCTAAACACTGCTTGTTTCCTCTGCCGGTGGACTCGTGCAGGACAGAGCAGGGGTAAACACCAATGATCACCTGCATGTGTGCAAAAATCACTTGCATGGTGCTGCTCTCCTCTTGAAACCATGTCAAGCGGGCTCCGGCAATGCAGAAAGGAGAGCAGAGATGCCAGAGCTAAAAGACTGGGCCTACATTAATCACCTCACCTCCAGCTTTTCCAACGCTGAAAAAAACAGCCTCTCAAAGTGACAAAAGGAGCTGCACAAGCCATGTTGAGAAGCATTTGTTTCTTTCCTGGAAGGCTGTGCTCGCTCTAAGTACAGGATCTTTCTCTTGGTTAAGGCAAGCAAGGAAAAAATGCCACATCTGAAACCCAGGAGTTTTTACCGCTTTTAGTGTCTTTCCAATGTGCACTGAAGCTTTAAAAATTAACTCTGAAACTCTTTGAGAAATGGGAAAGAAATGAAAAATAATTTTTCAAGGTTGACAGTTCTTCCCGCACATGCACACCCTTTTGCAGCCATGGACACACACCTCACATGCGCTAACTTTTCTACCAGAAAAGTCGTGCACACAGAACGGGGCAAGAAGTTGGTCCCCAGGTCTGTGCACTAATCCCGGGAGAGCTGCTGGGAGGTGGCAGCACAGCAGAGAGGACAGAGCAGCCACGAGTATTCAGCTGTGCCAGGAAATAAAGGACAACTCCTCAGCTCTTCTCACAGATCTGAACATTTAAACGTGAGGGGAAAGTAAGAGTAACACCCTCTCCTCTGAGGTGAGCCTGCTGGTAATTGCAGCCGTGTTACCGTGTGCAAGAGGAAAAAGACAGTCTGTGACACACTGAAACGTGTATTTTTGCTCATCACAAGACTGGCGCGTGGGGTTTTCCCTCTGCCGAATAACCCCACTCCTCGCCATCATCCTCTGGCTTCGTACATTTCTGCCTGCTTCTCCTCTAGCCTTTGGGTGGCTGCTCTTTCCTCCTGACACACAGCCACTGCCGAGCTGTTTATATCTCCTCCGGGATGCTGGTCTCACACTTGGCACAGCTCACGAGTCCTCATCTGTGTCGGTGTCCCATGTAGCTCCACCAGGCTCACTGATACGCCCTCCACAAACGTCAGGCCGAGCTCTGTGTTGCCTGTTGCTCACTTCCTCTGCCTCGCAAATCTGCACGGGAATCTGCAAGAGACTGTTCTGCTGACCCGCTGCACTTTTTCTGGTGCTTCTTAATTTTTCTGTGTTTACCCTGAGCTGCAAAACAGCACTTTGCACATGACAGTTCGTGGTGAAACACGGGCAGTTCTTCTCCAAGCACCTTCCCTGCTCCTTTATTCCTCTCTATTTTCAGCAACTTTCAGCTGAGAACAATGTCTGACTGACAGCTCTGAGTATTTCAGAGTATTTCAGGGAGGGGAGCCAAGCACAACTCCCTTCCTCTATTAAAAGCTCAGGCAAGCTCCATGCTGTAAGAAACTGCATCCCCTTTCATCCTGCGTTACTCACTGAAAAGTCCCCGTTCACCAAAACGATGCATGGGGCAGGTACCAGACAAAAACCTACCCACACAAATCCCATCGAAGGACCAGGGCTCAAACCCCTGAGCTAGAGGGACAATTCACACTGGTGAAGGGGGTGCTCTCCATTTCCATACCTCTGCAGAGGATGAAGAGAAGCCAGCATGAGCATTTAGGCTTTGGCAAAGGAGCTGCAGGAAACACGAACACCTCTGCTGCTGACAAGAGCCTGGTGGAGCCCTCTGATCATCCTCGTGGCCCTCCTCTGGCCCTGCTCTCACAGGTCCGTGTCCTTCTCGTGCTTATGCTCAGTTAGTTCACCGAAGGCTGGGGGAGACAGCTATTTCACAGGTTATTCCTTTAGGTTCTAGCTGTAACAACAAGACGGGTCATTTTAAAAGCTATCCCAGAATTTAAACCTAACAAGACTATTTACAGAAAAGCTCTGAGTTATCAAAAGGATTGCATTATCTGAAGAATTTAACAGGAACACGGCTCCAGTCGGTATCCCTTTTTGCAATTCAGCTTAATCTCGACTGTTATTATGAATTCAGAAAGCAAACCTCACAAACACGGCTGAAAAAAATCACTGCTCTCCTCCCAGATCTGAAACGTGCGCTTTCCTTCAATAGGTTCAAAACCATTTCTGAGCCACTTTTGTTTTCCATTAGTGTACACTCAGGAAGGCACGACGCTACCTGAGAGCTGACCACGGCTGCTCCTTCAAACCCGGCATGCAGACAATGGGAACAAAGGCACGCTAAAAAGCAGAAGCACATTTCATTATTTACAAGCGTTACTCAGCGTCGGCACAAGCTGATAAAAAACGAGTAAATCAGGCAACCAAACCCCAGTGTACTACTAGGGGGTAAAATCAACCTTTAAAACTTTGATGTTCAGGCCAAGCCCTACTTTTGGGGTCGGTAAAAGCCGTCCACCAGCCAGCAGCAGGCTGAGATGTGCGTGGTGACCAAGTGCTACTTCAGCTCATCAACATCCATCACACAAATTGATTAAATATAGTCTGCATCAGTCATTTAATGTTGGCGAAATAAAGCCATTGTAATGGAATAGAGTTTGCAGGATCAATACTTCCTGCTAAGGAAATAAATGCTTTGACAACACCTCGACATCTATTGCTCTCCAGTCCCCTGTCCATGTCCTGATATTCAGGTGGCAGCAGGAAGGTGTTAACCTCGATTTTCAGTGGCTCTGAAAACCATCTAAAACCCAGCTGGGACATCTAAGCCATGCAAAACCCCACTCCAGCTTCCCATGCAAGACAGTCTGGTCTGCACACCGTGATGGAGCCTGGCACCAGGGCGCCCGCAGGGGAGTGTGTGCGCCTGGTCTCCTCCATCCCCAGTGCAAAGCATCAGCAGATGCAGGTCCTGGGAGCTCTGTGTGAACGGCTGTGCCAGCAGCCCACAGTTTCTCCTCGGATGCTGAGAGCATCCCTATCGGCCTGCTCCAAGTCGGGCATGAAGAGTTTACCACCAGGTAGTTTTACAGGATGATAACTCGTGCTCTCTTTTGCAACAGTTCACCACAGCAAGTCGCAGGGCAAAAACCTGAGCAGCGAGGGATTTTTGCTTTCCGTGAGGAAACCCCTATTCAAATGCATGCTAAAATACAGCTCGCAGAAATCCCCATGCCATTTCCAGCCGCTGTCGGTGTTTGTACCTCCCACAGACAGCACAGCACGAGGGGAAGATCACCTGGAAGGTGATGCTCGGGTCCCCTCCTGGCCATCCCCTGGGGCGCCGTGCCTCTGTTGGGGCTCGTTTACATGACTCAAGCGATGCAGCTTCAGCCCCAATCTAGCAGATCTCCTCGCTAGCTGGAAGTGCTTTTGGATTTCAGCCCGCGCTTTCTGGGCTCGGTTTTATCCCATAGTCACACTGCCTGGACCACCCAAAACAGTTCCTCTCCAGGCTTGGATATTTATACCCCTTGAGTACAGGGCTGGTAGTTTTACCACCGCGCTCTTCCTTCGTGCTCTGCTCTCTCATTCAGACACACCATTCGTCTTTAATTCTCAATATTTTTTCTCTTCTCTAATCCATCAATTACTTTTCCTGCAGCTGTCTGAATTCTCTGAAATTTGCCCAAGTCTTTGCAGTAACGACAGACTCACACACACATGAACTTTGTGTCTCCTAAAACTCTGACTGACACAGACACGGACCAACACGCACATACCCAGAAGCACGCCAGACGTTTTCCAAATTCATTCTTTTTATAGAAAGAGCTTAGCTTCTCTCCGGCAGGAAGTAAAAGGCATTTGTCTTTTGAAGTCCCCTAACAGCAGTGGAAAGGTAACACACTGTACTTGTTTCAGATAAGAAATGGGCTCCCAGCTGCTTTCCACTAGTGCTCGCTCCGTCTCGCAGAAGCAATGTATTTATTGATGCCTTCCTCTTCCAGGTCTCTAAGGAAGCTCATGTGGAAATTTCGTGTTCTGGTTTCCAGAAACCGTTCAACTTGCCTTCAGAAATGGTTCAGTGAGCTGCTTAAGGATCTACCTGCCCCTCATGCTCTCCTTCAGCTTCTTTTTTCTCCTTTTTTCTATGAAAAATGGGTAGGCAGATGGCTCACAGATATGAATAAGGAAAGATGTAAGTAAGGAAGCCTCATTCACCGCTGGTCCTCTCTAGCATTTTGTAAGTTCAGATTGCAGCTGGATGACAAAATAGGGCCCAGAAGGATGCGACCCTACCCCAGGGTAAAACTTCTGCCACCCTGATGTGGAATTGCATCCTTGCTCCACCACAGACTGGGGGATGATCTTGGGCAAGCGTATCACCGGTCTCTGTGCAGCAGCCACCTTTTCCCAAAATTGTAGAGGCTCTCCTGTACAATGTATACTCTACATGTTAAACCCTTAACACTTTAAAGACTAAAAGGTAATCAGTGACTACCAACTATTGTGGAAGATTAACTTCCCAGCTGCAGTTTGGGGTCAGATATATAATAAGGACCTTGATTTTGCAGACAGATAAATACATGCAACCTCAAGTTCTATTTAACTGCAGCAAGAACAGCAAAAAATGGGGGAAAAGAGCACGTGGCACATCCAAATGCACTTTATACCGAAAACGTGTCCACTGCAAGGCAGGGCAGAGGAAAAAAAAAAACTTTGCAGGTTGATGCCACTTCCCCCCAGGCAAGTTCTCTGCTCTAGCAAGACGACTGTGAATATCTAGCATCAGAAGTAAATGTCCTAGTAAATGTCCAGGGCAGTTTCATAGCAACAGAGTTGTAAAAAAAATAAATAGAAAAGGCAGGCATGCTCAAATAGCCACTGAAAACCTTACTACTTATTTCACTTTCCTAGTCTATTTGTACGCTCACAATATCCAAGAGGCATTTTTATCCAGAAGTTAAAAGAAGTCAACCAAAACTCTTCTTCGCTTGCTCGTTTCATACCAACAAAGCATGTACATGCAAATATCTTGAGCATAAAGAGAAACTCTTAAAGTCATTATGACATTATTTGTACCCTGAAGCGAGTCATAATTTGTATGCACCCTGCCAAGTACTTTCTGTCAAAGCTAAAGTAATTATTAGGAAGTATGAAAGCAGGTGTCACTTCTGGCAAGTTGTAAGATGGCTTCATATTCTCAGTTGCAATAGGATAAAAATGATCCCTAAAAAGAGCATAGCAGGCTATTACTTTACATCCAGTATGTATGTGAAACATAACAGTTGCTGCTTGTACTTTTTTCTTTTTTTTTTTCCTCCCTGGTATTTTAATTAAAGATTCAAGCAACTAAAAGACAAAACCTAAAAATATGTGCAAAATCCATCCCATTTTGCATAATTTCTATTTAGTTTCATAACCAACTGTCAAGCCATCTGACCCTCATTTGCATGTGCTATAAGGCAGGCAGCCGAGCTCGCTGGCACCGCAGAGAAACCCGGCCCCTGGCCCCGCTCACTCCCACACGCCAACCTCCGGGCTCCTCGGAGGAATCTGTGCTTGCAGCGCTCCGGGACAGAGGGGCCACCGATTGTTATGATTACGGGGCCAAAATGTTCCAACTTGGGTGCCTAAATTTAAACACCAAACTCCATGTTTAGGCATCCGAACGAGCAGCTAGTGTTTCAAAGGTGCTGGGCACCCAGCATCTCCCATTTGTTTCTGCCAAAGTTGCCAAAAAGAACATCTGCTTTTAATTAATTCTCTGAGAGCTGCAGGTACACGGGACCTTTGAAAACCATCCCGCTTACTTCAGTCCCTAAATATAAATCCAGGTGCCTACCTCTAGGCGGTCGACTTTTAAAATGCTGAAAAGGAATAAAATAGTCTTATTAAATACACACACACACACACACACAAGTATATATATTACACATACGGATATATCCAAGGCCTTTGGATTCTCGTTCCATACTCAACTCATGACGTGATGTAGAAGAAAGCAGATCTGAATTTGTCAGAAAGCAGCACTTCATGCTGCGACTGGAATACCTACGTTGCTAACAATTAACCTAATTGTAGTAAGGAAATGCATTCAGGGAAACTTTCTTCAAAAGTTGCTCCTCTTCCTTGGAAAAGCAACCAACTAAACTAACCCCCAGAGAGTTTAGGGAAACTGAGAATTTACTAGTGTATTTATTATGCGAGTTTATTTTATTTTTCTCTCATTCAGCCAGACACCCACATTCTTGACAGTGTAGAGCTTGAAAAGATTATTTTTTAAATTTAAAAGCTACAAACAGGAGAAAAACACAGGCTACCACCTGCCTCTGCAAATCTTGCCAGTGTGCATTCGTGCCTCTGTGAACGATGCAACCGCCTAACCCATAAAGAGTAATACTCAAACACAGGGGCAATATCCCACCCTACAACAGGGCACAGGCTCAAAAGGCAACATGACAACGCACGTCTGCACGTACGTAAAATGCTGTCCTGAACCAGGGATGCCATGCTGTGAGATGGAGAGAGGCTGATTCATCCCAGGGCTCAGGAAAGGAGTGCTACCTGCTGTGGCAATGGGAAGTCACTGCTGTGGGGCTGCCCTATTCCCATCTGGGGCTTGCCAGGTAAGTGCAAGCTCCTCTGCATGTATGTTGTCCATGTGCAGAATCATATCTAGGCTTTAGAGTTATAAAAAAATGCACAAACCAGGCCTACAGTTTCCACCCGTGCAGGGCAAAGGCTGGTATTTCCGCACCTAAACCCACAGAGTTTCACACACTGCATTAGGGCTCCAACCGAGCCACCAGAGGCAGAAAAACCTCAGGACAAAGGCAAAAATATTATCACCACTGTTATTACTGTTATTTTCTTTCTTTCTTTCTTTCTTTTTTTTTTTTTTAAAGCCTCAGATTCCAAGTAGGCAAAACCTCTAGGCCAGAAAATGAAAAGATATATATGCCTGGGGAAAACCAGAAGCTTATTTATGGCAGTTCTACATTAGGGTCATGCAACAAGAGATAGGCCCAGTCCTGCTACCTCTCCAGGAAGGTCTGGCTCCGACCAGGACCAGGACCAGGACCAGGTCCATGGCCACCCCTGGCCCTGCCCTGCCTGCAGCATCACCAAGAAGCTGCACTTCACTTCGCCATGCCACCCGTTCCCCTTTGCTGTCATTCCCAAATTTCTCCCACCACAAGCAGGGACGGAAAGGTGATGTGGCTGGAGGGAAAGCTGACTGGGACACGGCAGGGGCTGTGGTACCTGAGTGGTGCACCCAGCAAATGGCCCCACTGCCACTACATTCCTCTGGAGGGGGCCAGAAAGTACACCACTGCTGGTTTTCCTTTGGTGCTCCCAAACTGAGCAAAAAAAAAAAAAAGAAGCAGAGCAGGGAATGTCACCGCATGTTTGTTTGTCATAAATTATGCTTGGGAGGGCATTGGGCACAGCAAGCCATCACTGATCAGAGCTGGTTTTGAGCTTCATGATGAGGGTTAGCTGGACTCCTCCTCTCCACCCTCATCCTGACTTCATCAAACAGTCTCCTTGCATTGCTCTGGTTATCTCTTGGAAGGGGAAATGTTTTCCTTTCAGTGCACAGGACAATATGGTCCTTTAAGACCTAGCAGGAAAGTCTCTACCCCAAACAAATGTGCTTCTGGTGAGAAACCCGGAGGTGCTGAGTGCTCAGATGAAGCAGGCAAGCCCACACGTGTGTGCAAATCTCCTGGGCCCTGCCTCAGAGAGAAAACATGGTGGGGGCTCCTGTGCCACGCTGGGATGCACAAATGCAAACCTGTGTGCTGTGGGGCATGGCAGCTCCTGGCTGTTGTGATTTTGTCAGGGAGAGGGCAGGACCCTGACAAAGTCCCCAGTGGTTTTGTCAGTGGAAATTCAGGCACTTCCGAAAAGCGATGCCCCATCAGCCGTGTCAGGGCCTGAGGTGGCTGAAGAGGCCCTGCTGCCAGAAGGCACGGCACACAGACACAACAGCGACGCCATTTGGGCCGCCCCTTGTGCCACAGGCTGCTGCTGAAGGGCCGGCTTCGTGCCACTGTGTCCTGCCACATGGCCATGGCCTCCAGAAACAGGCACCCTGACTTTAGGGAGCCTGAGGAACCGTGCTCCATTTTGTGTCAGTGCCGATAGGAAATCGCAGGGGGCTGCCGGCTGAACAAGAATATCTCCCTCGCCCAGGGTGTGCTGAGGCGTGCAGACTAAAATTGCAGGCACAACCCTATTTTCACTGCACCTTACTACCCTGGAAACACTCAGAGCAGCCACTTTGAAGGGGCTAATCCACCCACTGCAGTATTTCTGGTAATGACTCACAAAATCCCACACAATTCTGATAGCATTTTCTTGATAAAGCCAGCTGCCGGAGCGAAACTATACATTTGGTTCTGAAAAAAAAAAAAAAAAAAAAAAGAAATAAAAAAAAGAAGATTTTTTTTTTTTTAAAAAAAGGCAAAACCCTACTAGTTGTTGCTAGTGAAACAAGGCCAACAGGCATCAGGAGGTACCAGCACCAGCCGAAGGCTGCACAGACCCTCTGCAGACAGGGGCTGAAAGCTGGGCTCTGCGTCCTGCCACCAATAATTTGTCCTGCTGTATGTTGCGACTCACGCAGATGTTCGCATAATGTCTTGCATATGGGCAGCAAAAGGAGCATTCATTTCAAGAATGACGTGATTGTCTGTGTGGTAAGGATAGTAAGGGAAAACTTTCAACATGCGTCCAGTGATACAGCAAAAGGAGAAGCCAAACTGTTCCCAGTTGCACTCAGACAGCTTCTCATGAAGTCAGTGACAAAATTCAGACAAGATTTAATAGCAGTCTTTCTTCGTCTCATTTAAAAACCTGAATTAAATTCTACTCAAGCATCGTACGATGAGATTCAGGAGCACAAAACATACCAGAGCATCACAGCATTCACTCACCACCACAGAACATTAACTGAACTTGCTCTGAAAAAATGTTTGACTATTTATAGAGAAGCCAAGGGAAAGAAAAAAAAAAAAAAAAAAAAAAAGAAGATGCTTGCTGAGTTGTTTTTTTTTTTTCTTTCTTTTTGGCAGGCTTCACTTGAAAGCAGCCAAACTCCCTTCTGCTTCTGTAAGGCAAAGGAACAGAGCACTGGGTGTGCTGAGGTCACAGGAAGAGAGCACTTAAGCTTGTGCTTAAATTCGGGACAGCATTGTACCAGGTGTTTGGTCCTACAGCTACCAAATTCCTGCCTAAATACTGCAGAAATTCTGTTTAAATACTGCCTTAAGGAGAGATGCTTCCCTGAGGCTGTTCCTGAGCGGTCCTTGTAGGACTCCAACCCAAAGCCTACCACAGATTAGTGCCTGACATTTTGCTCACTCTGAGGGATGCAGGACCAAGGCATGGGCCAGAAGAACAGCCAGCACTTCGTTCTAGTGCTCTTCACCCCATGGGACGGAGCAGTCCCACCCCTTCTCAAGCAGAGGAGGGATGCTGGAGCAAATTCATCCTTGCGACAAGGAAAGCACATACAGAAATTTGCATTTGGACCACTTTCACAGTAGAAAAGAAAACAAATTTGGGTTGAAATAACTGGCTTGCAGGAACATGTAGCATGTGAAGGCCAATACCAATAACCTCTAACTCAATGATGTATTTTGATTTGATGATTTCAACTTAAAATGCTGAATGAATTCCTGAACACAAACAAAACGTATATGAGAATCATGCAGGTAAAGTAATTTCAGAGGTTCTAGCAACACTTACAAGGCATACGTGTCTCTCAAAAATCAAACAGATTGTAAAGGGCTCCGAGAGCGAGTTCCCACGTCATCATCCCTGTAATAGCATTACTATCACCAGACACCTCGAGTATGCTTCCACCTTTCCTCTCAGCTGGGCAAAAGAACAAGTTGGAAGAGCTGCCACTGGTTCAATGAACTCAAAGACTGCGAAACTGCACTGTCAGCTGGTTGTGACATGTCACCTCCACTCTGTTGCTCCACTGATCTGAGCACCCAGAGCACAACGACTCCGTGCTGTCTCCTTGTCCTGATGTTTTCTAAACCAAAGAGTAAAAGTCAACGCAAGACAGCAGAAGGCAGTCACTTTGGAAAGTTGAGCAGCGTCACCAAGCAAAACTGCTAACCTTATTTTGGCAAGGTGAAAGATTTGTATAACACTTCTCCCTCCTACTAAATGTATTTACTCTAAAAAATCGATTTCCTCTGTCGCTATTTATTGCTGCACGTTGCTCAGTGGTTCTGAGAAACTGCATGGAAAATCGCAGCGCTACACTTGTTAAATTGACCCTACAGGGCCGTACCACCAGTACGTGCATCATCCCAAGAGGCAAGTCTGCCAAAGTCATGCTGTGCATATCATCACTAAACCCAAGAGAAAATGCAAATTTGGCTGTATCATAGCTTATTTGCATAGCTTTCCATTGGTTTTGTACAACCTTTTCACAAAATGCCAATTTACTTCCCTTTCCTACAGCTTATTGCCAGTGTGAGATATTTACAGCTTTTATACAAGGCAGATTGAGCAGTTAAAACATTAGAAGACATAATTAAATGCATTTTGGAAATAGAACATAGCCTTTGAGATGATGACATAAGGCACAGGACTTTGGGACACAGAAGTATCAAGGCCCCGTTGCAAAGGTGCAGAACCCTCTCCCTCACACGCTCGAGAGCCGCACAGCTTTTTCTATTTTTTATCTGATCTGCAAAAGCAGAAATATTTGCTTGCAAACTATGAAGGGCCTGAATCCAGTTACTGAGTACACATTTCACTCACATTGATATCAGAATGGATGGCTGCCAGTTCAGTGTCTTGGCTGGCGTTCAAGCACGCTGATTGCTGAGCCTCCTTGGATTCTGAGCTCACCATTTAAAAAAAAAAAAAAAGAAGAACGAAAGAAAAAAAATAATCCCCGAACACAAAAAAAAACCCTCCACAAACATTTCTGAGATGCTGCTGGGCTAATTTCCTCCCTCTCCTCCACTGTAAGTTCATTCTCTGGAAATGAACACGTACAAGCAGCGTCCTCTGTCAAGGCAAGCAGCTAGGGAGTTTGGGCTTTTCTACAGGGCTGTGATACAATAAACGGCAGGTTTCTCCTGGCCAAGCGATTGCCACACGTGTAACAGCACCAGCCTTCATTCAAGTCAGCAACGGTGGCAAAGACCTGTTTATACTTTTATATCTTGAAAAAAAAAAAAGGGAAAAGAAGAAAGAAACACTTGAAATGTTCTGAGACTTCTGTCAATGCCAAGTGAGGGAGCACAGAGAGACCGTTCGCCTTACACAACCCTTTTTTTTTTCCTTCCTTATTCCTCACTACTAATGACCAAACATCAGTGGATTCAAAGGCAAGCCCAGAGCCCCTTGAAGCCCCCCTGCTCCCAAGCGCCTGCTCTCGGAGCGCGCTGCAAAGCGCCGGCACGGCGTGCAACCCCTGCTCTCCGGCATGGCAGCAGAAGCTGGGGATCAGACGCTGCAGTCGAGCCTGACAGGTGTTTGTTAACAGCCCCTACGATGCATTTGGGAAGGGCAGCCCGGGAGCGTAACATATTTTACTGTTACAGTTTAATAAGCCCAGTGCAGGCTGTATTTTCCACGACTCCAATGTAAGTCTCTAAGATCTGGATGGTGTGGCAGCGATACGCATGCAGCCCAAACCACGGCAGGGTTGGCACACACTCACACAGCACCTCCAAAACCAGTGGGCAGCTGGACCTGCTCCTGCCGGGTCCATGTGGGAACCTCTCTGCTCTTGGCAGGCTCCGTCCTCCGGGTATTGCCACCGCTCGGTGAAATCAGGTACACCTTGTCGACGGTAATTGCCTGGGCTAATTATTAGAAAATTCAATTTATGCTAATCTGCCTGAGGGGAGGGGAGCATAAAATTAACTTGACGCATTTATTTAACTTTTCACAGTGTTATTATTGTTACTTAAAATTTATGACAGCATTGTGCCCAGAGGCCTCCACCAGGGTAAGGATCCCAATGTGCTCGGGATCCCACCGTGCGTGCGCGACTGTCCTTCCAGCCAAATTTCGAGGCAAAAGCCCAGTCCCTGCACACTTTCAGGGAAGCGCTCCCCAGAGACTGGGAGCAAGGCTACAGAAATTAAAAGCCCATTAGTCTTACCAAAATGGAGCAGGGGCATTCAGCCACCGCATTCTAACACACTGGCAGCTCATACCAAAAAATCTCTCATTTGGGAAGAAAGTGTCATTTCAGTCACTTTTGGTTTTATCATTAAATACGGAGACACAAACAACCCCTCATATCTAATGTTGCCGTTTCTTGCTCCTATTTTACAAACAGGATCATCATCATCATCCACTGAATGCAAAAGCATGCAGGGAGAGATCCTGGCTCCAGGAAAGAGAGACCTGTGTCAGAAACTGAACTGGTGAATTGTCAGAATCTCACCTTTTAGTTTATATACACGATGTGTAACGATTCAATTTTTCCTTGTAGTGAACTTTAAAGGATATTTGCCTGAGCAAAGCAGCTGACAGTTCCACCTGCCTTCATTTCTGGACGTACAAATGCCAACCATTAAAGGTCAGCATCTGGGCGAACACAGCCCCTCACCACCCTTGGATCAGTTGGCGTTTTTACCTATATCCATGTACATCCTTTCAGAAATAACCTAATGAAACAATTGTATTGGTCAGATGATATTATCAATATATTATCAATCAACATTCTAGATTCAAATATTTTAAAATATTTAATCAGAAGTAGGGAAGAGAGGAGCTTTTATGAGTTAGGGCCTTACAATTAAACTCTCCCTAGTACAGCTGTGCCGACAGGAGACATGCGAGAGAGTGAAGAAGAAAGTGCTGAGGAAATGAATGATCCTCTGGGAGCCACTGGAAGACTGTCAGAGTTAGGAGAATATTAGAAGCCCGTCTCTTCCCTTGGCTCTTCACTGATGTTTTAGGGAGGAACAATCCATCCGTGTGCTCTGCGTGTTTGCTGAGGCTAAAGGGCAACACTAAAACATCGTCACAGTCCAACTTTCGAGAAGCTTGAAGGCTCCTCAGTTCTGGGCAGGTGAGGTGCTAGCAACACATTCCACACCCTGTTCTTCCCCCACCACAAGAAGAGATGAGATTAGCCCATACAAGCAGAGAAAAAATGGCAACACCAGAAAAATCCTCACTTGAGTGGGCTGTGCTAACAATCTCATGTCAGCAGAGCAGTTCAGGAGGGGTGAAGGCAAACTCACATTTAAGGCTGCTCCTCCACAGCTGACTTGCCTCTCTGTGCCCGAACACCACGAAGATCTTGGAACAGATTTAAACCCCAAACTCACACAGTGCTGCAGCAGATGGAGTAAGAACTTCTCCAGAACTGCCGGGTTTTATTTGAAAATTTAAGCTGGGGTAATGTCTTCTGCTATCCTTCCATGTTCCTCCGCTGCTCTCTGTGCTGCAGTTCAGCGGAGCTGTTTCAAGGTCCTGTTAAATATGTCAAGCCTTTTACACGCAAGTGCATCTTTGCAGCACAAAATGAAACAGATGAAAGAAAAAGAAACCATCTTTTAGCCACACACAAGTTCTGTGTAGTTTGCATATCGCTCCTAACACACACTGGCAGCCCACACCAAAAAGGCTCCTGTTTTGGAAGAAAGTGACATTTGAGTCACTTTTGTTTTTATCATTAGATACGGAGACATCAAACATCACCTCCTGTCTCATGCCTTCTTTTCTTGCTTCTGCCTCATGAGCAGGGCACATCTTTCTGTGGTCCTTCAGAGCGCTACTTATTTGACTCAGCACCGTGACATTTTTTGGTGCCTGCAGATCCTCCTGTGACTGCTGGAGCGTGCAAGATGCCACCCGAGGCTCCGCTGCGCTGCCATCCCCGCAGGATGTAGTGCTGCTCCTGTCCTGAACTCAGGACAAGAGCACGAGGAACAGGCAGGCCTACAGCACAACGCTTCTGCTGCCAGCAGGAAGGGCTGGCTCTGCGTGCTGTTACCCACCCCTCCTTCACCCCACAATCTTCTGGTGAAGAAGAGGCCCCTCAATCACCTGGCTTTTGCCATTTGGGCCATGCTTTACTCATGCTAGTCCCATGAGTGAGCCACCCTTGGTTGGATTATGCAGTCAGATGAACTCAGTATGGGTAATTCAGTCCTCTAAACCTTTCAGTCCCTTTAAACACTTGGCTCCATCCTCTCTAATTCCCCCAAGAACAACAACATCCATTCTTTGACAACAAGCCTTTATCAGGCTTTAAAAAAGAATAAAAAAATCAAACTAACCTGCTTACTTCAAAGTCACGCTCTCACAATTTTAGCTGGCACATCATGAACAAAATGGTCTAGAACTAACCTCAAACAGTCATCTGGAGAAAAACAACATATTTTCCCATGTCATCACCACTATAGCACATACTAACCACAACTATTCAGCCTGTCAATTTTCAGTTTATATTATGATAACTTTACCTAAAAGCCTTTCGTGGTTCAAAAACAGCAAGTGCAATGCCAAGGAAACATTTGCTGAACTGACGAGGATGGCAGGGCTGGTGTCAGGAATAAGCTTTCTGTAGAGCAGGAAGCAAAGTAAAAACAGATTTCACTGGGGACAAAGGACTTATCAGAAATTCCCTAAAACACTGCTTCAGGCTGCTTTAATCCCGAGTAATCACAATAGGTTGGGAAGAAGGTATCTTAAGGTGGTCCTTGGGTTGTGAATCTTCCACAAAAATCCGTAAGAACTGTGATGAAGAGGAAAAGGAACACATTAATCCTTTTGAATTGCTTTTGCACCTCTATTTCCAAACACAGGAAGGTTTTTCATGTCCACTGAGTATCTAAGAGGGGGAAAAAAAACAAGTTTGATGGCGGTCTGGTCAGGAAACTATCTGACAGGCTCAGAAGCAATGCATTTTTAAAAGGTCTTTAGCAAATCCACTTCTAGCCATGTAATCCCCATGATTCACAAGGAACCAAGCATTATGTAGTCTTCAGTTACTTCTCCCATTTTAAGGAGGACAAAGGCAAACCTCTCATTAACGGAGCACTGTGGCTCAAGCTCTGTGCTTAAAACCCCAGACCTCGACAATCACACACCCACACTCAGCCTTGAGAAATATTCTCGTGCTACTCTGCTGCCTTGTGCCATCACCCCAGGAGCAAACAAGAAGTCACTGCACCTCTACCTAGCGACCTGGGGCAAGATCACTGGGGCAATCCGTGTCCCCTGCTTGGTTTTGGTGGGACGCACACTGAAGGCGACTCGCCCTCCCCGAGGACAGCTGATTTCAACGCTGGCTGGACTCCAAGGGGCTGCTCTGAGGCCAGGCATTGCTCCCCCTCCTCACTTTTTATGAATTAGGAAGGCTGTGTTGTGTGTTCTCCGGGCAGATCTGCAGCCTGGAAGGATGGAGGAGATAGCAAGAAAGAGGCGAGGATGGCGAAAATTGGGCAGGAGCCCTGCAGCCGAGCCCGTGCTTCTTTCAGAAGTGATGCCTGGTTATCCTCCTGCAGCGCCCCACACCCCAGCCTTACGTGCCCTCAGCTCCCACTCCAGATGCCAAAGCCATGCTCTGCACAAAGCCCAGACTGTGTGTGCCCGGGCACAGCCTGCTGTTAGCTGGATTTTTCCCCCATCGGATGGCAGCTTTAAGGGAGCCACTATGAGGAAAGCAGGAGTGCTGCAAGTTGTGTCCAACTGCTCAATAAACTAACCTCGTTTTTTTTTTTTTTTTTTTTTTTTTTTTTTTTTTTTTAAGTAAGTATTGCAACTCAGCAGTTCTGCCATGGGATCCCAGAAAGCATGAGACGTTCTTAATTTAGCAAGAACAACTGTATACTATGTCAACTACTGAAAATCTCCGTGTGCAGCAGAAAATGTTTTGAGTCAACAGACTGCAAAGCAACGCTGCTTGGATTTTTTTTGTTTGTTTGTTTTTTGATTTTACAGCATGTTTGGCGTTCTCAGGAAGAGATTTAAGGAGATGTAGTATCAGATTTGAAATCTTACTTCTCTGCTTGAAGCTTCCATTACTTTCAGACTGTGCAGTATGCTTTGGTTTGATTTTTTTTTCTTTTTCAATATGAAAAACATGCTTTGCAGCTGAGGCTTCATCAGTTTCACAGTACTTAAACATATTCTAACTTTAATTCAGTGAAGCCTGCTGAAATCAGAAAGGGGGTGCTAAAAAGGAAAATATGTCCTGAAGTGTTGTCCTGAATAAGAATGAGACTTAAAGATGTGATTAGGTGTCTCTGAAATAGGTCTTCTGTGTCTAATAACAAGCAGAGATCACAAAATAACCTTGTGCATCAAAGGGTAGGCAAAGCTTTGTGTCTTGGAGAGAATGACTGAGCAGAGAAAAACTGGAAGCCTCTGGGCATGAGATTTGATTGTTTTATTAGAAGGAACATTAACACATAGAGGCCAAGGATAAAGACGAAGCTCAAAAGGAATGAGTCAGGGAAGCTGTTCCAGATGGCAGAGCCATGTGGGATGTGACTCCACCATCTACTGTGGAAATAAAAAAAAAAAAAAGGAAGAAATAAAACTTAGTGTTGAGAGAGCATATCGGGCTGAAAGGAAAATGAGAAAGCAAGCTGAGTAGTAGAAGGAAATGAAAGGCAGAGTGATGAAATGAGGCCTTCAGAAATTTTCGAGTGGAGCAGCACAACTTTGATCAGCCAGCACAAAAAGGCCCAGTTGCTTTGCTCCAGGTAAACATAAGCAGCTCCAAGTTTCGATGCCCGTCCACAGCATAGTCACTCTCCTCTGGACCAGACATGGGCTTCGCCATACCACTTGGACAGCCTTTTAGTACAGACGACCTGCAGCACCCCGTCAGTGCTGTTGCTATGTCCCAGCAACGTGAGTAGGATGCAATTCTGACAGATGGTGTCTTGGGCAGTGTAAGACTACAGGGAAATTCTAAAAAGTGGCAATTAGGCTGATAAAGAAGTTATTAACAACTTTGTAAGGGAAGTAAAGGAAGCTATGAGGTCTGGATGCTTGAGACTTAATAGGGCAAAGCGCTTAAAAAGGCACCGCAGGGAACTGCCCTGTCTTGTCAGGAAAATGGGCAGCATGATCTACACCAGCAAGTCTTCTGCACCTCTTATTTCAGTGCAAACAGGAGGTACATGAATATAAAACAAAAACACACACAGGCATCACAGGAACTCCTTGGTTTGGAGAGTCTTTTCATTACCAGCTGTGTATTCAGAAGGCTAGCCACAACAGACCTTGCCTGAGCCTACAAACCTGATGCCATAATAGTAATAAGTCTGATATGAGAGATTCTTATTAAAATTGCGAAGTACACATCACGCATATAAATAATTCCTAGAAAATAATTTCAGAGACACGTCTGCTCTTGCCTTTTGGTACCAAAGGCTTGACCTAAAGTCAATAAAAAGAGTCAAGAGACTTCAAAGCTGGCTATAGGGTAAAGAATTTTTCTATGATTGGTGTTTTTAAGTCATGTTCCTTTACAGTCATGACTCCTCCTCTCTGGAGGCACTTCAAACTGACCTCCACTAACATAGTTGAAAACAACTGACCTGAAGGTAATTCAGGAGTCTTGGTCTTCATACAATTATTTCCACGGAAACCACAGAGCCTGTGGTCAGCTGCCTATTTGTTTACTTGTCTCTTGCTCCCACTGAAAGGATTCTTACTCTAATATTCCTTTTTTTGTTGTTGTTTAATAAATTCATTTCACACATCGGTTCTCTCCTGCAAAGTTTAAAATCACTCTTCCAAGTCACGAGGTGAATCTGATCACCGTAAACTCTGTTGGCTTTATCTGGGCACATAAACAAGACGTCTCACTGTTTCAGCCATGTACGTCAGCAAGCTAGACACAAAGTAGTGCGAAAAACCAGGCTGCAACTCTTGCATATCTTTCATGCTTGTTCTTTCAGCCTTGAGGATGTTTTCTTGGTTAGTCAACTTTAAAACCATCTATTGTATACACAGCACTATTTAAAAACAGCACTCAAGTGTACAAGATAAACATGTGCTCCTACTGAGTTACTAAACATGAGATAATAAATTTGCATCCCTGTAATTACTACTGCTACCGTGTAGCTGCCTTCAACGTACAGAGCAATACCAAACAGGAGACCCATGCCAAGGAAGCAAGAGGCCCTATGTGCAGAAAAAGGCCAGCGTTCTGGAAACACAAACGGAGCTGTGCAAGAAAGAAATTCAGCAGTCACCAAGAACAGTTCCTGCCAGACATTAAATCTGTGTATCCAGGATCAGGAGGGAAGCTTCTTCCTACGAGTGGGAAGGCTCTGCCACTCGGGATCCATGGGGAGAAGCCCCAAGGTTGCAGGGAAAGGAAAAGGCTCTAAATTCACATTTATGCACAAGTAAAACATGAGTAGCATGGAGGGGGAGGGAAGAGCTGGAGGGCTTTGCCAAAGGCGCCAGTAAGGATGCAGAGCTCCTTGCAGATGCTCTGTGCAAAAAAAAAAGAGTGAAAACATTCAAGAGGATGAGTTTCCTGCAGATTTGTGGTCCATGCCCCTGCACCCACTGCTCCACGCTCACCCCTCTCTGCTCGGTCTTCCCCCTGGCAGCCTCCAGCTGCTTCGAGACTTCTACTCCCTGCTGGATTTGGTGGGAACCAGCCAAAAGGCTGTGCTAGGGAGGGAATGGGGACAGAGAGACATCGTCACCAGCACACACACACCTCAGTTCCTTGGAATCATGGCTAAAAACACCCCGGCTCTGAAGGAGAAATACTCATGAAAAGGTTTCATAACACCTTACCAAGGAGCGGTATCAGTATCACTATCTCTGCTTTATGGCTGAAGCACTGACTGGTCATGACATGCCTCAAGTCACCCATCAGATAGCTTTTACTTCTGGCTCTGCCAACTGTTTCTCTGTTTCAAGCTGGTGACCTACAGTGGAGCCATCCCAAACCACAAGCTGCAAGAGAAGAGAGCTGCAGGAGTCAGTATGTGAGCATAAAAATGCTCTTTGCAGACAGGAGGGGAAGGAAATCATGTTAAAGGTATGATAGAAACCGAGAAACCAAGAAATGTTCTCTAAAAGGCAGTACCTGCCTCCAGCACGCTCAATGCACAAGGTGCTGTAGTTGCACTTCATGAAAAGGCAATATAGGACAAGACTAACTTCAATTACCACAGACCACAGAAGTGATTGCTTTAAGTAAGAAACAAGCCAGGCCAAAACAGAAACCCCACACATCTGAGCGAGGGAGACAGTGGGATCTGAATGCCAGCTTTCTGATTTGGTGTCTACCAAACCTCTGTCATGACCCGAGCTGAACGCTTTGATCCAAACACCGTCAGACCTTATCCTGGATTAAATTTTAGCTTTGCACACTCTTCTCAAAAACCTGGAGAACCCACTCCAAGAGACCCATCATGTTTCTATTGCGCTTCAAATCTAGCCATGCATGACCAAAGATATGACCAAATCTTACCAAGGCAAATTTTGTACTCTTTTTCTTTATTCCTTTTGGGTGTGAAAAGGATAAAGTATTCAGCCAGGAATCATTTAAATGATCCCTTCCCTAAGAAAACAATGATCCTGGCAAGCAATTTCCCTTGCCTTATCCCTGAGGTTTCACATTTTTCATATCAGAATAGTTCCTTACCAAGGGAAGAATGCTTCTACCTTTATTAAGCTGAACCTAAAGAAAAATAGAAAGAAGACAGGAATTATTGAATTTACTTTTTAATACCATAAAGTCTATGAAAAAGCAGCACGAATTGCCATTGTATTTCCCTGTAATCAAGAATCGCATACTCCTCCTTTGTATCTCTTCCTTTCTGTTTCCAGGTGAAGATCAAGGATGTAATTTCTCCTGTGCTCCACCATAAAGGAGAAGGCAGGTAATGAGGCCTTCGTCTAACACCGTGAGGCTTGACCATTGCCATCAGCTTGAACTACTAGAAAATAAATCAAGTGAAAGCATGTTAGCAGAGAGGAAGGCCTTTCAGGGGCACGGTGGTTTGATACATGAGGATGCTGCCTCAAGTGAGTGCTCCTCTCCCTCTGTTGCAAGCATGCTCACACAGTGGGCTCAGGAACGCTGGATGAAAGCCACCTGCAGCATCTTCAAGGGTCAAATAGTGTTCAGATAAGGCACGAGTCTGATTAAGATCCACGAGAAAGCCTCCTACAGCCTCCGTTCCAGTAGGACAGTTTACAGACAAACAATCAGCACCCACAACTCCTCGTCCCCCACACCAGATTTGCCAAAGCACAAACAGAAAGACACAGAACCACAGAAGCAAGCAGAGATGCTTCAACCACGACCTATCTTTTCTCTACCCAAGCACTTGGGTTTTCCAGCAAGGTATGGGCACTGTGACTGAACTCATGAGAGAGCAATTTCGGTTTCAGCTACGCTGACACCAGCTTTGCACGGCTACCATCAGATAGCTTTGTTTGCAACATTTCGAAGTCCTGAAGGAACGTTTAAAGAGAAATACCTTCACTGAGCCTTAATGTTTCATGCCATAAGCCTTAAAATAGCAACCGTAATTTAATTAAGGGGCATCTACCCTGCTTACATTCGCTTTCCTGAAGGAGTAATAGCCACTGCTCCACACGTTACCTTTAGCACTGGCCTGATCAGACAGCA
This sequence comes from Aythya fuligula, assembly GCF_009819795.1. Classification (NCBI taxonomy): domain Eukaryota; kingdom Metazoa; phylum Chordata; class Aves; order Anseriformes; family Anatidae; genus Aythya; species Aythya fuligula. Next base: position 53,187,166 of record NC_045560.1, read on the forward strand.
GGCTTTGTGTTGGCACGGTGGTTTCCCTCTCTGACCACGGACAAACACCGCTCTCCGTTGCTTCGAGGCTCCAGCCCAGACATGCCAGGCAGCTTGATGAGCACGCATAGGTCAGCAAGCAGGCCCAGGGCCCAAGTCTGTAACCAAAAAATCAGCTATCGTATGCCCTACCGGGGCATAAAGTTAACAGAGCTCTCCCCGCTCCTTTCAGGCCATCCTTAAGCGCTTAATGGGAGTATCTGGGAGCGCTGGGAGGGAACTGGAAGCTGCTGGTCCCAACCTGGCCACAAAGCAACGCCAAACCTGCAACTCTGACCAAGTGTGCCTGCTAAGGTGCTCCGTCCAGCTGGTGGTAATCAGCTCGAGTGGAACGAGCAACAGATATTCAACACCTAAAATCTGTGAAACACTTGCATTACGGTGAAAAATTACCCACATATTATTTTGGTGCGTGGTTTATACTAAGGAGGCTTCCTCCAGACACCGAGCCGTAGAGCTGGGTCTGAACCCAGCCCGTGCAGAGCCAGCAGCCCTCCCCTGGAGAGAACAAAAGCCGTCCTCCCAGCATTAGATGCACCGAGCCCGTGTTTACACAGGGAGCTGCTAATAACCAGAGCCGGGAATTCCAGCACAGGAGCTTTGTATTTATTCCTATTCCACATTAGCACTGGCCGTGCCAAGTTCGGGCACTTTAAGCTGTGAGGGCTGCTATCGCACGCTGCTTTATCAGCCTTTCACACAACTGCGTGACCGAAGCATCTCGATAAGAATGTCTAAAATGTCTGCTATGCTTTAAAACAGCAAACCCTTCCTTTTCTGCTCTGACCCAGCCATTTCAGTCAACAAAGCTCCTTCCACTCTTCCAAAACACTTTCTACTCACTTAATGGCTGTGACCGTACCGACTGCCTTGGAAACTGCTAGTCCCCAAAAATAATGCAGCGCAGCTATTTATTCGTGCTGGTGGCTTGGCGTGGTATTTGGAGGACTACCATTTCGCAATATGGAACGAAACATGGACATCCATCTTACGACAAGGGCTCTACCACACCTCAGCCTTCACACACGGAACATTAATGCAAGAAAATCACTGTACAGAAACTGTGCAACTAAAACAAACAACTTACCAAAAATGGCATATGTTTTTGTACTCGGTTTTACATTCTCAGCTCACTAAGATCAATATATACATAGGTACGCATGTGTGCATGTGAGTATACATACCCATTCATCCCTGCATTTCTCAGGAAGGTGCTAGTCAGAGGAGGAGCAGTCAGGACTGTAAATGCCATCTCTACTACAATGAGCAAAACTGGTTTTATTTCTTGTCATTCTGTTTTTGTTTGTTTTTAAGTTTTTTATTGGTCTGATTTGGTTTCTTTTAAAAGAGCTCAAAAATGTTCCAGTATTAACTTCCAAAACCTGGCTTCTGTAAGGCCACTCCATGCCTTTAAAACAAAATTTGGCTGCAAACCTACCTATATTGTAACAGCTACCATCAGAATTGAACGTTAAAAAACCACATTGTGAAAGCTACCTATCCCCGCACTCACTTCATGCTGCAGGAATTCCACTTGGGAAGGACAACGAAGGGAGAGGTGGAGTGGGGAATGCACAGCTAATTAGCGAGGTTTCACAATCTAATTTAACCTGCCAACCCATTCTTATGCCACCCTCACACAGGTAAAGAGGATGAAGAGCAGAAGGTCTGAGCTCTTTGTGCTGTTATTCCTCAATTCCACCATTTCTGATCGTCTACCTGGGTACTTCTGTCTCCTCGGCAGCCTTCCTCTCCTGCGGAGCTCGAGACCACCACTTCCAAAGCCTGGCAAGTTGTTCACTTTCAGCAAGATGAGCAGGAGCTGATGACACTTAGCAGCACGTGTGCTTTTGAGAGCACGATTCAGAATCTTCCCTAAAGCCACGTGCATTCCCTGCAGTCCCCAGCAAGTCACCCAAGGCCGAGTGATCCTTGAGAGCATGTATAATAACGCTCTGGGATACACCTGCCCTGCACAAGCACACGGCACAGACTCGTGGGCTTGTGCTGAGTGGGCTCAGACGTTTTCTGGGCGACGCTGCAGGGCAGGGCTGCGCAGACACACTCCTCTGACTCTCACCAGCAGAAAACCAGTGTCAGGCAGCACCCTGCTCCGCCTAATTAGCATAATCAGGGAAGATGTAAGGGGAGAAGCAGCACTAATTAGCCTGAGCAGAGCACCTTGTCAGCCTGGGAATCTCTGCACAGGGCTCTGATGTACTAGATGTACCCGGTGCGACCAGGCCTTTCGTGCTCCCTGCAGGCAGTAGCTATTTCACTGTGGCCAAGAACTAGGTGCTCAGAGCAGCGTGGGGCAACTCCTCAGTTCTTCATGCCCTTTTTTTTTTTTTTTTTGGAAGCAAAGATCTGCAGGAGCCTTGCAGCTCAATGTACCATGCTCCTGCATTGCACATGCTTACGTGGGTAACTCAACAATCTTCCTTGGCATAGCCTTTTTTGAGAGGGGGGGATCCTATTCTGTGTCTCGTGTATTATTATTTTTTTTAATTTTATTCTACGGCATTATATATATACTTAGAGGGTAGGAACATGCTGCTACACAATCCTTTCACTACTTCGCTGTTGCCTTCCCCGTCTCAAAATACTCTCCAGATGGAAGGAGTTTATTTGTAAGGAGGAAAGCATAAGGCTGACTGAAGAAAAGTGATAATTACATTAGAATAATAATAACAACAACAAAACCTGGAGCTAATGAAGACTGCCTGCTTCATTTAATTTAGGAAGAGGCTTCACCCTGTAATGAAGACACATGGAGCTCTGCAGCTCGTTTACCCCTTCTCCAAATGTCACCAGGAGCATCGCCGAGCCAAATCCCTGCAGCTGAACTGGTCTGACTGGTCAATGAGCACAAGGAGGAAACGCTTGGACTTTTATCTCCTCCATCGCCCTGCAGGCTGTCCCTCGGGTTGAATAAAGACGGTTATACTAACCTGGTAATGGATCCAGTAGAAGCAGAAAGCAGCCTGGTGATTCCCACTGGGGATCTAACGGGTGCCTGAGCTCAGCAGGACGTTTGGAGGACCCTCCTGCCTCAAACAGCAGCGGTGCATGGCACAGACTGAGTGCCAAAGGGATGATAATTGTGCCAAAATGATCATTTTGCCTTTTTTTTTTTCCTCGTAGAAAGCTGACTCTTTAACAAAGCCACTTGCAGTGCGTGCTTTCACAAAAAAACAACCAACACTCATTTTGAAAACTCCAAAATAGCCCCAAGACACGTGAGCTGCACACATGAGAAGTGTTAGCTCCTCCGCTGCTCTTCCTGTTGCTCTACCCAGTGTCAAACTGGCTCTTGCTGCACTGGAGGTTCTCGTTACCTGGGGTCCCTTTTTCTTAAAAAAAACAACTATTAGCATCAGCAATGCCAGGTCAGGCTGCTGAGAAGAGAGGTTTTACCTGCCAGAGGGACGAGCTCCTGGCAGATGAAGGCTTAAAGCCCATTTTACCTGCTGCTTCCCTTGTGCTGCTCTCTCCACTGCCAGGGATCTCCGCAGCTCTGGACAGGCGTCCACTCGTCAGGGAAGCCAAACCCCATTTTGCTCGGCTTCTTTCAGCTGTCAGAGCTTTTGTAATGCTTTAGCAGGACTTATTGCACTCCCGAAGTTGGAAGTGAGACAAAGAGAATTTAGAAACCACCACCCCAAGCCTGACTGAAGGTTACCAGCCCCAGAAAGCCACAACCAACCTTCCTCTCCTCATCTAACACAACCTTCACTCCCCAAACAGATTCCTTCTATCGCTGCTGAGTACACTAAACTCGCTTTGCCCTAGTGGGGAGGGTTTCTTTATTATTTAAAGAGCTGCCAGGAAAATCCACTAGAAATAAAAAAAAAAGACTGCAGCGCCTGAGTTTTCATTAGCCTGTCCCCAGTTCTGACACCTCAACAGGGGAAGAAGCTCAGAGCAACCCTGGCAACCTGCTTCTTTATCTTCCTCTTGACCTTTGTGCCATCAGGTGCCTCTGAAACATTGATCAGTGCGGGTGGCTGGAAGCGCCAGCGCTGATTAACAACCAGAAACATGAAGCTCACTGAAAAGGAACACAGATAGCGTCAGCGTTGCCAGCTTCTCTACGAGTATCTGCATCTAATATCCCTCCCCAACATCAGCATCCAGGGTCAACATGCCTGGCAGGCTGCAAACAAACCTGGAATCAATATGAATGAGCAGGTTGTGCAGGACAGTGTTCTGCTATGGGGGGCTCCTGATCCCTTTAAATTAACCCACCAGTTTACAGCAGCCTTTCCTTTTGAACAGGCACTCCAACCAGCACATGGAAAAAAAAATAAAAAAAACAACCTCCCTTCTAGAAGAGCTTAATTTATATTCTCTTCCTGCTGCTGCCACCAACGTTATTAGCACTGAGAGGAGCACCAGCAGGCTACTAGATACCGCTGGGGTCATTGTGGGCGCAGAAAAACAGCTCGCTGACACAGCACCACCAAAAAAATACAATAAAAAGCAGCAGTGAGGCAGAAGAGCAATAAAAGAAGAATTCTGGCAGCCACGGGACACCTGTGTTTTGGTCAGCTGCACCCCAGCCACCACCTGCAAGGAGCAGAGCAGCTCTCATGCCGTGCTATCCTCCCCGTTCGCTCCAAATACTTCTTGGTTTACGCCGAAGCCTCTTGGACCAAGCAGTGCTGCCAGCAAGGAGCTGAAGCCTCTCCAGCTGCTCTCACCAAATTAAAGATAAGAACAGCCATAAGCCACGCTGTCCGGCTACAAGAGATGCCTTTTCCTCGCAGAGCAGGGCGCTGCAGTCACTGGCAGAAGCGTTCACCTGCCCGCCGTCCTCGGCTTCCTCGCTCCGACGCACCAGCACTGCCTGGACTTCCCTCACGGCAAATCGTGAAACAAAGCTGACAGCGAAAAGCTGGGGCAGCAGTTAAAGAGCCTGCCAAAGAGAAATCTGTTTGCTCAGGCAAAAGCTGTTCTCAGTCCAAACATGGGAGTCATAATCTTACAGCCATTTGCTTGGAAGACAATGAAGGGAAGGCGGAACAGGCTGGGAAACTGCAGCTTGCCACAGAAAGAGAAGAGAACAATCTTTGTGCCCAGATTTCTTTGCTCTGCAGGGTAAGTTTTACAGAGCTGACAACCGGTAGCAACATGTAGTGGCCCCAGGCATCATGCCTGCCTATCAAAGACTTGGATTTTAGCCCTGGAGAAATTACAACTTCTCCGTTCTCTGGAAGCTCTATCGGCCGAGAAGAAAGCGAGAGAGTAATGAATGACCTAACCAATAATTATTTTAATACACGGATTGCATACTGCAAGCGATAAATGCAGAGGTGCCTGGGGTGTGGGGAGAGCCGGGGGAAGAAGGGCAGGGGGGGGACACCTCGGGTTTGACAGCAACGGGATACCCCCAGGTTACAAAAGGCAACCAGCTGGGCTGCTGCAGCAGCACAGTGCTGGAGGGTAGGGGCTGGCACTCCAGATCCAAGTATGGATTCAGCAGATAAGCACGGGAGACAAAGGAAGGGGAAGTTCAGCCATCCAGGTTGGAAAAGGCAGCTCAGGAGGGGCCAGCAGGAATGCAGAGCGAGAAAGAGGCAATCTGGGCTCACACCCTGCACGCTCAGAGCAGTGGCTTCGGGGACAGCGAGCCAACCTGGCGTGCAGCAACACCTCCCCCGGCCCATTTTGCTTCTGCCCAGGCTCAGGAGCTCTGCTGCGTGTCTGCAACATCCATTTTCACCCACTGTTCATCACTTACAATACCCTGCCAAACCTGAGGCCTCGAGGTAAGGTCGGAGTTGGCTTATTTTTTATTTTTTCAGCACTGCAAGAGGCCCAAACTATTTCAACTTCCCCTCCCAAATGTCAGCCTTGAGCCATTTTGGTCCGTCCAAAGGAGGAGAGTGAATGAGATGGGACCAGGGCAAGAAATGGCAAGAGGAGGAGGCAGAGAAGAAAGGGGCTGGGGCTAAACTCAGCCCCCGAGATGCTCGGTGGGGCTGCACCCAGCCCTCACGCAGGCTGCTTCCCACCGAAGTCACGCGCTGCAAGGCTGTCAGAGCGAGGAACAGGGATGTTTACTATCCTGCCATCTGCAGTTTGCCCAAAATAACAGCCACAGATATGAGATCAACCGAAGACGCTTCAGTTATTGACACATGCTGGAGTTAGAGATTTATTTTCCGTTTCCCACAAACTGTGCCAGAGGTTTTAGCACAAGTGCAAAAAAAAAAAAAAAAAAAAAAAGTGAAGAAATGCCAGCGAGCGAGGCACACGAAGAGTTTATTCATTGCTCCTGTCAGAATGTGTTTGTGCTTGTGTGGCTAGCACTCCAAAAAAGCTGCGGCGTATGTTTTCAGGATGGAAAAATCCTCGGGATACCTAAGCCCCACCAGACAATCACCAAATTGCATGCTGGCATTCACAAGGTGCCCTTCTGCAGGAGCACAGCCGCCTCACCTCTCCTCGTTTTGACCCCTCACTAAGCGAAATAACAGTCCTCCTTAACAGCTCCTCCTGACATCTCATTTTCTCTCTGCAAAAGCGAAATATGGACTTGATTTGTACGAGCCCTGCTATTCCAGAAACGCTCTTCATCCAAATGAGGAGAGCAGGAGAGAGGAAGCGAGAAATTGGTGCTGTTTAGTAAACAGGCAGTTTCTAGGTGGATACAAGACGCTGGTCCCAATTTACTGCCCACCCCCCACCCCCGGCTCTGAAATTTGCCTCGGTGGCAGAAGGAGGAGGAGGAAGGGACGAGCTCAGCCACTGCTCGCCCCGCAAAAGGTCCCAGCGCCACAACACCCTGCAAACACCCAGGGAAAAGAGAACGGGATTTTTTTCCAGCAAAATCATTGTGCGCTGGTATTTCCTCTCAGCAGAAAGGGCAGAAATACCACCCCTCCTCGCTTCTGCTATTCCTGTCTCCCGGAGAGGGTGAAGGAAAGAGAGGAGGGGAGAGGAGGAGCCTGGCCGGCCGCCTCCTCGCCACAGCGCTGTCCTGCACGCAGAAGCCAGCAGCTCTCAAGGAACTTCCAAAGAGCTCTCCATCGCCTGTGCATGACCCCTCCTCAAGAAACATGCCCTCCATGCCAGGGGGAGAGCATTTTTTGAGAGCACTTTCTTCCCATCTGTACCTGGTGAGAAGGGTGCTGCTCCTTCCTCGCAAGCCCAGGCCTCGGGAGTGTGACTTGGGGGTCTGTCACCTCAACCGCAGGCCGCCTGAGGTGGGCTCGTTTTAAACCATTCAGGACAGGGCAGAAGGTAATCATCACGCTGAGGGCATCTTGCACAGGTCCTCCATCCCCTGCGATGGCTGATGATCACCTCCCTCCCTCCCTGGTGCAGTTTATCTGGCCCATCTTGAACACCGCACAGGGTACGGGACCGGGGAACGCTCTCCTCGGCATGAGGTGGTGCTGCTGTTGCAATCACCTCCGCTGATTGCAACATCTCCAGCAAACAGCTCCTGCTATCCCAACAGCTTTGCATGCTAGGACAGTTTTTTATTTATTATTATTATTATTATTTAAGGCTGGCCTCCTCTGCACTAGGAAGTCAGCGTGCAAAGTAAGCCCTTGTGGTTTCAAAGCAGGCTTTCAAAGTGTGGGAATAAGCTGATACGGCCACGTCTGCTTGGATACACAGACAGGGAGAAGCTCCAGCTCTCAGAGGCCCCTTATTCAGCTTAATGAGTTATTAACTTGGCAACTTAGAGCTACTAGTTACCAACAATTCCCAATGTCAGCTTTGTTAACTATTTCGTTGTAAGTACCAAACTTAACACCAATACAAACTTCATACTGCAAATACTATCTTACCTAATTTTGAATTTCTCAAGTTTTTTTATGACCAAAAGAAGGATTATTCTCAGACCTGGCAGGCAGAGAATTCTTGTTTTCCCCTCTTTTTACGGATGCTTAAATCTGATCTGTACATCTGCCCATTTCAACCCAGAAACGCAGTGAGCTTCGTAAGAAAAACAATGACCGTAAAAATAAAACGAACTGATCAAAGGAACAGGAATTTGGAATAGCAGATGCAAATAACCACATTTGCATTCCTCTAATTTGGAAGTGGCCAAACGATTTTCATCAATGTATGAGCATGTGCACAACTCCTGAATCTGAACTGCGTATTGCTGAACTGTTATCCACAATAGTTTTCATTTTTGTTAGGCTACACCATCACGGGGCCTTCGAAAGGCAGAGTATATATTTAGCTAAAAAACAATAGTAATACATTAAATAACTGTCATGGTCTGAGGAGAAGAAACACAGCATCTTTCCTCAGATATCACCATTCTGCCCTTGAAATCATTAAAAAAAAAGGAGTGATAAGGAGAGAAATTAAAAGACTGGCTTTGCAGCCTAACCCAAACACACCTACCCTTTGGTTCCAGCACACCAAAAAGATGCTCAGTACATCCCAGGGATTGGAGCAACCACTACAACGCAGACACCCCCACAGAGAAGACACAATTGCAAATATACATTTGGCGACATAAACTCACAACATTCACTATGTTCTTCTTCAGGGAATTGTGGATTATCCTGTAGCATGAAGATTTTTCATGAGTTGCTGGACTGCTCGCAGGGCTTCACTGGCTTTCCTCTTTCAAATAAGGTGAGATAGAGCTGTAAAAGATAAGCAAAACAAACTAAGAAAGGAAAAGCAAGGACTAAAAGGAGGAAAATCCATACAGCTCTTTAGCAAATGATCAACTGATTCATACATTTCCTTGAAGCGAATGCATTTTTAATGGGCTCCCAGGATGGAGATTCCAGTGTAGTGTGCACGTCAAATGCTGATCTAGAACAGGAAGAGTCATTTACTCTGCACTTCTTACTACCAACGATTAAAACCCAGTTTGGAGTTGCTGAAACATAATTAAAGCAGCTCTTGGATAATTCTGTTGCCATAAAAAGGGGAAGAAAAAACTACTCTGGGTTGTTCTGAACAGTGTCTGCAAGCAAAGCTCAGGATGTGCGAAGAGACCCATACAGGAAGGTTGTTGTTCTCACTGAGCTCCTCTCAGGGGACAGGAACACCTCTCCATTCCTGCAGTTACCTGTCATATTGCGACAGAGGAGTACTGAAACCCAAAATATGTACACACGGGATTGCCACTGGTCAGTATTAAGTGTATTTCACATCATGTTTCCCAAAGGACACGTCAGACGTCATTCCAGGTGGAACCCATGTTCCCCAACTGTGAAAACCAAGGCCTACACCTGAGCCAGTCCCAGCTCTCTTCACATTCAGTGGAGAAAAGTCGGCAACCTAGAAAATAATTAAATTTGACCTATCTGAAGCATCTGCTTCAGGACGGAATGAATCACTCTCCAGAAAGGCCTGCTTCTTTCCCTCCGTAAAGTGAGTCTAGACGCTTAGCTCAGACTGGATGGCCGCAGACGAATGCAGATGAATCTCGCCCGACGTGAAGCGAAGGCAGGAAACGAGTCAGACAGACGGACAGGAGCAGCTCATGGGTGAAGAGTAAGGGGAAGGCAACGCAATGGTAGCAGGCAGGGGAAACTACTGGAAGTTACAGCCCTAAGACGGTCCATTTCAGTTGAACCAACAACAGCAAGGCCCTCCTAAACCCAAACCACTGTTTCCCCAGCTGATCCAGCCGGCTTTGGTGTGAGGCTGGGGCTAGGTCCTCACAGAGCTGTGAACAATGTTTGCCAACTCCTCCAGCGGGCTGGGACTCCCCCTCGCACACTGGTAACGATGATGATGAGGACTACAGTCATCAGACGGTCTTTGCCCTCTCCCTGATGGATCATAGCAATGCAATCTGCCTGTTTCAAAAGTTAAGAGGTGAAGAAACCCTGAGCTGGAAGTACAGCTCCTCAGTGACACAGGCACCGCCGCCTTAAGACCTTTCAGATATCCAGGCTAAATTTCCAGGGCTTTGGTCAACAAACTTCTCTCCTCCGGTACAATGGGACCCTGCTGCTATTCTGTGTGCACAGAGAAGCACGCAGTCAGACATTATCTCATAAGCTGTGTGACTTTAGAAACCCAACCAAAAGAAGTAAAATACAACCTTCAAGTCAAGCCTCAACATTTTGTTTAACCCCGAGCAATTTATATTCAAGCTATTATTTATTTTTTCCTTAAATTAGGTGAATCTCAAGATAATTTGGCATTCGAAAAATCTCCTAAAAATCCATTTTTGATCTTCATTAACACCCTCCAAAATTCACCAGACAGGTATCTCTTGTCCTTTAACACTGAGCTGAACCTGAAAATGGACTTGAAAAAACTACAAGGAAATATTTAGTATTTCTGCATAAATGAGGTGGCTTCCAATGACTTCAAATAAGGGCAGGAATTTTACTCCAGGCATACCTTGTCTCCCGTAACAAATCCTGCAGTTCCTGCTTGCATCCATTCCTCTGAGTCCCCCTGGAGAGTAAGCTACCACGGGCCTGAAAAACTCAGTGCACATCTTTCTGCTACCTTCAGGAGGCTGGATGAGGGTTTTGTTTTCAATTTGGACAAGTCCATCACCACCTATAGCAAGACTCAGATCATATACATGCACCACGCACACAGCCAGCTCTTACGGAGCAGATGATGTATGGTAAATTCATAAACCAGCTTAATCTGCAACAACGTGCTCACTTGACCTTACCCTCAGGCGCTTGTTTCTGCAAGAGGCAAGTTGCAAGCTGCCTGTAAATTTTCCCAGCCATTTTTACGCTCCAGATTTAAAGACAGCATGGCACAAACTTCAGGACATGCAAGGAGATGCTCTGCCTCTTGAAGCACAGCACTCTCCTGTGGAGCAGAACACTCCTTTAGGACCTGGGACAATCTTTTAGCTATGCAGCATCTGGCAGTCTGCTATGGCATGCTCTTTGTGGAGCACGTGAATGAGTCCTAGCTCGGAGGGCCCATCAGGAAGGCAGTGGGCACCACCAGGCATATTTCACCTCCCCTGTTTTCCAGAAGAAATGGCTCTGTGCTGCTGTCTTTCACCCTGCTCTACATCCGGAGCAACTCCTCTGAAGGTGTGGGAGGTATGGACGCAAGTATAACGCAGTTCTGGTTTGCAGGACAAACTCAATCTCAACCATGTTTCTCGTTTCAAAAGGCTCAGTGACTAACAAAGACATCAGCCTTATATGTATGATGGTTGAAGCACATTCACACAGCTCATAACCGTGTCACGTACACGGCTACTGATCACAGCGCTGCTCAAAAGGGGAAGTGTCACACGGGGAAGCTGGATCTCGTGGCCCCGCAGTACTCTGGTTATTCAAACGCAGCAGCACAGCCCTGCCTCTGGGCACTGAAAAGGACACCGAGCTGACAGATTAGAAGTGAAACTGAGAGACAAACAGACCTCAAACCCAAGAACAAGGAAATACTTTTGGGGAGTATTTAGACGCTAAAATTGGACCCCAGGGCAATCAACAAATAAGAACCACAGCACAAGCAAGCGATCGCAAATTGGCAAAACCAAAATTCAAAAAGCAGCTCTGTGCAATCCTCTGTATTTATTCCAAGGAAAGGTCATGCTCTCCATCTTGCTTTGAAGAGCAGGCAGTGAGACATCACCGTTTTTCCAGTCCTTTCCTGTAGGTTTTTAATTGTCGTTCCTTGCTCTCTTGCCTGATGTAATTTGGTTTTCCTAATTCACAAATCAGCATAAGCTAATAAAACTGTTTAAGAGACGGCAGCATTGTTCCTGCCTGAGTTGTTTCGTTGTTTGCTATTATCCCACAACTAATCCTTCAACTCAAATAAAACCGTAATTCATTTCCTCCTTTATTCTCCCACTGCATGAAATGGTTTTCGACAGGTTCAATCCTGCCCCGCCGCAAATGGGAAAGGCGAGGCTGGATCTTCCTGGAGCGTATGCAGTGCCAATTACCCGGTGCGCGTATCAGCTATCACGTCAGGAAACAACTTCCAAATGATTTTCAACAGGTCGAGCTGATTTTACACACAGAAGAAAGATTGTAATGGAAAAGGAAAAAAAATAATAAAAGAGCCCACAAATACAAGAATTAACTATCCTTCTCATTTCGGATTTCAAGTTAATAGAAGCTTCTCCGCGCAAGTCATGCCAAACTTCACCCATCTGAGAGCCTGCTGACATTTTGTGTGCTGTACAAAGGCTGCTTCTGAGGGGCTGAGTCATCTGAACGTTAATTGTTCCGCTAGTTTAACAAAGACTTAAATTACAATTATACCTACTTCAAGGCTTACAGCAAAGTACTATCACCTTAGCATGAAAGAGGCTTAGTCTGCGTAAGAGTCCTTCTGATTAATGTCTCTTCCGCATCTTGAGCCAACAGTATCTGCAGCTCGATTCCCTGCAGCTTTGTCATGTAAACCAGCGCTTCCCATGGCTCTCTACGTGGTCCACAGCGAAATGCCCAGCTTCACCATGCCGTATCCCCAGTCTGTGCAAGGTGATAACCCCGTCTGGGTGTCGGGGAATGGTAAATCGAGCTGTCAGCACTTTGCACATCCTGGGGCTCAGACAGCAAAGTGATCCATCCTGCCCCACAGTGTGTATGGGGGCAGAATGTGTACCATGAACACATCCTCAGGCTGTTCCAGCCCCATGCACCTTTCCTCTGTGTGCGTGCTGTTCCCAGTGCCAGTACTTACTGGAGAAACGAAGCGCTGCGGGATGGGAACATCCGTCCACAAACAGCAGGCAGAGAGGAGCAGGGTGTGGGGTACAGCTGTGTCTCACATCCTCCAGTGCAGCAGCCAACACCAAAGAGACCGGTGATTCTGATCAAGCAGCCTAACTGTTAGTCATACGGCCAGCAGTGCCCCGAGATCTAGCCTACAGAAAGGCATTACTCGTCATGACCTCATCTGTTGTAGGAATCTTTGCCTACTGAATGCTCAGGTAAAGCACCACTGGTTTTAGCTTCACGTTATGCAAGCAGACCAGGAACAGGCTCTGTAAGACCTACAAGTGATCCGAAAACTGATGAGGGTTCATCAGCACGGGGGCAGCTTTAAACACAAAGATATTGGAGCCTGCTCCGACTTGCGCTGTCTGTTCGCTCGATGCCTAATAACACCGCAGACACAAAGCTGACGAGGACCTCTGAGACATCACCTCTGCACAAACAACAGCAAGCACAACCATGCTCATTAGCTGGATCTCAGCAATATCCAGTTGTTCCGATAAGACCTGAGGTTAAGCCGTGGTTAGCCCTGTGCCTCGCTGACTGGGCCTTGTCTCTGAGCTCTCCGAGATGCTCCCCGCGAAGCGAGCGCAGCGTAAGGGAGTAAAAGAGCGAGCAAAGAGGTGGGCCATGGGTGCACCACGATGCCAGCAGGTGAAAAGAAAACTCACAAGAGCATGTCCAGGCTGTTTTGTCTAAGAAAAAACAGCACAGAACTCAAAGACGAAAAATACCATACAAATATGTCCGGTCAGATGTCGCTGATGGATTTGTAATAAAAAGCCATCATCCCATTTACATCAACATCCCCTTTTTGCCACTTTCTCATGGCTAGCAAAACAGGAATAGCGGGGAAGGGGCAAGATTTCAACACTGATTTACACTTCTCTTAGACTGCCAACTTTCCTCTTTCTCACACAGAGGTTTTAAGTGAGAACAACCCTACTGCCTGCACCTTTGTAACACAGTCGGTCCTACAGGTCTTCCGAGCACACGAAATAGGAAAAAAAATGCAAATGATCCCTGATAATTCAGGCTCAGAGCCAGTAACGTTCAACAGATAGAAGAAATAAAAGTAATCTCTCTGGGTGCCTCTGTTCCAGGACGGAGATACTTTTCTTTGGCAGAAGCTGTTATGCAAAAAATGCAGCTTAGCCACGAGGAGAGACGAGGAGCCTCCGTCATATCCGAGGAGCCAGAGCTCACTGCTAACTTCTTGAGGATGAGAACAAGAAGGTCAAGGGCTGTGCCCCCGTTCAACATGCAGATGTCCCTGCACAGGTGATGGCCACGGCCCTTCTGCAAACACAGAGCTGAAAAGGGTCCCCAAATCTGCAAGGCCCAAAGCTCGGCAGTGCCAAAACCGGGTGCTGAGGTTGTGTGTGTGTGCAACAAGTGGAGGATAAACCACCTGAGGAGACAGCTCTGCGGGCAGCAGCTTCCCCAAACGCCAGCAGAAAGGCTGGACCCTTGGCAGAGACTTTTCTGGTGGCAGCAGCAACCCCAGGGTCCCGTGGCCGTCCGGCTGCCAACCTGCTCGGGGCTCTCGGGGCCAGGAGAGCAGGAGCGGTGAGCCGGGGCCGCACGGACAGCCGGCCGTGCACACGAACAATGCCATCACGTGAGCCTCGCTTCCTTAGGAAGCCAGCCCAGAACCCACCCTTAACCTTCTCCCCATTTCCAGCGCAGCCACATCTTTTGTGGTCCTGATGCAACGTGAAGCACGGCGCTATAAAACAAAGGCACTATTGACTAGGGTTTTTTTTTTCTTTTTTTTTTTTTTTCAGGATTACGATGACTACACGGGCTTACAGCAGAGATTTCAGCGATTTCAACACCGACCGCTCAGTAACAGGAGCACTGCTTGGCAATCCATCCAGAGATTACCTGTTGAAACATTAATGGCAAACACCTTTTGATGTGGGCTGCTTTATGTGGTGCAAAAGCCAGCACCGTAATTATGCATTTCCTTTCGGTGAACCTGGTATTTAAACCTGCACTGTTACGGTGGGGTGGGGTGTGCGTGTGTGTGTGTGTGTGTGTGTGTGTGCCCTGCAGGAAATACTCCACAGCTGAGTCTGCGATTTACCCGGGTAGCTGCACGTAGTAAATCTGCGAGAGGGGACCTCCGCCGCTTCATTCATTGTGCACCGAGCAGAGGGCTCAAACAATTGCCACGCTTGAGACAAATGCCAGCGTGAGTCACCCCAGCCGGAGTGCAAACATGTTTGCCGGCGGGTGAGTCATGATATCACATCCTGAATTCACAAACCTGCCTATAAATAATAATTTCTGCAATTGTTGTACTCCTTTAACACAATGCAACCTGAAGCGTGCTGCTGAAGCTACAAGCAACACGTTTTCCTCCTCATCCCTTTTGTTCTTGGTCACATCCATCCACCTGTAGCAGTAAGCTGTCCATGGTGACTGCAGTGGTAATTCTGTCAGTCATATTGAGCCAAACCCAAACGTGGCACCAGATCTGTGACAAAGGAGAGCTATCACCCCCCTCCAAAAAAAAAAGTAGGAGGAGAGAAGCAAGCCCAAAGCACGGACCTGCTACTTGCTGTATTTGCCTTACCTACAAGAGTTTTCTTGATGCCCTACTTCTGACATGCTTTGGCACGCTCAGCATTCGGGTGAGAGGAACGTTGTGCTGCTGTGGGACAGAGACAGCGGAGAACAGGATGAGAAATGCCTCAGGAGAGGTGCTGGAGCACTGATGTTGCAGAGAGGCCGTGGCAGCACAGCGGGCACCGTGTCCACAGGGAGCAGAAGCGCAGCCCCGCTGCCAGGAGCTCTCCGCCTGGGTGCAGCACGAGAGCACACCTGGTGACAAAATTAACATGCTGCAGTAATTGGCAGTGATAACCCACGGCTGCCTTTAATTCGGGGAGGCAGCTGAATCAGAAAAGCCACGTCAGGGCCTTTTCAAACAGGGCTGAAGTTAAGTACATGACTGAATTTGCTCTGATAAAAATGTGTGAAATCTCTGCAAGTGAGGCAAAAATAAAAAAAAGACTTTGTGTAAGGTTTCGGGGGTGGGAGGGGTTCTAACTTGGCTCTCAGTTAGGAATTGATTCTCCTTTTACACGACAGAATTCACACACACACCAATCTCCTCACGTTAAATCAAGACAGTCTTGCCTTCCCCTAATTGTTTGGTGGAGTAACCGCTCCGAAGTTCATTCCCGATACCTTTCTCAGGCAAAATAAAAGGCCTTTTAGAAAAATTTTATTGCTAAAACAATGAAATTCTCCCGGGAATGACTTCGTTATGGAAATGAAGTGACAGCTCCTTTTATCTAGCCAAGCAGCAAGTCTGCATTTATAAAAGGCATTCTGTGCACAAAGTACAGTGAGTGGGAGGACACGAAAATGCTATTTTTAATCCCGATTTCAGCGTTCCTCCCATACAGATCTCCTGGAATAATAACAGCAACAACAATAACGATAATTAATAATGCCAAAAAAGGAGTATCATCTCAAAGGTGACTGTCATGTGAGAAAGGGAATTGTAGTTAACGACTTAGAGGATTTAGGGACAAATGTAAGGTTCTTTCAGATACGCTGGCACCGAGCCATGGGTTTCACGGGGTTTGAGATTTGCCCCCCTAAATTTTACACTGTAACGTAAAAAAAATACGAAGCAATGAAGTTATTACTGTATGCAGCATATGCTTTATCTCTACCATTTATTTTCCTGTACCAACTGAGCCGTTCAGAAATGCAGCTGTACTTGAAGTTAGCGGTGGAGCTGAGGCCATCGCTGTTTGGATACGCGACCATCACAGCTTTCAGATTTGGGGACAAAAGAAAAACCTCAGGGCCAAGCAAAGTTTTCAAACGCACTGGAAACAAGGGCAGAATGCAGGCTTGGGCCCAAAGCTTGACAAAGACCCCAAAAAGAGGATCCCTACCAGGAATAGGCTGGCTTCAGCGGGCCTGGTGTGTCATTATTCAAGGGCAGAAGTTAGCCCTGGTTATTGGATGATCGCTATTCAGTCGGGATATCATCTGCCAGTGGTAATTAGGACAAGCCTTTGGATTTCACACCTAATAAAAACAAACAAGAGCGAGCAGGCAGTGACAAAAGGCACGAGACGCGCAAGCACACCGAGGCACGACTCCAAACCTGCTGGTGTGATCGTGTGTGGAGTAGCCCCACCACTGGAAAGCCCCCGTTTCACCCCAAATTGGAGCGATCTGGAGGGAGCTGACACGTGCCATCTCTGTGGCTCACAGCTCAGGATCCAGAGCACCCAGGGCACGAGCGTGCACGCTCGGCACTGGCCTTGTCCAAGGGATTTTCCCCCAGGACTCCAGTCCCATTTTGGCCATGCACAACCCTCACCGGCAGCAGCACGGCCCATGCACACTCCAGTGCCCTTGGCACGCTGCCTCCCCAGTGAAAAACGCACCAGGCGCCTGCTCAGGTAGGATCTGCTTCCAAAAGCTGTCGCTTTCAGACCGTGCAGGGCACGCTTGGAGGCGCTTCCGCTCCCTCGCCACCCTACAGGATAAATTTTCATGCCGTTAACCTTTATTTGCCTTTTATGCGGCAAAATGCAAGCATATTAAAATACACGGCTCCAATTAGGTGCTTTGATCACCTCCAGCTGCTGCATGGGAGAAGTGCGGTGGTAACAGAGGGAAAAACCAAGAGCGTAGGGCTGGAAGAAGTTTGCCCCCTTCTCCTTTTTTGTCCACTGCTCGCTGCCAAATGTGCTCGCTGCTGGTCACTTGCCGAGCTCACTGCCAGCGAAATGCTGGGCTGGGCACGTCACCAGCACTTAACCCTCAATAAAAGTAAATCGCAGGAATGCTTAGTGCTCATTCAGGCTTCTACATATTACAAACACCATAAAAAAAAAATAAAATAACAGCACACTCACACCATAACAGCCCTGCGAGGTAAGCTGAGCATTATTCATGCTTTATGCAAAGGGGAATTTCACTGGAGAAGGGATAATTGACCTGCCCAAAGCTATGCAACACAGGTGCTCCTGTTTCCTGGTCCTCCGCGTACTCCAACAGACAGGTTTCAGCCCTTCCTGAGCGTTTCAGTGAGTCAGACTCCTGCCTTCCCTTCTGCCTCTCTCTGCAGCTGAAGGAAGTGAGGAGCAGCTCCCTGCACCCGGGGGCATGGGCTGCACGTGGGGAGCGTGAGTGATCCCAGGCTGTATGGAGCAGCAGCAGCGATAGGAGTGGCAGCCCTCCTGCTTGCACCTCCCTGTGGGCAGCAGGGAGGAGCTACAGAGAAGAATTTGGTCTGCAGGACCATTGTGAGCTCTTTCACACCATGTTTCAGTCTCTGTGGATGCCTTCTCGTCCTGGAGCCAGGGCAGAATGGGACTTTGCCATGGATGTATACTGCATGGCAGTATACACCCTCTCCCTTCCCTTTAACTGCAAAAAAAGGCTCGGCCTGAACAACCAAAGGTTTTATCCTGGATGTCAGTGGGCCATGTGAATACTGGCAAAGCTCATCTCAGTTGGCAAGCCAAGTAAGCCCTACCTTTGGTCAATGCGGTTAGACTGGAAAAGCATTTGAACGTGTGGATCAGCTAAGACAAGGCTCCAGCGGAGGGGTTCATCTCACCCAACCTCCCACTTTTAACCACGTTGAGTTGGGTCAGGGCTAACGCGGGGTAACCAGATCCTCAGCCCGAGCTGCAGGTTTTGGCTGCACCAAAGCGTTAGCTTGAGCCAAAGCCACTTTGGCTACCTCGCCCGAGAGCGCTCTCGGCCCTGCAGATGAGCAGATGAGCTCGGTGGTTTAAGGGGATTAGCTGTGCTGAACGGCTCTGCTCCAGCCACTTCTCATGTCCGCAGCACTCAGCCTTCGGTCTGCGCTGATCTCACGTTCAGCTGCCCCGAGAGGTTTTGCTGCAGCTGCCTGAGGACAACCACGAGCTGTCCCCAGGCCTCGGAGGAAAGACAGGCTTGCAGCTCAAGCTGGGTGGGCATCCCGAGGGGCTGAGTGAGCCCGAAGTGTCTGCAAAGTGTCCCCTTTCTCCAGCACTGGGGTTCTGGGTTGGTTTGCTGCTGTAGTTTGTAACCAGGATGACAAACAGCACTAAAAGGTGTCTTGGGTAAGAACACCTTTTTTTTAAGCACTGCGTGCAGCAAAGCAGTGCTTAAACCGGCACGGGCACGGCGTGCTCCTGATGCCACCTACCTTAGCCACTTGTCTTAGGCTGCGAAGAGCAGCCTGGGTCCTGCCAGAGCCCCTAGCACCGGAGCAGCCTCGGCTGTGGCAAATTTCTCAAATTTCTACCCAAATGAGACAGATCGCATCTTCCCAGGGACAGTGACAGCGCAGGCGGCGCGCAGCCGCTCCTCCCGAAGGCAGCAGGCAGCGAGTGCTGGGTAACATCATCGGCGTGAAGTTGTAACAATGTGGGAGAATGTGGCAATTCATGGAAAATGTCATCGACCAAAAGGCAATTAGCAGCAAGCCTAAATGCAGAAGCAGAAGGGAGTGGTTTCCTAACAAAACAAGCCTTGTTAAAAAATAAAGGAGGAAAAAAAAAAAAAAAACAAAAACCTCCTCAACCTTGCTTTCCTCAAAAAAAGCAGCATTCTCAGGAGACTGAAAGCATTTGAAAAAATACTTCTGGGAAGCTTTCTGTAAAGATTATTCTTTACAGACAGATTTGGCAGCCCTTTCTGCTCTGTCTCCTAATGCTGTTGAGCATAACTATGTTAAGTCAATAAGCAAAGCCACTCGAAGTTTTTTTTTTTTGAGGTTTTCTAGGCCAAGAGAGGAAGCAGTGAGATAGGAAAGTTTTCAGAAGTGGGAGTTGTGCCTGCCTTGCTTCTAATTGTAGTGAAACTGTCAACCTCTGCGTTGTGTTTCAAGACTTTGCACTTCAAAATCATTCCCTCTGTGCTTTGAATTGCTATACTTTTAAGCTAACTACTTCTAAAAGTGCTGTTTAAAAAAAAATGACATCTTCAACCACATTTAACATTGTGAATAAATCTGAATTTGCAAAGTCTCATTGGGTCCCAGCAAAAGTGCAGATTTTTTTTTTTTTTTTATCACACTTGACAGCCAATCTCTTGGAAATGATTTGTGCAGAAACCTAGCTTAAATTACTTCATATCAAGGCATTTAAGAGAAAATGTGTTTTTCTTTGTTATAAGCTAAAAATAACGGTGTCCTTTTTACCTCAGATTAAGAAAAAAAAAAGCAACAACACCCAACAACCACACTGAAGCAGCAAGCAGCATTGAAACCAATTAGTAATCTTACAACCTAAAAGCCTACCTACGTGCAGGCATGTGTTAATCGCATTTCAGAATGAGCTTCAGGCACACGTGGCCAAAAAAAAAGTGCAGCAGGATGAATTGCTTTATCTCCTGCACGCAGCCAGAAGAGAACGAGGGTCCATGTACTACGGTGAGAGTGATGGGTGGGTGTTCAGGGCCTTTGCAAAGATGCTCCCTGCCCCTGAGCCCAGGGAATCGCTCCAATCTATGCCAGAATGGTAAATCCATAGATAAGCCAACGTGCTGCATTTCTCCTTGCTGCCCGGACTTGCTATCAAGCAAGGAGAGAGATACCTGCAGAGCGGGGAGCCGAGGGAGCCCAGCACTCTCCAAGTCTCCCTGCAGATACTTGAGTTTTAGGGTAATTGGAAGGCCACGCTCCTTTCACGCCATCATGAAATAGAGTATTCACATTGATTGGGATTTGCTGATTTTAAAATACGGAGGCTAATTTCAGGATAGTAGAGACAGTTAGTTTCAGTACGACTTGGGTGTGTTCACAGCCCATTGCTCAACGCAGTTAACCCAATTCAGGGTAAGTGCTTACTGCTAAATAGTCGGGGCGATGGCAAACAAGCATGGAAAGCGGCTCAGAGTGCTGGCTGAGGGAGATAGGGTCACTGCAAGCCTCGGCGAGGTCCTACCTGCTAGCTAGTGTGACAGTGCCCAGCACAAGGAAGTCCCAAGACTGACCGGGGTCCCTGCGTAACTCTCTCCCCCACCAGAAAACGACAGCGTACCTTGTGGGGCTGAACAACTTTGAAGCATTATCTCGAGGTCTGCCAAAGTTCGAGGTGTTCCAGATGCCAGGTTTCAACTTAAGCTCATCTATTTTTCATATCCTTCTCCCGGCCTCTCGTTTCTCTGGCCTGAAGGGAGGACAGCAGCGTGTTTCACCCCAGCGAGAAGCTCACGAACGAACGACTCCCCCTCGCAGCAGTGAGGCTGCACCAACTGCTTGCTAAGGAGGTCCCACCCCACTCTTTGCTCACCGCCTTGGCTGGGCCAGGCTGAGGTGCTTCAAACCTGCTCCCATGTTGGCACAGGGTTATTCCTGCAGCAGCTCTGAGTAACCAGCCAGCGTCCAGCCCCAGCCCCGTCTCCCCACGAGGATGCTGCCCTCTGCATGCTGCCCCGGCAGCATTCAGCTCGGGCTTTGGGGTGCCACGTGCCCGCCACACCGCCCCGGCAAACAGCCCCATCAGATCGTTCCCACAGCACGCACATCTCTTCCTGGCTTGCCGCAAGGTGAGTGCAAAATTTTTGCTAGCCTTGCACTTTTTTTTCCCCCTCTCCACGTCATGTATGTGAATCGCTCCCGTTTCCCAGCACCAAGGAGTTAAGGGAAGAAAGAGGTACCACGGCATGTGCTTCGTGCAAGGGTAAGTGGGTTGGCCAGCTATCAAAGCAGATTGTTAAATACTGCAGCGAGCTCCTGATTTTTTTTTCCCCCGACTGCAATAAACGTAAGGACTTAATGTGGCCGTAAATTTCAACCTAGACCACATCTGCTGATAAAGCAAAGTCTTTGTACTTGCACAACTGCCGTTGACGGTACACAAAATACTTAAATTTCATGAAATTCTCCTACATTCAAAAGCTGACCTGCAGTCAGCCTGAGGCGGCCAGCGTGAACTGCACGCTCAGCAGAACTGCACATTAAAGACGGGGGGGAAACGGAGGCTGTGTTGTACTACTAAATTAGACTGCTAAGAAAGTGGATCGTTTGTGCAACTGCTAAGCTCCTGGAGTATTTCGGGCACCACTTCACCGCACCAGATGAAAGCATTTCTGCCCTGGTTCCCATCCGACAGGCAGTGCCGGGTGACGGCCGCGTCCTTGTCTCCTTCCTCGCAGGCACGGGCAGAAGTGGGGCCTGCAGGACTCTGCCACGCTCTGCTGTGAAACCTCTCCTTGGAATTAATTGAGGCTACCCGGCTATTTGAGGCGTTTTACAACCCTGCAATTGCATTAATAGCCTGGAAGAGAGCGTGTGCGTTGATGTACGTTGTTTCTTCTCCTGGTCTCTTGGGAAACTTGAGCTGTAGACTTTGGCCATCAGCATTCACGCTACTTTTCAGAAGATAACTGAATTCTGATACCGTGATCTAATTTTAACTTATTTCTTGGCAAGACGCTCTCTCCTTATGCGCATACATGTCAGACACGGATTCTGTTCCAGCAGCGTTCCCTCGATTAATTATTACCAAACCATTTGAAGGTTTCTCCACCGCAAGCCGGGTGTCAGCAGCTGGGACCTACCTAACAGGGCTCCGTCCCCGAGCAGTTTCACTTTGCATGGCCTAAGTGACCTTGGACCAGTGAACTTCCTCGTTGGCTCATGCCCGGCTCTAAACTCCCCAGAGGAAGGTAACCCCGAGCAGCACCTCTCCCAAACCCACAGATCTCCTTCTTGAGATCCCTTCCCATTGCAAGGCTGCCCTAACTGCCCCACAGGCGTGAAATCCATCCCGGGATGTGACACACAACTCTTTCTACCATCTGTATTATCATTATTGCTCTGAAAAAAAACCAACAAACTATTAATAACAGCAAAATGATCTCATTTACACTGCTAGCAAATCTAATTTTCATATGTATAATCAACAGGACTCCTCATACAAACAGACCGCTACTCTTTCATCCTGGGCTTGGAGACACAAAAAAAGAAGTGTGTTTCGTAGCTGGCCCCATGGCATCTACACCTCCTCCTGCAACCTCGAGTTAAGCAGAAGTCTGCGGCATCCCAGCTGCTTTTCAGTTATCCAGTACTTTCCCAACCCGGGACTAGTTTCGTTTTAAAAACCAGCCTCCGATACAAAATTGTGAAGACCTGACTGTGTCCACTTCATGCACAAGGATCAATCGAGAATTTTGGCTGCTTCAAGCTCAGAACTTGTGAATCCCATGCAGGGGGGATTTTCGGCAAGGCGAGCTTACCTTCTCATTGAAGGTACGTCCTGAGAAAAGCTCAGTGCCTGACAGAGAGGTGGGAAGCAGCAGCCTGTCCCGGCCGAGCCACAAAGCAACCCAAACCTGACGGTCTAAAAACATGGAGATCTGTCCACACACCATGTTAACGTGAGCCACTTCTCCTCAGGTATTTCACAGACACTCAAGCTATTAGCGACAGCATTACCGAAATACAGGCTGGTTCTGCAATGTGGATTGGGAGGCGTCCCAACCTTCTGGGATTATTATCCTTGATTTCAAATGAGCCTCTTTTGGAAGTGCTTGGTATTAACACACCAGTGATTTGTCACAAAGACACGTATCAGAGATGTGATTTCTAGCAAAAACTGAAATCACGGAAATTTTATTTGCATATAGTGTCAGAGCTGCTTTGGAAACAGACTCTTCAGTTACCTGCGGTGTTTGGAGGAACTCGCAGCTGCAGAAAGAAAAGAGCATTTTTCCTCCATCTATTACTGTCCTTCACCACGGGCCAAATTCTGCTCTTGCATCCTGTGCCACTTCAGCAGCATGGCCTGGGACCAAACCCTGAATGATGCAACACACTTGCCTTCTAAGAAATCATAGAGTCACAGCAGCATGAGGGTTGGAAAAGCCCTCCAAGATCACCTGGTCCAACCATCCCCTACCACCAACGTCACCCACTAAACCACGTCCCTAAGCACCACGTCCAACCTTTACTTGAACACCCCCAGGAATGGAGACTCCAATGAAATTCAGTGTCTGATGTTCAAATACTAGATCACGTTTGCTATATTAAAATAGCAAATTCATCAATTTCTTGGAATCGGCCGCAGTCCGGATGACGCAGCATTGCAGCGCTCAGCTCCTTCTGGCCGCAAATGCATCCTTAGAGGTCTGAAAACTCAGCTCCAACTGGAGTTGGCCCAAGCGTCCAGCGCTGGCATGGGACCCAGCGCAGCGCCAGAGCATGTCAGTAACTAACCCAACAGCCCGGGAGACGTTTTCAGGAACCCTGTGCAGAAAGCACCTCTGCCAACAAGGTTCAGCGAGCTTTCTGCCGGGGAGGCAAGCAGACGTATCAGATGTCAGCCGGTGTGTTTATCTTCTGCAAACACCCAACCGCCTTTCAAATAACATCTAACAGGGCAGATTACTGCTCTAATGCTAATGGAAACTGATCAAAAGGCCCCAGATTACTTGGCTGCCTTGCCTTAAAAACTTTCCCTGCTTTAGTTTCCATGCAAAATACATCAAAGGAGGATGCCCATCAATGGGGACCCTGTAGACTAAGCATGAATGGAAATGAGGGAAACTACTCTTAAAACTGGGTTGTAGGTAAGAAACATCAGAAACCCCCCAGCCTAATTTAAGGGTTAGCTCCACGCATTTTCACAAGAGCTGCTTTGTAAAATAAGAGTCAGGGACCTGCTCCATCCAGCACATTTGAAAACGTTGTTCCTTATCTACAAAAGGATTTTTTTTCCTCAGTTTCCACCATGGTTCATTTGGCTGGAAACAAAAGTGGCTGGCACGCTAGCGTTAAAAAAAAAAGGCACAAGTAAACACCGTCACTTTAAGCACTCAGAGCAAAGATAAACAGCAATGGTCACACTTCACCCAGCCAGCTGGG
Source organism: Aythya fuligula (assembly GCF_009819795.1). Taxonomy (NCBI): domain Eukaryota; kingdom Metazoa; phylum Chordata; class Aves; order Anseriformes; family Anatidae; genus Aythya; species Aythya fuligula. Next base: position 53,211,706 of record NC_045560.1, read on the forward strand.
CTTTGAAGGGGCGAAGGCTGGGGACCACCTGGACCGAAGCTGTCCGTCCATTCGCACGCGGGAACGCTTCCACGGTTCCGAGGCAAAACAAATATTTCTTTGTGTCTGAAGACTTTTTAGCGAACGTGCAGGGTGACGACAGAGCAGGACAGAGCTGCCTGTTAACAAAGCCAGCAACAATTACGGCTACGTCTAAGAATCGACAAGAAAAACACATACCAGCGTATTCCAAAGGCATTCGCTCACAAAGCAAACTCAATCCGCGCAAGCCCCAGCAGAGAAACCCGATAGCATCTCCTGATTTACGACCTCTCAGCAGGTTGTACTGGGTCCTCCAGATTCCGGGCTTGCCTTGGAAAGCAATTAAGTTTCTAGCACTTCTGGGAGCGACAAAAGCTCTCGCTAGGAGAAAACCTGCACGCTGCACTCTCGCTGAGTCTGCAGCCTGGCAGACGGAGACAACGGCACCGAGAGGTGTGAACTTCCCCCACTTGACTCGTTGGGGAGTGCGGGTATGTGCAGGGCCACCTAGAACTGCTCCTTTGTCCTGCGTCCAAGCGGCCAGCTGGGGCTGGGGCTCCGAGGACATCTGCAGAGCCCCCTCTCAACCAGGAAAGAAAAATCCCTTTCCTCACCAGGAAGCCGTGCAAGCGCAGCCAGCGCAAACCGTTCCAATTACTCAGCAAGACCGAGTCCCCTTCCTTACGCCACAGCGTGCCCAAAAACCGTGACGAAACCGAGGCCCTGCTGCGCTGGGCTCTGTGCAAACACACATTAGGAGGCAGCACCTGCTCCACACGGCGCACATTTTCTGCGGAGTAAGCCGTACCTAAGGTAATGCCAGGGCACGGAGCACGTGTACGAGCGGCGCCTCACATAACCCAGGACGAACGCTGCCTCTGAATTACCGTAGCACGGCAGCTCCGTCGGGTCGAAAACAGACGGGTGATAGGCCCCCGGGTGAATGAAAGGGCTCCCAGCAGCAAAAACACCGCGATGTCTGCACAAGGACAGCCCAAAGCAGCTCCCCAGCACTGTGCTGCTTCTCCTTTTACTACAACCACAGGCAGATCTTGTGAGGACAGAGCTAGAGCGGGGCTGACGAAGGCGGCACGCTGCAGCGGCTGCCCGAGCCGCCTCTGCCTCACCGCAAGGCACAAGGGCACAGGCAGGGCAGGCACCGGGGGGCTGCTGTCACGCTGAGGGCTCCCCGGCAGTTTGTTCTGTGGTGAACGTGCAAAGATCGGCGCTTTCTCACCTGCCGGCTGACTTGTGTGCCTCAGACTCTGCCTGCCTGCTTGTCAGAGCTGCTGAATGCTCCCCGCTCCAGGTGAAATCTGCCGGGGCAGTGCCCGCTCAGCGCCTCGGGAAGCTGCCAGCAGGCCTTCTGGTCCTTTTCATTTCTCACTTATCGGGGTATCCGTTTCCTCTGCCGCACAGCAAGACACCCAACTCCTTGAACGAGCTCAGTGGAAGCAAGAGACACAGATCCTTTCACCTCTTCAACGTTTGCAAAATGATTTAAGCCTAGTTATGAGAGCTCACCTGGCTCTGCTTCCTCGCCGATAACATCTCTGGTTTCACGGCCGTATTTTCTTCTACCTTTTGCTCACCCGTTGCTGTGCAAGGGCTTACAAATACAATACTTCCAATTTCTGCCAAGTTTGGCAGAGAATTAAGTTAGAAAAAAACATTCTCCCTCTTATCTCCTTTGGCTGAAGTTGCAGTCATTTTTAACAACCAGAGGGAAGCGCTTTGGGAGACAGAAACACGTTTAAAGAAGCACGCAGACAGAAGTGCAAGACGCTCGAATGTCCTTTAAGCCCTCATTAAAGCGCTCTAAAGTCTTTGGACAGAAAGCACCGAGCCACTGCAGGCTTGGTCACGAACAGTTCATTACACACACAAAGATACACAGACCCGTCAGAAGTGCTACGTTTGCAAAATTGCGAGCTAAAAGGCAAGGAAATACCAGGAAAATGGCCAATTACGCAACGCTTCATCTTCTTGTTTAATTTTACGATCGCAGTGTTTTTTTCCACAGGAAATGGTGCCACTCATTGTATAGTAGGGCTGGTGTTACTGAATAAGCAGTACTCGGCGTTTTGCTTCATTCTCACTGTTAAAATCGGTCCCAAGCCTTTTTTATATCTCTGCTTCAAACCGTGCTTTAAAGACAGAACAAGCAATTCCCTCATAGGTTATTTTCTGGCTGTCACCACATTATCTAACTGCTTGATATACTAAAATTAGTCCTCGTTCACAACACCCCTGTGAGAAGAGTTTTTTCCTCCCCATCGCACAGACTCCGAGAGATTGAGGTTGTGGACAAAGGTCCCTTCCAAACCCAGCTATGCCATTTGAAGAGGCTTTCCTCCCACACACACACTCGGCACCAGCTGCCCCTCTTCCTGTGATGACTGTCTCCCTTCAGAAGCGCTAGCAGGCTGGTATAAAAGCGTTTTGCAATCCCTTATGGTGAAAATAAACTGAAGAGGCTACAAATTACTCTTTACTCTCTCCTGTGCTACCCCAGTTTTGCCTCCACCTGGCAGGGGAGCATTCGCCTCCCCAGGGCAGGCCCAAGAGGAGGTACAGGGAGCACGTGGGAGCTTGTGCTGAGATGGGCACCACCAGGGAGCCCCAGCCCTGGAGGTGCTCAAGGCCAGGTTGGATGGGGCTTTGGGCAGCCTGGTCTGGCGGGAGGTGTCCCTGCCCACCGCAAGGGGGTTGAACTGGGTGGTCTTCAAGGTCCCTTCCAACTCGAACTGTTCTGTGGCTCTGTTACCACACGAGATATTTCTGCCAGCCAGATACCTCTGGGATCCTCTCGGAGGTTATTTCACCACCACAGAGTGGTGGTGACAAGATGGTGACATTATCAAACCAAGCCAAGCCAAGATGCCACGTTATCAAGCCAAGCCCTTCAGCTTTAAAACACAGCACACTCACTGCAGCTCTTCCTAACGACCCCCTGCTGCGCAGCCACAAAAATGACACATTTCTGAGTTTATAAACTGACCTATTAGAGGAAGCTTTTCCTGCAAATAAGAGGCAGATCCCTAACACCAGGCCACCCCCACAGCCAAATTTCAAATGCACATCCCCGAGAGTAAAGGTGCTACACAGCTACTCAATGAAACATCTGGCCTATTTTTAAAAAGGGTATAAAAAGTGATTTTCTGTAGCTTGTTCTCAAGACAACCTGAATCATTCATGCTGAAATGTAAAAAAAAAAAAAACAACTTGAAACAGCCACCGAGTTTGGAAAAATGTCTCTTCAAAAGGTTATCCTGGAAAAAATACTACATGTTGTGCAGTGCTGATTGCAGGCAGTTCAACCAGCTTTTCTTACATTACCTGCTATTTCCTACATTATTACTGAGAAAGGCCCCTAAACAAATCCATGATGCAGAATAAAATTGAGAGATCATAAGCTCCAGCGGTGCCTGGACATATCTTGACAAAGAAATGTAGGCTCTAATAGAAATGATGCCTAATAGCGAAGCAATAGATGGTGAATGCAGAAGCCAAGTCATCGCTGTCTGCAGAAATTGTTTGATTCAGATATGCAAGAGACAGGAAATCCAAGTGTCACAGTCACAGCCTATTTACAAAAATTAGGAGGAAGTGTTGATTGGTTTCTATAGACACAAACACTGATACTCACACTAGAATCAAACAATTACTCTTATCACTGCAAGCAGGGTCGAACGCTGATCATCATAGTTCAGCCATCCGACAGAAAGACAGCAAGAAAACCCTTTTGACACATAGCCTTCACCATACACGAGTCAGATGATTCAGCTGCCAGAAAGCAAATAAAATTACTTTAAAACAAACATTTCGGTCTTTCTTTATAAAAACATGTAGCTTTTCAGCAGATGACTCAAATGTGAAAGCTTGTGGTCTTTGCTCCAGTAGCTGGGTAGGCTGTAGTCTGAGCTGCTATGTAAATGACTCAAGTGTTTTTCACCTGCTCGGGTGCGAGCTGCACTCCTGAACCCTCTGTCGAAGGGACCACCGCTGCTGCTGAGCCACAGACAAGGAGGGCAGTGAGGTATGAAACTTCTTCTCCCCCACAGGGGACTTCCACGATGCGACAGAGAGAGCAGTTGTAAAGGCACTTTCTCCTCACGTATGGCTTCTGAAATAGAACAAAAGGCCCATCTTACTAATTGTATTAGCAAGCCATGAGCCAGCAGTGTGCCCTCGTGGCCAAGAAGGCCAACGGTGTCCTGGGCTGCATTCAGAAGAGTGTTGCCAGCAGGTCAAGGGAGGTGATCCTGCCCTTCTGCTCAGCCCTGGTGAGGCCACACCAGGAGCTGTGTCCAGTTCTGGGCTCCCCAGGACAAGAGGGACATGGACATCCCAGAGAGTCCAGCAGAGGGCTATGAAGACGATGAGGGGACTGAAGCATCTCTATTGAGGAAAGGTTGAGAGAACTGGGCCTGTTTAGCCTAGAGAAGGCTGAGAAGGGATCCCATCAATGTCTACAAATATCTTACGGGAGGGTGTCAAGACACTGGGGCTGGACTCTTTTCAGTGGTGCCCAAAGAAAGGCTGAGAAGCAGCAGACATAAACTGAAACACAGAAGTTCCAGCTGAATGTAAGGAAAAGCTTCTTTACTGTGAGGGTGTCCAAGCTGAACAGGTTGCCGAGAGAGATTGGTTGTAGTCTCCTTCTCTGGAGATATCCAAAGCTGCCCAGATGCCATCCTGTGCAACATGCTCTAGGTGACCCTACTTGAGCAGGGGATCAGACCAGGTGATCTCCAGAGGTCCCTTCCAACCCCAACCATCCTGAGATGGCCATCTGAGATACGATGGCCTACATCTGCACCAGGAGAACAAAAGGTGTATCTGCCATACTTGTGTAACCACGATGAGAGCTCGAGCACAAAGAAAGCCTGTGCGTTTTGTTACCCCATCCAGACACAGATCTAACGTTACTGTATTGAGTTGCACTTCCTGGCTCTCACCCGTTTGAGTCCAACAAACACGTTCTGCGAACAATAATGCCTTGTTTTCTGCATTCCCCCATTATATGGGTCTGTAACGTAGACCAATCTCCACTTTTTCCTCCACTGGACAGGTAAATAAACACTGGGAAGAACCAGAGCACATACACTGCTGGCCAGGCTTTCCTGGTAACCCTAGTGAGAAGCAGGGAAGAAGGAAACCTTCCTCCAGCTAGAGATGAATGAATCCAAGCCAAACCAACAGCAGTCCAGCAAACAGCCTCACGGTGGGAAACCACCCAAATCCTTTCACTTCCAAGCAGAACTGCTAGAAGGAAGACCAAACCAAGTCCAGAGAGATGTTTATTTTCTGAAAAAAGACGAGCTGTTCAGATCACAAGACATACATGGGGATGGCCTGACTCTTATTTCATGGGGTGTACTGGAGTTAATGTTGATTTACATGGGTTTTGGATACACTACCTAACAACATCAACACCATCTCAGTGTCGGGCACTGCAGAAATGTCACTGGTTGAGGCAGGTAAGTCATAACAACTCACCCTCCTTGTCATTAGTATCATCCTGATTTCCCCTTAAGTCTTCCAGGAAAAGCAGATATATGGATCTCTCATCTTGACAATTCATCCATTTCTAGACTGCACGGCAAGGCTCCATAACGATCCATTTTGGCTAGCAGAGCAGTATACAAATGTGGAAAAAAACTCACTGAGTGCTGAAGAAATTCAGGGCAAGAAAATAACCCAGAAGTACCTGGACTGTGCCCAGGTCTCCTCACAGCTTTATGATGAAGACTGCTAAGAAGCAGAGGACATGCTTTGATTTTAAATACCCAACTTCTAAAGTGTAGCATGAAAGAAATGTGAGGTGTGAGGAAGATTACCATCAGCATCATTCAAAAGCAAGCACTCTGGAACAAATCCATTTGAGTTTATCTAGGTTGATGGAGCTGCATCACCTTACATCAGAGAGAATGTGCCTCGCTGCACCTCATGGAACACCGTTATTTAAGGTTCAGATGGTTGCTGACTTTTCACAACAGATACCCTAGAATATTTGTAAGTTTGGGAAGGAAAATCTCAAGGGGCAGCCTACCCAGAAGTTGTGAGCCAGGCGCAGGACAGGAGATCAAAGAGCTCTGAAGAAAAGGGAGGTTTTCTGGAGTGAGGGTGAGCATCTGAGAAAAGCACTCTTGAGTTTGAGATCATGCTCACTGTGGTACGGGATGGGTCTGGGCTCTTCCACTCCTCCAGCTAACACAGAGCAGGTCTGAAGGAGGCGAATGGCATCACCTTTCATATGTGGAACACAAAGGTGGTCACAGCTCCCTGATCACAGAAGACAGCCCTGGGTTTAGCCTCTGGTCTCCATGCTGTAAAGCAGTTCTGAAAAGCTGTACAGAGAAAAGAGAAATCTGGGACAACTGACTTGTGTTTATTACACATATTTTTTACTTCAGGTTTTGTTTTGTTTTTTTTTGTGTATGACATCCCTGGAAGAAATAGTTCGTGTAAAAGGGCCATTTGAAGGTCTGAGTCTTTTTACAACTGATATTTAAATTTGGAAGGTGAGTCAGCGATTGACAGAAGGAGAAAATAAAAAGGAATTTGCATAAATGTAAGCTGCACAGACAAGCACTGTTGATCTTTCTTTTTCTTTCTTTTTTTTTTTTTTTTCCTTTCTTATTTTTTAAATAACAAAACAATTCTACCAAGTGCAGAAAAGAAACGCAAGGACTAACTAAGCTGCAAGTTAGAGGACTGGACTTTATGAGCTGATACACAGACCGAAGTCTGTTCCACAGCCCTGGGGCAAACTTCACTCTCTCTCTGAAGCAGTAATTTAGAAGCAGACACTGCTCAGTGACATGTCACTGTCTGGGAGTGCATAAATCCTGCTAGTCCGGGATGCAAGACAGCTGAGATAACTGAGCTGTGATCACGCTGGAAAAATGGGAGTGGGAAGAGCAACTGAGTGGCATCGCTACAAAACAAAAGCACGGGAGAAGGATTTGAACAGAAGGGTGATCTAGAGGATGGAATAGCTGCTTAGGATTTGGGAAACTGAAGTCAAAGCACGACATCACCAAGCTCTTACGTACTGCTGAGCTTGTCCTTTAGCCCTTCTGTACCTCATCTGCAAAACAGGGATAGCACCAGTTGTCTAACTCATATGCAGGTATGGGAATAAAAACATAAAGAAGAGTGGAGCACTCGGATGTCAGGCTCACAGCCCAGCGAAGAAGGCTTCTCTACTCAACAGGAGCCTCCACCTTCCAAAGAAACTTAATTTTTGAAGTGGTTGCACCACTTGCTTAAAAATGAAGCCACGTGCTTAATCTCTGGGCCAGAGAGAGAGACAGATTTTGTGTTTACTTTGGCGCTGAAGGACTAAAATGATTTCCTTGTTTTCCTGATTTTCCCACAATTTCAATTATACTCGTCTAGATTTATTGCATACTTAAGAAATATTGTTGAAGGGAACACGTCCATAAAAGTTCTTATTTCATCCCTCTGAAACCTGCAATTCTCACTAAGGCACGGACCGAAGGATTTCAGTGCCCTTTGCACACAAAGAACTGGACAGATTTTTACATCTTAGCTGCTTTTAACCGTCTCTAGGATCTTGCACATTAGGAGTCCCCAGGCATCATGCAGCAATATCCACAGGCAAACACTGTAGGAGAAGACCTGCAAAGTCCACAAAATAGTGAAATACACTTCAGCAATACAAAGCACACATTCACAGAACTCAGAAAGAGAAATTCTAGTCTGTATTCACTAGTTTCAAACACGAGCTACCAGGGAAACTTCTGCCACAAAAAGAAGTGGAAAACACAGAATCCTACCGAGGTGTCTATGTCTAGGATTTCCTAATACCAATTCAGTGCAGCGATTAATTAATCTTATCAGTCTTTCATAGGCTTTACTAGATCACAAATTCACACAAATGATTAACTTCTACCACTGCTTTCAGTAAGGATCTGCTTAAGGACAAGTCTTTGGCACATTCCTCAGTTTTATACTAATCTTGCAAATGCGCCAGTACACTAAGGAGAGAGGAACAAGAAAAACCCAACCCAAATCCTGATACTAAACAGCAAATGCTAGGCCAGAAATGCACTAGTTGTTAAGAAGAAAATACCAACAGCAGAACCAAAAATAACTCTTCAATCATTTGTCTTTTCAAACCTCTCTATTCCCTCTTTTCAGGATCCATGCTTGTCATAACTGACTGTTTCTTATGCTTGCTCTGGGGTGTCTCAGAGCTTGTTTCCACTGAGATAAAAATATGCCTTTTTCTCAACCATGTTATTAGCAATCATAGCAAGTGGTTTTAATTCTTTTTCCTCCATGACCTTTCTCGAGTTCTGCCTACTGTTTATCTAAAAGCAAAAGCTGGTTGATGCTTATCACGTTTTTTCTTTTACCAAGTATTCAAATGAAAAGTGATGCTACCTCTTATTCTAATGTAGATGCAAGCCACCTTTAGTTGGGGGGCAGGGAAGATGCAGGTTTCCCCATTGGCAAAGCTGTGCTGTATCTGTTTTCCCATTTTTTTTTTTATATCACATCAATTTCTGTTTTACTTTGTTTAAAAACGTGTGATTTGTTATCAGAACCAAACAATTTGCTTGGGCTCACAACAGCCAGCTTTTAGGCTACTCCACCTTGAATTGCAATGACAGCCAAAGCAACAAGGCAGCAAACCCATCAAAAGTCACCTGTCAAAACAAGAGTATGTAAATACCGGTGAAAGTCAATAAACTCTGCATCTTTTGTGACACAGTGGCATTTTGTGATGGTTATTCCTCCCTAATAATTAACAGATGACAGTTCAGTTTTAAAACAAGGACAGTTTGCAGTCAGTGACCCATCCCTGCTGCTCAACCATCGGATCTGTCTCAAGGTCACTGTCTTCAGTAACTCGGTAAGGATTACATCATCTGTCCTCGTATAGGGCACTTACATCATCGATCAATACCTGAGATCTGAGCACTGTCAACAAATTCACGTTGGGGATGAGTTACAACTGGGCAGATACCACAGACACGACGCTCCTCTTCAGTCCAGCCCACATCCCCATTAAGACTACATTATAAAACTATCGGCTCTACTACTATTATTTGTATCTCAGTGGGAACTGAGTGCTAAGCGAGACGAGGTGGATAAGGTGCCACAGCAGCATGCCCTTTGCAAAGACACAGCAGCCTTTGGTTTGAAGAGCTTGCAGCAGCCTGAAGTGACAAGAGCAACGGAGGGTGGGAGCAAGAGGTGTAAGCAGATGGCAGCAGACCACATGTTATTTCAGCAAGCTTTTGGTGGCGGTTCAGTTTGAGGCACAGTCACATGTTCACCTCCAACAGTGATAAGTGTTTCGAGCTATTTTAGTTTCCTTTGCCTTGACACAGACCTGGCAGATGCAGGCGCCAAGCTAAGGTGTCCCAGCAGAAGATGTGCAAATGGGCAGCCGCTGGGTCCCTCCCCTACCACTGGTTTGGGAGCGTAACACGAGGCGACACATTCAGGGTGAAGAGATCAATTCAGCAGAAGGTCTGGGAAAAAGAGGATAAAGATGAGCCACTTAAGGGTGAAATTGAGGAAAATGAGAGCTAGACTGAACCACGAATCAGCCTAGGTCAGAGGAAGTCTGTGTGCATTTGCAATTGTGCCTCTTCTAGCTGAGGTCTTTTGGAAGGGGTAACTCCTTGATTCCCACTTGCAGGAAACTTTTGAAGATCTGGAGCTTGCCCTACCCACCTATAGTAAGATTCAGTAAAAGGTGGTAGCTCACACGTGGGGGAAGAGAGAATGTACAGCAGTACCTAGAGGCACTGACCTACTTGGCTCCTGTACAGGCATACAGCAAATGACAGCTCCTGCCTCAGATACAAAGAGCAATACTTGGAAGAGCAGTCCCAGGGAGAGGATCACCAAGCCGACATTTTCACCCCTGGGTACATTAAATTAGGTACCGATCCATACTTCAGGACCTACAGAGCTGGCCTCCTTCACAGTAGTGCTGCGTGCACCCAGAGGCCCATTAAGGTAACGTGAAGGGTTGCGGATGACCTGCCTGCCCTGGAAATCAGGCCAGGGCTAACCAGATTCAATGGCTCTGACCTTAGCAGGCATGGTTGTGAAAGGCAGACGAGACCCCAGCACCAGCATGGAAATTATACGAGGTTTCTAAAGCACTAATCACATGCTGAATCTTACAAATACATATGCTGTAGCTGCGTGTCCTCGAATGTCTCTCAGGGCAAGGCCATTTTAAACGCTGATTTTTATAACACTTGATTTTGCAGCGTGCAACTCCATAACCTTAAGGACAGATCACCTTCTCGTCCTCAGGCAGCACCTTACCACCACATACACACAGTGGATATATTTGCTGCGCATCTCCCAGTCTTCTCCCTGTACACACACAAACACACAGTGGTCATCTTTAATGAGAGCACAAAAATCAGCATCAAAAAGGCAACCACAAGGAGCACATCTCAGAGAAAAGGGTTTTTTGCATCAGATTAGGGCAAGGCAGATCCTAATAACTGTGTTTCCCTGGTAGGAACCCCTCCTGTATGCTTCTCACCAAGAGGCAGGAAAACTCACGTCCTTTGGAGTAATTAGCAATGCAAGGTCTGCCTCAGTGGGGCTCATTACGGGGTAAGGGCATTAGTCCCTTTCTGTTGTTATAAATCCTTGGTGTATTTGCAGTAACAAAAAATCACTTTCAGAGTTGTTTGTTTGCTTGTGTGTTAAGGTACTTCAAGTTCAAAGTGTTCAAAGCCTTACTCAGGTCACACTTACAGCTGATTTAATAGGGAAGCGCTGCCCTTGAAGGTACTTCTTACCTTTGCAGACTGGAGAATAATTACACACAGAGAGGCTAACTCCACCATCCCCTGTGCCAGTTTTATGCTGAAATAACCCCACTGATTGATGAAATTAAGATGGAATGAGACTGCAGTCATCTAATGCTGAAACGGGCCATAAAAAGATAAAATCTGCGTTGTTAAAAATGTAGTCAACTCAAGAGATTTCCTTCCTCATTCTCTACGCAGATAAGCTCTTCTGTTTTTTCCACATGAGGAATTTTGAAAAAGCAAGACTTGTAGGATTCTGGGGTCTTTATTCATTTATTTCTCTATCTATCTATTTATTTATTTATTTATTTTGGCTATTAGATCATGCTCCATGGAAAAGCTCAGCACAAAGCTAAGTGCACATGCCTCACAGGTAAGACGAAATTAAAACACAAGATGAAACTAACCCGTCCATACAGCTTACCATGTAGTTTATCAAGCGGATAAATATGAAGTTAAAAAGTTAAATGCTACTTCAGTTTCATGACTGCTAGCTCTTTATCGCTGTCTCAGAACCCAGCTGTGTTCTGTGGAGGAGGAAACATGTCAGTGCAGCAAATTTTACCTGCAATGAGAAGTAATTTATTGTGCCTAACTGTGAAAAGCAAATTGGTATCATCATCCAGAAGTTTGTATCTCATGAGTGTTGTTTCTGTAATTTGCCTTTCTTTTAGAAAGGACTAAGATTAGAACAGCAATGCAAAAACTTGCAGCTAAAATTAAATTAAGCTGGATTTCATGAAAAGTTGTTAGATGAGAAGGGCTGAAAGGAGATGTAAGTACAGCACAAAAAGAAGCACAACAGAGTTAAGAAAAAATAAGCTATTTCTTAATTGCTAGTGAGATACCTTAGTCTCAGATACCACCAAAAAATCTAAGAAAAAAAGACCGTTTCCTTTTAAAATGTGTCCCTGGTAAGCCAATTTGATAATTGAAGAAAATGAAAGAGCAAAAGAATTGGATATTGTTTTTAACCAAGACTGCGTTCACCTGAAGACAATCTGCATAAGCACGACTGGGGAGGAGGCATTACAAGAAATTTAAGTAAGGACCAAACTAAAAATCCGACGCTCACTCTGAAGCACCTCACTACTGGATTTCTTTAAAGCAGTCTTTAAAATGCCATCACTTTTCCCAGCAGAAAGGATGACAGTATGTGTGTTTTACTGCTGGAGCAGCAGCTAGCTAAGGTTAAGAAAACTGAACAGGATGGGGTGGGACAACGGTGGGGACAGGCATTGCGTACGTCGCTGAATGTTCCCATTGCTTTGCAACTGCTCGACTGCGTAAGGGGGAAAGAAGACAAGGGCTTTCCAACAACTGGTTTATGTCTCCTCTGGCAGAACCCTTTGCTCTGCAGCCACCCAGCTCCCACAGAGGCGAGGTATAAAAGCCTGAGTTCTTACTAGTCCGTTTACAAAAATAAACTCCGATCTTCTACACTGCTCAAGTATTATATACAACTAAGGAGCTTCCTGTTCCTCAACATACCACCAGCACCTCCTGGTACACTTACTTTCCACTCTCTCCTCTCTCCTATCCGACTTTTTCAGCCGTCTTGTACTCTCTCCCTCTCCTGCAGTACTTGCTCCCATCTCTTTTATCTTCCCAACCCATCCCTCAACCTGTAGCTCCTTCCCAAGTTACGTGGCTTTCCAGCTTCTCTCCCAGATGCTGTGGTTGTCCATCCCGCTGCTCTGTTTCTCTGCTGATAATCTGTTTTTAATAACAGGCCCTGGTTTTAGTGTTTTTTTCTTTGTTTGCTTTTAACTAACACCAAAAAAAAAAAGGTGACAGGTATCTAAGGAGCTTACAACAGAATAAAGCATCACCTTTGCCTTTCTTTTAGAAAGCAGAACATTAAAAATGTTGTAGTCAAAGGCAGGGATGAAATTTATAAAAACTAACTGGAATCAGTATTCAGGACAGATGGGCTGACACCCCTTCTTGCCAAGATAAGCGTCAGGCTCACAGGACCTTGCTATGACATGATTTCAGAAAAGAAGGCACCTCCATCAGCATAAAACCAGATCTTCAGGCTGCACTGCTTCAAAATGGAGCATGGAAAATGCCACCCAGCTGACCCCCAGGAGAAGCCTTCCCATATGTAAGGGAAAGGGGGGCAAACCCTGCAGCGTAAGAGAAAAAGAAGCACAGAGTGGTTAAGTGTATTGCCCCCAAATGGGACTGCGAGTTGGCAGCAACACAAGTACAGAGAATTGTCAGGGCTCCTTGGCTACATCAAACTGCTAGAGGAAAGCTCTTCTTCCTTAGCTGTCTTAACCACAGACCTTGGTTAAAGAAAGACCCTGCACAGCACACCAAAGCCAGAGAAACTGTCCTCTGGGGACACTTCTCTCACTCTTCAGTGAGGGTTTCACCCTGGTGCACCTCAGCAAGTTGCAACCTCCTCACTCAGGTCAGCCTTCACCTCCTGATGCTGAACACCCTGATGAAGATGATGAAGAGTAAGGCTTAACTGATGGTTGATGCAGCAGGTGTGGTAACGTTCCCTCAGTGATAGCAGCTTGGAGCGTGGAAATTATTCTCTTCACCTTTTTATTTCCCCCTGCTCTCCAAACGAGTGCCTTCTGCTTGCCGATGCGATGAGGGTGACCTTCTGAGGGAAAGGCCCTGGAGAAAGCAGAACTGCACAGTGGCTGCCGTGAGCAAGAATTTGCCTTGCAAAATGACCAGGCCACCCCAAAGTCCCAAGTGTGACGGGGCACAGACAGAAAAACTACAATAATGTGCTCAACCACACAGAAAGGCGTACCATGCAAGCTGCAGTGATGGCAATGAAAAACTCCAATAAGGCCAAATACTGTGAAGGTCTTTGGTGAAAAGGTTGGGGGACTGGAAAAGGTTTGTTCTCAAGGAGATCACAGGGAAAAACACACTCAGTGGGGAAATGAAGGTGAATAAAGCCAAATCCTCCTTGCAAAACCAGAATTCATTACTCACTGTTGCTGGGGAAGGTGAGCTGTGCCCGCGCTGGGCACAGAAGATGCCCTGTTTCGGGATGCTGTCTGCTCTCGCTGATGGCTCTCTCCTGCTGTTCACAGCAGACTTCAGCAGAACTACTGCTTGTGCTTTCTAGCAGCGAAAGCAGGACCAAGCCTGTATTCAAATCGGTATCGATGCCACGCTCACTCTCAGTTTTAGTCTCTAACAGCAGAAACCAGTGGTAGTCAGTAAAGGCTTGTTAAGCATATTCAAATGAGCTCAGTGCATTTCTACGTGCAATTAATTGTGATTTATTTGAAGGCAATCTGTTAGCACTCCCTTTTTCTGCTTCCTATAACTCCAATTAATGAGGGCCAAGCCTCAGTCTGAAACAGTTTTATTTCATGTGTTGAACAAAAATGATGGAAAAAAAGGGTTATTATCCAAACCAATAAAGCGCTCTGGCAAAAAAAAATACACAAAAAAAATTCTTTGCATCTTTCAGAGAAACAAATGTTTTAAGGACAAAGGTTGGGCAAGCTAGATTAAATAACCGTAGCAAGTTAAGACTCTGGAAGCCAAACAGTTTTCATTTAATAAGAAGCTAAGTGGTGTTTCTGCCACCACTGCTATTAGTCCTCTACTTTCCACTGTTCTCTGTTTAGTGTCTACGTGTCTTATGGCCTCGGAAAACAAACTAACTACAATGTCTCTAAAACAAGGGAGCAAGGAAATAAGCATGTCTTGTCTGTTATAAATTAGCTATATGTGTTTTTGAATCCGTAGCTTGCCTGTTTAAAAACATTTCCAATAGCTCTTTTGCATTTAGGAGGGAGAAAACCCACTTCTATTTTCTCTAGTATTTCCAGTCTAGTGTTTAGGTAGGATAAAACCCAAATTATTTCTTAAACCATTTTTGTCCTAGTCAGCAAGAGTTGGGGTTGGTGACTCTCTATGGGTTTCACCCATCCACAGAAACCTTTTATCACTCTTCCCTGAAGGACTTCAACACACTACTGACAGTGAACCCTCTGCACTAAATACGAGTGAAAAGACCATACCCGTGAACGGTCTTTTGTCCTCCAACATCTACACAGAGTGAAAACAACTGGTCATACTGGCCCTCAGGTTACAGGTACCCCCTAAAAGAGAGGAGAGGTATGCTTTTACGGATACAAGCTTTCACGGTGAGATTTAGAAATACCACATTTTGACACGGAATAGAAATCTGTGGATTTTTCAAGTGCTTTCCGAATACCTTTTCCTTCTGTCAGTCAAACAAAATAGCCAGCTATACATAACTTGTGCTGCATAAGCAAGTTCCTTTCATAATATACTAAGTGCTTTGATACAATGCTGGTTGGCACTTCAGACCCTAAGCCAGGTTTGCTAAAATCTGTCCAAATACCCTAAACGAAAAGATGAAGGAGCTGTGCTACAAATAGAGCAACTGCAGAGGCTACGGCCCTGCCCACATTCACTCTCATGTATTTTTACACAAAGCCTAGCACTGTATGATGTGGGTGCCAGCTATAGCTTGTACCATACTGCCAACACAACAGGATCCAAAAACAGATAACAAGGAAAATTCTAGGGCAGTGCCTGTGTACTATGAGGAATAAGATTTGTTTTTTTTTTTTTTTTTTTTTTTAAGAATCATCATTGTAACACGTTTCATAGACGTTGAAAATACGGATGCAAATCGCACTACAACCGTCAGTCAAAAATCACTTCAAACTCATCACCTCCCTCCCCAGAAGGGAGATTTTTTTGCGTGAGGTTCTGCTTTAGCTCCTGCCTCCACTGCAGAGAGTGTCGTATCATGACACGATAACGTCATGACAGGTTTATAAAGCGTGATGGATTTCACTGTACGAGCAAGGTAATTTTGCAGTCCCGGTCAGAGCCTCTGGTACAGCCCTGCCAGACTGCACTGTCCCAGCACACACACAACCTGAGTACAGTAAATTCAGTCACACAGGAAAGTTTTTCAGGTTCGTGGGACCTTACTTAGCTAAGGCTTCATGAAGTAACTTTCCAGCAACATTTTGCAGCAGCGAGTTTGACTTCTTTCCTTCCTCCGAGCTTACTGAACCTGGAGAAACGCTGCATGTTTGTTCTCCTTGTGCCACAAACAAGCTCTCTTGTTACTGTGCGGTAGTAACAAGCAGCAAAACGAGGGCTGAGACGAATGGGTTACATGTCCCCTCCCCAACCTGCATCCCACCAGGTCACCAGGGAAATTTACCTCAGGGACTGCACTCCTCCAGAAGGACAGTTCGGGCTGGCCCTCCCCTCATCCCTGCCCTTTCCTTCACCATCGCCTCACGGGCCCAGCACCCCAGGGGCCCAGGATTCAAGCTTTCCCATTCTGTGGAGAAATAACTACAGGCCTCAGCCCTATCGCAGCTCAGTGCCTGCGAAAAGCTCCTCACAGCCCTCCACTTGCCACAGGCACTCGGGGTGCCCTCCTGACGTATTTATTGGGCTGGCAAAGCCAGAAATGGTCGGGTCGGCACATCCAAGTGCCAGCCTCTCTTCTCGTTATTATGACTATCACTCTTTTTCCGAATGGCACCGAGGAGGTGGTGGCACTGATATTGCCTTGCTGAGAGCCTCCATTGCTCTAGAAAGGCACCCGAAGCCGCCCAGGTTGCCCTGAGATGCAAGACACCGCGCTAGAGGAAGCCTCCAGACTAGAAATCCAATTTCACGACCAAAAGCCAATCACCAGGAGCTTTCCTACATTTGGGATTTATGACGGAAGCGCCTCAAATTTCTATTTTAAAGCATTCCTCCCAGCAGGCTAGCTTTCTTTTGGCACCGCCTTCCTCTCCACCTACGGCATTTCAAGGCCTTCGCCTTTACTATAATCTGGGGAACAAAAGGGGTTGCTCATACCTTCACTTGCTCTGCAGACCGGAGAACAGCTGGATCCCAGAATGACAACAAAAGGAGAGAAATTAAAAATATACGTACCTGCACTAAGAAATTGAGGATTTACCTTTCCTAAGAACACTCAAAATGCAACAAAGGAAAACGAGGGAATATCAGTCTTCCGCAGAATAAGTGATTCGATTTTCACTCACGGAAAAAGGCCTATATTTAGAAGGCATAATAGATTACTTTTTCTGCTGGTAAATTCAGCGGAATTAAGAGAACCAGATGGCCAAATATCTATGGAGCATTCAGATCTATTACACTGATGCAGAAACATTAGAGAGGAAGAAATCCTACACGCCTTGAGAGTAGCCTGTGCAGACCACATAATAACGAATGAGATCATTATGCCCTGCCTTGAAGCACATGGACTTTTGACTTTCAACAGCTTATGTGTGTCTTGGAATGTCAAGAAATTAACATTTTTCTCTATTAAAAAAAAAAAAAAATCCTGAAGCACCATTCCTTCTGATTTAGCACAAAGATTAGAAGATGAAAAACCTCTACTCTCAGTAAATACTCATTTGGCAACCTCAGTGATCACAGGATTTGAAAACACTGGTGTTACAAAACACTGGTTTACTATTTAAGGGCGAGCGAAAAATGAAAAGCACAGCTCAGAAGCCCAGCCTGAAAAAAATCAGCACGCCCACCACAGCATCACTGATGCACACAGCGAGAAACATCCCCACAACGGGGAAACAATATCACCGGTTCAACACTCCAGCAAAGAAAAATTCCTGGACGAATTGTGTCAGCAGCTCCACAGGATCCTCTCACAATGGAAGAAGTTTCATTGCAAGCTGATGGCATCAAGGAGCACGCCTACGGCTTTTGCTCAGTTTTAAACCCATGCCAAGTCCTTGCCCTGCAGAACAGAGAAAGGATGAGGCAGCGCCGAGGGCCCTGGGATGGGACTGGGGAGATGCAGCCTCAGCTCCCTGCCTGGTTGGGCCAGCACATGAGCATACCTTTGGGTCTGATTTTGGCACCTGAGTGATGGAGACATCAGCACGTCCCCATCTGAAGGAAGCGCTGGGGGTCAGGCCCAGGAAAGGCCGAGATGCTCAGGAGGGGGCTGATGTGCTGCACACGGACTTCCCAGGCAGTCTCAGGAAAGCAAATCCCACATTGCTGTCCTCTGCTCCTTGAGAAGCAGACAACTAGAACTGGAGGTGGAAGATGAAGGAAGCAGCTAACTTTGAGTTTAACACAGACAGTGAAATCCTGGCAAAAACTACGCTTGAAAAATCACTGTCTTAGGCATTAACAGCAGCTCTGTTTTAATTTTACGGCTGTAGTTACCTTAACATTTGCAGTATCGCCATGTCTCTGAAATACAATCAATGATCATTAGAAAGGAGAATAGTTTTTAGATGAAATCTGATGTTACGTTTTCTCAGGCTGCAAACAAACGTGATGAGCACTGACACAAAAAGCATTTGAGCTGTGCAAACAGTGTTTTGTTCTATAAACACTAATGGGAAAGCACCTACCAATGCAGCCTTGACTCAGTCTAGCCGATTAAAAACTATTTTAAGCAATGTCCCTATACATTGTGTTAAAAATAATTTTATGTTCTGTTTTATAACAGGGAACTGAAAAACAAGATGACAACTGAAGAAACATAATGTGAAACACAGGCTCTGGTTTTAAAGGATGTTCATGGTGTAGAGGATTATGAAAAGATTTTCTAATGGTATTTTCCTTTTTTCTCCCCACAAATTTTAATATGAGCATGTTCTCTAACCACGCATCCCTAGAAAGTATTTACTGGGAGGATTTCCCTCCTGCTTACCCACAAACTGTCCAACCCCCACAAAACTGAAAAAATTGCACATGTCAGCCCAACTAATTAATTCAAGCTCACAAATAGCTACCCGATCACTGAAATATCTGTACCTACACAGTATTTTCCCACACCATTTTTCTGATTTATTTTATGTTTAGATAGCCTAATACATCAATCAGTGTGAAAAGGACCCAAAGGGTAAATTAATTAGATGGTTTATACCTTGTTCGTGATCTTTTTACTTGCCTCAAGAGTGTAAAGTGACCTTTATGCGTATGAAAATCACGACGTAGGACTTGTACTTTTTGTACTACTGATGTGAAAACCTTAGCTGTACTCCCAGTTTAGGCTGCAGTCGTTGTAGTCCCAAAAATGACCCTTAGGGCTACAAGGTTCTCGGGTCACAAATAAAACAAAACCAAAAACCAGAAATCAACCTCCTTGTGGTTTCCTTAGCTAAACTACAGCATCTTGTCCCATGCAGGGGAAACCTCAGCGTTTGCCTACCTGTGAACTGCTTTTTACACTTCTGCAGTTAATTCAAACATTTTCCCAGTCCGCATCAAGCAACCTGCCAGACGTCAGACACACCAATAGCTCGCTTGGGGTCAGCGTAGTGAGCATCCTGTCTGTGAGCCTAAGCATCCACACACAAACCACTCGACACACACACACAGGTAGGGTAAAAAGGGGGGCCTTTGGTAGGAATTTGGAGAAAGCAGTGAATTCCCATCTCTGTGACATGGTACACCGTGAGCTCCTTCTCAGCAAGACGTGACCCAGCACCCAAAAACAGCCCAGTTGCCATTCTTACCCTCTCCCCCTGGCAAATACTCACTTAGTCAAGGTTTTTTTTTTTTCTCCTAGGAAATGACTATAGACTAACTACTCATTTCCACTAAATCACTGGGCACTGATTCCAATAGGGGTTCCGATGCAGGAGGTCAGGTTCAGATTTCACCTAAATAAGCATAAATTAGGTTAATATACGTAAATCCATAAACGTTACAGAATTTTAAGAAAGAGGAGATTTGTCCTTTAGCTTTGATCGATGAAGGCCACATGCAAACTTGCAGTTTGTACTGAAAGGCTTTGAACACTGGGGAATGCATCTCATGGGTGTAACTCGGTTTAATAACCAGGGGAATCAGGCTGGTCAGTACTAGCTGAGAATGTGGCCATGTTTTGGATTTCCTTGTAGAAAGGGTAAATATAACCAGCCAGGTAGAGCAGACAGCTGTTAAAAGCTCCACAGATCATCCGCTGGCACTATCACCCACATAAAGCAGATTCTGACAAAATTTCATAGACAATAATAGTCCTGGAGCTCTGATACCATAATGCAGTTGAAATCCAAAGGATATGGTGGTGTTTGTTTTTTTGTTGTTTGTTTAAGTGACACAGGTGATTTTATTTCATAAGAGCAGGCCAGCCACATGTGGTAGCACACTTCACAAATCACTAACATGGTGATTCACTCATTGCTTCTTATTCTTAGAACACATACAGAGAAGGAATGACAAAATATTATCAGTCAGAGCAATACCAACTTGCTAAACGGAGATCTATTTCATTTCAAAACGTTGCTGCTGCTAAAACTTACCGAAAGACTTGTCTCTCCTGATCACTTCCCAGCACAAGGCTGAGGCAGAGAAGCTGACACCAGTTGCATTCTGCGGCACAACACGTTTTTTATCGCAACACTTTGAACTCAAGCCCGAAAAGAAACAATCCTGAAGCACATTCTCGTGCAGAGCTCACAAGGAGAAGGCTGCGATTCCAGACTTTTGTTGACATTCGAGCCTGCAATGCTTCACTCCCACTATTGTTCTGAGTGCTGAATAGACACCCTCCTCGCCACGCACACTCGCACACGCGCTCACACGCGCTGCGCGTTACATCATGTACCTCGCTGCTAATAGTAAACCCGGCAGAAAGGAATTTTATTTTTACACTTTCACACCACCCACTCCTAATTAATGTCAATCAGCGTCTCCTGCATAGTACACACTGCAAATATGCACGGCCTTATCTGTGCTGGGTTGGTTTTTTCTTTGCTGGGCTCCACGGACGGTGATGGATCCGCGCAGGACCAGCCTGCAGACACACCACCCTCCCGAGGAGCCATGAAAATGGTCAGACTTTTGGGGAATGCTCCTGTTGGCTTGCTCATGCTTTCCCCCAGCCCAGCCACAAACGGGGAGTCCTTCTCTGGTTCGGAAGAGCTGCAGGGACTTGTCAGTACATCCTGACAGCTGCTGGGAACAGGCACAGCAGAGGGAGGGACAGCGGGGGAATCTTGCAGTTGACTTCAGCGGAGCCGGCGTTTCAGTCCATGCTGTTTAGACTGGAGCCAAACAATTTAAAACACTGTCAGCTACCGGGTACACATCTATACCTTCGCTGCCAAGCTGTCCCAGTAACCACCACAGCAGCAGAAGTCAGGGTGGGCAAATTTTGCCCCGAAAACCCAAAACAGGCGAACTCGCTTTCCCAGCAGGCACGCGCGCACACCACTCACTTCTTTTTATAGACTGCTTTTCCCTCTGATGCAAAAGTAAATCCAGCTCAGATGATTTCCCTGCCTTAACTTTTGTACAAGAGGAAGACAGAAGGCTAAAAAAAGAAAATTAGACACTTCATGAAATCCGTGATTAAGACAGAGAAACTAACAAGACAGATGGGCTGAAACACTCGGGGAGCTTCAGTTCATCAGCCCATGTTTTTCAGAAATCTCCAGTACGCTATTGTCTTCCCCAGTTCGAGTTTGAAAATCCCATTTTTCCTCCCAAAAATTTAGCACCATTTCTAAACTTGGAGCCCCCTTGTTGGGTATTCCCAAACATTTACTCAAAGGGCACGCTCTCCTCGAACCCAGCTATGCTTTTTTCCCTCCCCTCTCCTTTGTCTCGTTGTCAGGTGCAACTACACACATTCGCAGGAGCGCCCTGGCACGCAGCCTTCAGCTCTCATCTGGCTGAACGCCTTCACCCTGCGACGTTTGCTAACCAGCAGGGACAGGCAGCACGCTGTCATAGCCACACGTGCTGGCTGGTCCTCCCCAGCACATCCTGCAAAGCAAGACCTGAAATTTCACAGGTAATGGGAGGAGGGTGGAGGGTGGAGGATGCTGATGAGGGTGGTCTGGCTCCCCCCTCAAGATCCTTGCTCAGAATAAGCACCCAGGCCGGTCCACAAGGCATTGCTTCCTCCATCAGCAATGCACTCCTCTTTTCTGTCCTCTTTTCTGCAGGGTGCACAACGCAGCCGCTCACCCAGGATGAAAAGAAAGAGACAGGGTGGGGAGGGGAGGAGGAAAAAAAAAAAAAAAAAGCTGTGACTCCGCACTTGGCAAAAGCCAGCGCTCAGCAACAACTGCCGAGCGCTGAGTCACTTCTCTCCCTTCCACCTGGCGAGTGGCTGCCCAGATCCATTCAGCAGAAAGCCTCTTTTCATTGAAACTGGCATAAATCTGGAGTAATTCCCTCCGCTCCAGTGGAACTGCTAAGGATTTACGGCAGCGTGACACGACAGGCAGAATCCAGGCCACGGCGAGCTGCAAGCCCAGGTTTCCCTGCAGGGGAGCGTGCCGCCGTGCTCTCGCGGGCCCCGACGTGAGCTCTGCATCGGCGCTGACGCTGTCGCTGCTGCTATTTTGCACGATGCTGTAATCTCCAGCAGATGCTCTGCGAGCAGAGCCCTTGGAAGAAACCTCCCTCCTTCACGCGCTCCGGGAGAATTTTGACAGTCTCCGAGCAGAAGAGCGTTTAATAGCTTGAATTAATTATTTTTTCAGATCTAATTTTTTTTTTTTCCCCTTCAGATTTCATCTAATGCTCTAATTTGGTTTTGCCAAGATTTATAATTATTATTTTTTAACGTCTCACTGGACTGTGTGAAACAAGAGTTCAGGAGACGGCAGAAATATCTTCCGTGCAGATGATGTGTGAATAAGCAAGGGAGAAGATCAAGATTTAGGGAATACCAATCAGCTTTGCCAGACAATTATCTACTGTATTTATGTTCCCAGCTTAAGCAAAAGCATTGTGAGAGGATTTATGCATGCATTAGAAGGCTTCTACAAGCAGGGAAAAAGCCTGAAAAAGCTCCATCTATTCCCCCCTCCGAGCACACTGTGCAATGGCAAGCAGAATAACAAACGACGCTTGAGCACAAGAAGCAACCTTTGAGACAGAACTCTTCCAGCAGATACGAGTTTCCTCCTTGCTATAAATACTACACCTATGTGAAAAATGCACTCGCCTATACACGGAGGGGCTGGCAGGGCTTCTCTGCACAAACGCAGCGAGTCTCGTCTGTCCTGGTTAAGCACATTTTCCAGCATTTAAGGATGGGATGTAACTGCCTAGGAACAGCAGCGCCCAACATCGTCCTTTCAGCACGGGGAACACAGTGTGCTCTACAAATATTAATTTAGACTGAACAAGCAAGGAGCTATGCAAATACTACTCCCAGCTTCGAGCGGAGAAGACTCAGCATGGCGGAGCTGCGAGGGGGATTTTCAGCAGCACTTGAGGGAGCCAGCTCAAAGCCAGGGACACTTGTGTGCCTGCGAGTGCTTTTGATAGCCCCGTCCTCACCGATTCCCTAGCTGGGCTGTAAATCAGAGCCCGAAACTGAAGCCCTGCTCCTTCTCCTCAGGGGACCCCGGCGAGCAAACATTTTCTCTGCCCTGACCGGTTCCCCTGCCAAAACCAACAGGGCAGTGTGCGGGCACGGGTGCGCCCCGCGGCACCTTCCAGGTCCAAGGGGCCCAGCTGGGACAAAGCAGCTCCTTCCCCATCCCCCTGCGGGAGCTTTTTTAAGTTCCATCTCTTATTTAAAGGGAAGAAAGAAACATTTGTGAAGTAAAAGAAGCAGACAAGGACAGGAGAGCTGAAACAGGAAGATCCAAGTGACCCGAAAAGAAGCATCTCCTGGACCATTTTTTTTCTAACACTCAGCAGAGTATCATGAGACGAAAAGTGACAGGCAGAGAAATGGGTGTCTCGGGGAGGTTATGCTGATCAGAGATGTGGTTTTAGCTATTCCTCTGAAAAAATCCCCTAAACATGGTCAATTTAAAATCCCTGGGAAAACAAAAAAAAATCATCATCTGGCCTTCAGACTTTTCACCAGTGTAAACCTCATGCCTCAGGCTTCAGCGCAGCTCCATACGGGCCATGGCATCTCTGAAAGGGTCTGCCTGCCCTCACGGGATTCGCTGCAGAACAAAAGACTAAGCCCTGAACAGCTTTGGGACTTTTTAAATCAAGAAGCCATAGTTAGTAAATAAAGATGTACTTATTTCAATATACTGTTCCTTACCTGAATACAACAGGAACAAAGAAGAGACACAGAGACACGAAGAAAGATTTGGGCTTTCTGTCTGATTTTGTTTAAAGAAAGTAAATCCATACAAGCAGCAAAGCACAGGCAGTTAAAATATCCCAAGCACAGAACTTAGCAGGACAAATATTTTCTGGTAACACAGCAGGACAGTATCTGAGATTCATGGTCTGCTGTTCTCTGAAGAATTCTTTCTTCCCTTTCAGGATCATCACGCAGGGAGAGCGACACTGCAATGCCAAGCTGCCCGCCCTGTCCTGCACGGCACCTCTTCGTAAACCCCACAAAATGCCGTTTCTTAATTGTCAGAAATCTTTGTTAACAAATTTCCCTTTTCGTTTTTTTTTTTTGTGAACTGTGCTTTTCTTTTTTTGTTTGTAAACAAAGAAACAAACAAACAAAAAGCCAGAATGTGGAAAAGCTCTGCCAGAACTCAATTAATAAATAATGAGCACCGAGTGGTTTTGATCATTTCCTTCTGTCTGAGCCTCACAAACTGACAGTAAAACAGCGTATGACCCTTTACAGAACAATTTTACTATCACATTACATCCTCACTGGAAATTAAGCAACACAAATTTGACATTTTGAATGGGAATGGCTCATCCAGTTTGGTGCAATGTTGCCCGCTGGGAAGTACAGAGAGAAACACACAGCGAGTTTGCACAGCAGGATCTGCAGAGCATCTAGCTAGTCGCACGGAGAACAGGGGAAACACAGCAAACCCCAGCACAACCTGCACTGAACTTCTCCCCCACACTCTGCACTATAAAAACGTAACTCTTTTCAACTCACAAGGCCACGGGACTTTGCTGGGCTTTTTGCATCATGCGAATGAGGTCACAACTTGAGCTGGAGCTCAAGCAGCTTCCCAGGCTGTGTGAATCCAGAAGGATGGGTGTGGAAGGGCAGGAAGGGAGAAAAGTGAAGGCATCCTGTCCTGCTGCTCTAACTGGAAGCATAGCAGTGGGAGAAGTTACTTTCAAACTAAAATAAGTAATTGGAAATAATATAACTATGTCCTGGGACAGGCGAGACAGTCAGACATACTGGAAAAGTGTGGCTACCTGGGGAAAAAAAAAGGGTGAGTAGAGAACATTGAGCTATAGAGAGAGCTTAAGAGAATAAAAGAAACACACATACAGACACAATTATGCAAGCAGCTTCTGTCATTTTCTTAAAAATTACACGCCGTGAGGGCAGATTCTCATTCCCTCTTTGTTGGCGTAACCTTACGTGATGGGTGTATGTCAACTTCCACCAGCCATACACCTGCCCCTTTCATTTAGAAGATGCAGTGTGCAGAACCAGTCGTAATAATAGCTTTTTATGCCCTGGCGTCCCTGAGCACACCACCTGTTTGCGTTTGGAAGCTGCAATGACCGAGGTGCCCGCCACGCACGATAAGCTGCCGGAGTTCATGGAGTGAGTGGAAAGTCAAGATTCACACAACTTCAGCCCTAGTTTGACTGAAACAAGTCAAAATTTGACAAAAAAAAAAAAAAGACTGAAGTGATCTCTGTCTAAAGCATAAGCACATTCCTGATAAGCAGTTTAAATGCCAGTACTTTAGAGGGTTCTGTTTGCGTGTTACAATCTCTTTAATGAATAAAACGCAATTGCATCTACAAAGAAAAGTGGTGTTTGTTGACACATCGCTGCAAGGAAGCAAATAATGGCTCACAGTACTAAGAAACCTGATGACAAATGTAAGGGAAATTACCCTCTGAATGATTTATGCATGACCTGTACATTTTAGCAGGCTACAGAGAATACCAACTCAACAGGTCCCTTCTGCTCTCATACACATACATTAAAAAAAAAAAAAGGTGTCTCTCAATGTGAACTTGGTCTTTTTTTTTTTTTTTAAACTCCTGTTACCAATGTAACAATCTCCTGGTTTGTGAAGGAGTGGGTTTGACCTCTGAGGAGAACCACACCGACCAGCTTTCTCAAAAAAAACAAGGCAGGTGGACGATCAAACCAGCAGAGGGGACAAGCTTCCTCCCCTGCCTCTTTAAGGCAGCGCTGCCTTCCACGCAGCCGGTTAATGCTGCACTCAAATAACAGAGCATGGATTTCTCTTAGTAACTGCAGCTATAATTGTAGCTCCTGCTCAGACGGCTTCCATCCTATTAGCGTTACAATTGTCCAAGGCATCACAGCTCAGCTAAATTGCCGTAATTTCTGATAAAAGTCTAATTTTTTTTTTATGCAACAGGAAAAAAAAACAACCACCTTCAAAGCGTTATCTCTTTTCGCTGCGACCTTATCCTTCTTTACCAACATGAGCATTAACAAACAATCCTGTCTCCGTTTCCTTCGGTGTCTGGCAGCCCTTTCTTAGAGCAAAACGCTGTGAGTGGATGCTCTGCCCACTGCCACACATAACACACCTTGCCCCGATCTGAGGCTTTTAAGGATAATGCATAGCAGCCTTATTTTTAATCGTTCACCTGCCACTACCTCATTCAATCTCCTCGGAATTGCTTTACACCGTTTCCCCCTGCTGTAGGTGGTATTTGCAGGCAGTTACTATACATCACCCCAAACAGCTCCCAGAATAAATGGCCTGCGTTGTCACGTTTACCCACACTCAGAGCGCGGATCTTGGGCAAGGACACAGTTTGCCTCTCGTGTATTTTCACCAATACGTTTAAAAGCATGAGGAGCCCTCTTCTCTGCATGGAAATACCACGCTGGGCCAAGCAGCGGCAATAAGAAACCCAAGAAATGCAGGTGCTTTACCAACATGTATTTCCCTCTACTGACAAGAGAAAGAGCTCCTGGGGAGTCCAAAAAATGCCAGACAAATTCTATCATTTCGTGCTGTCAGTGGCTCCTCCTATGTCTTGGTCTGTTTCACTGCAAAGTGTTATTTAGGGAGTACGCCGTGATTTATTTTTAGTAGCTGTTTTTCTTTTTCAACTCAAAAGTATTTTGCCTCTTGCACTTCCCTTTTTTTCCTTAAAGGAAGGCTGGCCCAATAAAAATTTAATGAGAAAGTCAGCAAGAAGTACAATAGCTCTGATTTATAGGATCAGATGAAGAGATCAAAGATCTAAACACTCCTTCCAGTCTTTCTTTTTGATCTATTTTGCAGATTTTCCTTACACTCTCACCATAAGACACCAACAGGCCAGCTTAGCTTGCTCTCTATGCAGCAGACTCCTGCTATATTATCATCCCCGATTTCAAATAATTGTATGTGGTCTTTCTTGTGCGTGGCTCTTCCACCATGATGGGGATGTCAAACACAGCAGCGGTAGGGAAGCTGCCGGTTTAGTGATGCAACGCTAAGAAAGTCAGAAAAAAACACACACTGAGCATGTAATGGGAATTAAGCATGAGTAAACTTCCCCCTCCAAACACTCAGAGGAAGACCTAGGTACCCTCAGTTACTTAACGAGTCCTTACCAAGAAGGTACTTCTCCGTACTTGCAAAATATTCCTGGGAGTTTTTCAAGCATCATGGGCAGGGGTGCATGCCACAGCCTGCTGGTGGAACAGCCTGTTTCTCTCTCCTCTCATCGAAATCGACTGCCCTTAACGTGAACAGAGTGAGACAGGGGCCTTTCCTACTGCTGCCTTCGTCGGTCGAGCTCTATAAATGTCACACCTTTATTGTATTAGTGAAAGGCACGTTTTATAAATTCACAATAAAAGCATTCTCATATGCAAGGTTTTTTTTTGGTCCCCCTTGTGACTCTGAATTCCTGAAGGTCAGATGAAACAGCCTACAGAAGGGGAGAGAAGAAAATGTTTTGCGATATTCTTTTAAAGAGCCTCTGCAATGAAAAGGCAATAAATAGCTGATTTGTTACATGACTTCGGGACGGCCACGAATGCTAAGACCACAGCTAAATGAACCTGGCCATGAAAGGAGCAGCAGCTCATTCAACGCTGCACCTACATCAGTTAACTCGTTTTGTGATTTAAGTCCAAGACTTCGTATTGTTCTACTTCCTCCCATTCCTCTGCTCCAGATTCCCTTTGTGACACTTTATCAATGGAAAATCGAGGGAGGGGTTTCCAGCTGGGAGCCCAACAAAAAAACAGGAGGTTCAGTCTGGTTTTCTCACTTGCACTGCAAGAGCCATTTCAGTGCCAGCGATAAAAGAAAAACTACACAAAGTAAAAAAAAAAAAAAAGACATGACCTGAAATTATTTTATCATCATAAACGCTGCACTGTTCTTTATTCTCCCGCACGCTTAGTCTCACACGTTGCTACAATAATTTGCTAGCTTAAACAGAGCTCCTTGCAAATAAAGTATTTGTGCTAAGGGACGGTGTCAGCTGGCATTTCGGGGACACGTTGAGTTAGCAGCGCCATAGGTCTGATCTTCTTTTTGTTATGCCCTTGCGGTTTTTATGGATTTACAGCTGCAATGTCCCAGTTAAAATACAAACAACAATACCTGACTGTGCTCTCTGCTAGAGGTGGAGAAAGCGTACACAACGAGCAAGGGAAGCTCCCTGGCACGCCGGGAGTTGTGCACGCTGCATTTTGCACATGCACGCTCACCTGGCTACATCTGGGGGTGCCACGACTGCAGCTGGGGTGTAGGCACAGCTGCAGCCAGCTGGGTGCTTGCGTTAGAGTTGTAAACCTTAGGAGGCGGTTTTGAAAATGAGATCATTTGCCCTAAGAGGATTTTCAAGGTAAGTCAACGGATAGATTTGGTCTCATTTAAGACCAGAAAAGACTATTAATCATGCACTGGAACATTACGGCAGCACAGGCCATTCATCTTGGGAGGCACTTGGTATAGTAACAACAGAGCTCACATAAATGCACAAGAGCACTGCTCAGGTTCCTTGAACTCAGGAGCTATCTTCAGATAGCTGTTTTCATACAGAACCGAGACAGCCCTGGCTACCAGCACCTTCTCAACAAAAGGACAGATGCCTCAAAAGCTTCAATAGACAATTATCCATCCATCGCAGGCTCTGCAAGCGTCCCGAAGACAAGGGAAATCTCATGCATACAGTGCCCAAACAAGGTGGCTGATCAGGGCACTGTGTCCCTGATGGCTCTGTAGAGAAAAGCATTTTGAGATACAACAGAAATCAAGGCTGCTAGGACTAGAAGGCAGCAGCTAGCATCTCAATTGCCTAAGCCTGGCCACGCTGCAAAGTGCAGAAAAGCAAGGCTGAAAGGCAACTAGCAGGGTGGATAATCAGGAGCAAAGGCTCTCTGCTTAACCACAGAGAATCGTTAAAGACACATCTTGATGAAGCAAAGCTGGCGGTCATCGTGAGCAAACAGCCTGAGAGTTTAGAAAGCACCTGGGAGAGCATGATAGAGTACCCGAAGAACCAGAAAATATTTTTCAGTCTGTTGGACAATTCTTAACATTTTCAAATGGATCTTGGGTACCTAAACCATAACCAAATGGTAAATCTCGAGAACCATCAGCTGCTGCTCTCCAAATCTGTGCTGCTGACCAGCTGCAAGGAACCAGTGGCTGGGGGAACTTGGGCAGCAGATACCTGCCCTGCAGTCACAGAAGGGCAGGTGCCAAGCACATGCACTGTTTGTGCCGAGATCGGTGAGGAGGTGCCTTCATTCCTAATGACACCATAAAGCTTTAAAAATAGGCTGCTGTAAAGTCAGTACCTGCTCCATTTTCCATCAAGCTTTCTTAACACTGCTTATGTCCTCCCTACATACATACATTAACTGAATCCATGAACGTGGTCTCCAGCTCCAACCATTTACATCATTGCCTTCCACAAGATATAGAGCGATTTTAATTAAGCAGTGCAACGTGAAGGAGTTTAGGGGAGAGGAAATACCTAATCCAAAACTCATCTTGGAGGCAAACTACGTGTGGGAAAAAAACAAAACAAAACACATTTAACTTGAAGTCATGTGAAGTCACAGAAAGAAGCCTATGTGATCTTAGCAGACACATCCTACACCACAACACAGACAAAGGTGACAGAAGGAAAACCATCCTTGAAAATATTTATTTTCAGTTCCTAACCTGGGTATCAGCACACAGGTAGGTCACATTAACTAAAACCATCAAAGAAATCTTTGTATTATTTGTGATCACCACTCTAACCTGTCTAGAGTCTCGTCTTTCATTGCGGCCAATCTTTGAGAAAGACAACAGAAAATACCAAAACAAAAGGAAAAAAAAAAAAAGGTAATTACAAGCCAAAAGATGAACTGGGGGGTCGGGGGTCGGGCAATTATTTCCTGTTCCTGCAGGTAAGGTTTAAGTACTGAAGTACTAGATATGAGAACAACTAATTAGAGACCAACAAGTTAAACAGCCTAAGAGGGTCTTTTCAATTTATTAAATATATTTTGCTTTAATCACATTAATTTTTCAGGGATGTACAATAATCTTTGTGGTTTAAAATGACTTTGTATTCATTTTTAAATGGAGAGTATTTTTATTCATCTAATACATTATCCTTTCAAGAAAATTATCATACTTGACTACAAGTACTTAATGAGGCACTAATTAATACTCTTGTTTCTCCCCATTTAAAACTCCTTTGAGAAATGAGGTCAGAAACCTGGTGGAATGTACAAGACACTTCTTCTGGGGGACCCAAAAGGCATCTGCTTCCTGCCACGCTTCTCCACGGGGAACCTCCCCTTCGAAAACCCAAGACCAATACAAAAGTGAACCCCGTTTAGGAGCTCCCGCTGAGTTGGCACTGATGGTGGCCACCTGAAGGCAGGCACAGCAAGGCACCCCTCTTCTCCCCAGGTTGCAAACGAAGTCGTGCAGCAGCGCCAGGTTACCTTTCCCACTCCTGTAAGCCTGCAGCGCGCTCGTAAAGCCACTTATTCTCCTGCCTGACTTCTGCCGAGCGCAGTAACACAATGAAAGGCAGCTCCACCTTCCTCCGCTCCGCGGCCCCGACGGAGCTGTGGCTTCCTGCCAGCGGCTCCAGCCTTTGCTGCGCCTTGCGAGGGGCGCGGTAGGCGAATTCGGGTTATAAACACCTCCCCGAGCAGCGGCGGCCGCCTAGCTCTTGAAGGATTTCAGCAGGTTTAAAAGGCAAAGACCAAGTGCACGCATTCCTAAGTTCTCGGGAAATTTGCACACACTCACCCACGAACTTCACTCCCGGGTTTGCTCCACATTGCACGCTAATTGCAATTATCTAAGAGCGGCTCCATGATGGGAGGAGGGGAGAAGAGGAAGGCTTCCTTTTGGCACAGCTTCTTCAGAGTTCAAAGGACACATATGGCCTGCAAACACAGCGCAGGGGATAATTTAAAATTAAAGGAGGGATGGGAGGAAAATGAGAACACAGCAGGGACAGGCAGTGTTGTTCTGGATCTGCTTGACTGGAATTTTAAATAAAGGAAAAGGAAGAAAAAAGAAAAAACACACCCCTATTTTCATTCCACATCCAACCAGAGCCTGAGCCAGAGACCCTGTACAGAACCGGCAGGAGGGCACACCACGGCTGCCTGAGGAGGAAGAGGAGGAAGAAGAAGGTGCCTGAGTAAGGCAGGGCCAGGTTTGCCTTGCAGAGCCCAGGCAGCCTGATGAAGGGAGTCACTCGAAGTCAGCAGCCCGCGACATGGTGCCAGTGCACACACCAAATCCCGACTGACACCTGCTTGTGGCCCTGCTTGTAGCCAGGAGAGACACCAAAGCCTACTCGTCCACCAAGCACTAAATCAACAAATACATAAACAAAACAAACAAACAAACAAAAAAAATTGTCCGCAACAATCCTCGGCTGTAATTTCTACATAATTATTGCACAACAACCGCCCGTAATGAGGGAATGAATTTATAACCACACGCAAGCTATATTTACCAGTGGACTGGTTACAAAGCAAAACAGCAGGAAACCACAATGTGTGTCTTCATACGAGCTCCTCCGTGCCGGAGCGGGGCTCCCCGAGCAGCGGGCCCATGCCTCACCAGGAGGCCCAAGGACAGCGGCCGAGCCCCTGCTGACAGCTTTTTGTCCCTGGGGGGGAGCTGCCTGGGGGTCTCCCCGTTCACTGAACCCCAGGCATCTTCACCCCTTCAAAAGCGGCGCCTTTCAGGTGAATTTGGCTGCCGCCGCCTCACAGCTTCGGGAATCACCAGCAGTGCAGCCGGGCTGACAGACGCAAGGAAGGAGAGGCAGCTTTCTGAGGAGAGCCCCGCTTCCTCGGGCAGACACTACACACCGATGAGCTGGATCCGGGAACAGATCCTGCTGATACGTTTTTTTTTTTTTTTTCCTTCTTCTTCTTCTTTTTCTTGAGGGATTATTTTTAACTTGGATGGTTTCCCAGGCCTGGCTCGGAGCACGACTACACAACGCTGATGTCAGCACAAGGAAGCGATCTAACGAGCACCCAAGGGGGCGGGAGGGGGGCAGGACGGCTGCTTTTGCCATCCCGGACACCTTAATGAGCTTGTAAAACAAGGGCCTACGGACAGCGGGTTAAAAAGTCACCGGGCCGCAGTTAACCAAGAGAGGCAGATGACAAAAACACAACAGCGCACGCACCGCTTACCGGCACTGCCCGCTCCAGGAAAAGAAGCCCCACATTCAGCCCCAGCGCACCAGGGGTCCTGACACTTGGGAGGGGAAAATCCTGCCCCTTGCTAGCTCCTAAGCAGGATAATGTGGCAAAAACACACCTCGTAAAACACTGGTATCTCAGACGAGCATTTGCTCATCTTTTTGGCTAGGTTTGTACAACCTTTTTGGCTAGGCAAGTACAACCATACCATCTCGAAATGAAGCCTGAAAGGGCGCTGTTATTCGGGAATTGAGTTGCTTTTGGAAGATGAGTCAAGAGCAGCTCCACATACTTAGGTCTCTTCTTGAGGCTGCTGACAATTTTTCCTGGCTTTACAGCCGCATTTTCTGATCCTTAAT
The DNA here is from genome assembly GCF_009819795.1 of Aythya fuligula. Lineage (NCBI taxonomy): Eukaryota > Metazoa > Chordata > Aves > Anseriformes > Anatidae > Aythya > Aythya fuligula. The sequence continues at coordinate 53,244,444 of NC_045560.1, forward strand.
ATATTTTCTTTCCCTTATTGCTGAGAGAAAGAGCCACACAAATAAAGAGAAACCTGACTATCCCAGGAAATTATGTAACTGACTATACGCAGAGTGCTGTCAAATATGCACAGAGTAAACTAACTGAAGTAATATGATTTTTCCCTCCAATATCCTTCACTTATAGTCATTGTAGGTGTTACAAGTAGCAACAGTAAGTGGAACAATTTCATAGAGCACTTCTCACATTGAGACAGCTATTCTACATCCCTCTGTGCAGCAGACAATTTCCAAAGCTCACTTTGAGGGATGGCACCTTGAAGCAAGCCCAGAGAGGTAACTTCTCCCTAGAACCAGAGCTAAAACCTAGACCAGTGAGCGGCCACATCTACAGGCAGAACAACTCTTTCTCACCAGCAAAGATTTGGCAATGACTGTATCCGGCAGGCAGGGGAAGGTGCCTCCAAAAACACAACTCCACCTCACAAGGGAGGCTGCCAACAGCACCAGATACGCACACGCAGGGCTGACTCCTGCTGCGAACAAAGCGCTGCTCGGGGTCAGCACACATGCAGAAGAGTTGCTTGGCACTGCGAAGGATAAGCTCCTATTTGCAAAGTATTAGAAAAACACTACGTAAGAGGCTTTTATTGCTATTATGTGGATGAACGGAGAGGCCTTGGTTGACAGCACTGCTACACTCCCATTGTTCAATGGAGAAGAAAAGACACACAGCTTAAAATAAATAAATAAATAAAAATTAACACACCATCCAGCCCAAACCACATCCAAAGCAAACAATAAAAGGCAAAATGTAAATGCATCCTGGGCACACATTGTATTTTATGTTCCTTTTCGTCATCAGTTACAGCTCCTGTGATGTTAATAATGTGTAAAAGCGACAACTAAGCACAGATTACACGGCCAAGCAGAGATGGAGAAGAAGGTCGCATATGCCATCAGATGTGACATGTCACAAACACTTGGAAGATAACATAACTCAACAGATTAAATATCATTTATCCCCAGTCATCATACTATTGCATCCAAAAGAAAATACATATTTCAAGCACGGCTAGAACAATAGCACCAAACAAAACACATGACACTAATTCAAGTGTCATGACAAACTGTTCATCATAGCTGGAAAACAGAGAAACATGGCCCTAAAAAGCATTATGACAACAGCGGCCTAACAATTTTATAGTGTTCATATTTACATTCTAGCATATTCATAAACCACGTTACTTCTGAAGGTAAGAAAAAAAATGGGAAAAGAGGTTAATGAATTAAAAGTAAACCATAAGGAAAATCAGAAAAGTCAGAAGAAATTTGAGCTTAGAAATATGAAAAAGATTCTTTGTGTGTGCATGTGTGTGAAATATAATACAGTTTCTGCTTCAGATCACTTGGATTACATCTGGTTGTGCTGTTAAGATCTCCATTTCAAACTTTTGTGTTTTTTTCACTCATGGTTTCAGAAGGTCTGCTATCTCTTTAACAGTGAAGTTCTTCTCTCCCACTCACATAATATATTCCCACTGTCTCCAGCCAGCTTAAGGTCACTACAAATAGAATGGAAAATCTGAGGTAGGTTATTGGAAAAGATGGAAAATAAAGGCATGTGCTACTAGGCCATTCATAATGAATAGCAAATGAGTATTTTTTGAATTAGCAATTAGGACAAACAAAGGTACTAATATTTTACAAGCGTATTCAATGCAAAATACTAGGTATTATTCAGGCCTTTGCTATTGAATTCTGACTTCTTTTCACTCCATCAGCACTCTTAAGAGCTTATTAATGTAAAGCAGAGCCTTTATAATTTGCAATAATGTTTAGGATACCTACTCTAAAGTAATGGATGAAATCAATAAATTCATCAATAAACAAAAACGTACAGAAAAGAAAAATGACAAAACACTTTCTGTTTTATTACTGTGGCAATGCTATTTGGTGTTTCAAATATTCATACAAATATCTCTTATACATTAGGAAATGTGACATATTAGCATTCCCATTTTTTAAAAAAAAATCATGGGTCCCAGTTCAGGAACATGTTTCCTTTGAGAAATGCAAAGGAGGCATTTGAATACTTACTTGTATTTGACTTTACGTAGTTAAATGCAACCCCACCTTGGATCCAGAATACTGTATGATCACTCCCCAGCACTCTGTGCTGAGAGCTGACCCCATGGTCAGTCACGCAGCATCATGCAGCCAGGGCAGGTACATCCGTAATGGATCAAACCCACCAACTAATGATTATCCTTGGGACAGTCTAAAGCTAGGCTCTAAATTTTGGGCCTGTCTTGCCAAGTCACTCCTCTTTCATCACCACGTACAACTCCGTACGTGTTCTGTAGGCAGCTCCCCTGGCTCGGCCACTCTCACTTGTTCCAGTTGCCCACCCAGTAGCTCTGTGCAGGTAGTAACTATGATTCCTGGTGGGAGAGGCAGCAGCAGCACACTGGAAGCTGTAAAACCTGTGGGTGAAATTTCAGGTACAGGTGGAGTTCTTCACATGAAGCCAGCGAGCCTTAGAGAAACTGACATGAACAGAGCTCCAAAAATATGGTTCCTTGTCATGTCAGCAGGGCACACAAAGGGTTAACAAACCACTGCTGTTTGTATTATCTATTAATCTCACCCCTCCCTTATTTAGCAACTTCCTTCTTAAATCCTGGCTTCTCTTCCCTGTTTCCCTCACAATTTTGGGTCCTTTTCCTCCCAGGATGATCACCTGCTAGAAGCTCCCTCCGCATCCCATGCCCACATTCCAGGCTTTGTCCTGTTTCTCTACAACACTTGGTTTCTGGCTGGGCTCCACGCTCATTGCAAATTTATGGCTCTCCTGCTCTTCCAAGCTTGAGAAGAAGGTTTTTACTCAGCTGCCCGCGACTGCCAGGACGAGGAGCAGAGCCTAGAAACTGGGAAGAAGAGCCCGTGAGCACCAGCCACCAGGAGAGCAGGGCTTGGGCACTAGAAAACCAAGGTGGAAATGCACGCCTTGCATCTTATTTAGTTGGGAGCATGAATGTTTCTGTCTAGAACGTCTGTTTGTATCTCGAGTCACAAAGAAGCCATTAGTACCAATAATGTGTCATTACGGGGGCGGCAGCAGAGACTCTGCAGCTAAGGTTAATTTGAGATGCATAATTTAAAGCAGAACTAAAATCCTTCCATTTCACACTTTAATGACTGAATTCAAATCATTCTTCAAATTTGACACAGCAGCTCTTAAGGGGACACTTTTTTTTTTTTTTTTTTTTTGCCAATTTTTGAGTAAAATACAAGCTATCTATTGTAAAGGAGAAAATCCTATGGATCCTCCCTTTCCTATCATTTTAACCTGTTTTCCCCTTTGATTTCTTTTCAGAAACTTAATTCTTCTGAAGGCTTCGTACTTCACCCATTCATCCTGGTATGTCAGAATATTCCTGATACAGGCCACTTCTGCGGTTTGAAAAACAAATATGCAGAGTTAATAATTTAATTCACCCCAATCCCAATGATTTTGCCATGATCAGCTGACAACATTGCCTAACTTGAATCAGTAGTGTCTACACAGTTCTCAGTTCTTAGCACTTAATGACCATGAACTATACAGTTCAAGAAGTTTGTCCAAGATCATACAGGGGACTTGCAGTGCAGCAAAAAATTGAATTAAAGTCTCCCAAATCCATAGATAATTTGTTTTGTCAGGCAACTTCCCTGACCACAGCTGACAAGACATGTAAAATCATTAAGCAAAATCTCATCACAACATAATGAAGCAGCATGATAGGCAGATAGCCACGCTGCTCAAGCAGGGATGTAACAACTTTCCAGCAAACACATCCTGCCTTTTCTTGTGAATTCCTCAATCTAGCTCACATAACGTTACCAAAATACATAGAAACATACAACCTTTTTTTGTTGTCTGACCCTCAGGTCGATTTCCTTCTGAATTTTCAAGAAATCACAGTTCAAGCACACAGACATACTTTGGAGAACTGCCCTCCATGCTAAAAATGGCAATGGAATTGCACAAGGGAAAAAAAAAAGCGAAAATTCCAAGAAATCTTTGACTCATCCATTGTTATTCATCAGGTTTTTGGAGCACAGAATGGAATGCCGTCAAGCTAAAATTGACAGCACTATTTTCTAATCCCTAAGTGATGTCAATCCTTCACAAAGCCACAAGTGCTGAGAAAATTTTCTCTGCAAAATTCTAAGAATGACTCTTAAATTTTGTTAGTTTTTGGGGATGAAAAAAAAATAGAGCTAAAAGAAGCACTCGAAATTAAACTCCTACGTAGGTGAGCTTTTGAATACTGAGAGTATTAGGATTCACAGCTTTGTGCTATCTGTGACTCAGACTTACTGCCACAGGTGTCAAGAGACCTAGGACCCAGCTGGAGCTCTGTAGAAACCTGTTGTATTGGGAGATTTTTTTTTTAAAATTACTATAGAGTACAAGATTTGCCCTGAAAGACTAAGTGCAGACCTTGTAGCTTTTTAGTTGACGTATTTTACTGTCCAATTAGCTTGCAGCTAGCAAAACAGATTTTTCTGCTGCTTAATTCTTAAGGTTTTCAGAAAAACATGATGTCAACCAAATATACCATCCGAAGTGGCTTCAATAAAGTTCTGTGAATAACGCATCTACACTGGCACGCCAACACACTATTTTTAATTGTAGCTCATTAAAGATGTAATAGGAGAAGAATTATATTCACTTCCAGCACTGCTCCGTCAAGGCAGTGAGATAATCGTGCTGCTATATCATCCAAAAAGGAATGCTTCTGCGTAGTGATTTAGGTAATCTAATTGAAAGGCAGAAAGCAGTGATTCACTCCTTGTTCTATCTGTTACTGCAACATGTTTCTCGCCTATCACAGGGCCCAAGCAGGCACACAGCGATTGGCTGCAAATGCTAGTAAAGCAGAGACCTGGAGAACGAAAAAAGGCAAGTCAGTTGAAATGCTGAAGAAAAAAAAAAAAAGAAAGAAAGAAAAAAAGCGATCTGGACTGCAGACGAGGAGCACTTTACAGAGCAGCATGCAAATGCAGGCCTCTAAGGTAATTTAAACCAAATGCAGACTGAAACTGAAGTAGTTTGGTGAGTCAGCACAGCACAAGGACACTAAAATTACACATGAAAAATAGCACAATCCTTTCTGTATAACACACACTATTTTATTCCAAATTTACCCGAAAACAAATTAATTGTCTCCTTCGTGCTTTGCCTTCTTCTCCTCTTCTTGGACTCAACCTCTACCTTCCAGAAACAAGCTGCGTGCAGGCTGGCTAGCTGTGAACTCTGATGTCTAGGACTTTAATTTCCCTTTCACAAAAATTTCATCTCCAGACCATGACAACCTTAATAAACAATCGCTGGCATGAATGCCACTAACTGTGTTCCAAGTTACGATTACTTTCCTCTGGAAATAAGAAAAATACTTAAAACCCAAGCTGTGGAGAATCATTACAGGCTCCAACAATGGTGGATGTCTCACACATTCTGCCGTCCCAGAGGTTTCAGCCACCTACAGCTCGGTGCAGACCAGGTCTTTAATGCTAAATATGCCTGTGATCAGTCAGAGGAAGGCTAGCCTCAACTCTGCCTCAAATATTTTTAAAGCCATAACCGTTTTTAAACTTACAAAGCAATATTCATCTTCATTTTCATCTCATTCTTGCCTCATACTTTCACAAGAACGTAATTCTGTGAAAGCCACAACAATTGCTTGTTCAATGGAGACTGTCACTCTCTGAAGTGCTTTCTGAGATAGATTTGTATGGACAGACGTGGGTAGAAATGAATAATCTAAAAATATCCACAATAGATAATGAGCAGAGGCTAGAAAAAAATACCATGTACTGCAAACGCAGCCCAAGTTGGAATGAATGCCTACAGTAGCAACCGGACAGGAAGAGCAAAATGTTATTGTACATTACTGGCCTGCAGCCCGTAATTACAAAAAATACTGCAGCATTCCCCAGTAACAGCAGAAAATATTATCATTTCAAACAAAGCAGCTGCAGCACCCTGCCCGCTGCAACCATGCTGTGGGCACGTAACAGAGCCGGCGAGGAGAGGGCAGCTGGCTGCCGAAGGACTCCTGGCCCGTGGGGTGGGACATCTTCACCTCACGTCCATGGCTCCCCTGCACCGCAGCACAGAGACCCCTGCTCGGCAGCAGGACGCTCCCACATGGGCTCCAGCTGCTGAGCCATCTGGCAAGGGGAAACAGTTTTTGCAGTCTTGCAAATCCTCCCATTCCAGCTCCTCAGTGCTGTCTCACCCGGCTGCCTCTAACCCTCTACCAATGTTTTTTTAAGAGGAGATTAGCAGGAGGGTCCCGAGCATCGGATGACACGTACTGCCACCACGACCCGTAGGATTCCCCTCCTGAGATGGCAAGCAGTCACTCCGCTAGGCATCACCACAACAGGAGGCAACGTGCCTCCAAAAACAACCGGCTAAGCAGCCAAACAGTTTCTCAAAGCTTTATGCACTTGCAGAACTAGCAAACAGAGGAGAAGAAATGCAGAAGTCTGATCAGTGAGGTTAGCAGAGGAAACACTGTTCAATTGAAAGACACCCAAATTCTAACACGTTTCCTCTACAGGCTGCAGTTACAGATTCTCTGGTCCAAAATGCAAAGCCTCAGCTTTGCTTCAGCTCTCAGTGCTGCTACAGGTACTCAGCATCTCCCCACAGTGCCGCAACGCTAAAGCTACGCTTGCAATATGCAACATCAGCTGTTTAGGCAGCCTCTCTCTGAGGCACTTGAATCACCATGAAAACTATTTTCTTACTGCCAACCAGAAAGACGAAGCTCTTAGGAGGGAGCAAATTAACTGCCATACCATAATGCTTCCCAATTCACCAGTGCTTCTTGTCTTTCACATACCAGCTTTTCTCTGCCAAACACAAAGATGACTGTAGCAGGAATATATGCAGTAGGTTGAAAGACCACATTTTTGTATCCTCATAAGCCATTCATTGGTTTATGGATTCAGAGTCCCGCAGGGAGTGCTGCAAATCCACAAGAAGTCTCTGGGTGCAGGACTCGACTCTGACATATCTAACAGATGTGTAAAATAACACGTAACCAAACATCTCTCCAGTAACTGTGCAGCCAGAGACTGGAAAGTCCTAAAATGTCATGTCCAAGGGCAAAGGAGCAGGGGATGGATAAGAATAGAGTCCTGGATCTAGAAAGTAAAGAGAAGTTTAGGCTTTATGAATTTATTTGTTACAATGTGTTTTTTCTTTTCTTTTTTTTTTCATATTTTTTTAGTATCTGTAATTAAGCTGTGGTAATAGCCCTCACAAGAGAGGGCTGTGAGGGCTGGGGACCCAGACACTGCGGCCTGGTTTGCTCAGCACCAGACCGATTGACACTAGGTTCCTGGGAAGCTTCATGGTCCCACCTCCAACACCTCCAACTGTGCTTCCAGAAGGGAAGGCCTAAATCAGAAAAACTGCTGTGGACAAAAAGCACGTGGCTGTGTAACAGCGATCACCACAGAGGCCCCTCTCCGCTCCCTGCGCTGCTGTGTCCTGGCCCCAATGGCTTGTGCACTTCCACAGTCAGCTGGAGAAGAGCGGTGGGCGAGGAAAAAGAAGTCAAGAACTTGTTTAAAAGCCTCGGTTTAAAACTTGTGGTGACTCCCAATTTACGGACTAAAATCAGGCTCTACTAGGAACTGCCTGAACCACCGCCTTTCGCAAAGCTGCTGGTGGGCCTGGAGCCAAGGCCTGGTTCAAGCTCTTATCTAATCCATGCTAAACTGACTTAAACCATGCATCCTTTATAATAAAGAGCCTCACAGTGAGGAAGCCCAGTATTGGCATGTTTCATATTTGCATCACCCGTTCGTGCACATGGCTTAAAGGAAAGCGTTGGGAGTACGACAGCTTCTGAATATTTTGCCTTATGTGGTTTAGAGCCAGCACAGTCAACGGCTGCGTCGGCTTCCCCCCTTTTTGTGTGACAGGCTGAGAAGCGAAAATCCCAGGTGATGCTCAGCAGTGCTGAACACAACGCGTGCACCAGCAGCCTCACAGACGTGGCCGTGTCCCACTGAACAGGGGCCCGGGGCTGTGCCACGACACTCGCAGCTCCCCGCAGTGAAGGTCTCCATTCTCTGTCCCCAGCACCTCCTCTTCACAAAGGCTTACACACACTTACATAAACAAATGAACAATTCCATTATGTGCCTGGCAGCCCGTGCACTTTCTTTCTGCTGCACAATAGAGGCGCCCCATTGAAAAGATCCATATACAGGGGAAAAAAATCTAAGCAAGTCTCCAGCAAGCACACATATTATCAAAGCCTCATTTCCACTTAACACAAGTTGCTTTGGGAACAAATGCAGCTGACTTGAGGGGAAAAACACAAACAAACAAACAAACAACCTCTTTTTCCATTAGCTAGGGAAAAAAAATATCGAACCGGTGCCATCTTTGTTAAAGAGCTCCACTAAACTAATGGTTTAGGAGAGCCGAGGAGCATGGACGGGGGACAATTTGCGACTGATCACAGCCATCTGAACATGGCACACTGACAGCTGAAAGAAGAGCAAAGAAAGGCAAAACAAAACAGGCATGTGTTTAATTTGGGCAGGCTCAGTCCCCCATATTTGGTCCCAGTGAAAAGTACAAGGCAGGAGAAAGTCAGCCCCTCCGCCTGCTCTGCACCCACGTAACTCCCTGGCACGCATCACAGGACCTTCTCTGGGCACGCAGATGGGGGCATTATTTCTTCACATGCTAAAAACAAGCATCAAGAAAGGGCAGAAGTAGCAGTACAATTTAATATATCTTGAAGTGCATCTCTTGCCACCAAAGAACCTCCCTTTCTTTAATACCCTGCCAACAAGCTCCTCCACTCCCAAACACAACAAAAACTAAACAAGACTCAACAATTTGGTGACTGCAACCGAGAGCTGATCGAATGATTATAAAGGCTACGCAGATGCTGTGAAGATACCTTCCCCTGAACTCCAACGTGAGCTTCCTCAGAGAGCAGCAAGAAGGCAAATCACGCGTGTTATCCTGGTCTGACATGAATGAAAAAGACAGGAGTAAAAGTGTGGTGACTTGCGCACAGCAGAGCTAAGAAGGAATGCTTGACACTAGGAAAGGGGGACTGAGAGAAAGCAAGGTGGGCTCAGAGATAGCACACACGGTCTGCTGTGGTTCACCCTCCCTCTCTCACCTGAGCTGGTCACAATTGCTGTCTTGTGCCTGAAAAAGGGTGAGCTCCAGAGCAAGTGTTTTCCCACCTGAGCTGCAGGGACAGGAGAAGAGAGGGGAAAAGAAAGGTGTGGAGGGTAAGAACCGCAGCTCCCAAATGTCATACTGCAGCAGCTGCAAATATATTTGCATTAATACCTCATTTCACAACTACAAAAATTGCCTCAGACTCCTACTGAAAGAGTCTTGTGTTTCTGTTTGGGTTCACAGTCCCTAATGCAAGTACTGCATATAAAAAGGGGTTGTCTACACTGATTTGCAAAAGTTCCTAACTTTTTGGAGAAATCAGTACAAATGCCTACAGGACTAGTACAATTTCCCAAGCAATGGCTCTAGTCCACTGACCAGAAAGGAAATATTTAGCTCCCTGCAGAGAGCCTGTTGATTTCAAAAGAAATTTAATAGCTCTATTCCTACAAAGCAAATACAGAGCAATCACCAGGGGCCAGCTGTGCTCTCCTCTCTTCTGCAACCTGGTAAGCAACAAATGTCTGCAAATGCCACAAGCCGAAGGGTTTCGATATTCTGCACAGTGGTGAAGCTATATCCTCTGCTTCTTCCATGTTATGTTGGTCCTTTTCACTCTGCGGGTTTCTTACAGCAATTTCGTCTTCTTCAGCACACTCATGGGGCAGAAGGGAATAAATAACTTGAATTTTAATTTTTTTTCTTTTTCGTTTTCTGTTTTCATTTAGGCCAACATTTCAGTGTCTGGTTTTACAACTGCAACATTTGCTCTTTACTGAACAAAAACAAAATCAAGAAAATACTCGGAAGTCATTCTTTTCTAATGAGAGAAATGAAGAAAAAAACACAACAAAGACCAGAGGGAAAAGGTGGGCTTTTCATCGCAATTCATAGTTAATTGTCCGTACTAAAGATAGTTAATAACTCAAGACAACACAATTCAGCCTCAGTCAGGGAACTCATAGTTCTGCTGCTACTCAAACATCCAAGTGCAATTTGCAACTCTAGTTATGAAAGGCGACATTATTTTCTTTATACTTTTAGCTCAGCTTGTGCAAAGTTACACTGATGAAGCAATTATTTTGTGGACATATTATTCAAGCTGGTGGTGAACTTAAAGGCTCTGTTAACAAGTTTGGTAAGCACCAGCGAGGTGCTTAAACATGAAAATGAGAGCTATGTCTTTAATACAAAAGTATCACTTAAGAATGCTGTAAAATCAGATTGCTCGTGACATTATCACCAACAGTAAGATAGCTGTATATGCATTTTTCTGTCTATGCATTGTACTTCATTCAGTAGCTTTCTTCTGCAGAGTTTCCATGTTATATAGATGCCAAACTTGGAAATACTTCGGCACATGCCTAACTTTCAGGGAGAATAGCCTCATTGATTTAAACAGGGTTCAACCCTGACAAATGTTAGAACAATCGCCTGTTTGCAGGGTTGGACCTCATGGGGCCCGTTTTCAAAAAGATAAGGGCATTATATATTTTGACTGCTGATTCTGGATTTACCATTAAATTTCTCTGCTTCGCTCTCTCAGCTGTTTTTATTGCCACAGACAGAAATATCATGACATTCTGAGGTAAATAATGAGTAACTTAATTACAAACTAACTGTAACTTATGACAAGACCCTCCAATCACTCACCTCAAACCATATGAGTGTTTCAGGATGCTATTGTAAGTCTCTTTTCTTCTATCCCCTCTCTCACGTGAGATGTTGCAGCCTTTTTATCTGATGTTTTGCTTTAAAACTCTTCCCCAGGCTCCAGGATCTTAAACAAAAACAAACCAAGAAACACTCAGAATGAAAATGTCATTTCAAGTGATTGGTGGGTGGCTCAGGGGAAATCCCTGACCTTTCTCCAATGTATATTTCATTATCTAAAGCAAGTGCGATAACTCCCCACAGCAGAAGTACTCTTCTGTGGGCTGTACTTAAAAAAAAAAAAAAGAAAAACACAAAAAAAACAAACACAAAAAAACAAAACCCAAAGACCCAAAACAAAACAACCAGCTATTTAAGACCACTCAAAACCATGTTATTTTTAAAACCTGTATGGTAGCACGCTGCAAAGTACTCATTTAACATATGATCTGGTGGTATATAACCAGACTCCAAAAAATAATGAAGGAGAAAAGGGAAGAAAGTCCAGAGATGCAAATTGTGAAAAGAAAAAAAGTCATTATGTAAAGTATCAAACTGTTAGACGGGAGAGCGATCATCAGTTTTATTATTATTAAGGTTATTACTGGTCACGTTATTGCTAGTAATGCTGTGTAGACGTCCAGCTCCCTGCATCTGTTTGCTGGAGAACCTGCACAGAGCTTGCACCACACGACCCAGCCCGGCCGAAGAGAGGGAGGAAGGAAGGGAGGAGGAGGAGCGACGAAGCAAATGAGTAAGAGAAACCGGCAGGTCCCTCACACGGGCGATTTTGACATTCTCCGCCATCGCCAGAAAAGGCCTGAAGGGGTCTGGAGGTGACGGGCGTGCTGCTGTGCCACACCAGCGTGCCTTCTGCCCCCTGCCCCGCGGATCTGCCCTTCTCCCGTACCTGCAGTGACACAGGCCAGCAGCTGGAAGCCCAGCCGGGCTCTGTCAGCAGAAAAATCCCTCGGCTACGAGCAGCGGACGCTGCCAGCCAGTGCAGAGTTCACTTTCCCTTGGAGAGCGCGCTCCTGCATTCGCACGGCCCCTCAGGATCACAGGCGGCCGAGTTGTTCTCTCCCCACCAGTTTTAGCTCAGCAAACCATTCCCACAGCTACACCTGTGACTATCCCTGCTGAAGCCAACAAACTTTCACAATGTGACAAAGCAGAGAGTTTCACCTTACGTGAATTTAAGCCAAAATTTTGCTTTTTTTTTCCCACTCAGCTACGACAGACAGACAGCTCTGAAAAATTTTTTCCATTGCTTTTAATTAAGAAGTGGAGCCATTATCCACAGCCCTCTGTGGTTGTGCATACCTCAGAAAATACAACTTTGCCCACAGTGGTCAGAAAGTCAAAAAGGAAAGCTTGCCTCGTGGCTTCTCATCCCTCCCTCCCCCCAGCAAACAACCCCACGGCACAAAGAAGGGGCGAAGGGGACTTCCCTCAATACCTGCACGGGGGCTGCACCTACTTCACCATTCCCCAGAGCTGCTGACACGACGAACAAACCCCAAAATACCCTGTTTAAGTTACCCTGCTGCCCTGCTCCACCGTGTTTCTTCTCGCTTATGTTGTGTTTCTGCTTTCTCCAAGGAGCCTCCTCTCACTCGAGATGAGTAAAGGCTGCAGCCTTGCAGGAAGAGGACGGAGCCCTCTGAAGCTGTGACACAAATCCAGCGAAGGCTGGAAGTTCAAAGTGAAACGAGGACAATGTGCCCATGACTCATGCCACCTAGAAACGATTCTTAATTTAAGAAAAAGTGTTAGAAGGATTATTTTACGGAGTGTCACCCCACTGAATCAACCAGCCTCTGCCTCTCATTTTTTCCCCGATTCAGGTACAGGGTGGCTGGGGACTCTATATTAAGATCGAAATCAGTGTAAAATCCTCCTCCTCTCACGTACACACTTACATTTTTAATGTTCTGTTACAGAGACAAATACTGCTGGTGGAGGGGCAGATTCCCAGCTCCCCTCCAGACTTTCTGCATGACCTACGGGCAAGTGATACGTGACGCTTCCTGAAGGGCTGAAATAGCTGTAAATGACACTTGAGCTTCTCCAGCGCCTTTTACGTACCACAGCTTGGCTCCTAACGCACATCATCGCTTAACCCCCGTTTTCCTGTGCCTCAGTTTCCCCTTTCTCCACGCTGAAGATAACAGCACTCCCCCAGCTCGGCGGGTTGCTGCAAGAGACACGAGAGCCCTGCTGAATTAGCAGGTAACATGGTGACACGGACGAAGTTACAGGTACCTCTTAACTCATCTGAAACTGAAACGTCACGTCCCCAGAAAACGACCCTGTAAGCCAAAACGAGGAGCCGGGCAGCAGCCTGTCCCTCCCTGGAGCTGTTTTGCTGGACATTCATTCCGCTCGTACGGCTCCCTTCTCCTTGGGTGCTGCCGGCGAGCGTGGGGGAGCCTGAATGGATTCACTGTAGTCGCACAACAGCTTCACAGCTGCTGAGAAAAGGCCTATTGTAGCCCTGCATTTTACTATCTCAAGTAGCATACATTAGTTTGCTGTGCAGCTCCCATTACCCATCTGATCTTTACAGAAAAAGGAGCAACAAATCTGGGTTTTGCCAAATGGAAAGTGATGGAAGGATTTTTTTTTTTGGTTTAAAAAAAAAAAAGGGGGGTTACATACAGTTTACACAACCAAGCATAAAACGCTACAAATTCAGTGTAGCAAAAAAAAACTTTAAACTGGTCCTGCCCTCTTTTTTTTTTTTTTTTTTTTTTTTTGCCACATCATGACACCGTGAGCCAAATTTCAGGCTCGGAAGGCAGCGGCAGGCCTGCCATGTGCACGTGTGCTCTTCCTGCAGGGACCAGCTGCTCACAGCTCACACCCCTGTGCATTTGATCACATTAACTGAACGCTGTTGAAAACAGCAGTAAAATCTTAACACGGAACGATTCGGCCGCACACCCAACAGTCAGATGTGACGGACTTTGCAAAAACACACGCGAGCAGATTTGACAGCCCGTTTCTAAATGCCTGGATTTTTCTGCACCCTGCCTCAGCTCGAGTCCGGGAGGAAGGACAGTCCTGCATCAGGCACGTTCCTCCCAGCATCCAACTACTCCACTCTCCCCCTTCTGGAGAAATGGATGCAGCTTCAAGCAAACTAGACGAGTATTTTGTCAGCTCTGTTCATTCTTCTCGGTGTGATAAACGAGGCAGTGCACCCTTATTATGGACTTCAGACTTACTCTGAAGTACGGCTCCCCTTGCCTCCTCCCGCACACATGGCATTGACCTTACCGGCTGCAAAGAAGCTGAATTTGGCCTCAGTTCCCTAAAAACAGCGTTTCATCAAACCTACAGCATGCTGTGCTGCTACAGTACCCAGAAATTGGTGATCAATCAGCACGTATCTCCCCCCAATGTGGTGGTACTTCCCTCATAAGCTCCGGGGCCAGACCAAAATCTCAAGGTATTTCTCTCTGCCTCCAGAGCCATAGGAATGCAACAGGTGCTGTGCTGTTCTGCAGCTGCAAAGCAGAAATATTTTGCTTTTTAATGCAAGCTGAGACAGACAATCCCCCTTGCTTTGGCAGACAGAGATGTTACGAAAACCTCCCAAGAGTTGTCGGCCTGGCAAAATGCCATCAGTGGGACCCCTCTCTCCCCCCAGCCTTCCCTCATTTGGCACTTGTGCCTTTCTCAAAGCTTGGCATGGACTGAGCTGATTTTCCATTCCAGTCAACTGGCACATTAATTATTTTAGCATGACTCGATTATGATCAAGACCAATGAAAAAACAAGGCAGTGGAAACACAGAATCGAGAAAAGAAAGAAATTAAACCCCAGGACAAAGTACAGAGAAAGAATCAGCTTATATGTTTCCTGTGGCTGGGGAGGAGAAGGTGATTCTCCTGGCCACATTTTTGGATTTGGGGCAGGCTAAATATTGGGACAAGCTATGAAGGATGGGGAAACAGCAGCACCAGGCTCACTGCATACTCCCTGTCCCATCAATGGGAGGATTCTTGTCCCCACATCTGCAGAAAAGGTGTTAGAGAGCCGTGCTCTCCTGCTTACCCAGAAGGATGTTAGGTCTTTCTTTCCAGGTCACACACTGACCTCAGGCTCTCCTGGGCACCTTTGTGAGTACCTCGTTATCCCAGAATCTGAGTACAGCACCAACATTTGGGAGAAATGCATCCGAGGCTCATCCTGCCACAAGCAGACCTGCTGTACAACCACCTGCACTCACCGAGGTGCAAACCTCCTCGTCTCACTTCTGAAAGCCAAAAGTGCCAAGATAGGAACACCTGAACACCACCTGCTCACACCCTCGCAGGATGACCTGGCCTGGAAAGTAGTATCTTTTGCAAAACTTCAGTGCTCTGCCCCCGAAAAGCAACAAGGTAGTGTCTCCTCCTGCTATACACCATGTATAGTTCTGAAACAGATGTTAAGAAAATGAAGTATGACACGATTATTTGCAGCATCCAGATACATTCTGAGCTCTTTGAATTCAAGAGCTCCAGAACAAAGAAGAAACACGTTCTCTGGGAGAGATGAATCTGGTACTTTTCCTACTATTTCTGCTTTACTTACACCAGCTCGCCTACCTTCTAGCTATACGAGGCTGGATTTTGAGATGTGTTCACTTGCTGGTACATACGGAGATTACACAACCCGTATTCCGTATACATTTACATATCTCCAGTGCCACAGAGAAAACAGGACGCTTCAGTAGAAACCTGTGGCGACCTTTGGTGCAGGAAACTTTGGAGGTTTGACCACAAGCTTTTTTTAGAACAGAAATTTGACTAAGCCACAACCAGCTCAGCACCACTGTAGTTAACAAATGGTCTCACATTTTAAGATTAGCAAGACTATGCTGGCAGCCTGGCCAGCAAAAAAAAACTCTTCCAGGCGAAGAACAAATGTTGTCCTCTGCCTGGGTTAAGTGAGTTGGTTGGCTACAAAGCATGGATGGCTATTGCAGCCAAATCTACTCTTTTAATCAAGGAGAGACAAGACGCTGAAACAGATGAAGCTTTTACATAAGCCTACTTGCCCAGGCTTTTTTTTTTTTTTTTCCTTTCCTTAAAGCGCTGTGCTACTGCCTCTGTCATCTCTACTTCTACTTCCTTTTCTTCAGCACAAATCGCAATACGAGTACTTCAATAAATTACAGGTTTGGTAGCAAGCTCTTCGGGCTGCCAGCTGTCAGCTCCAGAAAGCAGGACTGTCACATCTGCCAGACTGGCTCTCACACCTACTCTCTGAGGTAACATCATATATTTTTCAAAGTCATGCTAGCAATAATATGACATTACCTCTCACCACACCGTATGTTCCTTCCCTGCCTCGGGACACACACCGGAAAGAGCCTACACACCTTTACATTACGGATGCCTAGCCCGTGTCCTGCAGTGACTGATAACCTCAGTTCAGTGCAGGGTCTGAGCACCCCCTTTCATTTAAGGATGTGAGCACTGTCTGCTGCAGCATGTGCTAACGTCAGCAAGCCAAGCACAAATGTGAGTGCTCTGTCAGGGATGGGTCATTATTTGTTAAGCGTCTAACGTGCACTCACCATTGTATAAGCTCCTAAAAGAAGATATGATCCCTCTTTCGGTAGAAGATTTCTTCTTTCTAACTTCTCAAAACAACCTTCCTTTTCTGAGGCCTACTCACACCAACCTTCCCCTTTCAGTAATAACTATGAAAAAAAGGGAAGAACATTAAGAAAGAAAAAATTATGAAATGCGTTTTACTAACTGGTACAACTACGAGATCAGATTGCTGAAATACACCTTTCTTTCTATCCCTTTATCCCACAGGCTCTTTGTAGGACACATCCACGTTCCTGCTTTTGCTCTGCTCAGGGCTATGGCTTCTGAAGTGAGCCTCCGGATGATCCCTCCTGCGTTAGCTTTTGCTTGCAATGTGGGGTGGTCCTGGAGCAGATGAACTGAATCCCTCTTGGGAGGAACTAAACTAGAAGCAACGTGTTCTCCTGGAGCACAGCTAATGCCACAAACAGGCATGCAGTCAGTGGGACCTTACTGTTTAGAAGTAAAAGTAACCCCAAAATTTGCCTGATGTGAGCCTCAAGATCCCAGCATCAAGTTCTCCACCAGACAGATCCTCCCCACTTAGTCCGTGCCACTTACTAATATTATCATAACAATATTAAAAAAAAAAAAGTATTTTGCTGTCACGCATCGTTATGCCACCAGAAAAATAAGAACACAGTATTATATTTATTATATTCTAATCTAACATTACAGCAGTGTAATAGTGACAGGAACAATAGCATCTTAAAGTGAACAATGGAGACAGAAGAGAGAACAAAGCAGTTTGAGCTACAATAGCTTACAATTTCTGTAGTTATAAAATTAATCCTACTTTACCTTTAAAATACTTTCTCATCTTCTTGCACCTATACTGTAAAGAATCATTATAGAAAGAAAAAAGTAAAATAAAATGGATATGAAAGAAAAAAATGCTACCTTTCTCCCACTAAACTCCATGAAAATGGTAAACTTTAGGCACTAGTTGTAAAAACAGCCAGCAGAAAATTTCAGGCAGTATCGCTTTTTTAAGGTGATTGTGTTGACATCCCACCTTACGCCAAATATCCTCTGATATTTGTTTCATGGTGGATCTTACATGCTCTTTCCAAATGTCACTAAAAAGACCCCCAAAATCTTGAAATTCCTCATAATTGATTTAAGTAGTAAAACAGTCATCCCACCTTTTTTCAGTGCAGGGAAGCTAAGGATCCTGTGACACGATGTCTAACTTTCTCAGTTACCTTTTCCACCCCTGGAGGTTTGCAGGCCGCCACCCTGAAGCCACACATCCACACAATCCTCCACAGCTGTCGAAAGCATTATCAAGGAGTAAAAAAGCTTTACACTGGAAGTGGCTAAGAAATACCTGGTGCTGGAAAGCTCCTTGCATTCCCGGGGCAGGAAACAAACTGAAGGTGGCTGCTCCCTCTGCTCAGCTTTTGTCAAACCTTTCTGGACCCGACAGCCAATTCCAGACAAGGCATGACACTGACCTGGCCGAGGCCAAGTGAAACGCCCTCCTTGTACCCGAATACTTCTTGAAAGCTTCTCTCTCTTCCTTCACGTGCCTCCCACTGACCCTCGGCACACGAGACAGCTCTGAGCTCAGCCGAAACCAGGAGGAAGTGTGTGTAAAATCCGCAGCCTCACTGCACCGCCACTGTCCGCTTTCATGAATGAAAGGGCAAGGACAGCGGGGGAAGCCAGGCCCTGTCACGATGGCCAACGCGCTGTGTGTCCCCTCACTTAAAAGCATCGTCAGTCTGTGTTTGCCTCCCTCACAGACAGTTTCCAGGAGTGAGACACGTGCTTCCTAGCGGGGCTGATTTGTAAGAGTGCAGCTTTGTGCCTAACCCCTCACCTGGCATTTCCCTGAGCAACCTGAGGAGGTTTTGGAGCTCTTACAACTGCTCTGAATGCAGTGGGGGAGTTAATGAAGGCTGGTTCCTGGTGGCTTTGCCTCGGGCACAGTACAAGGCATGATCTGAGCGAAGCTAGCCCTGCCCTGGGAGCCCTCTCCCATCTGCAACAACATGGGCGAGCCTTTCCTTCAGAAAGGTCACCGATTCCTGCCGCTGCCCTACATCCAACCGTCTGCTTCACAAAACCGCGAGGAATTCAAGGTCTTTGTGAGCTCAACCTTTCTGTTAAATTTAGCTGAAACTGGCCAGCGGATTCCAAAGTCATTACAGGGAGACTAAGAGAAAGATAGCGTGCTCCGGAAAGAAAACAAGCAAAAATATCAGTCTTGGCCCACGGAAAGCAATGCTGGATTGGCAAGAAAGGTAAACAACCGGACCTGATGTTAAAATTCAGAACTGCAGTGCCAATTCTGCAAGATTAATTAGCACTAAACCCAAGCACAGTCTTGCCCAGAGAGATTTATTTTACTTCTGCTGGTTTGAAATGCAGCTTTACTTTTACTTACTGTGAGTTGCATTCAGCTTATGAATAATATGAGGTATGTTTTCTGGGGAATTAAAGTGTAATCTTTCCTCTGTTCCATTTCTTTAACGCACTCGGTTTACTACTGTAACTTGTTTGTGATACCACCCGACTGCAAACACAGAAACTGGGACAACATCTTGTTCCTATGCAAGACAGGAAAAGTGTATCTGTAGATTTAGGTACTGATAACAGATTCAAATCTGCTTCAGATGACACAGGACAAGTAGGTGTCTGGGGTTTTTAGAGGGAGGTGAGGTAGAAAAAGGGTTTTTCCCCTGGAGAATTGAAACAAGGTATTTTCCTTTAATGTGATTCATAATATAAGATAGATAATGACAGCATCAGGAGCAAAGCTAAGTTTGTGGAAAATTCACAATGCTGCATATTGCTATGTACGCTTTATTTGCTTTGGTGAAGTTTGTAAACAGTAAAAACACCAAACCTCCAACTTAAGTGGGATACCTGGGCTGGAGAGCAGTCTAATTGCTTCAGCAATTATGCAGACCTGGGACAAAACCGCTCTCAGCCTGCAAACATCTGCTAGAAGCCAGCACAGCTTCATTTCCCAGTGCCAACCAGGGCACATCTTCAGCTCACGCCGTCCTCTCCACATTCCTCGAGCTCACCCCCAGGGTTTCTTTTCGGTGTCTGCAGCCTGGGACTGCAGCACCGCGTACCTCTCCCACCGCCCCGCACAAAATGAAAGTAACCCTGCAGCCAGGCTGCAGAGCCATCGAGGTTTGCGAGGAAGCTAACTGCACGAGTTCCCTTCCAAGGGGTGGAAAAAACAACATCCAGCTTTCAGCAAGGGGAATGTTACTAAAGAGAGCTAATGATCACCACGTAATCACTTTAAAAGAAATACTGCAGTGCCTAAAAAGCTACAAAACCCCTCCTCGCGCTAGTCCCTGGACTCGTATGTTATGCTAAAATGCACACGCCTCGATGACCGGGTATATATTCAAATGTAATATAAACCACATTAACCAATTTAGGCTTTAAGCACAAAGTAAGAGATTTTTTAAATCAGCCAAGACCATTAAGTGCCTTTAGACTTATGCTAATCCATATGAGAGACCACACAATTTCAGCCTAAAATCCCTTCAGAAGTGGGAATCCCCCTTCCATTGCTCGTGAGCATTATCCAGCCCCAAAAGCTGCAGCGTAGCATTTTCAGAGAGACATCCAAATGCTATAAAAAAAAAAATTCATCCACCCATGATCGTACCTAGGCCTCTTCACAGCTATTACTGGGATCTCCTTATCATTAAAACCAAGCTGCTCTGCAATACAACATTGTGAAGGAGGAATACTCTCCCGCACAGCCAAATCCCTATGAGTGTGAGTTTCACTGAGTATGGGCACATTCGTACTGTAGAAAAAAAGCTAAACAGAAAACAAAAATCCTTCACTGTCATTTGAATATTTTTTCAGAAGTGCTTTCCGTATATCTTAAAAGCCTCCTCAAATTAACATTTGCTATTTAAAATCTCCATCTTTGAGAAATAATGGCAGTCGATCAGCATGCAAGGCAGGAGATATTTTCATTTACTGCATCTTTTTTGGAAGACTGAAGACTACCAGCATGCATGAACAAATGGGCGCGGATTCCCTCCGCTTTGTGTGCCATCAACACCATGAGCTACCCACTGGAAGTAGGAAAAGGCTCGTAATTTGGGGGTTTTCCTGCATCGTCAGGTTTTGTTGGAAACTCTCCGGAATAAGCCCAGGAGGCTCCTTCAAGCCCCAAACCCATCCATTCACGTGCTTAACGTCAGGGACTTCAAGAAGTGAGCAGGACTGCTCGGATTTGGAAGTCAAATGCTTGCCCAGGCAAACCTGTAAGCCAAGGCAGCCAGTGGTACCTCTGCTAGCACCGAGCAGCTCCCACTCTCCCTGTATTTCCAGGAGCCAGGAGAAGAACAAATGGGCCTTCTACTGTTTGTGCTAATCACCTGTTAGTCACAGTAGTCTGAAAGGCAAACTGACACATCTACTCGTTTTGACTGTTTCCAGTATTTATAGTATCATTTCTCTAGGACTGTGAAGTAGCTGCCAATTATTACTCGAATCTGGCATGCAGAAGCTCATGTATATGAAAAAACATGATCAAACAATATGCAGCTCATTAAAGGAAGTTTATAACTCCGTTCCCTGCCCTAATACTCTGTTTTTATCTCCTGGAAATATTTACCACACCACCTGATTAGGCTGAGCTCCTTTATGTATTTTGAAAATACAAATTATGCCATCAGTCATCCGCAGTATGACAGCAAGCTCCCAATTACACAACTTCGGGAGCTCGCGCAGTGCACCACGGCAAGCACAACCCAGCCCCAAGTGCCGGCACCATGCGGCCGGATTATCCCATTGCTACCCATCGAAAAAGAAATGTCGGGCAGTCAAACAGCTCACGCCCTGAAGAACAAAGCCGGGACCGGCTCTAGCCCTGTGGCCAGGGTGAACGGGGCCGTGTCTCTCTGCTTTACCTCCGCAGGCACGGAAAGAGGGCAGTGCTCGCAGTGCTGCTGGCACGCTTTCCTGCGAGTGCAACAATGCAACCTGAAGGCTCGTTTCCCAGCGTCGGGGAACCTGTGCCAAGAAGTTATCGGACCCTAATCCTACGTTAAAACCTACCGTCATTCTTTCTCTTTCCTCCAGCTTGCTTTTAACGTGATGCTCCTCGCAAACGCTGAGGATTCAGTCCCACACATCTGCGCAGAAGCGCGCATGCAGGGTGTCAGTCCTGGCCTCCAGCAGCAGGATCCAACGCTTCTGGAGCGTGCTGGCTCAACGCAATTGACCCCACAGCCATCAGGAGGGGCCACGAGCTTAAGGACCTTGAGAAACCTACCCTTAAATATCTGCATTCTTCCTCATTTCTGCGTCTCATAGCGAACTTAAAAGCCCCTCCCCACGCAACACTGACAATAATACCCGTAGCGAACTAGCAGGCAGAGAAGAAATGCAGCTGCAACGTGTAAAATTCATGCTCAGGATTTAGGAAGAAGCTCTGATCTCATGCCTCTGCCACACCACAATTAACCAGTCCCCCCAATGGTTAGCAGCTAGCTTCCTCTCCAGTGATGTGACATGCTATCTCGATTCACACGACACCGGATTCCCAAGGCTGCAACTCATTCAGAAAGCTAGCACAAACGCCACGTCCAATTTACGATCTAAGCGAGCCTTGAAAACACAGGCTTGTAACTGCAGGAGCCTCGTGCCAGGCTGCTCGTGGGGGGGGAGAGCATCACCCGAGCGAGCCTCTCTGCCCTCAGAAGCCCCAGCCGATGCGTTCAGCGCGAGAGGCGCAGCACAGGTAGCCGCAGAGGACTGCTCCTCTGCATCTCCTCGTGATGTGGAAGGGAACAGCGATTGGTCCCCAGCAGATCTGCATGGCACCAGTGATCTATTTATACAGCTCCAGCGGGCTGAAACTCTGCCTAGAAACTGCAGCCATCTCTTCAGCTCTCACGCTGAAGAGGCTGGTTGTCTCCGATTCTGATTCCCATGGTGTTCCCTGCAAAAATGACAATTATTTTAATTTCGCGTGGGGGAGAGCTGCCGGCGTGCTTTGTACGTCTTTCTATACACCAGCTTCAAGATTTTACACCCGAAGGATTATCCACTTTGTCACCGGGTGTTAGATTCCACATCTGTGATTTATAACACGGCCACCCAAATTAGATCGAGGGTAGCACTCCTCTCTGTTCGGCCCAATTAGTCAGTAGGCACTGAGAGCTTCTCTTTTTTTTCCTTAAACACATGAAATAATAAAACAACAAAAAAATGCCATTTAGAGTCATACTATATCCAACTGTCATTTGTAAGACTTTGCTGTATTATTAGTCAGAGCTTCTGGTGACAATGTAACCCACAAGACTGAAACTTGAGTGGTTTATACATGTCATCGGAGCCTTAGATAAAAATGCTGCCTTAGAAAGTGGGAGTATTTAATTTTTTATAATACTTTTGTACTAGTATAAAGTGTTCACTTAATTTACATCAGTGACTTCTTTTCTTAAGGTATTTGTATCTGTTTGATCTTTTACAAATATCTAGTTCTCTTCTTCAGATCTAATCATGCCGAGCACTTTGAAGACATTTTGCTGGGCTTATTAATTAAAATTCCTACAAACCTTTAGGGTTTGGGGTTTTCTTTTTCCTCTTTTTTTTTCCAAACCAGGGCACAGCACTCGCAAAAGCAAATTTGCACGCCACCCTCTCCCCCCCCCCCCCCCCCCCCCCAGCTCCAAGTCTCAAATTCATTTTATGAAGAGGCAGGGATTAGTTATGTTACTTGGTAACAGCTGCTCGGCGTAGTGGCTGGTATTAGGTCTCTGTACGAACTCCTGGCCGCGGACTGTAAAAGGAAAAGCGACAAATTCTCTGCTCCAGCAGAAAGGCTAAACCCCACCGAAAACCAGCTGTGAAGGAATGCGGTGACTCAAGGTCAACAGCCAGAGCTGCGGACACCACCGCCAGCCACACGGCGTTATTAATTACATACCAGGGCCTGATTACTGACTTTTCTGGTACAGAGAAAGCTCACAAAAATGGAACGTTATCAGAGCGTAACACGTTAAAAATGTGCTTGCTGGAATGAGAACTGGACGAATCAGTTGGTTTTACTGCAATTTTCTACCCATTCATACTGCTCCACTGCTGCTTCCCCATACTCATGGAGGCATGCATGCACACACAGGCACAATTTTGGGAAGTGAAGGACGAAGAAATAGGTTTTATGAACAAGCAAAGACGTAGAAATTGAAGAACTGATTTATCAACCCAATTTCCGTTGTCTTCAGTGGAGCTTGACTATGGTCAAAGTCTTTTGTTGAATCAGGGTCCTCAAAACACGGCGCTGCTCAACTTCTTTCATCTGATCAGGACTTTAGGTGAAATGAAACACTTAAAAGGGACTAAAGGTAGGGAAATGCTCAGGTTTAGCAGATGGAAACCATGTAGGAATTCTACTAGTTAGGAAAAACCCCGTAGCAGCTTCGTAAATTTTCATCACCTCCAGCAGTTTTTGAATAATGCAGTGGCCTTTTTGGCAGCTTCATGAAGCTGTAATCTGCACAAGAAGTTCTACAATGTCTCAGCACTTCCTGGGGACTTTTAGCAGTAGGATAGTCTTGCAACACAAGCAGAGATTAATCATTTTCTAATGCATAGTAATAAATAATGTATCCCCCATAGTACATAAATTAAAGCTGTAATTCCATCCCGGTTCTGTGATGACACCAGAAGCCCAAGATGGAATTTCAGCCTCGTTATGACCAGTCAGGATACACATTATTCCTTAAATTATGTTCTGAGAGTTGATAATGAACTGAGAAGTTCTGAAGGCATTACCAAAAAGAAATAACGTGTAATTACAAGCAGAAAGCGGAATTATTAAGTCAGATATTGTTTGCAGATCTCGCTAAAGTAAGCAATAAATCTTATCCCTGAAATGCCCGCTCAGCATATTTCTGACAAGGCAGGCAAAGATCACTGCCACTATCAGAAGACTGCAAGTTCTCCTAGTGCCATACAGCAATGTCCCCGACAGACACCAGTAGGAGACCACACCTTACAGATCAGGTACCAGCTGGATGCTGTACTCGAACCCTACACAGCATTTTACTCCCAAGTCAAACAATCATCCCACCGGTACACAACAAGCACAAAATACCAAGAGGAAGTCACAAGAAGCCCCAAATCTGCATCCCTGTGTGACAAGAAACCTACCAAACAAGCAAAGCGCTTGTGATGCAAAGTGTTTTGTGTTCTTGATGATAATGTAGAAAACATAGTCTAAGTTCTTAAAGATTTTCACGAAGAACACAGTCCTGTATTGTGTTTTTTTCTGCAGATTGTTTCAAGAAACCTTACAAAGACTCTGAAGACATCTTACAACTTGACAAACACTTTAGCAGAAGAAGTTTAGAAGTATGAAGACAGAGAGCCAAAACAATCATCTATCTAGACTCAACTGCTGCATTCACCCTGCACTTTTGATACCAATTCCCATGATTTTTAGCAAATCCTGCAAGATTTCAAGTAGGTCTGGAGTCAGTTTTTTTTGTTTGTTTGTTTGTTTTTGTTTTTGTTTTTGTTTTTGTTTTTTCCTGAGGAAAGAAGACAATAATCTTCTGACCATCTTATACAAACAAGGCATAAAACTTTACAGCATCTCCCACGGCTTGGAGTGGTTCCAGGTTCTGAACTTTTTTTCATGGTATTATTCACAAATTTGACCTTTTCTCCCAACCCTCACCGTCCTTGATAATGTGAGAATCTAAGTCACATTCACTCCCTCCTGCTCTCCCCCTTTAAATTGTTAGCTCACAGAATTGCAAGGAAAAGTAAAGAAGGAGAAGCCTAAAGATCATGATAAAACAGTCAAATGGAGTGGTGCAAGAAGTTGGTATTTTAAGAAGCTGAAAATGTTCAAGCCTAGAGTAACTGTTTTTGAATACCAGAGGCTTCCCCACAAGCCATGTATTACTTGTTCCTTACCTCTCAACTCTTCCCCTTTCCACTTCCTCCTTTTAACGTTACGTAAAGTGTTCAAACCTGGACACCTGGACTTACGTTCCCACATTCATACTGGAGCTCCTCACCAGGAATGGTCTAATATTCAAGGGGCGGGTCACCTGGAAATAACTAGCAATTTGCTTGTTCTCTTTAAATCACATAGATAACCAGCAAAACTTAAAATCTAACTACTTGCATGCCTACAGCTGCATTTAAGGGCACACATCCTCCAAGAACCCATTCCCTCACCTTTTGCCTTTCATGGCTGTTCATACAAACAACAAAGGATCGAAAAATCATGAGAAAACATAATCAGGACAAAGACAGCAAGACAATCAATGCCTAGAGCTCCTTGCCTCCATGATCTCTACACACAAAGCACATCATCACCTCTAAATAGCAACCTGAAACCTACTCAAGAGACTTACATAAGACATGACTCAAGAACTAAAGCAATGAATGTCAAAACATTCAAAGACACAGTACCCTCTGCTCCTAGTAGTAAAGGAATAGCTACTGGCAGCATACAAAGGAGATCTTTGCAATGGGGAAAAATAGCAGGAAAAACTTTCTTAGAGATTCAAAACCATCCAAACCAGTGAAGCTACACAGTAGTACAAAGCACGACTAGAAAATCTTCAACCAGATGCGGACTTGAAGGTTTCTTATGCCTTCACCAACTGATACGAGCTCCAGAAAAGGTAACGATAACCTAACACCCAACACATGCTTCCATCTGACTGCTACTGGGGGCTCAAGAAAGCAATGGTTTTCTGTGAGACCTCTTAGCTAGCAGGTTACATTGCCTGTGACAGATATGTGGTTCACAGGGAACAGCAGCCTAACACAGAGACTAAAAGGTGACCCTGTAAATAAATGTCAGCTGCAAAATCGAATACCTTTCCCAGTCTGAGCTGAACAAACACTGCAGTATTGACAATGCAAGCAAAATGCTGAGAAGAAAAAAAAAAAAAAAAAAAAAACAAAGTTTACAATGAAAAAAAAAAAAGGAAGGAAAAAAAACACCCTAAGAAGTAACTAAGAGGGAATGTGAGAGGGAAAGAGCACATGGTAAACTTAATGCTAGCGTAACTCTGACCGATTCAGGTTCTTCCCGTGCTCATCACCACACCATCTGTGCTTAAATAAAAATGGAAGGGTTCCCAATCACGTTTTCTTTCTCTGTGCAAATACCATTTTCACATTCATATATTTAAAGGACTATGTGACTTATTGATTCAGAAATTAATCTGAAATGATGCTTATACAATACACACCATATTGATTCATTGTTTCTGCCCAGCACACTGCTGAGGAATACCATCACTGCACTGGTCGTAAGAATACACAGCGGAAATTGTTGATCAATTTCTTCTGACCTGGGACATATGTTAAATGTCTTGCACTCTACAAAGGCGTCATACACACCTGAGTTTCAGTACTACCCCATTAATTGGCTTTCCTTTGTTGCTCATTAGCACAACGTACAACTTAAGCCATGTATCAGGCCTCTTACTGGCAGCAGTGAGTATCTCAGTGCTTACAGCCCAAGGAGGGGAGCAGACTTCATAACTGTGTAACTACAAGGAAGAAGTGTTTTTAAAGGGTCCCTGCTTCTGAAACAGCACAACCCTGAAGAAACTCCAGCATTTGTCACAATGAGCTGTATGGCAAGGAGTTCCCCCACCAACACCACATCCAGAGACGGGGACTTTGCACTGCAGGCAATTCAAATTTCCCTCCTGGAAGAAGGAAGGGGAAGAAGGAAAAAAGTCTCTTTTAATACATTTTTGGATGGTCTAACATTGCTAACTTAAAAATACCCATTGGCAATGAGCTATCAGGTTGTTCCAACAGAGGCATTGAGAATCCAAAGCAGAAGCTGTTCCTGCCATCAGATTATTGCTCGCGATCCCTTCTTGACGAAATATAGGACAAATGAACATAGTGCTAATACATACCGTGTTAATTATGCTGTGGCACCACGTAGTAACCCTGACGGGAGCTCAGACGAATTGTGATGGACATGGACCGGGATGGTATTATATATAGCCTACATTCGTATGCAGTCAAGATGGCAGCTATAGCATGGGAAGAAAACTGCATTGTGAGGCTGGAATGAGCTTATGTTATGCTATTACATACTAGTAATGGTGTGAAGTTCATAAAACCAGTTTCAGCACTGTCCTGTGACTTTGATGTTGTTCCAGTCCTCCACAAACCATGTTAGTCTTTACGCTGTGAGCACACGCCAGGCCAGCACACAGTGCCAAGGATGCTGTAAGGAGCAAATGGCCACTTCAAGACCCCACGCTGCCAAAACCCAGCTTTGGTTCAGAGGAACAAGCCCCTTGCCTTGTCTCTCACCAGCCATGGGCAGGTGGCGGGGTGCTGAACGCAGCAGCTCCTGTGGGCACACCGCACCCATCGGGGACGAGCCGGAGTCGAACCACTGCAGCTCACGATCACCGAGGTACCAGAACACACACTAAACACATACACAGCTTGTAAGTTTATGTGGACTTGTATACAAGCTCTTTCAACAAAAACACACGCTTGCAACACTTTTCTCTTTTTTTTTTCTCTGTTTTCTGACGCTGAAGTTTTGTTGCCTCCCCCACGCTCCCCGCAAAGAAATCTCCGTCCGCTTTCCTCAATCATTAATCATATTAGACTAATAAACATTCTGGCAACAAGGCTGTTTAAACAGCCTTCTCTCCACCCAAAATCCACTGGCAAATATTTTCACGTACAAGAAGACCATCCCACAGCCCTGCCTTTGAAGGCTAATCTAAACTGAGCTCCCCGAGCCAGCACCATGAAGAGCTGCTCTTTGGGAGGGGGAGTGCAGAAAAGAAATGAGAGAGGGGCCTTTAAGATGAAATAAAAATAGACTCCCTTGATCTTACCATGACATGGCCCAGACGTTCTCCCTGTGGGGGAAAAAAATGTTTCTTACTGCAGTGATAGTTTTTATAGCGTTTTCTTCTTGAGATTTTTTTTTTTTTTTTTTTTTTTTTTCCCTGTGCAACTTTGCTTCCTGAAGAACGCTTTATAGAAAAGACGCGACATTTGGCAACCCAGCCATGCCGCTTTGTGAAATTCTTCTGGCAAGTGCCCTACGTGCTGACTGCATTAAGCACGCTGCTTATTTATTTATTTGCTTAGGCAAAAGTCGAAGGGAGCAAGCCGTCGAAGTAAGGTGTGACAGGGCGCTGCTCCCTTCGAGAACGGGAGGAGCCGGAGCCCAGGCTTTTGGGGAAAATCTCACCATCTGAGAGGAGACGACTCCGACCTCAAAGCACTGCTGCAGCTCCGGGGCACGCGCGGCGAGCTCCCAGCTCCCGAGGCGTTTAGCAAACATCAATTAATTAATGAATTAAGCCTCAATTCCACAACAAAGGCCGGTAGCGTTACACATCTATGTTGCAGGCGGGTAAAACGAAGCCACGGGGTAAAACGAAGCCCGCGCTGATCTCGCCCTGTGTGTCCTGAGGCGGGAGGGCACGGCACCACCGCCGCCGCCCTCGCTTCCTCCCTCGCTCCCGGAGCGAAAGCAGGAATGGGGAAGTCTCCCCGTGGGCACAGCCACGGCACAGGACCCTACATACAGCCTGGGGTTGTATTCTCGCAAAGGCAACTGCACAGCCTCCAAAGGGTCGAGGGCTCGAAGCAGCAAGCCCCGTTGCAGCCTACCCACACCACGACCCGGCCGTATGCTTGTGGTCTGGGGCTGTGGAACATATTTATGCTTCCCAGAGAACAAGACATTTCTCAGAAACAATGGGATATTCTGCTTACGACCATGATTAGCCCTATTTATTTACACCAGGGACCAACAAAGCTTGGTAAAGGCACCCCAGGGGACGCCCAGCAATTGCAGTTCACAGAACTGCAAAGCTTTCAGGCTGAACTGGAAGGAGAGACGGGAACGGGAAAGGATGCGACACACCTGCCCAGGGACAGAAACAAACCCCCCAACATCTTCAGGCCAAACTGGGAGCAGCAAAAGGCCCGGTCCATCCAAACCAGTTCCTTGTTCAGCACATACACCCTCAGGGAAATGCTGAAACACAGTCCGGTGCCTTCCAGAGGAAGCTACCAAACCTCTGACCAACGTGACCTGCTGCAGAGGGGTACAGAAAGGCATTTTTCTCCATCCCAGAAAGCTGAGACAGGCCTGGAGAGCCTGGTGGATCAGGTGGTGCTGTTTAAAGGCTGTGTCGCAGCACACAGATAGATCAATAATGCACCTATCCTTTGGAAAAGTTTTGAGCAGCTTGGTCTACAAAAATGTTACATGTTTAACATAAGGAAGGGGTTTCTACACACGTCTACAAGAGGCAGCATTCTCATTATTTGTTTGGGCCCGATAAAAAAGAGTTTGATTTTGCTCCTAGGAAAAGAGAATTGACACAGCAATGTAAATCTGTCTGGTCTTCTGCTAGAAGAGCATGAGTAAAAATCTTCCGTCCCGCTTGTTCTAATACTTCTTCCTGCATTTTCTGACCTTCACTTCTAGGCCACTTTTAATGACATCAAGGTAGTTATCACAACAGCAACATACAAGCCCAATTCTACAAGATTTATTCAAGGCAAAGGAACTTTAATCAGACCGCCAGTTTTAACACAAGGGCTCAGGACAGTAAGAAGCAGAACTCAGCAGCCAAGTTAACCACAGAGGAACCCTCCCCAATCATCTGTCTTCAGTGAAGCACACACCAAGCTCTCCTTTTAAAAGGATTTAGGGATCCGAGCACTGGATAGGGACGAAGGGACATAATCCATCCACACAGAAGTCCAAAGTCCCTCATCTGAAGGAGAGAAATGCCATAACTTCATAACTCATTCTCTATAATCTGAAAGCTGTAAAGCAGCACTTCACCTAGGGGGTTCAATCCCAGTACGGCAACAACAGACTGCCCACACGGATGCTTGTCGTGGGCTAGGACCGATTCTAGACATGCAGGCCAAGAGCAAGCAAGGGAAACCTCAGCATGAGTCGTCTGAAACTATGGTCTCATTAACCCTACACGCAGGCAAAGCTGAAATTAAGAGGTTTTGGTTCTGCATGTGTATACTAGATAGCGAGATAATGAAATACGTTGTCCCAACATAACGTTTCACACCAAAATATTAATAAACATGCTTTTACTTTAAATAACTTAAAAAAAAAAAAAGTTATTCTCCATCAAACACACTTGTGAAGGCAACTAAGAGGGAGTAAGGTATTTTAGGATGATAGCTCACTAGCCTCAGATACACAGTTCAGAGATGCTCCCCAAGAGAAAATTACACAGGTTAAAACTCAGGTACAGGTAGTTTACTTGTTGGGGAGGATGAGATTATGGCAGAGGGGTAAGGCTTTGGGGGTAAAGGGTAGGACAAGACAGTAAGAAGATAGGGACGAGACAGGGTTGTTTTTGGCTTGACACTCGCCGAGAGAAAAAAACAAGCGTGAGTCATAGTAAAGGTAACTCGAAGTGTGATGTGACTGCAATGGAGAACTGAGCAGACCACACTGCATGAGTCAGCAGCGCAGATAAAAAGGGTGATAAGAAGCAGCAGATGGGACGTGTCTTTACTAAAACAGCCCTGCAGGACACAGGCCTCCTCTGCTCGAACGCAGCGTCCGTGCCAAGCTGCCGTGCGCTGGCGCGGCCGCTCGCGATCCCATGAATCAAAGCAGCTCAGGAAAGCAGCAGGCAAACAGGTGCAGGCGGATCCACACACAAAAAGGCACAGGAAAGCAAAGCGAACATCCCCCCCCAACACACACACACACACACACACACCCCTCAACCCTGCTCAGCCAGCGGGGTGGGGAGGAAGGGACGGGGGAAGGAAGCTGTCACCGGGCTCATGGCATTCGAGCTGGCTGCCGGCCAGCTCTGCTGCTCCTGCTGCTCACGCTGCCTCCCCGGCCAGTGGCTGCTCTCCCCGGCCACTTTCTGTCTCCTCAGCCGGGAGGCAGCCACAGCAGCAGGGCTCATCTGCATCTCCAGCAGCTGAAAAGGGCAGCTGGGGCTGCTCGCTGAGCTGTGCTTCGCCTGCACACTCCCGGCTTTGAAAGCTCTTTCTGCACAGGCCTGCACAGCCTGCCTTGCTGCGAGAGCAGAGCTTTTAACCCACAGAACCCAAACATTGTTTTCTGGGGTAGAAAAGCCATACGATCGTACCCAAGCCCACGTTAGCTGCAAAAATGCAACTTGCCACCCTGACCGCAGAAACAGCTCGCAATGGCGGTTCTGTGCGGGGAGGAGGCCGGCGCTTTGAACCCGGCCAGAAAAGCCCAGGGCCCCCTGTCGCAGCTCAGGGGAAGGCAGAGACAGGAGGTGAAGCTCAAATCGCCTTTCATCTTGCTTCTTGGCTGAGGTAAATCTATACCCTGCCTGCGAGGGGGTAAGACGGAAAGTAAAATGCTCTATTTTTAGCCGCAAGCTCCTGCTTCTTTAGGTTCATCTAATTTCTAAGAAACAAGCCTTGGCAAAAGGTCTGCATTTGAGGGGGATGAAAGATGACTCGTTTCATTTTCTTTCAGTGCAGCTCGTAGCATGACTAGCATAAATCTAAGCAGCTCTGCTTTAGCCACATATACGTGCCAGCTGTTTCTATTTGGGAAAGAGTCCCAATATTCTAGGAATATAGACGATTATACACATACATGCACACACGTTATTTCATTTTTCATTTTTCCTGCCCCGTCCTGCCAACATAAGCCTGTTGTGTCCAAGTGTTTCGATGGAGCTAGAAGGTGTGCCTCTCCCACCCCGCAACATCCTTTATTTATAGCTCCCCAAAGCTGGCGGGCTTGCCAAGGAAGAGCAGTTGCTGAGCCTCACACGGGCTGCAGAGCAACAGAGCTGTTGTAACAGATTAACAGGCAGAGAGAGAGAGAGAGAGAGAGAGACAGGAAAGAGAGGCGCTTTCCTCCTCTACACATCATGTCCTTGCTCTCAGCAGTGGCCCGTCCGAGGGAGCCAGACCAGGGCAGCCCCGAGATGGCGGCGCCCGGCTCTGCGGCCTGGCCTCGCACCGCTCCCGCTCCCGGCGGCAGTAGGTAGGGGAACCGCTCCCCTACGGGCACCGCAACCACGGGCGAAGGGGGAGGAGGGCGGTCAGCGCGCAAGAGAAACAGGCGAAGTCAGTTTTCATTTCCTGTCAGGTTTTCATCTCGTCTGGAGGCTTTGCTCACTGCTGCTTCCATTTCACGGCCTGCCTGCGGAGGAGCCACTCCACGCACTCGCCGGTCCCCGCTCGTTGCCCTTTCAGATGCTCCTGAGATCCATCCACCGCACCCTGCCCACCCTTCGCTGGCTGCAGCGGCAGTGAATCAGCCCACGACCACAAATCCCCATGCTGGTCTGTCCCTCGGAGCTGTGCAAACAAGCACGAGTCTGATGGGAGCCTCCACTGGCACGCCGGCTAAAATGCACAGGATTCATGGAAGCTGATGCACAACTTTTTTTTCCTACAGTCTCACATCTTTCCCTTACCCCTCGAAGGGCTTAGCCATCCAGAAAACCCGTTACGCTCCTTTTACTGCTGGTTTTCTCACTCCGTGGGCTATCTGATATCCTTTGAACTCCTGATGTGAGTGCTTCTGTGCATTCTGCAGGCGATTCCAGAATC
The DNA here is from genome assembly GCF_009819795.1 of Aythya fuligula. Lineage (NCBI taxonomy): Eukaryota > Metazoa > Chordata > Aves > Anseriformes > Anatidae > Aythya > Aythya fuligula. Next base: position 53,277,459 of record NC_045560.1, read on the forward strand.
ACCAGAATCACAAATTATGCACTGCATAATTTGCACATGGACATAACAGCGCCTGCTAACCCAATGACAATTAGTGACAAATTATGATCACAGCTCAGGCACAAGCTCAGAGAGGACTCCCGTGTCCTCAGCCTGCAGAAAATGCCGCACCGACAGCACTCTTTAGCACGGAGGCTGCTAAGCAGTGACAAATCGATGACAAACCTGTACTGATAGCTCTGCAAAAAAAAGGTTCATACATCTCCCAGCCACAGCCCCCTGGTAATATGCACGCTTCTGCACAACCCCTTTCAAAAACAGCCATCGGAGGCACTCAGCCATCCAACCCAAGAAGCAAGACACAGCCAGGCAAGGGTGACAACCTGCATCAAAGGTGGCTGAGGATGGACAGGCGCTGAGCTAGGCAAGCAGAAGGCAAAGGAGCAAGTGACAGAGCACAGGGTTCACGCTGCTGAGAGTTAACCAGCACAGTACGTGCCAGGAGCAGTAACTTCCATCCTGGGTGAACTGGGAGCAATGCCAGAGCGTGCGCAGCAGAGGAAGTCCTGGCTAAAGGAGATGGAACAGGGGAAACCACCTGATCCTCAGCCAGAGCCCCTCTCTGAAGATTTATCTCAGCACCACATCCTTAATTCCTTTACCAGTTTCCCAGAACTGGCAGTTCATGCGGCACGGTAAAGGACGAAAATGAGCCTGCCTTGTATCTTTGCATTCAGTTGATGTTTGCAAAGCTCTCCGAGAAGAAAAGCACCAGACTCCAGAAGCGATCTGTGTTATCACACTTGATCCACATGTGCCTGGGAGCTTGCTGCCCTCCATGGGACCAACAGCCTGAAGGGACAATGGCGTAAACCAGTAAGTAGCATTTTGCCTGCCTTTTTCTGGGAGAGATTATGTAGCTGTAGCACGTCAGAAGACAAAATTGCAAACTTGATTCCTAAAATCTCTAAGCAGTGCTCAGTCTCACTTTCTGGTTTACAACTGGATGAATTTCAAACAGAGTCACTTTCATGAGATCCAAGAACATGGCTGGGAACACAATGGAAAAGCCCCAAATCCTGCTCCTGTCCTCTACCTGCTGTGAAGTGTTATTCTCTCACACTAACCAACATGGACCTAGATTACTGCTCTCTACATGCTGAATAATAAATAATTTCTCTCTTGCTCACTCCTATGTACACACACACAAACTTTTTAAACATTAGAGGTTCATTTCAGGTATGCAAAATCTGCATTGTGAGTGACTGGCCCTGGGAAAAGACAAATAAGCAGAAAAAAAAGCCTAAAATTCTAAATATTTCTCTTGGCTACTGCGTAACTTTCTTAAATTAAGAAAAAGAGGCCGAAAGGGTACCCCCCAAAGACCTGCATTTCAGCGGGCTTGTGCTCCGTGGTGCATCCATGGTGTGGAGGAGCATGGCCAGGGGCTGAGCAGGGGGAGCCTCACGCCCTACGGGGAGGGATGGGTGGGCCTGACGGCTAAAACATGCTAAACTCATTCCTATACAGATGCACAAACACGTGGTAGGGTTTGTTTTTTAAAAAAATGCTTTTATATATGTAAATTAACATATGCATTTCAAAATCAGGTTGTGGTGATCCACATTACATTCAAATACTGTCTCAATCGACACCATCTGAATTCAGGGAATTATGGCCTCACTGCTAAGTCTTGAAGAAAAACAAACCTTGGAACTGACAGAAGTTATTGACTACACTTCTTAAAACCAGGCCTGACTCAATCCTACATCAGCTTTCGGTAGCTGTGGTGTTTCTTCTGCAAGGCCAGAGAGCATCTTCTTTATTTCAGTGCATTCAACAGCCTGAGCTAAACACTTACCTCAAATAAGAGAAAGGAACTGGAAGTTGTAAAAGAAAATAGAAGTTCAAATACTTTCTTAATAGAAGTGATGTGCAAGAGTTCAGGATCTACAATTCATAAAGCTCTCTAAAATACTGTGATCACACACACACAAAAAAAAAAAAGTTTGGTTTAATGACTGTAATTAATTGCAGTGGCTTAATTTTAATGCAGAACAAGCTTTTTTCTTTTATTTTTTTTTCTTCTTTTTCCCCCTCTATTTCCCAGCTCCTATTTTAAGTAAGCATTTTGGTTATGTGACAGAAATGTTTCATAATCTCCTTTTTGTGAGCTTTTGCTGAACGTTTATTTTCACTTGAATGTAGCTTGATACAAGTCACATGCAAAAATATAATCTTATAAACAGGGAACAGATAACACACCACTGATTGTAATAAGAAGTAGAAAACTCTTGAGGCCCCCAGAAATATGCGTTGGACTATCTCACTGATGGAACATCTGTAGAAATATAACATTGTCTGAGGTGGAAAAGACATACGAAATTATTTGAAGTACTGAAAGCATCCCCTTCTTTAAGGACATTACCTAAAAAGAGTAAATGCAAATCAAGATTTAGAAGCTGATTATTTTAACAAAGGGTTCCTGCTTGCAGATTTTAGTCACGACTGAAATCAGTGTTTAAATCCCACCGAATAGCCCTCCACAGCAGAAGCAGTGCTGATTCATTTCTCATGAGATGGGACACTGAAGATCATGAAGAAGATTGCTAGTTTGCTGATGCACGGCAGATGCAGTGGGACAGAGACAAATGCACCCTAGTATTTTAAATTTTAAAAAGGCAGGAGGCTAAAATATGCACATATGTGCCTGTGTGAATGTACGCCCTCATTTTCTTATCACGCTAGATCACAGAGCTGAATAGCAGCAGACTAGAAGAAGGAAGCTTTTGGCCAGGGGTAAGGGCCAGCAGCTCTCAAGCGTTCAGGGCACTTATCCCAGATGCAAAAAAGCGAGGGCTGGCACAGCAGCGAGTTTCTCTGAGTAAGCACAGCACTGCGTGGCCAGAGCTGCACGGCTGGGGCCATGAACACGTGGTGATGTCTGACCGCTCTGGGTTAGCGTGGATCCTGCCAGGATTATGATAAGCCTTGCTAAATCCGTGCTGGGCACACGGTGACTCCGCGCTGTCCTCCGCCAGTGCTCCTCGTCCCAGGATGACAGTGACAAAACAGCCCTCGGGGCTGTCAGGCTGGGAGCCATGCTGAGCAGGAGCAAAGCAGCCTGGCTGCTCTCAGCAGACCCCAACGGCACAGCCCTACCTTCTCAGGAGACCGCAGGATGGTCGAGGTGGGAAGGGACCTCCAAGAAAGGAGCCTGTCTGGGCAACGTGTGCCAGTGCTCTGTCACCATGCAGCAAAGAAGCGCTTCCCCACGGTGTCCTGCAGCACCTCTGCCACCCTGACTGCTCCCTCTTGCTCTGGCAGCACAGACCTCCTCTTGGCTCGTGGTGGTGTGTAGACACAGCACCCCACTCCAGCGTGAAGCCGCCGTGCCTGCCGGAGCCCTGCTGGCTTTACTACGGCCACGCTACGCCTTAGCGGGTACTGATTGTGTTTGCACAATATCTCAACAAGCAGAGCCAACCAACATCACTTCCTCTATTTCTGTAGACGAGTAATGTATTTACAGGAACAGCCTTTTGAAACGTTCCAGTAAAATTAGCTTACTCACAGATTTTTTTAATGTTTTTTTTTTTTTTTTTTTTTTTTAAACTAGAACAGAGAGCAGAAGGATAGTATCATCATCGGGTTTTGTGCATAAATCAGGCGGCTATTTACCGCTGACGTGCCGCAGTGATGAATTGCCACTATCTTTTGAGTTCCTTGTTGTTATTGCAGTTTACCTAAGTTCACGGGATCACACATCCGTGCACAAAAAACATTCCTCGCTATTTCCTGGGAAACGACCTTCAGAGGCATGTATTCCACCTCCTTCCCCAAGGCAATGCCCAAAATACTCCTGGAGGAGGTTTGTCTGTTTTTATAAAAACCTCCAGCGACGATGCTTCCACAGCGCTCTCAAAGGCAAGCGACTGCAGCACCAAAATACCCTTATCACTTGAGAGCTTCCCTACGCCTTGCCACCTCCCCATTAAGCCCGTTTCTTCCCATCCTGACCCTATCAGCCCTGCAGTTCAGCCTGTTCCCTCCCTCCCTCCCCACAGCAGCCCTCCACATATTTGCACGCTGCTATCGCGGCTCTCACTGGCCTTCTCCCATGTAGACTAAACAATCCCCATTCTTTCATCTTCTTTCCCAGGTGGTGTTTTCCAAGCCTTTGATCATTTTCTCTGGACGTCGTCCAAGTGGCTCTCTACTAGGCCGTACCCTGAACCGGGTGTTGAGCCACTTCCAGCACCGAGCGGATGGGGTCTTTTGTGGTTTTTTTTAGGGAAAGGAAGGGAAGGGAAGGGAAGGGAAGGGAAGGGAAGGGAAGGGAAGGGAAGGGAAGGGAAGGGAAGGGAAGGGAAGGGAAGGGAAGGGAAGGGAAGGGAAGGGAAGGGAAGGGAAGGGAAGGGAAGGGAAGGGAAGGGAAGGGAAGGGAAGGGAAGGGAAGGGAAGGGAAGGGAAGGGAAGGGAAGGGAAGGGAAGGGGAAAGCTGCCTGCTCAGCAGAGCACTGGCAGCGCATCTCCCAGGGGACAGGAGATCAGGACACGCCACAGGCTGGTTTCCTCTGGTGGTCTGGGAGCCAGCTGTGATTTTTAACACCCTATTCAACTAAACCAGGCCAAACTGCCTGCAGCACGGCCCGGCTCCAACTCGCAGACCTTCTGCTGCAGGCCCACTGTTGAGTCAGCCATTCCCCATCCCGTGCTGTGCAGCTGGGTATTTCTACCCCTGCACAGTGCTCGTATGTCTGTCCCTTGTTGTTATTATTTATTTTTTTTCCCCAAACCGTTCCTCCAGTTAGTCAGGGCCACTCTGAACTTCAGCCTTGCCCTCTGAGGAGCCTGCAGCCCCTCTCCACGCTTCTTATCCTATGTAAATTTAATAACTGCTCTCACTGCTCCATCAATCATTTCAATAATGAAAACAATGAGTATTACCAAAGCCAGGACAGATCCCCGGGGAATCTCACTCACTCCAGTCTTGCAGTTTAACAGCAAACCATGAATAACTACTCTGAATAGTGCCTGGTGAAATTCTCTGCACCCACATTACAGACTGACCGGCTAGCTCCACAAGCTGCTTAAGAAAGCACATTGAAGGTAAAACAATTTCATTTCCATCAGACACAAGTTCAGCTACACTGTCACAAGCACCGCTGGAAAGTCTGTGTTAAGCACTGCCATAAAAATACGTAGCACACTGGTAATAAGAGGAATGGGAGTGATGACAACCAAGCTTTAGGATGGCAGGAAGAACTTCAGCTCAGCTGCGACAGCAGGAGCCTGACTTGGCTTCCAGCAAAGAGAGAGGCTTGGAAGAAGCAAACTGAAACCTGGTATAAAAATGACAGGAATTTCGTACCTGCCATCAGCTGCTGCTGACTTATCAGTAAAAGAAGATGCAATCACAGAGGTAGCTTGAAAAAAAAGAGCACACACAAAACCCACAAAAACAAACAAACCACTTTCTTAGCTCTTCCAGATGTTCTCCTGATAGCACCCTAGCAGCCTACCCCACTCACAGACCATACACATGCTAGACACCAAAGATCACGACTCCCAGAACCAAAAAACAGGTTTCATCACCCACTAAAAGCATCCCCAGCGCCCCACCAGACCCAGAAGCAAGCGGCAGCGGCTGGTGCCTGGAACGAGGAGAAAGGCTAAGTTCCATGGCAAGTGAAAGGTGAGGCAGCTTTCCAAAGCTGGCTCCCTCTGCTTGCCAAGCCAGCAGTGCCCGGCCCACGCCTCGCTGCGGAAGATGCGCCGGTTTCCCAGGAGAGCTCCCTCTCGCAACGCGGATGTGCTCCGCCGAGCCCAGCGCCTGCCATTGCGTAACGCCGCCCGGCATTAAGCGTTAGACACTATTTGGTGTAGCTCTAAAATGTAAACCAGAAGTTACAGCCCGGCTCAGTGACGCTGCCAAGAATGTGAACGCTGTGATTTTAGCGGGGAGGAACATCTTCTCCTCCCACCGCGTACTCCCAGGCGTTATTTTTCCGAACTCTGCTGTCGTTGTCAGGAAAACGCGGAGTAACACGTCGGTGCTGCTTTCCTCTCTGTCTCTGGCACCCGTGGGTACCACCGAGGTACACGGGGCTGGATCACTCACCTCACATTCTGTAATACCGGGGCAAAAATCAGAGAGAAACCCCCCAGCCAGCCATTTCCAGTCACCTGCTCGAACCAGAAGGAACAAGACTGCAAGATGCTGAGGAATACTTTGGAGTTGTATTTTTCCTACAGTTTCCAGGAGTTGCACAATGCAATTCTTCAGCAGAATACAGGTCCCTTCTGAAATGTATTATGCATAACCCAGTTTTCCATGGCGGAAAACTCGCCACGGGAATAGTGTTTGCTCACACCAGCGATGTATCCCAAAATTACAGTCATTTATAACCTCATTTCATTGACAAAAGAAATAATATCGTTCTCTTCTGACAAATATCAGTACACAGAAAAAGTAATGAATAAATGCCTATAAACAGGTATCAAATAAAGCAACTATCAATCACTGTAACAAAGTTTTAATTAAATCATATGTTAAGTAAAAAAAACACTGAAGAAAAACCAATCCACATAAACCGAAATCAAAATAAAAATCTGTCACTCATGCCAAAGCAGAAAAAGCACAATTCAGAGCACTAAAATACCAGAACCTGTTAACTGAACGGTCATCTAAAACACAGTACATCTGTATTTTAAGAATGTCTTTAATGTGACAGAGAGCTTAAAACTCTGGAAGTATTCACTACTCCTCTACAATGATTTCTTTCTAAGAGAGAGAAAATATTCAGTTATCTGCAGTGTCCACATTTCAGTATTACAAATCAAGTCAGCATTTAGCTGAAGTTGAATACGTATTTCTGGAGACACATTAGAAAGAACCCCAAGGATTAGTCCCAACACAAAAGGATGAGGGAGTTGCCTGCTGTCATCCTGCCAGTTTTGCAGAAAGGAAGAGTTAGCAAATAAGGCATGAAAAGATAGGAGCAAAGAAACTCATACCTGCGAAAAATGCAGCAACATCAGGTGTGCAATAAAATTAGAGGAAGTAGTAACAGGCCCACAAGAATTCACAAGAGTTGCTGGCCAGCTAAAAGCCCTTTTGGCCTCAGCTGGCAATACTTAGCACCCTTAAAGCTGGCTAAAACCTCCATTTCATCTGCTACTGTAAAGTAAAGGATATTGTCTGTTTTTTTTAATCCCTTAGGTTGATGGTAACAGTGATACCAAACATACGCACCTTACTGCTTTAGGGAGGGCCCAAAAAATCCTCTCTTGGGCTTTGAAAATCCCTCACTGGTGCAGCAGACTGCTTTCACAGCACAGTGAGCTACAGTGCAGCGAAGAAGGGAGAGCATCATTCAAGTATGTGGGTGCGTGCACACACGTGTGCAGGGAAAGTGAAGGAGGAGGCGCGCACACGGTATGGTAATTTTCTGAATATGGCAAGCCAACCACAGACAGTGCAGATGGACGGTCATGTTGTGAAAATACAGAGTTGATTCAACACCACCATGTCTAGCAAGATGGGCTGGCAGGTTTCACAAGGCAAAGGCTACCTCTGGGGGTGGGGAAAGATGCGGGGGGGTGAGGAGCTCTGTGCCGGCCTGGAGCTACCTTAAAAGTCACTTTAATTAGTCTGGTAGATAAAATTCAACAACAAAAAGATAGGGAAAAAAAGAACAAAAAGGCTTAACTTACTGAATTAAGACACCACTTTAAGAGGTTTCCCCAATTTCCCTGCTGTAAAGCACTTCTGAAAAATTCAGCCACTGAGCTACTGCTTTTCTTGACCTTTTCGCTGAAAGAGAGCAGAGTAAAAACAGGAAAGAGCTAAAATGATATGCAATAAAGATGCTTCATGTTAGGAAAGTCATTTGAGTCACGGCTGCAAATTCAGTCTGTGTCAGATTTGCCAATATAATGCTTGCTAAAGACTATCTATTAACAGCACCAGCAGTCAAAGTGAGCGTATGGTCTCTCAACGTAGCACGCAATATACCAGGCAGCTCTACAGCATTTGCCTCTGTTCCTGGTTTTCTGCACCCAAAAACTTACTTCAGGTATTATGATTAAAGTATAATACCCTGAGTCCCAAGGAGATTTGCTCTTCTGATTGCCCTTTCCTTAACAATAATGCAAATAAATATGGAAATGTATCTATTGTCTGAGGAATCCTTCCACTAATTTTGTTCTTTGATGGTTTGGCTGCTTTAGTGCAGCTAGGAATCAAGAGTAAAGTGGATCATAGCTCAATATAGAGTGTGGTTAATCTTCCCTTTGCATAATGCTGGTACACTATGGCCCAAATACCAGAGATTTATTTGATGTGTACATGCTTTCAAGCATTAGTAAACAAGTTGCAACCCATTATGAAAGAAGAGCGGATCCGAACGGTTGTGAAGCTCTTTATACGTGCTAGACTGACACAGGCAGGCTAATATACTTGCATTTGCATGTGTGCTAACTGTTTAATTTGGGAGACTATTTCACCAAGAAATGCTGTTTTTAAAGTATGACTAAAAATGCGCCTGAGATCGCTTCCCATGTCCTGCTGCAGGATTGTCTGAAGCACGACAGAACTGGTAGTTAGAGAGGCACAGTTTTCTCTTTATCCTTTCCTAATTGATTTTATTCCTCTCACCCACTTAAGCGCACAGAAGTTCCTTATATGTATCAGTGCTCTCTAGATAAGAGACCCAGTGTGAGCCTACAGGACTTTAACACACAGGCAAAACCAAGCAAGCTTTAAATAAGCCATTTGCCCAATATGGAGCATTTTTTCTACCTAGTAAAGAAATATGACCCCGTGCTCTGGCGCTGGCTTTAGAGGACAGTACCTAAGTCCTTGCCCTCTCACATCCACGTGTGATTTTCGGCAGTTCTCCTGGAGTTTATACTGCACTCACTGACCCCCGCTTAGGCTGCAACCGGACAGCATCAGTCACTTGCTGTTTCTGGCCCAGATTTTATCCTCTTCTGCGCTAAACACTGACTTGAAATGACTCAGGAATAGTTTCCTCTGGTTTTTCCCCATAACGAAGAAGCCACGACAGAGGTTGAAAGAAAACTGTGGGCAGAGGGAGAAGGACCTTTCAGCCAGCAATTCAAAAATCTCAGCTACGGAGGGAATGCACAAAGCCTACCCTGCGAGACTGGGCTCCTCAGATGAAGTCTCAAAACTTGGTGGCAACTAGCAAATGGACATAAAAGCATATGCCTGTGAAAGCAGTGTTGTGAGAACAAACACATCAGTGGCTGTGAGACTCCAGGACACCACAAAAAAAAGTAGCACAGTAAAAAGAGAGGATGCCAGCGTCTCAGATAAGCAGTAATGGCAATGTTTACTTAAACTGTTCTGCTGAGTTGTTCCCATTTCAAACAGAAAACTTTGATTTAAGGAAGAGACTTGCAGTACTGTCTTCGTATTTTTCTTTCCCTTCAAAGCATGAAAGTACTTCCTTTTTCAAAACCAAATGACCAAAGTTTACATCCAAACCCTCTCAGACCCCCAAATCTCACATCTGAACTCTATTAAAAGCAACAGTTTGTCCAGCCAAACACTCCAACAATATATTTAATAGCCTGTAATGCTTCTAACGCCCTGCTGCCTGAAGTCTAAGATCTGGAAGACAGGCCAGGCACAAGCACCCAGGGGCAGTGACCACTACAGGGAATGTGCACAAAGACCTGGTTATCTCCCCTGGCTCTGCAACCACCGCTCTGACCAGAGCAGGGACTGTGCCACTGAGGAGGGTAGGAGCACAGCCCACCTCTCAAGGAGGAGCAGGCTTGAGGTGAGGAGATGAATCAAAGATGACAGTTGTGCCAAGCTTGTAAGCATGGATGTGCTCTGTCAAACTAAATCCTACAGTTTTGTGTGTGTTTTATTATTTGATTTTACCGGACCTCGTCTTTCTCCTAGCCTACTGCTTCCCTCTTACCACTTGAGGTTCCTCCCATCCATTCTTACTTCACATTCTTCAGGCTGGAAGATTTCTCAGATCACTTCCCCAGTTTAACTACAAATAAACTCAACGGAAAAACTTCTGGACCCCACTGGGAATTAGATTGGCCCTTTGCCTTGTGCTCAGGTATGAGCACGCTGCGCATCCAGCAGTACTCCTCCCCAGCTGGCCTAATGGATGCTTGGGAAAAGCATTTTGATGCACACTTGCTGGTCGTGACACTGGAAAACACAGTTCATGCTGTCTCCTGACAAAAAGCCACAGCACATGTTCTTCTTTATAAGGTGTACGTGTAGAAAATTAAAAATATCTTTTCTAGTAAGCTATGCAAAGCAGAAACAGCCTCCTGGTACTACTATTACAGCTGACTGGAAGCTAAAATCATACTAATTATATAGTTCACCGTGAACTCCAGCAAGGCTCCACAAATCCTAGGTGTCCCAGAACGAAGAATATTGCTTGGGCAAAGCCCCTGGTGGGTGCCTCCCTGCCACCACACGTGGGCGAGTCCCATGAAAGCATTAGGGGAACGCAGCTGGGAACCACAGCTTTTGTGCCTGCTGCTCCTCCTCCATTGCCCTGCATCACTGCACCAAGGGGTGAAGGACAGGAGCAAGGCCACACCTTGTTGGGTTTTGTTTTTTTTTTCCAGGGCATCAGGAGCCCCAGACTGCGTAGCCATGTACACCAACAACACTCCTGCAGGCATTTTTAGGTCTAACATGAACCCTGCAAAGGCCAAAAGTCCCACCCATAAATTCTCCGTCCCCATCAGAGCAAGACCTTACATCCCTAAGTTGCACAACACTGTTCTCCACGTCAGGCTTTTCTAAACATTGAGCCTCTTACTGATGGGCATTTTCCACTGACTTGCCAGTCTGACTGCTCAAGATTAAGCAAAATTGTGGATGATTCCACAGCTCGTTTCATGTTATCGTGCCAGTGGGTTGCTGTGAATTCATGATGAAGCAACAGAGGATGCACATTCAGATACGAACTACGCTGAACTTTCAAGACTAGTTCTTCTGTTGTGGGCCCATCTACAAGGGGTGCAGTGGAATTTTTTAAAAAGCTTTTCACACAGCTTACACTGAAAAAAAAAAAAGGGAAAAATGATTATTTGCATAATATCTAAATAATGCAATGCAGGCATTTTCACTTCCACGCTTCGGTATCTAAAAAATGGCCAGTGGAATATGATCATGTACTACAAGGTCAGATGAAGGAATGGATTCCCACACACTGACAGCAACAGTTTATTGCCTTTCATAATGAAAACAAGCAGAAAATATTTCACTCTGAAGGATGAGTTTCCAGCAAACTCTTGAGGTCTCTGAAAACAGCCACAACTACTACACTGCCACTAGCAGAATGCTTGGTAACTTCACAGAAGATATCGTATTTTAAAGATTAATTTTCAAATATATTCACTGGGCTATCATACCATGTTTTTAAAGTTACCAAGATTAATTACTTTATTTGAACAGCAGAGAACTCTGGATGTCAAAAAAAATGCACATATATGCATAGAGAAAGACAGAGGTGTCAATCTATTGCAAACCTACATGAAAGAAGCAGGAAAAATGACGTGAAAATGAAAGAAATATAATTAATAATCTACAACATAATCAGGACATCGAAAAGATAACTTTACAATCTCGTTTGGCCTATGGGCAGACTGAGCAGGCTTTCTCCAATCTTTGTCAGCTTGCGAGTCGCTCCCCTGGAGAAGCAGCTCTCAGTCAGCAGGTCCACAGACCACAGGCGCTGGTCACTGCCACCACCACAGAGCACAAACTAGAAGCCACCACTGCATTACAAACCCATTAACCAACGTAACCAGTGATGCTTTACAGCCCGCAACCTCCAGCCAAGACTGCAATGACGTAGGCTCTCCCAAAGGCCTGCACGGTGCAGCACCGTCGCGTCCCCAGAGGAGCGCCATTAAGGAAGGACAGCCCAGCCACAAGCTCCGTGGCCAGGAGCAAGCATGGGGCCTCTCTGGCCCCTGAGGCTTCAGGAAAACCTCACATGGTCCTGCCACTGAGATGTCCCCCTCCTGCACAAGGGGGACTTCGCAATTAGGACTGTGTGAGGGCTAGCAGACCCTGGCTGCGAACAGGGCGCAGCTTGCCTCCACACCTGAAGTGTCACGGGCTCACCTGAGGTGAAAGATAGACTTATCACTGCCAAGAGTGGGATACCTGCAAGATACAAGTGTAACAATGCATTTGTTTATTTAAGGCCCTTTATCACACAAAAATCCCACGGAAGTCCTGGTGCTGCACACAAAATAAACCTGCCCCACTGAAGTGCAACAGAAAAGGGCGGGCAGAGGCAGGCAAGAAAAACGAGAACCTGGTGGCCCACCTCCGGGCACTTCCCACTTCCTCAACAGCACGCATGTAGACAAGGCCTCAGCTTTCGTGGTTTCAGGCAAAAGACTCCTAACGCCGCAGAAAACTACTCCCCAGTCTCCAAAATGCCACTCCAGGAAGGACAGATGGCTGTCGGTCCACCGTTCCCTCCATTTGAACCCCTGCTCCTGAAGGTTAAGAGATGCAATACATATAACTTCTCCAGATCCAATGAAATTAGGCTCTGATGCAGCACCAGCTGTCCAGCACTTTTCCTGAAAGGCAGGGCAATGAGCTGCACCCCCGGAGGCAGGGCATTCAGCTAGCTGGCTTCAGTGCTTCACCCGTATTGACGAACGAGACAGCAAAGACAGAAGAAAACTTTCTGGGTTACAGTCCTGACTTCAAGGTTTTAAAATCACTAGCTGGGAAACCCACTCCCTAGCTGGCTAATGATTCAGCTTTGAAAGCAAATATTTAATAATTACTTAGTAGAGGGAAGTTGTGGACAGTTACACCTCAGGGTATTTCCAGAAATGACAAGTATTTTAAAATGCAAATTCACAAATTCTGCAGCGTACATAATTTGAATATCTAGTGTACATCCCAGCCACACACCATACTGCTAGCAAACACCACAGTGGGAACAGTTTTTCCAGGACTACATATATCCCCAATGACACGTTAGAATGCAGTTTTAAACAACAATGCAAAGATAAAAGCATGCTGCCTATGGCACGCTTTAGAGCTGTTACCATATTCTCTGTCAGTAATCTATGGATTAATAGGGCCCTGATGCACTATAACACGTTGGCCGCTCACAGCTCCATGGAAGATTATTGTCTTACCACGAACATTAGCTGAGGATTAGGCATATGTCACAATTATTCATTCAGATTTTTAACTTGGTCATCTCTAAAATACTACAGTTGGTGTTTAGCTTTTATTATTATTATTTAAAGATATGATCCTAATTCCATTAATTTGCACCAGTATCAAAGGAGTAGGTTCATGCTCTAAATGAGAAGATTAATGTTATCTTAACAATTTATTTCTGTGTCCCTCAGAGCAGCTATACTAGATAAAAATATATATATTCATTTAACCTATTATTCTGCCACTGACAGTAGATGCAGCTGATACTTAGGGAAACGGTTGAAGAAATAGAGCAAGTATAGGATGCAAAAAAAAAAAAAAAAAAAGTAATGTGTTTCAGCATGATTACTCCCATTTTTGGCTGTGCTCAAAATCAAGATGCTTTTCCAAATCTTGCTGTTAGGAACAGGCAGTAAAACACATCTATATAATCATCTGCAACAGCAACCCATCTTGTAAACAGGCCAAAATCTCCTGAGTATTTTGCTTTCTTGGTTTTAATTTAGAACAGAGTGGATAGTCAGGTGGATAACTGGCCACAAAATAAAATGTCATTTACTGGTTAAGACCTGACCTAAGATGTGGGAGATTCACCTTCCACTCCTTCTCGCTCTAGAGGCTCCCCATACCACCATCAGTATTTGAGTCTGTGCAAAATGCCTTCAAAATAATAACAAACTGGAACACTTCCAGAACAACATTTTCCATCCACTCTGTACATGCTGTGAATCACCTCACGAACAGGGCAGCCCTGGAGAGATTTCCCATGTGTTACTATTTTGCCCAGATCTCCTTAGCAAAAGCAAGATTGTTCCTATCACATTCAACAACTCAGGCAGGCTACACCACCACCAGCAGCATCTTGGGGTCACAGAGCCTGGCTGCTTGGTGTCTGCATGGCGGCAGTGGGGGATTTGTGTTACTTAACAGAAGTGCTGTTGTTCCAACCTTCGGACAGGAAAGCCGACGACCATCAAGGATTCAGGATTCTCTAACATCCCTGTTGGGAAACTGGGGGTTTCTGTGTAGGTTACTAGCACTGAGACATAAAGGTACTGCAACAGTTCTAGTGACTTGGCCAATTTCTCTTCCTAGCTATAGTGGGTGACACACATAAAAATGAGGCTGCTTGCACTTCACAATGCAAGAAAGCACATCTTTGTCATCAATACGTTAAAGTAGCTAAAAGTACGTAAACATTTCAGAAGATAAACCATATATACATATTTAAATATATACCTATCTTTTTTAATTGTCTGATAAGCCGTTTGTGCAGAGAAAAGCATTATACTGTGCAAAAGCATGCTAAAATTACATTTGCATTCTGAAGATAAAAGTTACCATTAATCACATCTGAAAACAAGATTCTGAAAGTTCAAGATATATTTTTGAAGGGAAAAAGAAGTCACAAGTACCAAAGTGCTTTCAGAAGGGAGGCTGACAAACCTTTTCTTCCTGCCTCCCCCCCCCAGAAAAAAAAAATTTAACTAGCTTGTGCACAGATAGCTAAAGAGCTAGATTTGAACTGGGGCAACCTTTACCAGCAATATAAAGCCAAAAGCATGTTCCTACATAGTCCGTGATAGGGAATTTTGGAAAGCAATGTAGCTGGTGATAGCACTGATAGGTAAGTGACTTACCAAATCGTCTACATAACAACATAATTGCCAAAAGTTATCAAAGTCTTATCAACAGTGGGGCACCATCCATAACAACACTGCACTACACACAGCGACAGAACATAAACAGAAATATTCCTACTCCTCATGTGGGCTTGGCTTTGGCTGGTCTCCTCTCTTTGCAATGCACAATTTCAGCAGTGATTTTCACCAGTCTCCATCTTTATTTTGCATCCTTTCTGGGGGAAATTTGCTATTTTGTGCATGCAAAGAGGCAACAGTCCTTGGGCTCCAACATGTATGTAGGCTGCCACTTACTGCATATTTGTACATGAAACACTGCACCCTCCACCTGTCCTGATACCACCAGACATTTTTATAAGAATAAGGCAAGCCATAATGAATTTACAAGAGGGTGTGCAAACACACTCATCTGTACACAGACGTGAGGACAGAAGGCTTGCTTCCTTGTTAAAAAAAAAAAATAAAGGAAAAGAGAAAGCCATCCATACTTTATTCTCAGAAAAGAAAGCTCTCTCCTTAAGTACTCTGTAGCCACATCTGGATTTTACAGAAGATAACTTTTAACAAATTTCAAGCGACTTTGAGACTGGACAGTAAAGCCAATACACTCCCTTGCATCTTTTCTTTACCTACACATACTTTTGTATTTGTACCTGTGAATCCACACCACTTAGTAGCCCTGTGCTATTGACCATTTTGAGTCTTCATCAATAGAAAGCTGGGGGGGAACTAGGGAGACAGGGGAGAGAAAGAGAAATGACAGAAAAACACCTCTCTGCTTCTAACCTTACCTCTAGAGAGGAGTTCCAAAAACTAGATATAAAATGTCCAAACCTGAAAGACAGTTTTGCCCCAGTTTTCATATGGCATTTTTTTCAACATATCTGAAAGGGTTTAAAACTGCTGCTCTTATCTGATGAAAATGCTGTCTTTCCTCCTGCAGTCCTGGCATTCTTTGTGGTGAGACTGTTTCAGTATCAATATTAATATTAAAATGTCAAGTTTGTGACACTACATTTCCTGTACTATTTAAAGCATTCAGAACAATTATTATCCGTGAAATATTAAGCAGTAAATTTTTGCTACCTGCTTACAGTATCAACAGCCCTGACTGTGACAGAACAGCTCTTACACCAGTCACATGCAATTTTATATAGAGATGTATTGTTCAGCTTTTCTAGCAGTACTCATACATTTCCCCAAATTGACTTTTGTTGTTTTTAGCAAAGCTACATATTTATTCCCTTTTCTGGAGTGCAGCCGAGGTCTGAATATCAACTGAATTTACAGCTCTTACTATTTCAGACTTTTGGCCCATATATATTCCACAACTGATAGCAAATTTAACATAGGGTGAACCATCAGGGTTTTTTTTGTTTGTTTGTTTGTTTGTTTGTTTTTAATATTTATGGAAAGGTAATTGTTTCCTATGTTAATTCTGCTGCTCTTTAAAAAAAAAAAAAAAAAAGAACTTTCATTTTTGCCTTTTTTCCCTCCCCGTTTCAGTACTTAGTTTAATCTTTTTCTTTCATAATTAGCTAAACTGTGGTTACATATCTTTGGCTATAAGAGGTATTTTTATTATAACATGTAGGTGTCTTTAGAAGTAACATACGTTAGAGCAGCATAGCTGAGAATGCACTAACCTGCCACTCCTTCCTACCAAGCTGCCAAAGTTTTGGAGAAGCTTTCATATACTAGTACAAACTGAAAACAACAAATGTTTATTCCTGTGTTCAGAAAGGTGTATGGTAATTACAGAGAGAGGTTTTTCCCCTTGTCAAAGAACAGCTTTATGAGGAATGGACAAATTCTGGACAAAAAAATGGACAAAAATTATGTCAAGCCTTCCATTAACAGACACCTTTACATGGTAAAGGTCAAATTAAATGTCCCAAATAACTCAAGGGAAGCTCTACTTTCAGTGTACAGCTTGAAGATACCACAAAGTACTTCAGTATCATTACAGAGGTCAGTTATTTCCACTGTTCTCTCTGACAGTTCAAGAAGATTACAGAACATGCATACTTCTTTCAGTCTTAATTAACTTCTCTGCAAATTTGAGTCAAAGGGCTCAAATCACAACCCTCCAAAAGCCAACAGAAGGAACGCCGCTGGGAGTAGGGCCTAAAACAACATGTCTACAGTAGTCAACAACTCTCGAGCTATATAAATGCATGCTAATATCTCTATACTGACTGGTCATCAACATTTCCATTATAATTCTTGTACTCGGGGACATTTCTATGCTGGATCCTATCCATACTCCTCTCTAGCCAGCTGAAAGGAATTGTTTTTGAGTGATACAAGGCACCTCCCTCCCCTCCAGAGACCAGCAGAAAACTAATGGAGCCCTCATTTTCCACACAAATTAACAGGACCCTGGGGTGAAAGCTAGTTTACCTGCTCTGCTACGCTGTGCTGTTGCAGGGTTGTAAAAGGAAGCTTCAGTTTTGTTGCAGGAAATCAAGGGCTACCGGCTTTTTCATGTAGTAACGTGAAATCATCAGGGCTCGGAACACAACAAGGAGGCCTGAACAACAGTTAATGAATAATATGCCCTGCAATTCCTCATCATTCTGTTTACACTGTAGTGAGAGTTATAAATGAAGTAATATATACAGCAAGATGCAGTCCGCCAATACAAGGAGCCTGTCAGAAATGCTTTTTAAATATAGCAGGGGGAGTGCTAATATCACAGCCAGTGTTCTTCCCACCCCAACCAGTGAAACCAGCCTTACGTTGGACCCCCTGCTGCCCCCAGAAAGACAGCTATGTTAGTCTACAGACCCGTGGCAGTATTAGAACTGAACTCATTATTTTAAAATGTTTGAAGGACCTTGACAGAAGAGCATGACAGAAGACATAGAAAAACAAATTCCATTCTACAATATGCAATTCATACTAATGTTAATTAATTCACATTCACAACATAAGCTGAAGCCGTTCCAAAAAAAACATTATGATATATTCTGAGAACAAGCACTGGGAGCAAAACGCAGAACTTGGCTTAGTTTAAGCAATCTACTGACGCACCATTATACATGTTTCCGAAAGGAGTCCAAGTCTGTCTTCTCCTTCCTGCTCCTGGAGGGACGTCAGTAGCAGGCCCACCACACTGCATTAGTCAACAATCAGCTCTAGAAGTAATTCTCCTCCTTTCTGCAGAAATCAGTTGTTAAGTAAAGGGGGAAATATTAACAGTTTTCAGCAGTGGTGCAATAAAATTGGACTGTAAACGCTTTATGGTCTGATTGAGAAGCCTAGCTGAAGGAACGCGTTGCCCCGGAGTTTCACAGTAAAATATGGTCCTTCCTTCTCTTGCCCTTCCAGGGCTCCTGCTATCTTCTAACTCATGCTCAGGCGTTCCTGGATGCCTGGAAGCAGAATGGCAAGACGGACAGGCCATCGTGACAGAAAAAAAAAATCATGACAGAAACCAGTAACATGGCACCAGCTAAGTGAGGTGAACTCTACATGAAGGCCAGCAGCGGGTTCAATCTCTGGTGCAGAAGCTCCTCAGTGTTTTGTCTGAGGTACAAACACACAGAGTTAATATACTTGTGTTGGCAGGTGAACAGATTTGCTCTCAGTAGTAACCACAAGTTCTTTTCAAGTCCCGAGCAGAAGTAAAGAGATGACCCAGGTCAATACTCATACATTACACACCACAACCTCTCTCAAACACATGAAGAAAAACAACAACAAAAGGCTCAGCTACAGAGCAAACCCCACTCACACACACCACAAAAACTCTTTTATTTTCCACGCCCATCCCCAAACGCAAATTGTCCAAAGGCTGAATACCAGCTCTTCACAAAGGCCTCCAAGCCCATCAGCACATCGAGCTCCCTGCCGGCCTGCCAGCTCCTAACTACAAGGCACTTGCACATTACACGACTGCCCAAACACTCGTGGTTCCCCACCAGTTACAGCGATGCACTTAGCATCGAGACAGCATCTTGTGTTAATTGCACACCAACTTGGTCACTGTAAAAAAACACACACGGAAATTTTCCTAGTGAGAAGGGAAATCAGTGGCTACAACTGCAAAGCGCTGTGTTGCTAGCCAGAGACGGAGAGGAGAGCACACAATCCAATGCTGAACCACTGCCAGCAAGGAGGAGTCCCAGTTTAAGGCCTCAAAAAACACTTGCAAAGCTGTTACTTGGCTGATTACGTCTCTGCTGAAAGGGTAAGATTTCAGAGTAGTGTGCAGAGCAGATTAGGCGCACGGCTCCCAATGCAGCGAGCAGGAGCTGCAGATCTGAACCACCACACACACTCTGCAACTACACCCCGCCGCGTACGAGCAGTGTAGCGTGCCTCTGAGCTCTACTACGATAAAAATAATAGCGATATCAACGAGAGTGTAGTCCATGGCCAATGACCACAGCACGCTAAACTCCCCTGGAAATGAACCGATCTCTACGAAATTTTAAAAACCAAGTGAAAGATAGGGTAAAATTCGTATCAAAAAAAAATAGTAAGGGCAGTGACTCTTTGAAAAAAAAGGGACAATTTGGCATTTGCAGTGTGCACAAGATGTCTTCATACACTTTCCTGATTCCTTGCCAGTAACTATTCAGAAAAGACCACTTAACAAGCAAACAGGTCTTCGGCACAACAAATAATAAAAAAGAGAGCAAAGCTTGTGCTATTTAAATATCATGAAACATTCTGCTAATCATGCACAGATGGAAGTACAGACGCTTCTGCCAGACGCCTTGTTCAGAAACTTTGCTCTATTTTTAATTATTTGATGCACAGAGGACCTGTTTGCTGATTAAAAGGGCATTGCCTTTAAAAGGACTCTATCAATATGGAGTCTAGTCTTGTTTGTAATGGAGATTTAAAAAGTACTAACTCATGTCTCTGAACTCACTGTACCAATTTATCTCATCTTATAAGCACGTCGTTGCTTTTTTTCAGATACTTCTCTCACCTTGGGAGACTGCCTATATACAGGAAAAGTGAAACTACCTGCAAGCTCTTGTCAAATACACTGAGTAAATCCATTTGGATAATGCATATTTTCCAACAATTTCCTTCTGTTTGCATCTCTTTCGGTGCTATCTATAACAAGAATGGGTATCAATTTTTAGATAAAGGCATTATTTTTGACAGCTTTCCTTTCAGTCAAAAGCATGTGTTTTTTTTTTTTTTTTTTTTTTTTTTTTTGTGAAAACATCTCCAAAACTTATCAACCAAAATACTTATTGTTTTTTTCAATCTACTATAACCACACTACCATGCCAATAGTCAGATCTTGGCAAAAGCACTTGTAATGATATAAAAAAAACAACAACCAACTGTGGGGGAAAAAAGCAACCCTCACATTTTTTCACTTCATACCTTCTGTGAACTTCACTCATTCAGCGGGTACTTCATTCCTGTACTTCTCCGCAGCAGTCAAGGAATGTTTCCCTCAGTGAAGAGCCTCACTCAGAATGCACAACACGTCCATTTTCTTTTTTTTTTTTTTTCTATTCTTTTTCTGAATTAAGTGCTTTTCAAACATTCTTTTTTGGCTTCGTTTACAATTTATCTCAAAAGTTTTGTAACCTATTACCACAGCATTTTGCCAGTATGAAAATGCCTGGAAACCAAGAAAAACAGCCCAAGCTATTGCTTTTGTGCCATCAGCATAGTATGTAAAAATATATTTTTAAAGCTTACTAATGTTACTGATTTAAACTGCTGCTATTAACACAATAAAAGAGTCCTCTGACTAGCAGACCACATGATATGATAGGAAAGTAACAGTGACCCCATTATCTTACGAACAAATGACCCAAAGAGGGGGTGGCTCCCGGCTCATGCTCAGGTACAGAGGAAACAGCCGAGTTATTTTTAAACTGCCAGCATGTAATATTATACAAACAGATAAATGCAGCTAATTTGCTTGCAACCAGCTGATCAGCCTGAAAAGCAAGATACCAGCTGAAGCGACAACTGCAGCTGGAAGCCAGGGAAGACTGGCAGGGGCAGGCAGGACTGCAAATCCAATGTTCAGCCAGTGAAACGGGCACCCACGGTGAAGCTTCAGAGAAGAAATAAAGGGTTTTTTTTCCCATGAGGAGAAGGGGAGGGCCGTATGGAGTGAAAGGCTTGTCCGGACAGATCGTCAGGGTTGCAAAGCTCAGAAACCAGCTATGACTAACGAGGAAGGAAGAGAGGTAGATGAAACAACATTCAAATGTGCAGTTCTGCAGAAACTTACTGAGGTATTGAAACCCTCTAAGTAGAAATGGATGTTAGAGACACAGAAACGCACACGGAAATCAAGCCCGAGAAAGGGCCAGCAGGCGACCAAAGCAGCGGGCAGGCAGCAAAGCTGGGGGAGGCAGCCGTACAAGTAGGCCAGGCAGCAGCAAGAAATGCTGAGCACAGGAGAAACTCAGCAGAGAAGGAAGGGGCTGAGGAGAAAGATTAATTGGCCAGCCACAAGACAATAAAGTCTGGAAAAGGCTGCAACGGGACAGAAGGATGAAGGGGCAAAAAATTGCCTGGCTTTATAAAGGAAGGTTAGTCTGATTCACCAACACGTCCATCTGAAGACTGGAAAGACAACTGATAACACCTGGCTGAGGAAGTTCTCATTCCCTCTTCCCTTGAAGGAAAAGCCAAGCTAACACTCGACTACGGCAGCACCAACCAGGCAGTGTCCTGTCAGCAACGCTGACCTGCCACCAGCAGCTCCAACTTCACAGGGCCCTGGCTGCCCCCAGAGAAGCCAAGCCAGGTGCCATGCCCTGACACACCGCGTTTGCAGGCCTATGGTTCTGCTTCAACCACCAAAGCAAGCAGTGGAGGTGTGAACCAGACCCCTCAACCCGCCGCTGGCCCTGGCTGAGCACCTCAGGGCAATGAAGGACACGCAGGGTTCACGCTGACCGAGGCGAGGACAGAAAGGGCCTGGCCACGGCCTCTCGGGGTGCACAGCCCTGCTGGTTGCACAGGGACACATCAGATAAGTAAGGCGCTGTATAAACAGCACTAGGAGCTGCAGCCAGCCCCCTGACAGCTCAGGCCAGCGGACCTCATAGTACCGCTGCAAACGGAGCACAAGTGTGTCTTCGTTTGCATTTCTGCCATTCCTTTCAACCAACGTGACGCTCAGCAAGTTCAAGTCCTTAGGTAACTGGCGTGTTTGATTGCTGCTGTTTAATGTGTTGCAGATGCTTACTATGTACCTTCTATCCGTCTTCATTTTCCTTAGGGCCCTTTTTGGCTGTACTCTAACAGATAACAACATCTGGATCGCAGTGTCATGTAACAAATGCCACTCATGAAGTTTATTATCATTACTTTAATTCACTCAGTCGCTGCACACTGTATATCCCCTCAATCTGCCACACAGCTGCAAACAAAATTACCTCGAGGTGACCAACACAGCCTAGGACGTACCCAGGCTGGTTTGCGGCAGTCTCATACCTGAAGAAACCAGGCACAAGGACTGAGTAATTCCTTCAGCTTGTGCAAACATGGGACAAAATAAAGACTTGTATTTTTTCTTCAGTCCTTCCAGTACTGTAGTATCACATATATTTTAAGTCCCTCTATAACGTACTTGTGCGCTACCCAGAAAAAAGACACAGTGCAATTTTAAACTACAGTTTATTGGCCCACAACACCCACCATCCCCCTGTTTCCCCATCAAATACAGTGCAGACCTTGAAACACATTACAGAGACTGTATTGCTGTGTCAGCTATCACCCTGCAATTGAATTAACTGTCACATTCAAAAAGCAGACCTGAAGTGACTTCCAGGGCTGTATCAACAAGTATCAGGTCAGATCACAGCGAATATCCAAGAAAATTTAGCAAGACTGATAGTAAGAACCTAAAACTCATCCTTGATTCACAGAAGAGATACACAAGACTTAACTGGAAAGGTAAAGCAGCTTTCCAGCTCTGCAAACCAGGAGATGCAAAGGTAAAGTGTTTGCCCAGATCCACCCGTTTGCCTTTGGCCTTTCCACCAGCCCTTGGGATGCATTGCTCCACATGTTAACGAGATGCATTTGTTTTGTTTTGTTCCATTAAAACTGGATGCTCAGATCTTAAAACAATAGTATGAAATCAGTATGCCTGACACATGGCATTAATTTGACTTTTTGCCTGACACACCAGATGGCCTTCTACGATGGGGTTACAACACTGGTGGACAGGGGAAGAGCAACTGATTTCATCTACCTGGACTTGTGCAAAGCATTTGACAATGTCCCACATGATATCCTTGTCTCTACATTGGAGAGGCATGGATTTGATGGATGAACCACTTGGCGGGTAAGGAATTGGCTGGATGGTTACACTAAATGAGTTGCAGTCAACAGCTCAATGTCCAGGTGGAGATCAGTGATGAGTGGTGTGATGAGCAGTGTTCCTCAGGGATCTGTATTGGGACTGGCACTATTTAACACCTTAGTCAGTGACATGGACGGTCAAACTAAGTGCACCCTCAGCAAGTTTGCTGATGACACCAAGCTGTGTGGTGCGGTCAACACGCTAGAAGGAAGGGATGCCATCCAGAGGGACCTGGACAGGCTTGAGAGGTGGGCCTGTGAGAACCTCATGAAGTTAAACAAGGCCAAGTGCAAGGTCCTGCACCTGGGTTGGGGCAATCCCAATCAGAAATACAGGCTAGGTGGAAAATGGATTGAGAGCAGCCTTGAGAAGAAGGACCTGGGGGTGTTGGTTGATAAGAAGCTCAACATGAGCCAGCAACTTGTACTTGCAGCCCAGAAAGCCAAATGTATCCTGGGCTGTATCAAAAGCAGTGTGGCCAGCAGGGCGAGGGAGGTGATTCTCCCCCTCTGGTCTGCTCTTGCGAGACCCCACCTGGAGCCCTGTGTTCAGCTCTGGGGATCCCAGCACAAGAAGGACATGTAAGTATTAGAACCAGGCCAGAGGAGGGCCGCAAAGACAATCAAGGGGCTGGAGCAACTCTCCTGTGAGGAGAGGCTGAGGGCCGTTCAGACCAGAGAAGAGAAGGCTGCAGGGAGGCCTTAGAGCAGCCTTCCAGTACCTAAAGGGGGCCTACAGGAAAGCTGGAGATGGACTCCTTGTCAGGGAGTGCAGTGATAGGACAAGGGGGAATGGTTTTAAACTAGAAGAGGGTAAGTTTTAATTAGGTATAAGGAAGAAATTTTTTTTTACTGAAGTGTGGTGAGGCCCTGGCACAGGCTGCCCAGAGAAGCTGTGGGTGCCCCATCCCTGGAGGTGCTCAAGGCCAGGCTGGATGGGGCTTTGGGCAGCCTGGGCTGGTGGGAGGTGTCCCTGCCCATGGCAGGGGGTTGGAACTGGGTGGTTTTTAAGGTCCCTTCCCACTCAAACCATCCTGTGATTCTATGATTCTGTGAAAGATCTTGTAACTGAAGGGTCATGTTCATGATATTCATACCATACCGTTTTACTTCCACAAATATTGATAGAATAATCCCTATTGGCACATCTGGGGTGAAATATTTTAAGTAAAAGTTCAATGTTAATGACAAGGAACACTGCCTCCCCTTCCTGAGGGAAGAAAATACCATTGACCAAATCTGTAGTCCCTAGCAGCAGTCTCTTCTGAAATCACAGGCAATGCTGCCAAAGTAGAGGCTCGGTAGTCAGGCAGTACTGCTAAGCCAGAAGAGGAAGATGAATGGAGACTGGCTTGGACAACTCACGGGTGGATGATCACCACTGCAACCTTTTGCCTCTGAGCAGGCAGGTGAAGATCAGCCCAAATTACAAACTCATAACTCTTTGGCTGCCCCTGTAAAATGATTCTGACACCAAGGCTCGGGAAGAAAAAAAAAAAAAGGGAACTTATTTTTGTCTTAAAAATAAGAGAAATCACCACCCAAGTTGCAGCAAACATACGGGCAGAGTATAATTGTGTTAGTATTTGAATTCTGTACTTCAAGCCACCTTTGATCAACTTGATTAAAATCCCTTTCAAAAATTTTATAGCTGGTGTACTTCATGAACACAATTAAAGTAGATTAATCTGCTCTGAATTGTACATTTCATAAAATTACTGGTCTTCTGATTAATCTTACAAAAAACACATGTAACTACATACAAATGCATTTTTCTCATTGATAAAATAAGCCTGTGATAGAGCTTCCAGTACCTGGCCAAGAGGTATCACTGTGAATATCTAATAAATCAGCAAGCTCGATGATGCAATGTCATGTGAGCTAATCCACAAAATAGTATGCTTCTCCTTCTGCAAGAAAAAAACAGCCCAATTCTCAGCTTATAGCAACATGAGTGGCTAAAATCCAGTTCTTTGGGTATCAGTATCTGTGGGACAACACTGCCAGCTAGCCAAAGGCACTGCTGTTGATCCACAAACCTTCCTCTACTAAAGTCAACGATAAAACGTTAATCAAATTCAATGGCATGGTTTCACACAGTTGAATTTCAGAGCCACTGGGTCTGAAAGGGACCCCGATCTGCAGGATACTTTGACCTTACCGAGACTGCCATGAGCAGACTGATGTTACTTTACCCCATAAATCCCCTGGCCTGGTGCTGTAGCTAATCGCCGCTGAACTCAGGTACCCTCTAAAAACACTGTAACACGGTAATTAGCAGTGAGGCTTGCAATGCATTCCCCAGCCAGAAACAAGTGTTGCTGTGGAACTAGAGCAAAAGAATGTGGAAAGGGGTTGGGGAAGGATAAAGAAAAACAGGTAACAGCGAGAAAACACAGTGATATTTTATTGAAGTATCTCATATTAAAACAAGGCAACAATTACCATTACCAACCAAACTGTCAAATAGATATTACAGGAAAATGGTGATTTAAAAATAAATAAATAAATATATATATATATATATATGTATTTCCTTTAAAATGGGTTATTTCAGTGGAGAGGTAAAATGATACACAGGAGATACATCTGACACAAGCTCTTATTTCCTTATGTCTGCGTTTTGTTTTGATTTTTGGAGAAATGATGTACTTAACATCCTGTTTGCAGACTGTTCCACTCCGGACACAATTTTAAAATGCAACCGCACCAGTGATCTACATCCCCCGTTTACTTTTTGGCAAATAAGTGCACCACTCACATTAAGCTTACCGTTAACTGCGAACTGTTAACATGTCTTAGTGCGGTTTCAGTGTTCCTGTGGCAAGGCTAAACAGCATTTAGAAAACAATGATATCCCCAGGCCCGCACTGTAGTTTCTGAAGCACAGATTAAGCACGGTATTCTGCTCAACGAGCTCATCACTGTTAAGTAACTCATCAGAAAATAAAGAGGGAATTATCAAATGGGAATTGCCAAGTAATTAGTTCTCTGAAGCAGATGACATACAACTGTTAAAGGGAGGGGCTTCCCTGTTAGTCATATGTCACACTAGAGCCTACTAATCTGTAAATAAAAATGCATTACATATGATTAGCACTATGGGTTTTTAACCACTAGTGGTACGGGGAGGATTAACTCGCAACTTTTTCCAGTGTGATAAGGCAGGAAGATTTTTTTTCTCTTGCACACAATGAATTTTCACACTGTTCTGGATCACTCTGCTCTCAGACCACCTGAGGAAAGCTACGGCTGCAGCCTAGTACCAGAGCTGAAGTGCTCTGGGGCTAAGGAAGAGGACCAACGCTTTTACTATCATAGTAACCAGGAAAGGCACTCCCCACTCAGCTGCTACACGTGATGCTGAAAAGGAACGGCACCAGTGAGGAAATACTCTCTGGCGCAAAAACCCTGAGTGCAATAAAGAAGGATTAAGCCTGCTTTTTGTAATTATCCTTCTCTGTTAAAGCCTGATTTTCTTTCAAGGAGCTAGTCTCACAGCAATGTGAAATTTGCAGAACTACAAGGGCCTTCATGCGTGGGTACCTGACAAACAAAAAAGGTGGTAACAGTCACAACCACACTCCGATACGAGTGAGAAACACTTAAACTTTTGTCCTTTTTACAGACTGAAGAGTGACTCAATAAATCCTTAAGTCGGGGTTTCAGCTAGTCTCAACACGGGCCGATCACTAGAAAATAAAGAAGGAATTATCAAACCGGGGGGTTGCCTCCATCGCAGTACCTCACCACAAGAAGCCTCCCAGATTGAAATCCAGATGCTGCCTGGATTTGGGCTAGCTTTCAACCACAGGCATGGCAAAATCCAGCGGGCAGCCCCTGCCCAACTCACACAGCCAAGGGAGAGGAAAGGAGGAGGGCATGCACAGACGCCGAGGCACATGCAAAACTACCCATCAGTGATGGTAATCTCAGCGTTGTGGCCCTCGGCCCTTCAAAGTGCTCTGTCTCTCCACCACTTAGTCTCGCACCCAGAAGACCACGCTGAGGCAATGCTGGCAAGCCACAACACGGGACAGATCCTCCACAGTCCCTTACTCCAGTTGCAGGCACACCTCTTTAAAAGCACGTGCTGGAAGGTGAATCAAGCCTCAGGTCTCAGCTTATATCACGTTACGTACGTGAGCCCACTGCTTTTATCTAGGCAGATCACTACACCCAGCTCCATTTAGACTTCAGACCGTGTTGCAAAACCTTCAATCAATCTGACATCAGGCTAGCAGCATCTGCCGAGGGAACAGCAGAGCAGAACCATGAAAGGTCACCGCTGAGGTGACGGGGCAGGGCTGAGGAGGCGGCAGAGACTCATTTCTGAGATCGTCCCCTGCATTCACATCTTTTCATTTAATTTACCAGAGCGTTATTCACTCACACACAAAATAAACAATTAAAAAAAATTAAAATGATTTCTAATTACTCTCCAATTATACCTAGTTCACGTCTTCGTTTCACTTGTGCTCTTAATATGATCAAAATCTCCACTGCCTGCCTTCTTTTAGCCCTACAGCCATTGTAGGCCTTGATAAACAGTGCAAGAGGGAAGAAATAAGATCAGCTATGATAAAAGAACGCCGATATCGCAATCAAAAAATTGCCTTTGAAAACACTAATATAGAGACAGATTACCTCTCTTTACAGTAGTACAAAATATTTTAAAAGGATAGATTGCTGTTCATTTGCAGAGAACAGCAGCCAGAAGCCTACATAAAGCAGAACTTCTGCCTTATGTAAAAAATAAGCCACATGCAGTAGTGCACAGCTATACTCGTGGAAAATTCAGCAAAAAAAAAAATCTTACAAACAGGCTGTGGCTGTAAATTCAACCCGATACTATAATATGATTCATAGATATCAAGTGACTCGAGAGTGGAAAAGATTAAAAAGAACTCTTTAGCTGTTAAGATGTCCAGTGTCTCATGCAAAATCCTCTCAGCACAACCATTTAAAAGAAAGCATTGAGTTATTTGCCTGCATGGAAGGATGGAAGGAGGCTGTGCATGCTCCAAACAAATAACAATAACTCTGTTTTTTAGCTCAGGCTAAAATTAACTGAAGGCAGGATTGGAAAAAAAAAAGCCATATCTCAATGTATGTAATCTTATTTTTACTAAGCCCAATGTCCTCAAACAGGCAAAATGCTCAGCAGACTCTGCAAAGAAGCTGCTGGAGCTGGAGTGGTAGGCACACCTGAAGCTCACACACCAGAGCAGCTTTCCTCCCAGCAGGCAGGCGACTCCTCATGTGAGTAAAGCTATGAAATACACACCTGGGGACGCCAGGCCCAAAGCTGTGTTTCCCAGGTCTGATACTGGATGCGATCAGTGGAACGTGCCCGATGCTCAGTGCCTCTGACAGATGCTGTGGTAATAACTCAGGTCTGCATAAAATGGAGCGCGCTGCTGTCACCTTTACCCCCGAAACAAACGCGAGCGCCGGAAAAGATGCTGTGCTGTAGCATACAGTGCTCGATCTCGATCTGTGAAACCTATTTGTGGCTGCTCACTGTGCTGCTCCGGGTCACGTTTGTTTCACGTGTTACTACTTTGAGCTCCCTTCTGTTAAATCAAGTGACAGAGATAACGCCTGCAAGCAAGCAGTTGCTATCTCAGGAACTTGTACTTTACTTATTTATACAGTGGGCCTGATTTTGATCATTCCCTAGAGAAAAGAACTAACAAGGCCAACAGAGAGGTACCCCAAACTCAGTGACTGAAACGGCATGTCCAAGAACAAGAAAAGCAGCAGCAGTAAACCTGATCGAAGGCCCACAAAAACAATGCTATACTTCAAACTGAACCGGTACAGGAAAAAAAAAAAAAAAAAAGCAGTATAGTCCTGTATTCCTGTCATGCCTGTAACTGAGCCAATGACAGCAGCCTTAACTGGGTTATTTTTTTTTTTAATGCAAAATGTTCGTAACATATATTCTTTTTTATGCAATCACAGGAAACGTTAGATGCTAAAATACTCGAGGTGACTTAGCGATAGGTTGTGGGTAGCACAATGTGATAATTCACAGGATTTGACCAATATACTCTAAGTGATTACTTCTAGTTAAGAGACAGAAGCCTTTCCTGTAGTAATTGTTGCTGTAAATAAATACAATTTCATGCAACCTAAGCCAATTCTGAAAAAATAAAAAAAAATAAAAAATGAAATGCGTTGTGGAAATGTTCATGTCATAACAAAAAGCTTCCTTCTATTTGATCTCCCAAGCCAAGAGCTGCTACCAAGTCAGTTTTCTTCCAAAACCGAAAGATGAAATGTGTCAGCGCACGGGCACTTTGTCTGGCTTTTCAGTCTCCAGAAATTCATATCGCTCCAAAGACGTATATTGGTTACAATCCACCCTCACCACTCAGGCTCATTTGTAAACCCTAAGAGGCATGTCTTTACTTGTAACTGCTTGCTTAGACAACTTCCCTTCAGAGCACAGCACCCTGCCCCACAGCCACAATAAAATGTAAATTACGTGCCACACACTTCTCTCTGACACGCTGTATACATTAAAAAGTTATTCTGCAATGAAGACTTTCTGGTCAGCCCCTCACAAATAGAATGCTATAGTTTTGAATTTTCTGGCTATGCATAGGAAAAAAAAAAACAAAAAAAAACACATCCAGAATTTCTGCAAGCAACCACTACATTTCAATTTCCTTTATGTAAAGATACCAGCAATTTTCTTACGACCTTATATCTTTTTTTTTTTTAAAAAAAGCATTAGCAGTATTGCCAATCCCAAGCACTCAAAAATCATAAAACAGGTCCAAAAAAATCAGGCTGGCTTAATGACAATCAGATTAAAGAAATAAAATAAAAATTTATGTTCTTTTTATTGGCAGTATGATTGTTGAGCCTTGAGAATTGGTTCTTTCAAGGTATTCTCCCCAGCCATATGGGAAGGAGGGGGAGAGGAAAGGAAGAGGAGAGGGAGCAGAGACTGATAGATGTACATGGTTATATTCTGTCTGGTTCCAGGATTTCAGGGCAACATTATCAGAAGAAATGCAAACATACCTCAAACTAGTGTAAAAGACACCCAGGCATGTCATGGGTGACTAGCTATCCTGGCAAGTATCCTCATGCCATGCACAGTTTAGCACATGAGAAAACCAGGATGCTGGAAAAGTCCAACAGGCTGCAAGCAACGAGAACCACTAAAAACACTCATAAAAGCGCAGGAAGGATTTATATAATTACACACGTGGCATTTTACAACAACAACAAAAAAATAAAAATCAAGGACTGTAAACTTTTCCATTCATACTACAATCTTTCAGCAACTGAGCATACTCTGACTGGAGGTGAACATGAAACCACTCATCTGGAACCCAGTGTCCTGTAAGTCACCGAACTGAGTCACCAGAGTTAATGGAATTTTTTCTGACGAGAGTTTCTCAAGGACCTCTACTGCCAGGCAAGGGAAGTACAAACATTTCATGGGAAGGTAATCACAGACACCACACCGCTCAGGTGTCCACGTTGACCAGAACCCAGAGCAGACAGCGTGCAGCTTGTTAGAGGAAATAAAAGGTGTTATTTTCTCACCTTATTGACAGTGCATCTCTGTATGGCGAAAACAAAAGCGAAGGTGGTCACTGTGCTACAGGGGTCAGCAGTAAATTCACAGCTTGTATTGCTTGCCCGTCTGGCTTGGCCTGCGACGTGACTCTTGATCCAGAAGCTGAGGAGGTGGAAACCAACATGAAAAGAAACAGAAACACAATTAAGAATCGAGCAATTTACGAGACGCTAAGTCACCCTAAGGAAGACGGAGAGAGGCTGCTTTTGCTATTACTCAAGCACAAATAAAACTATAGATTGACTCCCGCAGCCAGAGCACATGCAGGAGAGAACGTAGCCCATTTAGTCAGACTGAGTGCTCTTTCCCTAAATGTGATCTTAATGAGGTGAAGAATCATAAGCCAGTTGAGAGGACTGTCACTGCTGCCAACAAAACACATCTTGTTCGAGGAGGGGCATCATCCAGAAAACCTACTCCTGCGACTACTACAATCAGATGAAAAACAACCAGCTTTGGGTGTGTGGCATTACCTTGCGCCCCGTTTTGTCAACATAACACTGGCATGCTAGAGGCGACACATTTTACCCCAAGTGCCCAAATAATATGATGAAAGGAAAACACTACCAGTGTGGTTCTTTTTTTTTTTTTTTCTATTTCTGAATTTTTCTTCAGTAAAATTACAAAGAGCCAGCATTGAATTTCTGCTGACATCACATATTAAACAAAATACATTTTGTTGTTTTTTTTTTCACTTGGAATCTCACCAAGTATTTTTATCACTCTTGGGACAATAAAAGGATTTAGTGAGACCGTTTCTCCCTCACTGAGAAGCATTTTTGTTGTTTCAGTTTATGAGCATACTTACTCGTTCCTATTTATGGAAGGATTTACACACATACTTAACTCCAGATAGGTTCTTTAATCAATCCTCATTCAGCACAACCCTCGCTGGGACACGTACTAAAGTAACTTTGCAGACTGGGGCTGATACACGCACACAGATTTGCATGTTTTAGAGCCGACCCAGACTACAGCTCGGGGAGGGGGGAGCACCAAGCACTACACTCTCAGTGTATGTGCGGAGATCAAAAAGGAACTAAGGTCATCGATTCAGTTTTCGTCTTTTCACAAAAGTCTGGAGTCTGCAAAGTTTCTTACATTTAAAAACATGAGTCATGGACCAGCTAAGCCAAAACCGAGCTAAAATCCTCAACTCACAAAGAATGTGAACCACTGTACAAGACGTGCACATGACCTCAGATTCCAAAATACAGGGCCTTTGTCCAAGCACCTACTTATTTATTTATCTCACTTAAGAGACCAGCAGAAAAGTACGGCGAAATGAGGAGGTCAGGATTTTCAGCTTGCAAAGCTTAGGCTTTGAGAAGCATGCAAGTTCCTACGCAGAAGTCACTGAATACAGCAGGCCATTCCCCTGAACTATGTACCTGCGCCAAGCCTGCCGTACCTCTATTCCTCGTGCTAATTATATTTTCATTTGCTAACGCAGCGGTGCTTACGGTAGCCTCCGCAGAGCCCTCCGTTTAAGCCTGTTATCTGAACTCGGTGACTCGTACACAGTGTGCCTGCACTGCCTCCCAAACCTGCACTCACTGCGAACCTGGCTGCCTGGCCCGAGACTGCCCCGCCGGCCGACTGCTCTCGAGCGAGCTGCCTCCCACACGCATTTCCTTTGAGCCCTGCGATACTTCTTCATCGCGTTTCCCCCTTCAATTAGCACACCACAACAAAAGCAACTGCACTGCCTGAGCAATGACAATGACAATGACAGTCCTGGCTGCCACACGCACCAGGACGGGCCGCCCAACTTCAGCGAGGGGGGAAATCAGGCCTTTAGTTTGCTTTACTACAATTATTTTCAAATTCTGGTGTTTAAAGCATTAGTTGCTTTTCAGGTGACTGCATTTAATGCCTATTTTCTTAATTAACGTGAAACTAGGCCACTGGATCTATTACATAAAAAAAAAAAAAATTGTTAAATGAAATTCCAGGTCTCTCGTAAGAGTATCTTAAAATAAGACTAGCTTTTTCAGCCTTTCCAAATAAATCAAATCAGGCCAGGAGGGCAAGAGAGAAGAGCTGCACTGTTTATTTTCAAAAAAGTCTTTTAAACTGTGTATATATGGCCTTTTTGAAAATAATTACTTTCTAATGCTCTTAGTCACACAGGTAATTTGTCTTACAATAAAATATGTATGAGCAGCACGAGGCAGGCAGCGGCTCACGCTACAGGAGCCGAGCTGCGTGCGATTATTTCACTTTCTGCAGGCTCTTCTATTTCCAGCCACCCCCTCGGCACGGTGGCCCGTCGCGGAGGCGGCCGTGCCGAGGGGAGGATATTCCTTCCCAGCACCGAGGGCAAGCCAGTCAAAGGCTGCTCTTTGCTAGATGAAGCTGCCTGCCCCTGCTCTCGCCCCTCCGAGGAGAAATGCCTCCGGGCTGAGACCTGCCAGCTCGCTGCACCGGGACTGCCGGCCACCGCAGGAGCCGAGCCGCCGGCAGGCGTTCCTCCTTCGTCCTCCGAGTGCGCCGCTGCAAGCCCGGCGCTGTTAAAAATACCTGCTTCGGCGAGATGGCTCTGGGCAGCGTCACGCTCCTGCCTGGCACTACGAGCTGCGGGCGCCGGTGATTTCTCATCACCGAGACACGAAATCCTCCGGGCCAAGCTCCGTAGCAGCAGGAGTAAATGCACAGGAGATCAGTGGCTGGGAGAGAGGTGCTCACCGCTTCGGCACGTGGCTGCAGCAGCTCCTTCGTCAGGCAAAAATCCTATTAAAGCCCACAGTGCTTTTTGCCGTAAAAAGGGAGAGAGAAAATCATGGCTGTACGCGGCAGCTCACTTTCTGGGCTCTGCTACTCTACTACATGCCTGGATTAAGTCCAATAAATGGAGTTATTCTAGATATACACCCGTGTAAGTGGCTCACAAGCCAGTCCACTGGAGTCGCTCCAGGCTTACGGCATTAGAGCAGAGCGCCAAATTTGGTGCCTTAAAAAAATTATACCTGCATTTGTGCAAGGGTGGCTCAAAAGAGCCCTAGCACCGAGGAGGAAGACAGACAGACATTCCTCGGTTAAACACATTTTTTAAGAGCAGTATGCAGCTCTAAGCTAATTAGACTGCCTATTTTTTCAAGGTATTGCAAACTTTGGGGCAGAAAGTCTCCTGTCCTACTGCTATAATATTTAGATGAAAAAAAAAAAAAAAAAAGGAAAAAAAAATCAGAATATTGGAAAGGAATTACTTGCTGATAAGATTGGTTTAAATACAGTATACTCCTTGGGAGTTTTAATCATGAGAAAAATGATATTTCACCTAAAATATAAAAGGGCCCTGTGCTCTCTGAGAAGCACAGGGAGACCCAGCAGCTGTGAGTGCTGCCAGAGGTAGCTGGTATCACCGATTTTAATGTCAGAGGGCAGAATGTGCTCAGCACCTGGCACGTGAGCGCCCAACTCCAAGGCTGTGGCCTAAAAACCCGGCGCCTGGCTGGGAGCTGCCACAGCCCTCCGCCCGGCTGCAGCCACCGAACGGTTAAAAGAGCCAGCCGCCGAGAAAGGGAAACTCCGAGGAAAGTTTTACGCCAGCTTTTATAAGCGAGGTGCATTCTTGCAGAGCACCACACCTTTGTTAATTCGCAAGAGGGTTCAGCTGACTTGATAAGCACGCCACACGCCGCCTGATGCGCCTGATACCACCGGGTCGGCGGGGAACAAACAGCCTTCCCCGAGAAGTTCAGCCACGGGGAAGCGATCAGATCGCCGGCATCCTTCGATTTTCCACAAGAACACGCCGAGGCGGCCGCGCAGGGCTGGAGGTAGCCCGGGCACACGCCACGCACGCACACCTGAATGGCCGAGGAATCCTGTCTGTTACCATGGCAGCCTGATCTAATTACACGACTGATCAGGGCTGGAGTAAGCGCGCTCGCAAGCCTGCACCGCTGACATGTAGCTGCATGACGAGACAGACAGACAGATGGACGGACGGATGGATGGATGGGTGCGGAGGAGCAGCTCCCAGCCTCTGCGGCATGCGAGCTGCCTGCAGCCACTGGGCCGCTCGTACCCACACACCAGGGGCGATGAGGCACGGTTACAACTTACTACAACCCTGCAGCATCTCCGAAACCGCTGCGCCTTCCCCGGCCATCCTCAGTTTGCCTCTCCCCCATTCATCGCCCTTGCCAGGGAGCCGAGCCGCCTGCGCCAGCCGAGCAGCAAGGGATGGAGGCGAAGCCTGGATTTTCCTCTAGTGGGAGGCTTCGCTCGAAACTGAAATTAAAAGTCCTTGACTTCCCAGCCTGTAAGCAGAGCCGCTCACTACGCCTGACCACATCTGACACGTCGAAGTAACCCTTCCTGCACAAAGCGCCCAGCCCCGAGCGCTAAAGGTTAACGTGTAACCTGCCTGGCGAAACGCGAATTTCCCTGCCACACGAAACGGAGGAGGTCTCCAAGCAAAGGTCACGGACCTGCACAATTCCCCAGCCGCACAAAGAAAAGGCTGGCCAGGGCGAACGTTTCGCGGCCCCGAGCCTCCCCGGCTGGGCAGGGGAGGAAGGACCCGAATTGTGCCCGATCCCAGCCCGAGCTGAGGGATGCTGCTCGGAGGAGTCCCTATTACACGGCATACGGTAAACAAAATAAAAATAGCCCGTCGCTCTTGTTATCTGCACAGTGCATTATATAACGGGCTTCCGACTTGTTTTCTTTGCTATTATTACTCTCCAGCAATTCCTCCTCTTCAGGAGCGGGCAGATCGCTCCCGATCCCGTCATTTTTATTATTATTATCGCTATCGCTGTTACGGCAGGGGCCGGCGCCTCGCAGCGCGCTGTAATTCCCACTTTAATCTCCCGAGGAAGCACCCACACGGCACGGACGGAAAGGGAGGGGGGAAGGGGGTCATTTATTCCTCTTCTCCCGGCGAATTACCCCCCTTTTAGCCTCAAAATAATAATAATAAAAACGGAAGGGAGAGGTGCCACCCCAACCCAGCGCGGCGCCGGGGACGAGCCCGAGCCCGGGACCTGCGGGCGGGGGGCGGAGGGGGGCGGCCTCCCCATGCCCCCCGTGTCCCCTTATCCCATGTCCCTCTGTCCCCGTGTCCCCCTGTCCCTCTGTCCCCTTGTCCCCCTGTCCCCGCCCCGCTCCCCCCGGCCGGCGGTACCGGGTGGCGTCCAGCAGCCGGCCTGGGCCCGGGGCGAAGCGGCTCGGGGCTGCCTCCGGGCACATCCCCGGCCCAGCGCCGCCTCCTCCTCCTCCTCCTCCTCCTCCTCCTCCTCCTCCTCGGCCGCCTCCTCGCTTCATTCACCCTCCGGCAGCCGCCCAGCCCCGTACTACGTACGCCGGGAGGCGGCCGCCGGCCCTGCCGGCACCCGGCCCGCCCGCCGGGCCCGCACGGCCACCCCCTGCGGGCTGTGTGTGTGTGTGTGTGTGTGTGTGTGCGCCCCTGGAACACTCGTGTACACACACACACACACACACACACACACATACAGTGTCGCCACCCCGTGTCACACACACACACACAGCCCGTGTCACCACCACCACCACACACACACAAACACACACCCCGAGGCCGCCGCCGCTCGCAAAATGTCCACCCTCCCCGCGGCCACCGGCACCCCTCCGCAATCCTCCTCCTCCTCCTCCTCCTGCTGCTTCCTCACCCCCCGGGCTGCCTGAGGAGGAGGAAGAGGAGGAGGAGGAAGAGGAGGACCCCCCCCCCCCCCGTCTCGCCACCCCTCGGCCATTTCGCGGCCCCCGCCCGGCCGCAGCGAGCTGCCCCCCCCCCGCCCGGTGCACAGCAGCCCCCCAAAATCCCCGTCCCTGTGTTTTTCCAGCCGCCTAAACAAGGGCAGGAACCCGGGGGGGGGCAGGCAGAAAGCAGAGGAGGAAGAAAAAGGCACTTACTGTAAAGTGTCAGTGGAGGTGGGGCTGGCGGGGGGGTCAGACAGAGGCTCGCACACAAATCTCTTCCTAGCTTCCAGGGGGCTTGGGGCTGATTTTTCTCTTTTTTTTTTTTTTTTTTTTTTTTGGGGGGGGGGGGTGGGGGTGTTGTTTGTTTTGCTCCTTCCCCCTGCAGTGACACGGGTCCGGGATGTCTCCGGCGCTGTAGTAGCAATGATGTCTGCGGTGCAGCGCCCGCTCCCTCTCCGCTCTCCAGTATGTAAATGTGTAAGAGCAGCCAAATATGGAGCAGTTGGCTGCCTCTGCAACAGCTCAAGGATCCGACTTCATGCAAAAGAGGGGGGGGAAGGGAGGAGGAGGAGGAGGAGGAGGAGGAGGAGGAGGAGGAGGAGGCAAGGCAACACTCTGGCAGGCGGCCAGGCGAGCCGCACAGCTTATTGCATACGCGCAGCACCGCCGGGCCCAGCCGGCCTTAACCCTTTATGGGGCCACCCCAGGGGCTGTGGGGACCCGTGGTGGGGGGATCCAGGGTTTGGGGGGCTCCTAAGGGGTGCCCACCCCCGGCTACCGCCTGCCCGCAGCCCCCCAGGGTGAGGCCGGCCGGCTGCCCTCTGCCACCACCGCCGTGGGCACGCTGCGTGGCAGGGACCTGGCAGCGGTTTGCAGGGTGAAGTAAATGAGCTGGGGAGACCAAAAAAAAAAAAAAAAAAAGAAAAGAAAAAACACAACGCTATATTGTTTAACGGGGAGGGCAGAGGCGGCTAGTGAAGTGTGCCGTCCTTCAGAAATGGCAGGGAGCGCTGGTTCGAGGGATGCGTGGAAATCGGTTGCTCGGTCGAGGCCGGTCTGCCTCTCTAGGGGAGGAAATAAAACTGTGCTGGAAGCCAGGGAATGCTCTGAAGCAGCCTCTGTGCGAGTCAGAAGAGGGTGATTTTATTTAAGATGCCATATTGCATTTCACTGTGGAGAGCTGCGACGCGTTGTAGAGCAAGAGCCCGCATCCCACTCCCGTTTTCTGAATTAGTTTTATTTATCCGGATCCTTGGCATATGCTTGAGTTGCTTTGTAGAGAGTACCTTCCACTTCATTCAGACCAAAGAGGCTCTGACTCATACCGTCACTGAACTACAAGACAGGCAGGGCTGCACCACGCATGTTTGGGTACTACCTCCCTCTGGATTCCTCAGCGCGCATTTCATCAGAATCCCCTCACGTCTCTCTCAGCTGTACGCAGACCCCTGCGAGCCTCTTCCAAACGCTCCCCCGGCAGGGAAACTTACATTTCACTGATGCTCCCCCGCCAGCTCCTTACCCTCTTGCTTCTCTCACATGCATCTCTGCCGTGCCATAAGCTGCAGCAACCAGCGGGCAAGTAATGAGCGCGGATGCAAAGTGTTGAGCAGAGAAAATACCGCCCGCCTTCTGGTTTGGTCTTTGAGTCTTAGAAGAAATGACAAAAAAACAAATTACCGAGACAGGTACATCTTGAGGAAATAAGTTATGGACAAAATGAATGGGAGGAACACAGACAAAGGACAACGGGCAGCTCTGCTTGCATGTAACCTGACAAGCGGTCTGCAAGGAAGCATTCGCTCTGCTTTTGCATCAGAAAGGGAGGTACAGCGCTGAGAAACCCACTCCCCACCCCAAAGGCACCACAAACAAACATACCAAAGGCCCTGAGGTACACAGCTGGGTGTTGTGGGGTCACCATCCCCAGCTCACAGGCCTCAGAAAGGCTCCAGGAGCGCCGTCAGCACGCTCCATGCCGCGTGGCCACCGCTGCAGCTTGGGCCCATTCGCCCCCACCACCACAGCGAGCTCCAAGCCACCAGATCTCCAGTGCAGATACATCTCTCATGTGTCCATAGATATTAGCATTTTAGCATTGTATCTAGCATTAGCATCTAGATGCAAAGCACCCTAGTGCTCTGCCAGCGTGCAGACGAGCAGAGTAGTCCCTTCTCCAAAGGGCTGTGCTAGCTCTCCGTAATTGCCAGAGAATTTAATAACAACACTGAAAGCTGCAGAGCTCTTGATTTAGTGTTGATTCTGTAATATAGACTGGCTTTATGAAGCTTATGGATCTTTTACCAGTGCAACTTCTGCGTCTTTAGTTCAGGTTCCCTATGAAACCCAACATCGTGTGCCACCTTAGGAGTGGTCTGGGGACAGAAGCAGCAGCAGGCCAGGATGTCTGGGCAAACGTGCCACTCAGCACTACGAGACAGCACATCCACAGCAGCGTAGCAGACAGCAAATGATCTTCACCCAGCTAATGCAAGGTTCATTGATTTAATAAAAGGAACCACGGGAGAGAGGCAGAGGCTGGAGATTACTGAAAATCAAGAGAAGACCCTGGAGAAGCTGCAACCCCATCCTCGGGGTTCAATTCTGCGTGCGCGGCATTCTCCCGACTGCCACCTTTTTTATTCCAGTTGTACTCCTGTTACCTCAGGAGAAAGGAATCTTTCCTTCTCAAACCTTCACCTTGCCAAGAGGTGTGGCACGCGCGGAGAAAGAGAAGCCACATTCATGCTGAAGCAAGCTTTGGGCAACTTTCCCTTCTCCAGCAGACTCATGTAAGAGGCTTGTGTATTCCTCCGTCCTGTGGCTACGGTGTAAGCCACAGGACCCACATTTTTTGCCGTGCTCCAGGCTTTCGAATCTCTGCCCATATTTCTGCCTCAGAGTTGAAAAGAGACCCCTAAAATGTAAGTCAATGGTAAATTGAAGGAATATTCATTTTCCTGAGCTAGCATGGCTTTGGGAAGTGCCATAACTGCAGCCAGCCACATCAGGTTCGTGAGCCATTGCTCACCTCCCATTCAACCTGATGGATGTTGGTTGCATAAGATGATAGAGACAAGGGGAGTGCGCCTCCACTGACATTTCCCGACACCCAGGTTGTGCTACCACGTCTCAAGGTGTCATTGTGCCTCTGCAGTTCCCTACTGAGGGCCAACACTGGGGCTCAAAATAGTCCCTCCATGGTGAAAACCACAAAATATGGAAGCTCTGGTGAAGGCAGAGGTGAGAAACAGCACCTGAATATGATCTTTGCTGAACAGCCGGCACAAAGGCCCTTATTGTCCATTAAGGCAGTGCAGCCTATTGACCCACAAGTACAGAACTAAGACAGAAGAAAAAGGCATCTGTGGCAGAAAAGAGGCGTGATTACAGACCAGGGCAGTCCAGACAACGTGAGTGGGGAGGGGCAGGACAGAGAGGGGCTCCAACACCTCGGTGGTGAGTGGGCCACAAGGCCTCCCACCACTCGAGATGTTTTATCTCCTGCCAGTGACCTGCTGAGACTGGTATGACTCCCAGCTGAATACCTTCCTGACCAAAAGGTAGTTATCAATTTGACATGCAAGATGCACACTGTCTATCAGAAACCATCTTTTGATATACCAGTTGTAGTGTCATCTACATGCATGTATTAGGCAGTTAACAGCATCTGTGAAAAATGGGAAAATAAGAGGCATAAGGATGTGGATATTTTTTAAACATTCACATTCAGGGAAATCCAGTGATTGATGACGTATTGTGTGTGAAAAGTAATTTTACAATTATCGATTATTACAGTCTAAGTCTTCAATTTGTCATAAAATGACATTGTTGGTCTCATTACAGCCTCTAGTGGACAGTAGTAATCCACTTCACAGACCTGTCATACCGTTTGCTCAGATGACAAGCATTATCAAGGTGGAGGTTTCTCTGAAAGAGCACAAACATGCCATCATTCCCATCCCATGGAAAAAAGGATTTTTCAATGCAGTCAAAGGTTTGCTGGCATTGCTCTTAAGGTGCCCGTCTTTGTGCTTCAGGTACTAATACTGGCTTGTAAATAAACAGAGAACTACTGCTATTCATTTCACTTTCAGACAGCTTTCATAAAAACTAAATTCATCTCAAATATTTTTATAACAGAAAATATTGGTTGCCATGTTTTTGGCTTAAGTAAGATGTTTTTATTCCAACTCAGAATCTGCCGACTGTCCAATCCACCTCCTATCTATTTATAGCCTGCTAGCATTCAGATAATTTTTGCTAATGCAGTTATTTTCATTATTACTTCAGACATAGGCAGTTGATTTAAGGTATTTTAACAGCTTTAGCAAATGAGAAACTATAATTTGGATTACAGCTGGCTAATTAAGGTACGCTTTCCTCCGAGAAGCTAAACATGTACACGATCCGAACAATAACATATTTAGAATGTATTCTTTAACTTGAAGTGCCACTTGTGTGAACATAATAAGATATGACTAACATCTTTATTTTTTGTGAATTCGCTGAGAAATTAGTGTATACCCTGTCAGAACAGGGATGCTGATGAAGTTCTGCAGAATTCTTAACCGTGATTGTTTTCAGATGGAAGGAAATTAGACTGGTAGGCACGGAGAACCAATGCTGTCTCTTTAAAAGCCACAAATATCTCATGCAAATTAACATTTAGTGAAATGAGAGCAAAGCATTCATGAGGACTAAGCAAGTATGTAGTACTACACTGCGACTCAGACAACTCTACAGTCTAATATGCTGAGGTCCTTTGCAAGTGAATTCAAAGGAAAGGCTGCTGTTAACTTATTTTACCACACTGTGCCTAGGAATGGGTTGTAGGGGCACTGCACAAACCATTGTTTGCCATTCCTTATCATATAGTAATGTGATATTGATGTAAAAAGCGTGTACCTCATCATTGTCTTGTTTTTTGAAAAGAAGCACTTGAGTTGCTCTTTAAATAACCATGGCTTCAATAGCTTTAAAATAACAATAGCTCCTTAGATGCAGATCTAAAATAAGTTTGGTGGTGTTTTTTTTTTTTTTTTCATTTGTTTGTTTTAAACAAGGAAAGCAATTCACTAAGGGATTAAAAAAAAAAAGACTCCTATAAAGTCTTAAAATCAGGACTGACGTAGTCTTTTGAATATGTTGTCCGTCAGGCCATTGACTTGGAAGGAAAAGCAGCTAACCTACCAGTGGCAGCCCTGGGACTGACCACAGCCACACCTAGCCCCAGAAGTTGTTCCAGCCACGACCAGTGGAACATAAAAGTGCTAAGCCCTTCTCTAGAGGTGCTTAGTTGGTCTAGGCACCTCTCAAGTAATAACTGGTGTGAGTTGTTAGATGCTTTGTGGTGTCAAGATGTCTGGGGCCTCCATCCATGTCCTGGCCTCCACATAACTCCGCTGGCACCGCACCTACCCCTACAGGTGGCATGCGCAGAAGGGCCAACGGGGAATGGAAACTCAGCAGCCGTCTTATTCCTAGAAGTGATCGCTTCATATCGGGGTCAAAGTACACCAGCAGAGAACACAGGGGAGGCTCCATCGTGTGGAAAATTCTTGGCTTCCAGGGCTGTCAAGGCAGCGCTGTTAACGAGGATTAACATTCAACCAAAATGACGGTGAAGAACTAACGAGAATTCACCCGCCGCTCTCTGGGAGAGGGCTCTTGGCTTCTGGCAAGGAGTAGCCAGAGTCTACACGGGTTTTCCCTTTAAACCATACCTGACACAGGGACTTATCTGGGAGTTCACTTGCCCTTTTTTTTTGGTCTGTTACAGGCGTTATGGCCTAGACAGATTAGATTAGCATCCATCATGTTAACACTGGATTGGGAAGTAACTCTTGGACTTTCTTAAGTGTCTTAACCTTCAGAAAGGCAGTGTGGTTTCTAAGGCCCGTTCACAGTCTTGCTGATCAATGCTATACGTATACTGATAAGCGCAAAGAGTTTTCATGGGAGGAGAAGAAGGGGCTAGAATGAGCTACCTGTTTGAACAGACCTAAGAATTGAAAACATGGGTTTTTGACACCTCAGTACTTTAATGGCCCCAACAGAGCTGTTCCAGTCTATTGAACAAATCCTTCCAACCTCATGGATCATTGACCTAACAGACCTTCAGAGCCAATAAGCTCAGTCCTGCTGCCAAGCCTGCACATTTTGTCCACGCGCTAAAAATCTTTACAACGTCTTTTATTGAGAAAAGGTGCAGCATATGAATAACAGCTATTCTCTGCCCTCACTGCCTCTACCTCTTCACAAAATATAACACACAAGGGCCTTGGCCTCAAAGCCCTCATGAAAATTTGGAGCTGAAGTTTACCAAATTCAGCCAATATTGGCACATCTGGGCTCCCACCTTGGTTTCAAAACAGGAATAAGTGTAAGTTGCTGTACATCCAAGAATAGAGTTATTTTGTACCTATCTTTCCATTGCATTGTCAAAAGGAGAACTAATAACTAATATAGTAGCAACCAGAAGTAGAGTGATAGTCCCAAGATATTAGTACCTTGTACGCAGCAAAGGATGTTATTTCTTCACGTTTGTTTGTTTTGAAAAGGCACTGCATGCCACAAATCTGTGGCCACTTCGAACACATAAATGGAGACTTTGAACGGTGTATAAACATCAAAGATTTAAGTGGGATAAATTGGGCATGAACTAAATGCTATGCCCCCTTAGATTTGATCCATAGTCATGGTCAACAGGAAAATCTTCAGGCAGAGGACTGTAGACATGACAGGACTGCGAATTTTCTGGAGAGTAGGAAGTCTTCAGCTTGCAAGCCTTTGACAAACAACATAGTAAACTTACCTTTCATCCAACCACGAGGAGTATTTTGCCTGTTTCTTCTGCAGGGTAATGGAGATGTGGTGTCCTAAGAAGCCTGAAACTTCATAATTTAAAAAAAAAAAAAAAAAAAAGAAAAAAAAAGTCCTGGGAAGGCTGAGGTAGGATATCACATTAAATCAGATTTATTTCAGTTTATGTAGACTGGTTCAAAACTAGACCGGCATTGCTTTGACGTCTTAAAGTCTGAGGGCAGCATCTTGCCCTCAGAGATCTTCCAGATCCTCCTGTTCTTTCTTTACCCTTCAGCACATGCCTTTCTACTAATGTCAGTAATTGTTTCCACCTTGGATGAAATGTCTTATGATGTCTCTCTTTCTCCCTGCCTACTTTTTTCCACAGGAGAGTTTCCACCTGCCTTCCTACCTTGCATCTGCTCTCATATTGTCCTCATATGACATCAATTATTTATTTACACTTAAGGTAGTGAAAGATACCACTGCAAAGCTCTAGAGGTCCTGGCACTCAGCAATTGAAAGAAAAACACAGCAGT
Organism: Aythya fuligula; assembly: GCF_009819795.1. Classification (NCBI taxonomy): domain Eukaryota; kingdom Metazoa; phylum Chordata; class Aves; order Anseriformes; family Anatidae; genus Aythya; species Aythya fuligula. Next base: position 53,321,229 of record NC_045560.1, read on the forward strand.
GTGAAAGCAGTTTTCTCAAAAGGAACTGAGTGGGGCATCCCGGTACAGGAAGAAACACCTGCCTGCTGAAAGCACATCTTCAGCCTTACCTCAAAGTGTGTGTCTTTTGCCATGGGGCTTCTCACAAAATCAAAAAAATCAAGCCCTTGTGAAGTGTACCTACTATCACAGGGACAGACTTGCTCTTACAAGGATTGTTCTGCCATGGGGTCAAGAACAGCTGCGAGAATGGTGTGGACACCTGAGGGCAGGACCATCTCATCACAAGCTATTCACACACAAGAGATGCTAGTTCTGAAATGGTTCCTCACTATAGATTTATCACAGCTCATATTCTCATTTTCTTGGCACAGAAGGACCTAAGAATGGCTATACAGAGGCCATAAGACAACAGTGGTCATAAGGAGATACCTCAGGAGGCATAGGCAGCCATGTACTACTTCTTCCACATACTCTCCGGACTCTTGCTATTTTCAACTCAAGGGACATCTTGAGTAGGATGTGATTTCTTTCCTGCTTAGTAGCCCTTGGTGGATTTCTCTCTCAAGACTTGTGCAGTCTTCCCCTGAGCACCTGTAAACTTCACACATCCACTGCCTCTTGTGTCACATTGCCCAGGTCGAGTCCCTGGTGCAAGATTTGTCTCTTTCTATCTGCTTCATCCAGTGTTCCTGGTTCTTGCACTGATTCAGTGGCCAGTCTCTACCCATACACTCCACGTTACCCAGAACTTCGCAGACATCTCTCATATTCCCCCTAAACTGTCCTTCCAAGAAGGAAAAGATCTAGCCTATGCCTCTGTAACACAAAGTGCTCTGTTAAAGACTTCACTGCTTCTGCTGCAAATCTAACCTGGTTTTGACTCCTGTTGTCTTGGTCTTAGTCCTGTCACATGCTCACCGACTCCATTCTTCTGCCTGTAGAAAAGGAATAGTAAAAATGAACCTTTTATCTTGCAAAACAGTGATGACACAGTAGAGTAGAAGTATTATTACTACTAAAGCAATATAGAACACTCCCTTTTCCCAAGGCTTAGCCAAGGACTCAGAAAAGCAACAATTCCACATATCAAGGACAAAACAAAACAGTATTCATATAAACAAAAATAAAACCATGATACTATTTACATTTTTTTCATACTTATGTAGCAGCACAGGCTAAAACCCTTTCCTTTTCATAAACTATCCCTGTCAACCAACCTACACTGGTATTAAAATCTGAAGTGACGGGACATCTTCCACCAACCCCAGGAGATTATTTCACACACTGATACGCAGATCAGGTCTGAAAAATCTGAAATGCTACAAAAGTTGGATTACGTGGTGGTTTTCCTGCCATTTAATCTCTCTCCCTTTTCTTTCCATGATAAATCCCATCTGTTAGGACAGGAACATCACGTCATTTCTCTCCCTTGTTCGGGCCATCGTCAGCTAGGTGTGTAAACGTGGTGTCTGCTTTAAGGCGTACAAGTTGTCCCATTGCCTCAGTGGTTCTGAATCACACATATAAAGTTAGCTATGTGCTTGAGGGTATGCCTTTGTGAGCAACTTAAGGTGAGGCAATCAAGGGTGTGGATTTACAGGACACCAGCTACTCTGCAGTAATTGCAGGGATAAACACCCTTTGCCTGCCAGTAAAAGCAGTGTAGGTTAGCCCAGAGACAGACCCAGCCGAGGTCCCCTCTGCCGCCCCACAGGCACTTTGGCTGCTGTTCCCTAGCACTGCCCCTTCTGTCAGTCACTCCCCAGCAGTAAGACCATGCCCAGAAGTAACCAAGATAGCTGCATACGGACAGGAACTGCCACTGCCCTCACCTCCAGAGTGACCCACCAGCAGGTACACTTTGTTTAATACATGTACACCGCTATGATCTTGCAGACTGAAGCCCTATTTGCTAGGCTGTGCCTCCCTTGCTGTATTATGGCTCCAGCCCTTTTCTATGTCTATGTAGCCTGGGATAGTCATTGCAGAGCTTTCATCATTTATCACACCCAGCTCCTCTAATTTTTGAACCCCTCTGATTCCCTCTGCTGGTTAAAAAGGTAAGGGGGGGTGCATGGGGTGCGGAGGGAGGGTGGGAAACAGCAAGCAATTCCTCTGATAATTCACACATCCATATCTATGTGTGCCCAACGTGGCAGGAGGGGCAGCGGGGACAGAGCTCACCGCTGCTGTACACCCCAAGGATGCTTCATAGAGCCTGTAGGTGTTTTCACAAAACATATATTCCTCACAGGGTCCTGGGCAGAGCTTATCAGCTGTACAGAAATTCCTGCGCAGTTTACAATCTGGGCAAGCGTCCCAGCCCCAGTGTTGTCTCTCACTAGAGTCTCTTCAGAGTATCAGAGGTTCCCAGGAATGCTCCCAGAAGCTTTTAGCTCAGCCTGAGTCACTGCCAAGTTGATCGGTTCCTTGGAGCTGCCTGTAGTGATCGTCCTGAAAACTGCAGGGGGAGAGCTTGCAGGCTCTGTGAGAGTCCCTAAAAAGCTCAACTTGTACAGGAGTCACGGCCTGGCCTCCAGAAACTGTTATCTGAACCGAGACGTATTTATCACAACCTTTCGCACATTTAAGGTCTCTCCAGTGTGATCACAAAATCTGCACGATTTCTGTGGCTTGAAATGAAAGCCTTTTCATGGAAGTTACTCCTTCTGTGATTTCCTACGATCATTGTTTATATTAGAATAATCCCTCAGATCTATAAATGAGGATCAACGCCCCTTTCCTGTTTTAACTAGATGCTCCAATCTGTTACATGAGGCCAAGCTTCCTCCCCAGGCAGCTGACAATACAGGCACACAGGTTATGCTGCCTGCAGTGAATGACACAGCCAAACACTCCATTACTTGGCAGACCTCTGGGAACAGCTCTGTCCCGAGAAAAGACTGGACTTTTTAGAACAGCTGATTTTTCAGAAATGGCATATGATCAGCGGGGCAAAAAGGCAGATTTCTCCAGTGGTGAAAGAGCAATGCTACTTTAACATATAAAGTTATGATTTCCTGAAAACAAAAGAAGAAACCCCACGAACAGCAACAAATCCACTTCTGAAGAACCTGATATTCCTTACTTGCTGTGCTTTCTTAGGATTCACCTATCTTCTAGCATGTTAGCAATTTTAATGCTTTTTTACCAGACAAAATGTTCATCGGGTTTCTTAAGTTCCTTCCTCTGAATCTATTCTTGTATCTGTACTTTCCTTGAATAGCACGTTGAATACATGCAGGTTACAGTCAACAGTTCCTATATTCCTTAGAGCTCAAAACTTAACCGAACAGAAAGGTAAGCTGGCAGCACATACCAGCTTGAAATCCTCACTATCTGGACAATAGACCAGAAAAAATAATAATTTTTTTTTTTCTTTATTTCAGTACCTAAAACCCGGCTGTATAATTAAAGTCTAGACTGTTAAAATTTATTGAAAATACATTTACCATGGAAATGTGTCAGCTATCAGTTATTCCACTTCACACTCTGCGAACTGTGCGGTGTTGCTATTTTGTTTTGTTTTGATTTTTGTTCCTTTTCAACTAACCCCAAAGAATTTCACTCTCACCCATCGTGGTTATCAAGCTGTAATTTGCCAGCTGTGCAACTGTTGGTGATGTGCAACACTCTCTTCTGCTCTTCCAGGCTCCTTATCTGCGGTACACACGGATCGATAGCCCTTCTGTGCTGATATTCCTCTTCGGAGCATGAGCTCACCCTCGTCAGGAGTGCCCACATAGCCTCCATCACTGGGTGACAGCGCTCCCGGTCTGTTCCCCAAACTCCTCTACACAGACACTTGGTATGTAAATACTCCCCTTAATCTTCATCTTTTGTCTCAAGGATAAAAACAAAACCAAACAATAACAAAACCTCCCCTGTTTTGCATGCAGGGAGCGCATGCCATTAATATTAATTAATTTATTTATTTAAAGCCGGTAAAAGAATTTGCTCTTAGGCTGGGAATGTGACTGCCAAGTTTCCTGCCTGCAATTTGTTACGGCTCAGTAGTAAACTCCTCCTGAAAATAGGAATCTGAAATGGAAATACTGACGGGCCTTTTAACCACGCCGTAACAAGCAGGGCGCTTTACCCCGCAGTGACACAGTGGCAGCTATCGTAGGGCGCACAGAAAACAAACAGGGCCTCTCTGCATCGCGCTCCTGCCTGCAACCGGGCAGACGCAGGAAGCGAAAAGGGGCCGAAAGACAAAAGCCCAGAAGGTCAAGCACACCACGCCCGAGCCCGAGCCCTTCTGCTGCGCCGCCGAGCACCGGGATCCTGCAGAACTTGCAGTTGAATAACTTGCCTTTGATCAGCTTGCCATGAAAAAAGAGGTGTAGCCTGCTACCTCGCTAATGGGGGTAAGGAATGAGACTTTCCCATAAGGCTTAAGCTGCAAATTAATGTACCCAGGCTTGCCCTGTTAGGCAGAACAAAGCTCCCAAAAGTGTCTGTTGCAAATGCTCCTTATCTGCTTAGCCGTGTACGTTCCTTGTAGTTCTCCAGATGTAAAACACACGGATGCTGAAGCTGGTTTGCGTGCCATCTTTTGAGTGTGGGTTGAAAAATGTTATTTTTCACAGTTGCTGAACACTTGGAGTCCCAATAAAAGTCAGCCGAGTGCCTCCGGATTTACACCTGTGGAAGTGACAGCACCTTTGCATCTCCGTGGAAATAAAACATTGCTGTTATTTTTCACAAGGTATTTGGCAGCAAGGAAAATTACTGAATTGTACGCATGCAACAGAATCTCTGGGACCTGAGCCTCACACTTCTGCTTTGTAGGACACATGCTTAAATGCCATATATTGAACTGCCACATCATGTCTATTTTTACTAATTGAGTTTACTTACTTGTGTTTGGGCACCGTACCAGCTACTCAGCAAGTCCAGGAGATTAATGTAAAAGCCTCTCTCCATTTAGAAAGTAAAGGCACTCTAGATTTACAGCTGCTTATTTTGAGGGTGGCTGACTGCTGATCCCGATGTCTTTGAGTAACAGATGGTTTTCTGAGCTGCACTGATAATGAAAATGATATAATTTGCCACTTAACATTAAAATACAGCACTAGAGGCAGAACAGAAGAAAAAGCAATGTATTCACCTTCTACAAATGGCGTACCTGAGAAGAAGGGGGGGAAAAAAAAGCCCAGGGAAACGTGAAGGCTATCAATAGTCTTGGATATTCACATGAGGAAAAACTTGCATAAAATAACCTGGCCTGATCTGGACTGTGAAAGCATTGGCCCCTGTGATGTTAGAATTTATAGCTTTAATCTTCTTAAGAGCTGCATGGCTCTTCTCACATGCGGGGAAAACAGATTTGATGTTTCTGAGATTAAAACTACTGAGCTGAACTTTGCTTGTTATTGGCTAAAAGCGTTTGGAAACCTAATAAAGCATTCCATTAAAATCTTGGCATTTTAGTAATACAAAAGATAGGCTCCTCAAAATGTGAGTCTAGGTCAAAAGGATACTTTTTGGGGGTGGGAGATTCCAGAATTTGGATTTTAACAAAGTTTGCAATGACTTAAAAATAGATCAAGGGAAATGGAGGGTAGAATGGAACAATAAATGCTTGATGTAACTAGCAATGTGAAATGCTTTGTTATTTAAACTTTACGATATTTAAAGACTTTTTTTTTTTCATGTTCTTGTACTTTTGTGAGGCCATGAATAGCTGGAAAAAGTACAACACACATCGCTGACTAGCTGTGTGGTCTTTAACAGGTAACACAAGGCCTGCTTTTTTCCAAATGATGAGGATCCACAACCACAGCTGTGATAAATGTGAGCTTGTGAGCTGCTAGTATTCTGGGCTGTAGATGATCAGCTTTACTCTGGGAGGAAGAAAAAAAAAAAAAAAAAAAAGCTCTGTCAAGGCTTGCTAGGCTACAATTTTAGCTGCATAGGAAGCCCACGCAGAACACAGTTAACCACCTATATGTCAGCGCATGATTTGGTTTGATCTATGAGGATGCAAGCAACGTTTCTGCAGAAAGAAGCATAATAATCATAGCGGTGGTACGGTGCTATGAGCTTAAAGCTGTAGAATGACTAAAAAAGGGTGGTCTTGCCTTGCCAGAAGTGGCACAACCTCGGGCAGTATCATTTTAAAGATGTAAGTGGTCTGTTGGCAGCTGCACTGCCCAGAGCCCTCGGTTTCCTCCTCCACCAAGGCAGAGTGAAGAGGAGCCTCATTAAATACTGTTTTTACTGTGCTCTGCAGGAAAACAAACAAACAAGGAGAAATAAAGCCTCATAACCAAGCATAAAAGAAATAAAGGTTCATAACCAGCCCTAAAAAATGACAGGTTTCTTGCTAGGGTTTATTGAAGGGGCTTGTTTTTTTTTGTCACAAGGTAAACAACATTAATTCCAGCCTGCTTTGAAATGGCTTGTTCCTGTCTGTACTGGCAAAGACAACTATGCCAGAGTTTGCCTGCACATGGTTGTATCTAATTCAGATCTTCTAATTGCAGTCTACTTGTACTGGACAGGCTGAAAGTACGTAGGCTATCTTCTGGAAAGCTCCTGGCATGCCTGTAGTGATGGTTGGGTGATAGAGACGATCGAAAGTCCCGAGGCAAATTTTAACCTGGATTTTACCCCACTCAGGGAACCACTGTGTTGAACCTGGATCACACGACCTGTGCAAATGAGTCTTACACGGGTTACACAAGCTCACTCCGCTGCAAACGACCCCGCAGAGTTCAATTACTCAAAGCCATTTTCTCTCCTTTCTAGAGAAATTTCCCTTTATACTGCTGAACATTGCCAGGTGCTCTGAAAACCGGCTGGTACCGTGGCTGGTTTGCTTGATTTTTTGTGGCAGGCACTAACATATGACGAGCTAGCTACTGTAACAGATGCTATTTGACAGTGCAAAATAATAGCGCTCAGACTTAAACCGTAAATTATAAACAATCCCTCTAACTACAAAATGAAGACTCCGAATGGGGAGCCTTGTCAACTAAGATGTTAGTAAATCAAGTTGAGGAAGACAAATTATTCACTGAAGCTAAAGTTGCTAAAATTTTATTTGGTTAACACTACTGTCATTAGAGTTCGCCTCTTCTTTGCTGTAATTAGTAGATACGAAGCAGTCATTATGAGCAACACAGAGTAAAATCAGCTTTCTTGCTGTGTAAAAGCAACAGAAAGTGTTTCTCTTCTTCTGTTTTACTCATTTATACTGGTAGAAAGGATGCTGTGTAAATACTTCTGGTAGGATGCCTGGCCACATCAAGACAGCCATTTCCCAAGGGACTTGATAATTATGTTTTCCCCACCAAACCACATACAGGGCCATGAATCAAAAGTGACCTTGTTGGCCCGCTGGTGCAGCTGCCATGTATTTGATTACAAACTTACTGGTGCCAGTGCCAAGAAGGGGAGTTACAACATAAGCTGAAAATGAGTTCAAGCACAGCTTTCCTCACAGAGTGTCCCTGGTAACGTGGCTGCAGAAGGCGTTCAACACACACAGATGATTTTTTTTTTGACCTTTAAAGAAGATGCATTCCTTTGGTCCTCCCTACCCGTTCATGAGATCCCAATGCAAAGTGCTCCAGAAAGGTGTGTTTGGGCGAGTACCCTAGGTTACGAGGTCTGCAGGAACAGCTGGAGAACTTGTAGCATTTCAAACCTAAGTCTTTTTCAGAAAAGAGGTGGAAGGCAGGCAGAGAACATGAGCAGGGGGGTGTATGCAACACCTAGCATTGGGCATAGGCCCATTATTAGGCCTTGTATGTATTAATGTCAGCAAAAAAATGCTGGTTACTTTTGTGCTGAGCGCAGGTCTAGACTTACGGACACTGGATTCAGGAGGGGAAGGGAGAGGAGAAGGCAGTCCTACTCTCAGCACCACCTGCTGCGATGACAGCTTGGTGCACCAATGCAGCCCTGCACTCACATCAGCACCCACTCCCGGCACCTTGTGGGGCTGAGCCACAGCAGGGCAGGACAGGAGAGGTGGTGGCACCTCACAGAAAGCCTGGCATGAACCCGCTGGACGTGGCTGCTGCAGAGCAATTTACCTTCTTCCTCCTCGCCAGACTGAGTGGCAATGTGGGCCCCAGCCCCAGTAGCTTTGTCAGTGCTGGCTGAGTTTGGGGCACACCCAGCTCTGTTGCCAGAAGAACCTCCCAGCAGCGAAATACTTATCTTAGGGAACACAAAGGGACAGGACGTGCCCTCTGGAGCCTTACAAAAGGGTTTCTGCAAACAACAAGGAATGGGGCTCCCCCAGCTGTGCACAGCTGGCTCGGTGGCTTTTTCCCATTTTTCTACAGGCCCAGGGTACTTGTGTGCAAGTTATGAGGAAACCAGCAGCCCAGCTAGCCTGCTAGGAGACCACATTGAGATTGCTTTAGGTAAAACAGAGAAAGGACCCCTTTCCCTGGCCACTCCCTGGCCCCACAAACTGCCAAGCACCCCCATCTAGCATCCATTCGGGAGCCTCCACGTGCCTGCCCTGCGGTGTTTGTGCTCCCCCAGGGACACGGCAGGGCAGGAAGGTCCCTTAGTCCCCGCTCCTTGGGGCTGAGAAGCGAGGTGAACCCGTTAGTCTCATTTTAATGCACGTGGCAAATTCACCATGCAAATCGAACGTGGCTGGCGGTTTGCGCCCATGATGCAAGCTAAACCCAAAACAGCAGAAGGGTCATAAAGCAGGGATTAAAGTTCAACAAGGAAGCTGATAATGAAGAAGCCTGCCCAGACTATGCCCTGTTCTAGCCACCATTACATTATCTTCTAATTTTAGAACAGCTGATTTTTTTTTCTTTCTCCCAGACCAGAAGTTGACGAGAGGCTGAGCAGCGCCGATGCTGCTAAATCTTTGTTTTCAGACGCCGTGTTGTCTCCACACTGCAAGAAGTTGTTTCAGCATGTGAAATTTTACAGGAAGGCACACACTGTTGGTGGATGCCCATGCAGGGAGCTATGTAATATGTTGAAACCATCTGGCATTTTGCGGTTTTACTCTATCAGTCAGACGCACTGTCTGGAAACACAGGGCTCAAACCCAGAGTCCTTGATTCAGGTCAGATACCTGCAGATGCCCGCGGACGTTTGGCCGGACTAAGGGCTGCAGAATAAAGCACTTAATTAGGCGGCTGAAGTTTACGATTGATTTCAAGGGCAGCTGAGTTGGGAGCCTATTACTGCTTAGGAAGTTTTAGCGCATGTAATTATTACAGCATGTTTGATATAACACATGGTCCCGGTGAAATGCTCCAAAATACCATTTTAAAGACTTTGTCTGTTACTGTTATGCTTTGTACCTTCTGACTAAGGAGCAGGCTAGTTGGATCTCAATGTGAAGCTCACTGAAAACTAGCACTAAAATTAATAGAGCATAGTTACAGAAGAGTATTTTATATAGAATTACTTTCTCCGGAGTGTGAACAGTGCTGCTGCAAGCAGGCTCTGGGTTACATTATTCCTGCGATCCAAATTTTTTTAACCAGCTGATGTCACCAGGGAGATTTGAAGTCTTTATAATTACAGCTCCAGGCCTGGAGGAAGAGGGGAGCAAAGACAATGAAATTATGTTTCATATGTTGATTCAGAGAGTAACCTGCAGTGGCCTGTTACCTTGCTTCATCTATCAGGAAAAGCAAATTAACTCCGTATCCAGTCGGCTTTATGAGTGGCAGCTCAATTTACTCCCCCAGTTAAGAAGGGAAGAAAGTGGCCTTTTGTCACAAACAATCGCTTCCTGCAATGCTGCCGAATAAGATGTAAAATCTGCAAAGAGCTCCCAACGTCCTCCTAAGAAGTAAAATTTGTTTCTTTCATCTTCCCTCAGAGAAGGAATTCAGGTTATGCTCTGCACTAAATTAAAGTGTTCTGCTCAGTTATGTACATGCACAGCTTTGAAAACTGTTCCTGCTTCTAGGTCAAGGGCTCTCCCTGTGGCCGGGTGCCAGCTTTATCCCTGGACTCCCATAATCCCTTGAAATAAATCAACTTTCCATTGAAATCCTCTGCCAGTTCCACTTCAGAGTAAAATGTGCTGTCTGTAGCATGATGCTCTTTTATACTTTTGTGGAAAAAAAAAAAGAAGGGAAACAATGTGGTCATTGTATACTGGACACAGCTCGACGTAATCCGCGTTGTGTATATTAAAGGCTATCTTTGTGTGTTGCACTAGCCCCAGATTTCAGCGTTTATTATTAGAACTGAGAAAAATACCTCCGACCGAAGGAGCGATTTGACTGCTTGCAAAGGATCCCAGCCTGCGTGCGTGTGCGCGCGTGTGCGTGTGCGCGCGTGTTCCTCCTTGCTACTCTGCTCACGTGGGCTCCAGTGTGTGTGGACGCGTTATGCTACCATGACACTGCTTCCTGGCCTGGGCAGATGAAGCCCTCCAAGATTTTGTTCTCTTTCCTTGTGATTTTGTTTCTCTCTCCCTCCCCAATATCAATTTTCTTCTCTCTGCGTTATAAATGAACCTGCATACATTCACACGTTCCTGTGGAAGACTAAAAGCTGTCACTTCATTTCGGGGAACCAGGCGGCTTTAAACTCAGCTGCAAGAAAGCCCAGATGCTACTACATCTCCGGGGGAAACTTATCTATTCAGAGGGGGAGAAACTTCGAAACAATGACAACAAAATAGAGCTTCAAGATGCTGCTGCCATTCTGCCGGGGCTGAGGTCAGTCCTTTGGAGAATGGGTGCCAGCCAGAAGCTGCAGCACCCTCCTTGGAAGACTGACGTTTCTGAAAAGCTCTGCTTCTCCCCACATCTCAGTAACTTTAAATGGTCTGCCAGTTAAATCAGAACAGCCTGGTGTAAAGCTTCCAATTTTCTGACAACCTTTATATTCTCTTGGCTCCTACAAGGCCCTAAAGCTGATCGTGTATAATCCTGAACTGAATGTAAAATAAATATGAAAACCTGTCATGATTTTACAGTTTTCCAAAGGATATTTCACTAAATAAAAAGAGCTGTACTTCTGGCACGCAAACGCTCCATATAAAAATCACAGTTAGTCCTTTAAAATAAAGTCATGCAGCCCGGTGCCAGACCCTGCCCTCTACGGCTCCCCTCCGAGAGCAGGGCTGGGTGCTCCCACTGGGGCTGGATGGGCCAAGCAAACCCAAACAGGGACCCTCTGGACCGAGCCAGGCCAGCCCCAAGGGTCCCTGTGGCCAGCCAGGGAGTGGGGAGGGTCCCAGAGGGTCCCAGCCCTCTCCGTGCCAGGGCCCAGCCCATGCAGGCTGGCTGAAAACTGCACCAGCATTCGGTGCTGGGCACAGGGTGTGGGTACACCTCGAGCATACTGCTTCGTGCCCTTGCCGAGGAGAACCACAACTGTCTGTAGAAACCTCTTCTGCTAAGCCCATGTTATTTAGCTATCTACCTTAACTGAGTGCTGCGGTGTCCGCAGCACTAGAGCACGGAAAAGAGTTTCAATCACTGACAAACTGGAGCTGATTTCAAGCTCCGCTGGCTTTTTGAGCCTCGGAAAGACTTGCATGTCCAGAGCATTGCTAAAAGTCCAGGCAGAGACACGTAGGCCAGGCAAAGAAGGACCCAAGCACAGCAACCTGGACAATGGACACGAGGTGAGTGCGGGCTAACCTAGTATCTCTTTGCCATCTGGTAGGAAAACTACAAGACCAGTCCTGTATGTCCTGGGATACGTCGCAGTTAAAAACAGTGAGTTTTGCTTGCACAGCACTGTTTGGGTGAAGGAGTGTTGGGAAGGAAGAAATGGAGGAAGGCAACGAAACTCAAAAAAAGGGGAAAATGGCATCATCACACACAGTTTCCAGGTTTGTGTGCAGGCATCGTCTGTCCAAGCCACCTTGCAGGTGTTTAGCATTACACACCTGCCTCTCTTATATTCTCCTCCTGGAACAGAGCACAGAGAGTTGCACTGAGTATAAAAACCACAGTAAGCCGTACAGCCAGGCCTTTAATTTTGAATCAGACTGAGTGAAACTATCTGGTTTTCCCCTAGAAGCCCTCAGTGGATAGTTTCTTCAGTTAGCTTCACCGCTTTCAGGCCTTCCCTTTAAGTGAGCAGTGCAGCTGAACCCAAAAATTCAAAGCAAAACTCAATTGAAACCATTATGTTTCATCTGGTTACAAGTCAAAACCTCAAACCTCGTGTACACAGGGCTCAAATTATAAACCCATCAGGCTGAACCCCAAAGCTGGGCCCAGGTTTGCCCTGAGAGCCTGCAAATCTTTCAGAGAAGCTGATTCACGTTTCAAGTTCATAATGAAACGCAAACCCAAGATGGTTAGGGGACTTTTCCAAGGTCAAACAGTGAGCTAGAAGGAGAGCTAAGAGCAGAACCGCAGCCTTGGCCACTTCACACTGCTACCAACAGAGGTAGAAACTCACTCTGCTTGAACTTCGTTTTGTATAGCCTCAGCCAAGCCACTCAAAATAACCACTTTTTTTGCCTGTTAATTGTTTTAATAAGTCACATGGCGATGAATGACTAAACACTACATCATCCCTCTAAGGATTCAGCTGTGGAAAAAGCATCCATTTAGCTGCAGGGTAGTTATTACTGCATAGCTTTGATTTTGCTGCACAATGCACACCCTGTTTATTGAAATGCTTACATACTGCTCGGGGTGAAATCATCCCCACTTACAGGTATACTCTGAAGCTAAAAGGATGAGCTCAGACCCACTCATTTAGACCCCAAATGAGCCCTGTCCCATTACCTGGATCTCCAGAACTCTCTGAGTTTTGGTTAATGCCCCTTTGGACATATTTTCATACTATCCAAATCCCTGCATCTAAAACATGGAAACAAAACTTCACGCTGAGAAAACACAAGTGCAGTTCAAATATCTGCCCCTCCATGTAACTTTGCCACGGCACAAGGCTCTCTGCAGAGCACCAGAATGATCCAAAGTTCAAGGCATAATTTGATGTACTCCTTTTGGTATCTAGGCCATCATGCACTGGTCACCCATTTGTGTTTCTCGTATCAATAACACCAAAGCTTTAACATGGGAGACATTTGGCAATACAGCAGGCAACTGTTCCAGGATCTAGGCTTAATGCTGGAATACCATCAGGGCTGAGGATGTCTACATATTGCTTTCTAATAGTCCCTGCTGTTTGACACCTGGAACGGCATTAAGGAGTTCTGGCTCTGCATGCAGAGCTTCCCAACCGGCAGCTGAAACTGCTTCTACGAGATAGGAAGAAGGAGAGAGGGATTAGTGTTCAACGACTGCATTTATTTATAGTATTAAAAACATTTTTGTGGGGTGAAGGGTCAGCGCTTGAAAAGTAAGGTCTGGTTTACATATACACAGTAACAAACGGAGATTCCAATACGTACCTTTTTTCCACTTCAGGTTAATTACTATTTTCCTGTGCTCGCAGCTCGTTTTGCTTGCAGGCAAATTTCTCTTGAGCTCAGCAGCCAGGACTGTATCTAGGGCTAAGCTTTCCCACCGTATCACTCCAATATTAAAAGAATTTCTCTGGCTTCCTGTTAAACCAGGCACTGATTACAAAATTCTTTTGCTTACTTAGGGCCAGATTCAATAAAAATTCCGTCCAGCTTCCGCATCATGGAAGGCCACAAAAGCCTTGAAATATTTTGGTTTTGAAGCTTTCGTGGGCTCCCATAGTTTGGATACTGGGTAATGGTTCCAGTGAATGTGGTCCTCATAAAGCTTTTCAAGGTCCCACTCCATATGGACCTAGCGATTTCTCTGTATTCTCTCCAGTGTGGATTACAACCCTCTTCGGAGAGTCTCTGATTTATGCCTCTAGCTACGAGCTAAATCCTAGAGGAATAGGTCCTTTTCCTATCAGGACACATCCTCTGCAGAACACTGTCAGGGAAATTAGTGCTTCTGAAAAGAAAGCACCACTTACAGAAATCTGGTATGTTTTGCATGGAAGGACTTTATATGAATATAAGCAAATGGTAAAATCGAAAAGGAAATTCAATAAACTACTCATTATCTATATTCATATGACTAAGCTACACATGGAACGTAGCTTTTATCCTCCATAAAAAATGTACAGATGTTCTATAGAAAACTGTATGAACAAACTTTAACCTCACGACTGCTATTATTTTGTAATAAAAGGCTTACAGCATAATGCGAGCTTTTTTTAGAATGTAAGTTCCATGTGAGTAGTGTGTTGTTAATTTAATATTAATGCAATGCACCAGGAAGAAGTCTGCACAGAATCTAAAATAGAGAGAATCACAGTGCTGCAGACAGGAGATCTGTGGCATGGATTTTATTTGTTTCAGCACTCAGCACAAAACTCATTGACCAGGATTCCCACTGTCACAGGGCCTGGGATTTAACTACAGATATTTTCACATACCCGGGCACGAAGATTTTGCTGCAGCATTCCCACTGCTGTTCCTGGGAATCGTGTGGTTAAGTCACCTTGCGCTGCACTGAGAATTTACCTCTCGCTGTCAAGTGCATATGAATGAGCTTCTTTTTTGGGAACTGCAAAAGGAAAAAAGAATCCACTGAATAAACTTTTGAATTCCTTTTGCTGAACCATCCCTCAGGTAGCAGGTGTGAATGCCTTCACCAAACTCTTGCAGACTGCAAATGCCGTGCCTGCTTTGCTTCTGCTGCAAAGGAATTTAAGGGGGGGAGCAGAAGCGATCTCCAGTTTCATCCACACAATCTCCCTCTCCCATGTGAGCAAGGCCTCTCCTCTGCAGCGTCTGCCATTCAGAACACCTATCCTGTATTCCTCCGAGGAGTCGGCTCACTGTGAAGTGGCGAAGTAATTTATGACTTCCATTATTACGATCGCTTAGCTGCTCCCAAGCGTGTAAAAATAGCAACAATAATCTCTCCCACTTTTCCTTCCTTTACCACCCCATAGGAGAAAGAGCTCGATCAATCCTGCAGGGGTTACACGTGCACTTGAGTGTTTCTATAACTTACAGGGGGAGTTTGGCACTTTTGGAAAGCAGTGAAGTCTACAGACACCTTATTCACTGCAGAAATACATTACCTCGTCTAGATACAACTTCTGGGAAAGCATTCATAAACACCAGGCCTATGGTATTCATATACAACAGGCCCATTGCAAATGAGA
Organism: Aythya fuligula; assembly: GCF_009819795.1. Lineage (NCBI taxonomy): Eukaryota > Metazoa > Chordata > Aves > Anseriformes > Anatidae > Aythya > Aythya fuligula. Next base: position 53,336,295 of record NC_045560.1, read on the forward strand.
GGAAAGAGAGGAAAACAACTCCTTGTGTCTCATCTGGCTCCATCCTAGAAGGACCAGAATGATTTCATGGAGCTTCCACTGATGCACATGGCTTCTTCACACAGGTTAGCAGCGGTTGAGGATCAACAGTATCGACTATCAGGAGTGATCCAACAAGCGATTGTGCCCTCAAAATCGTTTGCACTGGCCAAAGTTACAAGGACAGTCTCAGCACGCTGTGCTATCCTGAAACCTCGGTGATCAAGTTACTGGCTGCCTCACAGCTGATGTTAGAGATTAATTTTTGTCAACTTGATTAGCAGAGGACAGTCAGGGTTTGGGTGGTAGCGTGTAGGATCGCACTCTGAAAGACAGCTGCATGACTGAATCTCACCAGAGCAGATATTAACTGTGATGGGAGATTCAAATCGAAGCAGGAGGACATCATCTCCATTTACGTATGCCCCAAATACCTTGTTTCTGTACCTATTTACCCAAACCTGAAAAGACAGCGTTACATTTCTTCTCCTGATTTATATTAAGCACCTGGGATGTTTCGGTAGGGGCTGTGCAATGAGACACCTCACACAGGAGATGTGACAAGATGAGTAGCGTCAACAGGTTCATAAAGCAACACTAGGCTCCTTCTGTACTGTCAGAGAATTAGGCAGCTGGCAGGGGCAAGTTCTGTGGCAGTACTTTGTGTCCATGCCTGTGCCAGGCAACATTTCTGCCCCCAGCTCTCCTGTCAGACTAAGAGGGCTCATCAGGGAGGGGAAGGATCCACCACTTCCCTGCATCAGTGGCTGGTTCTCCCAATGCAGATAACTGCAAAAGTGTTTTGAGGAGAAATATTTCCTGTGCAGCTGATGTTACCACCCACAACAACCCCTGGGTCTTGGTATCTGTACCCACGTAGGCTCAGAGCTCCTCCCCTCCACTGGAGCAGGGCCTGGCACTGGGAAAGCTCCGCTGGCTTCAGTTCCCCCAGCTGCCATCACATCTTGCAGGGTCATAGGGAACAATGCAAGTGACAAGGACACCGTGCATTTCTCAGAGTCCTGCTCCCACCTTTTAAATGGGGAGATACCACTTGCCCCAGAAAGCCCCGTGTATGCTATTAAAAGCAAACAGCCACCACCAAGAACAACTCAGTGCCTTCAACACCAGAAATAACAACTCACGGGGAAGCTATTCGTCTATTAACATTTTTCATTAAAGCCATCACTCCCAGCTGAGGCTTATGACAGATCCTGCCTGGCCAAAATGTCAGCCTGGTTGCGGTGTTTATTATCACGGCTGCCGGGCCAGAAGGGCTTGCTGCAGAGGATCCGGCTGGCGTGCTCAGACAGGAGCTCCTGCCCATGGCCCAGCAGCTTCGCCAGCAGGACTGGCGAGTGTCAGATGTCAAGTTCTTGTTTCACGGCCTGCCCTCGTCCCCTTTGACCACCCGGGATCACCGCTGCCGTTCAGCAACTGGCAAAGCCCATATCAGGCAGGGTGAGCATCGGCGTTGTCCTGCTTTGAGAGCTGATAAAGGTCTTTGTCTCAGCTTTCCCTATTTTTAAACTACTCCAGCCTGGCTTTGCGGGCTCGTGGCTGTCAGTCAGCAGGGGAGGGACGAGCTGGAGGATGAGGTGCACTTTCCTCAGGGTGGTCGCTGCTCCCTGGAGCCATGTGCTGCAGGAGAGGTGGCCGAAGGCACCGTAAGCCCCAAGCCTGTGCTCAGGAGTCACGGGCTGGTCCTGGTGCAAAGGCAGGCTCGCACTTGGGTTTCATAATGGAGTTCATGGAAGTCAGTGGAAATTGAACCGCAGCCAAGGTGGAGAGCCATGTAGAACAGATGTCTTTACAGAGGATAAAACAAACAAAAAAGAAATACTCAGAGCCCAAGCTGGAGCTCTTGGCCCACAGTAAATCTGTAAAAAGCCCCAAAGTGCTCAAGAGGGAGGCTGTCCGACACACTTAAATTCCACATGTATAAAGTAAAACGCATTTGCATTGCTAATTTAATAAAGGACTTCTTGACCCAAAGTCAAACGCTAGCGCAAGTCTTCTGCGTGGAACGGCTCTGATAAGCACGCTCTTTAACTCTCTCTGTGAACGCCCAGCAATGCTGCTTTTTAAAAGTACATGCGCTTTTCCTAGTGTCTGATGCTAATTATCTTATCAGATAACAGGCAGCCCTTGCTAAGTAGGTATGTAATATATTAGCCTTGGGGAGAAAAAAAAAAAAAAGAAAAAAAAAAAAAAAGACTTATCTTTCAAGTAGATTTGAAACTGCATATGATCTTCTGAGTCTGTGGAAACTTTCCTCTGCAGTACAGAGCTTATGTAAGGAAGGGAAAGAAGAAAAAAAAAAAAATCAAACCCGTGCAGCTTTCAGGCTGCAGCTCTCCAGGCAGTGCCTTTCTGTCGAGTGCTCTCCTCTATCAGTATTTTGGGACAACACACAGGTTCAGCCGTTTGTCTGGCGTGGAAAGCAGGTTTGGTAATTGCAAGTTGACATTACCCTACAAACGGGCAGATGATAGTAAACAGATGAACTGTGTAAATACGGCATCGCCGCCGAGCCCTCCTTTGTGACTTGTATTCTGATACCGCTACGGCTGCTTTTACTACAACTACTACTACTACGGCGAGGCTTCAGCTGACAGCTCCGCCTGAAGCCCTTTATTCATCTCTGTTACTACTTCAGCTGCTCGGGGAGCAGGAAGGCAGGGCGGGCTGATTGGCCAGGGGCTCTCTAACCTCGCGGGCCTGCCCGGGGAATCAATACGCGGCTCTCGAGAGCACAAAGATGGATTGTGAAGCCGGGGCTGGCGAAAAGAAGGCGCGCTGCATCTGGGAGGGCGCGGAGACAGCCGGCTGTGCTCTGACAGCAGCCTCCCGGCCCGCGCATGTTTGCACACCAGCCTCGTGGCACCCTTCCAAGACAATTTGTGAACCTCGGTTCACACCATTTTCAAAGTAGGTCACACGCGGCGATCTCAGCTGAGGGGAGAGGCACTGTCAGCAGCAGGCACTGCGAGGAGGGTGATAGCTGTGCCCAGCGAGCGGGCTGGTGTGGATGGGGAGCGTGAGCACCATGAAAGCGTGGGGCCCGTGGCCAGCCGCAGCAAGGTGCTCGCCTTGTCCAAACAGCCAGCAGAGCCGGCCTCTTACCGCTCCGAGCTGTAAAAGGACCGACTGTTCTCCCGGACGCACCATCAGCGCGGCTTAAATATTAATCTGAATGAAAATACAGTGGGAGAGGAAATCTAACCTTCACTCAGCGCTGCGCTCCTGACAGCAGGGATCGCAGCTAATTCAGAATTACGGGACTTAAATGTACCACGAGCCTTGGATTATTGCTTCCTAACATGCTCCCCTCACCTTCCCTTGTGCTGACAGACAAAACGCAGGCTCCAAGGCAGAGGTATTCTTTGCAGAAAGGACTCCTGAAGCGCTTGAATTTTCCTGCATTTTCCTGTATCCCTTGCCCGAGCTGTTTTAGGGGCACAGGATTGGAGGCAGGCATGTTGAAAGGCACATTTTTGAAAGATGGTGTTCAGGAAAATAAATGCGAAAATGAGTATGCGTGCTTGTTCCCACACTGTAATGATAAAAAGATCATCAGAGAGTCACCAGTTTAAAGCAAAAGCATGAAACTTCTCGGGCACAGGAGCTGTTCGGAATGTGCTGCCTTGCCTTTAAGCACAGCCTGCACATCATCAGAGATGACTTAATGCTAGAAAGCTGAAGGATTGCCTGAAGAGTGCTACAGCATTATGCAATTTAAGGAAAGAAGAAAAAAAAAAAAAAAAAAAAAAAAAAGAGAGAGAAAAAAAAGAAAGAAAAAGAAAAAAAATGGTTAATTTTTAACCAGGCTCCGTTTAACCTTGCTTCTGGTCAATAGTTATATGAATCTGAATGAATATGCACACCCTGAATAACTCTAATATAACACATGTGCATCATTTTTAGCACTGAAATCATCAGGGAAACAGCAGAGCTGGGCCAGCATTTGCTTTTTTTTGAATCTGACAAGGAAAAGGAACTGACTTTCCTCCATTTGAAAAGTTGTGCTTCTTCCTTCTTTTCTTTCTTCCCCTGTAACGCAGCAGGCTGGAAGTCTTAAATGGGAAGGAGCAAGTGATTTCTGGAGTTATCATGCTCTGTGCAAAGAGAGAGCAGAGAGACAGCTCGTTGTGGAATAGCTACAAGGCTTATCTCCCATGCAGGAGTGCACAAAATGACTTTCTTCTTCCTTGGGAGCGCCTTACCTGATCAATAGCTTGTCCAGAGAGCTGTGAGACATGCAGAAACATGCAACAAGGTGCTAGTTTTTATCAGGTAAAAGGGTGCTGTAATGACTTCCTATGCAAATATATAGAAAAAACCATAAATCCAGAAAGGGCTATCACTCGGTACATAATCAAGGGAACAACTCATTCTCTAATGCAACACACGATAATTTCCTGCCAAAATCATATTGCTTGCCCGTTATCACAAAGCTTTGACTGAAAATTAACCTGCAAAAATCCCTTCTGCCATTGCCTTCCCAAAAGAAAATCCCTTTAAGAAAAATCGCAACACAGAAAACCCCCAGACACTTCACAGTTTTGTTTTTTTTTTTCCAAAATGACAAGGAAATCTAGCTGTGGTTAGAACAGGCTCGGTTTTGTGCAGTTTCACATCATGTGAGTTTTATTACTTTGCAGCCTAACTTTAGCATTTTCCCAGCCAGCTGCTGGCAGTTTTCTTCTTAGGACTGAGAGCGAACTACTTTGGAAACAAATTTGTTCAGAAACCTTTTTAAAATGATACAGAAAAAAAAAATCTTTTGTGTTTTTTTTTTTCTTTTCAGCTTGGATGTAACCTCTTTTTTTTTTTTTTTTTCCACTCTTTGAAAGGAATGAATCTGAAATGCTAAACAGGTCACAGAGTAATTATGCATCCACCTGAAAATTAAACACACGTTCAAAGGCTTAACTAACAGCACATGCTAATTCCTAACAGGTACATGTAGCTCATTTTTTTCTGGGGTTGGTCAGTAGGATGTAAGCAAAACGGGATCCCATCAGACTCTGAGAAGAAACGCTGCAGTCTTTCCATGATGGAGACAGGGAGACAGACCCCGGCAAGGTGGTGCTGTGCTCGTGAAGCTGGTGGGATGCTGCAGGGCAGCCACAGCGTGTGCTGTGTGCCTGCCATAGGCTGGTGTCCAGGCTGGGGAGGGCCTCTGAGGTCGCAGAGAGGATGATCAGCCCAGTCCGGAGGCCTGACGGAGCTCGTGTGCCTGGTCAGGTCAGCAGAGCCGCTCCTCACCTGCGTCAACCCCAGCTCAGACCCGGACAGCTGCTTTCAATGTTGTAAACCCGTGTCTCAGCTGAAAAGACAGAGAAAAATGTTGGCAAATCATTTTCTGTTCAGTCCAGCGCCAAATTTATATCCTGGGACGTGCACATCTTCTTGCTCTGGCGTTACTGGATATTTTTTGTTCTCTCACGGCTTGCTGTTCCCTGACCTCTCACAGCACAGGTCTGGCAGCAGTATCTCAGATGCACAAGAGGAACTGAATTTATATTTCCTTCGCAGGATTTTGTCTGGGTTAGTTGTGTTTCTATGACAGTTTTCCGCGTGGTAAAAAGCATTTTTCTTTGACCTAGAGAGGGGAATGCACAGAGCTGGTGGAGGTGAGGGGACCTCAGCACAACCTTTACAGAGGTGTGTGGTGGCACAGGGGAACCGTGAATGAACATCGCTGGGCTGCACGCGACCTGCCCGCCTCCAGCTGAGGGCTTGCTGTGAGCGAGCTTGAGATTTTTGGAGCAAGGGCTGCAGTACTTTAATGAACTGGCACTGGTTGAAGGAGATCTTTGGCCAACGCTGACATTGGAGATGGATTAAAGGTGGCGTAGTTCAACCTTTGCTTCCCTGTGCTGAATTTCACGAGATCAGCACAGGTAAGGACTGAGTGCTAAGCTGTTATTTACTGCCTTTTGGATCTGCTGCTATAGGAAGTTCAAAGAGCAGCATGACCTGGCTCTTCCCAACTACCTTTGCACTTAGTAAAAGCTCAGGCTTCACAGTATGCCAAATATGTGTGGCATCAGGGAAAGGAGCCCCATACATCACCTCCCAGGTGATTTTTAAATTGTGCTAAGGCTTTGCTCCCATTTAAAAACTCAACTTTTTTTTCAATGCTATTATTTCTGGAATACTCTACTTGAAGTTGGAGGACTTCATGTGGTCTCTTCTGCCTATGGCCAGCAGATAGCTACACAGGAGAAGAGAGAAAAACCAGGACTGTCACCACTGCGTGTTCTGCAGCACAAGCATTTCCATCCAAGAGAAGGTGTTCCCCAGCAACATCTCAATTGCACTGATGCTACTGTAGAAGTCTTAGGTGTTCCCACTTATTTCTTGTGGCTGCTCAGCTCCTGTTGGCCAGAACGAGCACCCTCTTCCAGGCCAAATGGTTGAAACACATGAAAGGGAGCACCCAGGGTACACAGTAGGATTGCAGGATGCGTCCTTGTTCCATTCACCTTGTTCTCCTCTTGTCTGTCCCCTCCGTTCTGCCTGTGGGAGCACTGGAATAGGCCTGACATGGGAAGGGCAGGGAAGTCAGTAGATTTATACAGATGTGACTGACAGCAGAAGGTAGCTGAGAGGCTTTTGGAGTCCTCTATTTCCAATTCCTAAATGTCCACTGACATTTCTGACCAACTTGCTTAGCTGACCACCGGATTAACAGCCTTAGCTTAGTGTTTTACACCTCCTACCCCTCAGGATGTCAAATTGTGCCATCTCCCTCATGAGCCAAGAGAGCACGTCCCTCCATCCCATTCATTCCGGAGGCAGGGAGCACAATGGCTGGCTCAGCCTGACGTGCTCCATGCCCCAGGGCCATGAGTGTACCTGGACTTTGTACATCGTAATCCTCTTCACCTCAGCCGAGCAGTGTCCAGGTGGTATGCACCCTTCAGTTTAAAGCAGAGGAGGTTTTCTTGTGTTGGCACCGAGCAAAATTGCATGCTAATCCTTCTGGTATTAGTCAAATGGGGCTTAAAAATTGACTCAGAAGCTTTTCAGCTGCAAGATTTCCCTGGCAAGTGCGGACACTGGTCTCAGTCATGGATTCCCACAGAATCTAAGCTTACGTTGAGAAAAAATAAATAAATAAATAAAAATTAAGCCTTATGGCAGCAAAAATAACCTTTCCAAGCTCAAACCTGATGCAAACTGATAGAACATTGGCTTCCTGAATCTGCAGAGAAACAGCTCCCGTGCCTGTGCTGCTCCTCCATCCCCGCGCTGCCAGCCAGCACCCGCTGAGTGAGATGACCAAGGCATGGTCCCCGTCTCCTGTGAGCCCCCCATGCCACGCAGGGAAGCCCAGCAAGCCCCCTGTCTTCATGCTGAAGCTTGTAAAAGCTGGAACCGGGGCCAGGAATGGGCACTGGAATGATTCACGAGAGATAAGGATCCTGAAGAAAGGAGGCTGGAGGAAAGGATGAGTAACAGAAATAGCTCGCTGGCTTCCTCTTCAGAGAAGCAAGGAGGAGGGCGAGGGATGCTGAAATGAGAACACACTTCTTTTTTCCCCCGTGGCTATCAGGAAGTTGACAGGAAAAAAAAAAAGCCTGCTCTGGTTCAGCAGCTAGAAATGGGAGTTTCACCCTGAACAGGCACACGTGGGCTATAAAATGAACTGAAAAACTGCATCTCCGAGCAGGGCCGTGCAGTCACTTCCTTGCAGGAATCCCCCAAACCCCAAGAGCCGGTAGGAGCAAGGGGCTGAGCTTTTCAGGAGGACGCTAATAGCAGCTTGTGACAGAGGCTGTTCTGCCTTCCTTGAGCGTGGGTCCCTAAATCAGTCTTGCAGGTGTAACTCCATTTCTTGAGAACTTTTTCCAGATCTAAAATTGCACCAACCCCATAGATTTGTCCAGTGAAACGGTGAACATCAGCAGGGTGAATATTTCTTTTTGTTCTGCCATGTTATGCTTTTTCAATGAAAACAAGTATCATAAAGTAATAGAAAATTGATTGTCGGGATGCATTGTTACATGTATATTTTTTTCATATCCTGAATACCACGCATTTGACTAAACCAGGGTGCTCCACTTGCTCTTCTCTTGACCACTGTCTTTTTTTTTTATTCACCTTACTCAACAGGACAGCCATAGCCCTGCTGGTATCTCAGCAGTCGCTGGGACTCCCACAATCATTCAGAGACTTTCCTCAATGTAAGTTAATCTTTTTTTTTTTTTTTTTTTTTTTTTTTTTGATTCTATTTGATTCGGCTTAAGCCACATAATGCAGAATTCTGTCCCATCTGTCCCACTTAATTACAATAATTGCAGGACCTAAATTTGCTTCCAAACGTCATTAATTAATATTATACTACAGGCTGGGTGGGTAAGGGGAGGAACTCCCCTATTTCCGATTCCTAAAAACCCCCAGCCAAACCAAAACAAGGTCTGGAAGATTTTACATTATTTTTCAATGTCAGTGTTGAAGACTTAATAACCACAGAATGTGCTCTGTGGTCTTTATTAATTTCATATCATCAGCAAACATTTGTTTGCTGGCAAGCATTTTTGCTAAAAACATCTTAACTTGAATTTTCCTCTGTGCCAACGTACAGGAGACTTTGCTCCAAGCAGGAAAATTTACATCACGGGCTACATAAGCCCTGCGTGCTATATTTAATTAGAAAATGTTGACCAAAATTTACCAGTTACCAGTGTCTGAATTAAGCCACAGATAACATGAGCCATCTGAATCAAACAAATGTAACCCTATCAGGTCGCAGGCAGGGGGGAAAAAGCCATCTAGTGGACAAAAATGCAACTATACACCAGAAAATATTTTCACACACGAAGCTTTTGCTGGAGATATTTTTTTTTTCTTTTCATACTTCATCTGCAATACCACTTATCTAGGAATCCTCCAGAAGTTTCTGGGAAATCAGAGCTCACTGGAGGGCAACGACGTACTCTAAGCACAGTTTTTTGGCAGATTCTGTGATTTGCAATTGTCATAAAACTTCGGAGTGGTTTTGCTCCTCCTACCCCTTGCATCGAAATTTATCAGCGTGTTTCTTCTTTCCATGCCGTGAGGGCCATCAGTCGGCTGAATATCTTATCACTCGGTTCAACGCTGTGTGCCAAGCAGGCTGGCATTGCACGGGGTTTGAAGAGCTGAGCTAATATTTAAACTTTTGTCCCCTCTGATCTCTGCAAAATAATGAGAGGAGACTTTGTGACTCTGTAAACAGACGAGCTGGACGGTGCTCGGGGAGGCTCGCGCTAAAATTACCCTGGAGGTCTGCAGGACGCAAGATGTGGGGAGCACCTCGTGGATGCTACCCCTCCAGCATCACCTCCTTTTTAACCTAAAAAGCAGGCAGAAGGGAACAAACTCTCCTCCCGACGTTGTTTGCAGCACTCACTGCCCTTTGCTGAAATGCTGCCTGCCAGGGCCGTGGTGGCCTGTGCAGTGAGTTGAGAACATGAATATATCCCCAGCTCGGCTCTCCTCTGCTTTCTTTTACACTGGTGGCCATGGGGGAACAAACGTCCCAGCTTTTTAATGCAATGTTCCTGGAGACCCGGCCCCCAGATTCACCCTCCTCTACCACCAAGTTCCCAGCGCTTAGCCAGGCACTTTCTGCTAATCTTGAAGAGCAGATAATGATCAGTCATGCCCGGGCAAGCCGAAGTATTGAAGCCAAAGCATAATTTCTGTGGGATTACAACAACCCAAACCACCATCATCAGAGACTATCCTGGGATGATGCAAGCAAACATCTGTAACTCCTGCTGCTCCGGGCGAAACACTGCAGCGGGATTAGTGACCTGGTCTGATGCTCAAACAGCAGTTTTGTTCCCCTTCCCGCACCCCTTTTGTTTGAGCTCACATAACCCCAGATACTCCGGCCTTTCATTAAAAAGGAGATTAAAAAGATAATCTTTCTCCACAGCTGGTTTCAGGAGCATCCCATGCCACGACTTCTACCCAAGTCGCCTTTGCCGGGGCAAGCATTTAGCAGGAGGTGATTAGCCCTGCACACGCGTGCTTGGAGGCACCACGCAAGCAGCAGCCACCTCCTCACGCTGCTCCTGTGTCTGCCCCAGCGTGAGGAACATCTCATGCAGCACTTTTGGAGGAGCCACCTCGCCGTGCCCAAATGACCCTCGTCTCACCAGGTCATGAGACAAGGCAACGGCAGCTCCCCAACTACCTTCCCCAGACCTTCTCCGCCGCCTCTTATTCATCCCCGTCCTAATGAATCACAGCCCTTTCTCTCTCCTCTTAATAACCAAATAAGGATTTCAGGGCTTGGCCCATTCAGTGCATTCTGTGTTTTAATACAGGCAGGAACGGCATACAAAATGCTGCCAGAAGTTAAGCAGCAGGGGCAACCTTTCTGCTATTTGCATGTCTGCAGTTCCCGATTCAACAATGCCGGCTTGCTGTTATGCACGACCGCGAGGCAAGGAATTCATAAACAATAATAATAACTCTCCAGCTAGCCATGCAGAGCTGCAGGACTGGCGCAGAGCAGGGAAAAAAAAAAAAAAAAAAAAAAAAAAGTGCTGCTTTGCTCCTTTACGAAGCTTGCAATATAAACTTTGCACTGTCAGTTTAAAACTTTGGCATCTGCGTCTGCAAATGGGGAGGAACCCATTTTCAGATACTTGTGAAATATAAACTTCAGCTGTTGCCAAGCTCAGAGATAGATTTGCTCCTTTTTATTTTTAAGTTTCCTGAATATGTGAAGAAACCCACAAAGCCGTTTTAGAGTTGTGTAGCTATGAAAAATGTACACGCTTCTGGTTTTTTTTGGTTTTTGTTTTTTTTTTTTTTTAAGCAGCATGCTCAATCATTGTAATTATTCCTCGAGAATGCTTTTTAAAAAACAGAACCGTGGCTATTTTTCACAGCTACAAAACCCTAAAACAGCTCTAGAGTTTTCTGTGAAACTTAACAAAAAAAAATTGCCTTTCAGCTAAGAACAGTAAAAATAGATCAAAAACCAATTAGCTGGCCCACATGGCAGAAGACAGGTGTGCTTTGGATGTGGTATTTATACAGAATCCAGATAATCATTTTTTTCCCTTTTATATGGATTCCTGAGGACTATAAATATCACCAACATCTTTTTGCCGATGCCCATCACATCCAGTTAAAACGCCGTCCACCCGAAGAATAACCTTAGGACGCAGCCTGAAACATTTCATCTTGCCTCCTACCGAGCTCTGAAACTGAATTAACATTAAAAGCAGCAGACTGATGGGTGAATTATGGTAACAAGCCTTCAAAAGCAAAACCCAGTAAACCCCTTCAGAAAGCGCAGCCAGCGAGAAGGCTGGGAACACTGAAACCAATTACGACTGCTTTAGTGTTACACCTGTGTAAATGAATGCCAAATCCAGCCCAGAATTATTTACATTATGTTATTAACAAAGGGACGTGTGAGTAATGGGAAAACAGAAGTGGTTTATGCAAAGCAGCCTCTGCTGAAACCAGCTCAAAACTCCAGGTACTTGTGGCAGAAAACAAAGGCTGGGGTCAGGCGTGCTGCTCTGCCTGCCCCGGGTCAGGCAAAGAGACTCCTGCACCTCCAGCCCCCGCTGGCTGCTTGTCCCTGTCCCTGAGCTGCCCGACGTGTGCCAGGGTAAATGGGCACCTAACAGCCCCGTGTGAGGCTCAGCGGGGCTGATCCTCCTTCCCCGTCTTCCATACGTGTAACGGAGGGTATTTTTTATAACTTCATTGCTCAAGCAGGAACAGATTTAGGGGCTGATCAGACAAGGAAACTGTGCCAGGAGATATGAAGCAGGATAGCCCTTCGCAGGCATACGGCGGGTGACGAGGAAATAAGGAGGCTGAGAGCATCCTTGGGAGTCTTACTAAAAAAGGAGAGATCGCACCATTTTTCCCGTAACTTACAGCCCCTTCCTGCCTGCTTTCTAACGTTTAAGTACCTACGTATGAGGTGGTTCCCACTGTATAAGACACTTCACGTATGAAATCTTAACAACAGGCAAGCAGAGGATGTATTTCTAACCAAACCAAACGCAAGGCTGGGAGCTAGAAGCGACTGAAGGAATTGGTCAAACCTGCAGGGATACCTGCAGGTCCTGGAGCCCTCTCCACAGCTCTTCTTTAAGCTCTCGTCCAGGTCCTGAAGGCCCTGGCCAGTGGCCACTGATGGAAACTGATAGATCATCCACAGAAGTAGGTTTTCAAAACCATTTCCTCCTCCTCCTCGCTAATCCCATCCTCTCATTGAAAATGCCAGGCCACCTCGGGCAAATGACTTCGGTCACGCTTTCCTGACACTTGGTCAGAGCATAAAATCCCTTTCCTCTGGATTCAGCCTTTTGTGATGCATCTACTTTAACTAGTTCAGAAATTATTTCTCAACCCAGCCGAAATTCAAGCTGTCTCCTTTGCTTTCTGCAAGCACATTCACTGGATTTGACCTTGTGAGAGCTATTGTCCATTCCTGTCACAGCCAGAACGCACATAATTCTCTTTGAGCATTTGTTCAACTCAGCAATGTGACAGAAAAAGACATCTCTGTAGTTTATACCAAAAAAAAAAAAAAGTCTTACTAAAGGGCCCATTCCTTACAAAGAAGGTACATAACAAAGAAGAGCAAGTTTTCACAATTCTGCTCCGGTTTCACTGGAGCAGCAAAACGAAGTGGCCGTGCCCCGTCCCCATACCTAGCACAAACACTGCGCAGGTAAGAAAAGCCAGGATTTACAACGAGCCGGATAGACTGCTGCTCCACATGAAAGCCCTGGGGAAATTAAGAGCAGAAATCAGAGCTGTGCAACAAGCAGAACAGCACGGAGCACACAAAGGCATGCTTCAGCGTTGCGTTCAATGCACGTCCCCGAGGACTTGGCTGGATCCTCCCTGCGTCCTGCAGAACCGCTCATTCCTGGAGGGGTTGAACACCGCGGGGTGACCGTGGGCTCCAGCAGAAGTCTGGGAAGTCTGTTCCCAAGAAGCTCCCAACTGCGCTTCAAAACCCACGATGACTGCCATTTAAGGCTCTCTAGGGCTGAAAGAGCTTACACATAAGATTTTCCCCTTGCAACCGAGAACATCAGGACCCAGAAAGAGTTCCAGCTGATTTTCCAAGTAGTGAGTGACTGGCTTTCTCAAATACAGCTGCTTTCTTCATTAAAAGACTAAAAATAGTTCTGCTCCTAGCAGGCTGACTTCCTCTTAAGCATTCTGCCATGTCCATGTGTGTATTTCATTCAGGGTTTCTGCATGTCTACGCCACTGTGATTCTATTTCAGCCTTTAAGTACATTCAAGAAATTTTTCATTTCCCTCTCCCATATTCACTCCAGATGTCCTGAACTGTCCAAAACTGTTTCATGTTAGGAGAATTTGTAGGGATATTCTGGCATTCACACTGCTCCCATCTGCTTCAGTATTTTCAGGAAAGATCAACTTTCTTCCCCAACTGTTAGCAAACACGGACGGGTCTACAGTTTTAAAACACCGATGGTTAAAGGTAGATGGTTTACTTGCATCTTCTGTGGTAAGAATAGTTAAAAATGACCAGATCAGGCTTTCAATTTCTCTTCTTTGATAGACGCTGGAGTGAGAAACCTGAGGAATTGAAATATTTCCATACATCTCAGGGCACATACTGCAACTGGCAGCACACACTTCACAGTGCTGCACCAACATGCAAGATCCCTGTTTTGACAAGATATGCTGAGTGTGAGCTGGGGTCTGTGCAAGCACACGCTGCAGTGGTCCTTTCAACACCAGTGGCCTTGTTTTCCAAACCACAGGAGAACTGTGCACTGCTGCTGTCTTCTAGCTCGCAGGGTGGGTGTGAAAATCAGAGAGGATGTACCCCTGTGACTTCCCTTACTATTAAGTTAGTATATGCTTGTGTCCACGTAGCTCCAAAGATGTCCCAGATTAGATCTAAAGAGAAAGTCTGTGGCATGCTCTGTCCTGAGTGAAAATGCCCAGTGTTGGACAAAAGGCATTGAAAATTAGACAGGCACGCTGCTCGGAGCCAGGCACTGCTGGAGAAATGCATTTGCTTCTACCCCAGGAAAACTTCAAAATAGAAATATCATACCCAGCCTCTGCTTAGTATTCCCAGAAATCAGTGGAAAATAAGTTCTTCAGGCTATGGTAACAAGTTCGTGGATATCCCCTTGAATTAAAAGGATGAAGGCCTTCAGACACCAGACACAAATTTGCTGCCCTGGGCAGATCAGCAAGAGGGCCATTCATTTGGGATCAGCTCCAGGGTGTGTGAGGACCTGAATTTCAGCAGAGCTGAATTCCCCCTCTCCCAGGAGAGCAAGGAATCTTCAGTCCACCCCAGAACTCTTTTCTCTTGACCCACTCAGCCTCATTTTTCACACCACTCTACAACTCTGAACAGCGTACTTTGTGATGACGGGAACACCGCTTAAACAAGCAGCTTAACTCCTAAAATTCTAACCTGGAATGTAGTTACTTTTGCAAAGTTTTGGTTCATAAACATGACGCACTTCACTGAATCTGTCCAGGATGTAGCTGGGAAACAACAGTAGCGTGGTACTCAGGATATTTCTGGATAAAAAGTTCTTGCATAAACATGATGAAACATCGGTAGCATCTCTGCCCATGCACACGTAGGTGTGTTATCTAATAAATGTAAGCAGGTGCAACCTTTCTAGTACAGATAAGCTGGTTGCAAATTTTTATGCCAGGGAAGATAATTAAAAGAGAACTCCAAGTCTTGTTTTTAATCTTGAGTTTCAGTGATGTGAACTGATAACTGTGCCTGAGAATGCAAAGGCATCCACAAACCCTTCTAACCCTATTTACTTTTAGAAGAGTTGAGGTTGGCCACAACCTCACAGTCTCAGGTCAAAAGTTGTTCTGAGGATGTTTTTGCTTTTGACTTCTTGGAGAGGAAAGGGAGAATGGAAATCTGCTGATACCCAGGTAGCTTGATTTGGAAAAATAAAAATAAAAATTGATAAATGGCATCTAACGCCTCCCTCCAACGTATACTAAGTAATTCCATACAGAATAAATAGTCTTGGCCATTTTCCATGTTGCTAAAAATGCAGGTTTCAGATCCTCTTTCTTCATAAATAGGAAATAATAACTCACAAGAAAGCCAATGCAAGTAGAAAGTAAATTCATCTGGCCTTGTTTTGCTCTGAACTATGTTGCTGCAATCTTATGGCAACGCCGACCGAGAACAAAACTTGGCTTGCTGTATCTTTTCCCTCTAAATGTCTTATTCGGACCATACAACTATTCTATTTTCTGGTTAAACATTACATGGAGTGTGTTAATTTCTGCTTCAGCTAATTTAGCTACACTAAATGCAAATGCTTCCTGTACTTATGAATACAATCTGTTCATAGTGAATAGTTTTGAAAATCTGGATGAGTTAAAACAGCAACAGTATCCATGTGGGACCAATCTTCCCTGGACAACTCTTGTACTTTGATTCATAAATTCTTTCCATAGGAAGTATCTGTGGAAAATCTCCAGCACATCCAGAAATGCACAACTCTGTTGTTTGAGTTATTAGGAGTTCTTAATACTTATTGCTTTTTTTTTTTTAATTTTATAATTTATATAAGCAGTAACTCTTGGGTTCGTATGATAATTTTTATGCCTATTTTTTATTATTATAGAATGTGTGCTTTTAGTAACCACAGCAGTTTAATACTACCACCACATGATCCTATTAAAAGGTGACTTCCAACTCTCTAAAACCTAATTTCTGCACCTCTTCACTGGCTGCTATCATTCTGTATGTTTGACTTTGTGGAATAAAGACACGGTTGCTTGTTTATAAAACAAAAGTACCATTACTTGACCAAGTGAACAGAAGTTCAGGAAATCCTGAATAAACACTCAGCCTGTGAGATGTGAGGGTCACAGCAGTGGGAGAGCAATGGTAAACCTGCAAGCAAATTACTGAGACCCACGGTAATTGTGACCCAGTGCCATGATCCAGCACAGGACATAAGCATGGCTGTGGGGATGTCAGAACATGCCCAGTATTTGTCACAGTCATGGCAGGCTGAAGGGTTTGTTTCCACCCCAACATTTTGGATGTGCACGGTTGCCCAGAACAGAAAGCTTAAGCATACCTGGGTGGTTTTTTGCTCATCTCTGGCAACAAGAGTGCTTGCAATTTGTCTTGTGTTTCCGCCAGCAGTCCTGCTCTTTACCCTAGATGTTGCAGACTCCCAGGGAAGCCTCTGTCCTTCCAGCCTTTGGTGCAGCAGTGCCAGGTGTTGCCTTGGCATGAGGAGGAGCCCTCCAGCAGCTCTGAGCCTGGTTCCATCAGCCTTGCTTATAACATGGTCCCCCAAAGGGAGCCAAAAGTCTTTCCTGAATTAATGCTTAAATAAACTAACTAAATAAAACTTAAATATACCAGGCCACTCCACTCCGGGTTAGACCAGTAACTGCAGATACAGAATCACACAGAATCACAGGATGGCTGAGGTGGGAAGGGACCTCTGGAGGTCATCTGCTCCAAGCCCCTGCCCAAGCAGGGCCACCTCGAGCAGGCTGCCCAGGACCACGTCCAGGCAGCTTTTGAAGACCTCCAAGGAAGGAGACTCCAGAGCCTCTCTGGGCAACCTGTGGTGGTGCTCCACCACCTGAACAGTAAAGTGCTTCCTGATGTTTAGCCAGACCTGATCTCTCACCTCCCAGACCAAGGCAAAGTTGCAGGTCATTCTTCCTCTTAGCAGGGATGCTGCAGCAGCAGAATTCCTCGGGTAAATGTTCTGTGGGTTTCTTTTAAAAACTGAATTAGTCATGTGCAGAGCATGTCTACAAGGGAACAGGGCCAGAGATAGAAGTCCCTTTTCAGCTCTAGCTATGCCAGCTGAAAAAGATGATCTTCCCAGATGCTTCTCCCCCTTGCCAGAGGTTACAGCAAGCTGACCTGCTGGAGCGAGCGTGTTTCAGGCAAAATGAGTGAAGTGAACTCAAGATGCTTAAACATTTAGTCTTTGCTCAGCCAATTTATCCTGACTAAAGCAGGTTTATGAGTGGTCCCCACGATGCTGAGCCATAGGTTAGAGAGGTCAGTAACCTCTGGTGTGGGTAATAAAGTCCTCAGGTAGAAGAGGGCTATTGGTAGTAACCTTTTTGGCCGGCTGGGCAATATGCAAGAGAGAACATGTACCCACAGCACTGGACTAACATAAATATTCTTTATCATCACTACAGCTTCTTCCTTTCCCTCACGGGACTGCCCTAGCAGTATAAGCAACTTCATGCAGTATCATCTGTCCTGTGCTAGGGCTGAAAACAGATCAGCTTGCTCATGCAAATCAGGCCCAAGGTGATTTGCCAGCATTTCTGAGAACAGGAACGTGTAAGGATAGCAGATACACGCTTTTTCTTAAAAAACAATATGCGGAAGGCTGAACTTCAATTTCTTACAGTTTATAAATAAATAAAACAATTTTAAATCCCTTTGTAACAGTTGTTCGCTGTACTTAGTTCACATGGCATTTTTTTACAACTCTCAATAGATACTTAGTGGCTTAGCACAACGCGAGTAGCTTTGATTTCAGAGGTGAGGAAAATTGTTAAGAAATGTCTAAGGTTACCTTTTGTTAAGCTTGCCCGTTTGTAAACATGAAAGCACACACACACACACGACATTTGGCTATGCCCTGTACTTGCGGATCAGTCCAAGCACAAAGCAGGTATGACGAGTGTCCTCACTGAAGCTGTAGTCATTACCTCATGCTTCATCCCTTCGGTTGATGGCAACCTTGTCATGCAGCCAAACACACAACAACCAGCATAAACACAAATTGATCACTCTTGTTCTTATAGTACAGAAATGTACATAATAAAACCCATCAATTCCCGCAGAGATGTATTTTAAAACAGTTAAGTTGCAGCTACAAAAGAGAGACATAAAACAAAAATAGGCTAACAGCATCTCAAGCTATTCTGCTGCGATGCCTGCAGCTGTAAATGGGTTAGTTTGGCTTTTTGAGTTATCGTTTACAGACACATCTATACAAGATTACGGTTATGAGTTACTGGTATGTACGCTTTAATGGATTTTCCTGCATGCTGGTACTGCAAGTTCCTAGTCTGGAGTTCTGCTTCTTGACAGATCTAATCAACTAATACCATGTTTTACAATATTTTCTCGTTAGCTACTAAATTCCTGATCCTTTGACCTGAGGATGAAGTAGGGAGCGTTACACGCATTTGATTTATGCAAAAACTGTCCCTATTTTCATCTGTTTGTGTTATACATATATTTGCCCTGTGAAAGTCAAGAGTCTCGTGTTTCTCCTGCATCTCAGACAGATATTTTAATGTCCTGATTTACATGCAGTTTAAAGCATAGCTGACTATCTTGTCCTAACTTTAGACATTACTGCTTCCTTGGTAGCCCATACAGAGTTTCCACGAGCTCTGCAGCCAGTCCAGAGCCCTATTTTACAACCCACTTTCATGCAAATAACCATTATCAAATAGTAACATACGTGAACTCTACCTCCCACGGTGACTACCTAAATTGATACTAACATTGCAAAAATAATTGACACGACACCTTTGAATAGCATTTGCTTTTATTATCATTTTTTAGTTCCTTGCCACTCTTACTGAGTGTCTGGCTACTGCCTAGTGGGATCTGTTAGTAACTTGCACATTCATCAAACTGGACTTTCAGCGACACTGGCCATCTGATCTGGTAACACACCTTTGCTATGGCTCTGCTCATTCATCTGCAAGAGGTGGCTCTTGAAAGCTGTTGCTAACCTGAACTCAGATTCGAGACAGTAAAAGAACACACTGAACTTTGGCCATAGAAATCGCCAGGGTAGGTTCCCTGTGCTCAAACAGGCTCAACTCAGAAACACAGTTTGTATTGCACCGGGAATTTAAGTAAATGACACCGACAGCATCAAAGCAGCTTGCACCAGCTCTGTGCAGGAATGGCAGTAACACACACAGAAAAAGGGAGTCTGACTTGGAGTTTATATGAGGTATAAAACCTATATGGTCCATAAACAGAGCTTTTGCGAGGCACAGTGGACTACTGGAAAAATGAGTGCGAAGGACGGAATTACCAAGGGGAGCCGAGCAGCTCCTAGCAGGGACTGCAGATGAGCACCGCCGCGCGGGACTGATGTGGTTTTCCTGGCAGTAACCAAAGACAGGCAAATACTGGCGCTGTGAAAATTTTATCCATCTTAATAACTCGGCTCCTCTTTGTGCTGCTTGTCTCTGAAAAGCGCACATTAAAGTACCGCAGAAGGCAACACATGACACCAATTGGCTTCCAACATCTGCTGCGTAGAACATGGAAAAGCACGCTACAGGATTTCTAGGGAAAGCTGTCTTGTAAGCACACAGGAAAGCTTTGCTGCGCCTCTTCTGTAGGGAATTGAATTCAACTCAAATAACAGCTTTTAAAAATTAGGAAAAAGTATATATAGAAAGCAGGAAACTATAGAAACTTTTTTTTTCCTCCCCTGTGCCTTTCTAAACAGAGGAGTATTTCCATTCAACAGCAAGCAGCTGCCTTCTCCACGGCCCCATCAATCACCGTACTCCGCCTGACGAGCGCCTGCCAGCGACCCCTCTGCAAACAGCGAGCCCGTGGGTGCTCCGTCCGACCAAGTGGGGCTGTGCACCCCAAAACCCCATGGGAAGGGAATTTAGGCACGGGGGACATGGGGCTGGGGAACGGATGGCTGCACTTCTACGGGTTTTGCCAGTCAGTGTGTCAGGTTACCGCGTGGTTCGGGGCGAAGCTGCAAGCGGGGTAAGGCTGGAAAGGTGATCACTGTCACAAATGGGAACCACGATGTAAACGGAGGAGGGGACAACTGCATCGTGCACAAATGGCTGGGTGGCATCCGTAGCGTAGGCAAACCCTGCGGGATCAGAACCTGGCTCCCCCCGCTGACCTTATTGCCGGAGGTACACCAGCCAGCGGGCATAATCCCACATCACATTGCTCTCCGCTCCCCGGTCCAGATTTCCAGGGCAGGCCGTAAATACGAGCAAAACAGATGGCTATTCCTGGCAGCCAGGATTTTGCAAAGGCTCTTGGCGGGGACATCTGCGAATCCCCTGCTCGGCCCGGCGATGCAGGGGTCAGCCAGGCCCCGGGCAGCACAGCTGGGCCACCGCACCGCATCCCGCCTGGTGCCCCCAGCGTCTGAGCTCAACTTCTGTACCCGCACCGCGGCTAACGCAACCATTCCTCTCCTGATAAGCATTTGATATTTATATAAGCGGAGATGAGAGAGAGAGAGAGAGAAAGAAAAAATCTGTCAGAAATAGCTTTACAGATGAGTCTTCTCATTGTCTAACAAGCTTTTCATTGTTTTTAATTTTCATTTCTCTCCATGGTTCAGGGCACTTTGAAAAAAATCTATTCAGCAGTTTCCCACTCATAATTCAAGAAAGAGAGTCATGTATTATAATAGAGATAATTAGCTTTGACTGAAAATAATAAGCTTGGCACCAAATATCCCCCCACTACTGCACAGAATAACCATTTATCGTCTTATATACTCTCCATCAAGCCTAATTACTGCAACAGTAATTACTAACCTGTTGAAAGAACAAAAGAAAATGCAACTAGCTCTGCGCTGAAACAAGGAGTACATCGCTGCTCCTAATAAGAGGCTCTTGGTTGCCCCATTTCAGAGAACATTTCCGTGCCACCACCGAGAGCCTCTCTCCACACACATGTTTGTAACCCCCCAAAAAAGAAAATACATCCACAAAGAGTCTGATGGCAATGGCTAGGTCCCACCCATTGGGGCCAAATTTCTCTTCTGTTCGACTGAAGGAATTCCAGTGATTTCTGGATTTCTGGGAAGTTAAGAGAGCAGCGCCTGTCCCCGGCTGCCTGCTGCGATGCTGCAGACTTCCATATGCTGGACAGCTTTGCTTGCTTACTCTTCTGACCTGCCAAACCTCTCCCTGGCTGTTATTCTGTCTCTCCTCAACAGATATGCTGCCAATCACACCAAAGCGTGACAGTAAAAAATTCAAACAAATACAGCCTTCTACATTCAAAGGATAATGCATGCTCAAAGGGTTTGAAGTATAATCTTTATCATTTGTGCAGAAACGTACGGTGTTCAGCATCGCTCCTCTCCCTAGTTCCACCCTTCCACTGTTGTTCCTGTCTAAATTCACTCTTCGAGCTTCACCTCCGACAGCTGAGTGAGCCCTGGAAAAAAGCAGTGGGGGCGCAGCTCCCACTTTTGCTGCTCAAGGTGTTCCCCGTGCCATAAAAGAACCGGCATTTGGGAGAGCTGTACAGCCAGCCAAGAAAAGAAGAGTGAAGTGTCACTGGCTTTCCTAGCTCCTGGGCTGCCCAGGTCCCTAAATGTGACCTGTCCCTCTGTCTTTGCCAAAGGGAGCTGAGGGAACCCAGACACCATCCATGCTTTTCAAAATCCGGACTGCTGAAGTTGTTACACTCATTCAATCCAGGAACTGGAACAACGCCACACGGCATATGCAAGCATTCACAGCTAATCAACCCAGCTGAAATTTCGGATATTGAATATTCTCCGGGAAACTGTTCCCAATCAATCCACAGCATGTAAACAACACAACTCTCCCACCTCCAAAACCCCCAACAAGCTGTAAAGTAATTCACTGCATAAATACTACCCAAAAATACAACCTAGAAAACCTCAGAGCCAGCAATCTCGAGCACTCAACAAGCATGAGTTACTCTGTGCCTCAGATAATGAGAATGGTTTAAATTAGGAGAGGTTTGTTTTTTTCTTTTTTTTTTTCTTTTTTTTTTTTTTTTTGAGTTCTTGACTTTTGCCATTTTCATTTTGAGGCTTTAGGGACATTACATTTCAGGGCTTTTTCAACAGAATTATGAGGCCTAGGAACATCCTTTAAAAAATAATTAAAAAAAAAAGAAAAAAGAAAAAAAAAAAAAAAAAAAAAGAAAAAACTTCTAAAATCATTGCTTTTCCTCCCAGTCACACAATCCCCAGTTGTACGAACTTTAAGGTGAATACAACAAAGACTCCAAGGACTGTCCTGCATTTGCTTCTAACCAGTATGTTTACTTCCTCCAGTGAATGTGCACTGCTCGATGACATTCAGGTAGCCAGAAGGGGGCTTCCCAAAATTACGAGGATCCTAACAAATGCAGAAGCCATGATTCATTTGACATTTTTCTTTTCCAAAAGCCCATTACCTAAATGTAATTCAATATTGTGTTTTAACATTTTGTTAGTAAATTTAAGAGATGCTTGCAGCAGGTTTGGAGACTAGTAGCTATGTAAATTTAAATGATGAGGTAAAAATCAGGAATATTTTCTTGACGAAACGACTGAGAGGCATATCTGGTCACTATCTAACAACGAAAAGGCATGAAAAGAAATTTGAATATAGCATTCACCATTTAGAATAGCACAAAATCAGCTCAGCCATCAAAAGCTAGGGAAATTACTCAATTCTCTGTTTTGCCCAGCGTTAAAATGTTCGGTTCTGGGGTTACTCTACGTGCCATAATAATTTCCCCCCTGCTAGCTGAAAAAAAAAACAAAATCACTTCAATGGGATTTTTTAAAAACTCCCAGTTTTCCCACCTTCCTAATTTACTTCTCGTTTAGCCACTGAATTGCGTTTCTCCCTGTTCTTTTGCGAGCAGCACTAATAGCAGCTGTTCTCTGCAACTCGCAATATATTCTCTAACTGCAGCACAAAAAAATATCAGTTGTAAGTTGTAGGCATTGCTCCATATGGAGAACGGCTATATGGGTTTTAAAAGACAACAGGCCTTTAGTATGCTTAGGATTTATATAATTTTTCTTGGTGCTGTCCCGGAAGTCTGCCTTCACACACTCCGAGCTAGTTGCTTTCTCCTGAATGAGTCAGAGTGAAAAAGCCCACTCAGGAAAAATATCCAAAGAAAATAGTAGCAAACTGGTTAGTTAGAAGTAGGACAGGCCTATGCCAAAACCAGAATGTCAAACATCTCCAAACATGGGGAATACGGACCTTCCCTTCAGCAACATTCCCCATGTCTACAAGTCTCAGAAGGCTTTCTAGTTTCTGTAATTATTTCTACTTGCAATTATGTTGTTTGGTCACTAGTGCCTTTTGGCTGTTTTGATGCTTTCAGGAAAGGAAGTGGTTTACTGGAGACAAAGAAAAACGGAGCATAACTCATTCTGTTTGGAGTTGTTGCTTTCCTTACTAATAAATACTTCTTTAAGCACTTCGGAGAGCCCGACCACCCTGCTTCCCAGACAGACTCCAAAGAAGTCACAGAAACGACTGCGACCTATCTCTGTGTGCGTATAAATCTGGCTGTTTGCTGAACAGAAGCTGAAAGATCCAAGACATTAAACACATGAAAAACCTTCAGATCTGCGTGGATCCAAGCTTTCAGTGAAAGCCAGAAGAAACACACAAAAAATACAGGTTTTGTTTTCAACGCGAGCACCCTCAGCATCAGATCTTTCGCCTGAATTTTCTTTTCAAGACTCACACCACTATCTCTGTTAAACATCTCACAGTAACTCTTCAGAATAGGTGGATTCGTTTATCTGATGCAAAGAGTTTTTACAACAGTCCTGTTTTACAGAACGAGCCACACACAGAGAGTATGCCCTCCTACATATTCTTATACGGAAAGGACTCTCACATACTTTCAGGCTGAGCAGCTTTTTGACTTGTGCACAAATTCTTTCCCCCCTCTTTGGAAGACTGCATTAAGGATACAAGATCAGCTGCAAATAAACTCATTGCAGATAACAAAATCTCTCCTAGATATAACTGCGTGCACAGCTGATTCAACAGGGCACGCGGAACTGGGTATCAAGAGTAACACACATTTCGGTATAGATGGAAATGAAACTTCTGGTATTCTGAGTTAATACAGATCATTTTCAGAATATTTTTACATCTAGGCTCATTATTCAGTTTGGAGCTTCTTAACGATCTCACCCTCATGTGGCTTTACAACATACCCCACATGAATAATGTAATGATGAGACATGTCTCGAGGATTTTAGGTGCATTCTTTTAAAACACTTTAAATGTGGTCAGAGGTATTGTCAAACTGCACAAAGCCATCATCTGGTCTGGAACTTCTTAGTTGTAATAAAAATAAATAAATAACCAAGTGAATTAACATTTGCCTTTGTTAGATTCTCTTCTACATAGAAATAATGCTCCACTGTCTTTCTCCATCAGATAGATCCGCACTGGGTATAGTTTGGCTTTGGCACTGCTCGGCTGCTGCTGACCACCTGATCTATACTCACTCACTCTCTTCCTCTCCTGAGGCAAAGGTCAAACATTAATGTCCTTGTTCTGGTACTCACACCGGTGCATCTTTCTTGACCTAACACTACAGCCTTACCAATGTCTTTTGCTTTAAGTGCTGTCATCTTAACGCAAACACTGAATGTGAGAAAGAACTGGCCAGTAGGTAAGACTACGATGATACCCTATCAGTTTCTCCAAAGAGCAAAATGCAGTTTTCTTCCATTCTGCTTTGCTGTTTTAACCATACAGTATTTTTTTTTTTTTTTTTGCTGGAAGCACCAAAGGAGAAATAACTGCTGCTGTAAATAGTCTGCCCACACATTTGCTGGATTATTAAAGCTCTACCTCTGTTGCAATCCACAGAGGACTCCCCAGGCTCCATCCCTCCCTTCCTTCCTCCCTCCCTCTGTCCCAGTACCACCGCCATCTCATCCTATGTCCTTTTTTTTTGTTCTCTTTGCCCAGATAGGTCCATTTGGCCAAAACTCTTGTAATCATTGTCTGCTCCTTAGCATTGAAAGTATCTCCCACACAGAAAGTCCCAGAGATTAACATCAACAGTACACGGAAGACAACCAGGTCTTTATGTTTCCCTGCTCTAAACAATACCACAGAAGTCTGTCACAGGTACAAGGTTTCCATTGTCCTCTGTGAAAACATGTAATACACTCCCTTCCCTCCTCCAAATGAGAAATCTTGTGTAGCTTGAAGTTTAACTAGTCATGCCCTAAAGCAAACACGTCTTCCTCGATTAATGCACCTATATCAGCCAAGAAAGCCTGGCTCCTTTCACTGGCACTTCTTGGCTTCCAGCTGTCCTGAATGAATCATCTTATTTCATGTCTGAGTCGTGATGGATCAACAGCTCCTTCACCTTTAGCTGTCAGTTCAGACATAAGGTCAGCTCTGCACAAAATGACCAAAACTCCTGGGCCCATCAGGTTCACAGAAGCACTTTAAAAATGCACGCATCTGGATCCTTTTCTCTGTCACCAACTTTTACAATTGTTTCACCTGAACTTGGTACCCCCACCCCTCAAAAAATCATTGTCAATAGTATAACATCTAATTTTAAGCCTGTAAGTTTCCATGGTTCAGTGTACACAGTGTCTTTGTTCAAAGCCTGGGCTGCTGTGGCACAGAAAATTAATGAACACCTCTTCTCCCATGACAGAGTGGTTGGTTTGGGCTAACACAGTCAAGTAGTGTAGTTTGTAGTGAGTCAATAACTTCAGTACTGCCAGTCCTATGACTTTCCTATGTAGGAACATCCAGGAAAACTATTTTGTACCTCTTACATATACCATTTTGAAGGAATGCACCACGATTATGCCAGAACATCCCAATCATACAGAAACACAGGTTTGTGCTATGAGAAAGCCCCATAGACTTTTCCACAGCTTTACCAAGGGTTTCTGAATTTAGAGTCTCAACAGGTATTAAAAACTGAGTGCATGAAGGAAGCACAAAGCAGAGGGAAGACCTAGAAGTGTGTGAGCTACAGCTGGCTTGCTACACGTGACATATGCACAACTCCACACAGGGATCCCTAGAGCTGAAGCTACCTGGAGCTACTTATCGAGCGTGCAGCTTTCTGGAGAAATCAGATCTACTGTAGTAACAGGGATAAAAATTTAGCCTGCCTTTCTCTGTCTTTGGGGCTCCAGTTCCAGTGTGCCTAAGTCATCTCTAAAAACAGGAATTCTGCAGCTGAATCAGATGAGTATGTTGGAAACTTTTCAGTGAGGTCACCAAAGAGAGGCAATGATCTAAGATTCCCATGCACAGATTCTGGTCAGAAGGATGCCAACCCCACCCTGCCCATATTGACTTGTGTGATTTAGGTGAAAGGGGGAAGAAATGGGACATTTCTTCCAAAGAAGCCCAAAACATAGCCCACTTTTTGATGGTTATGAGGGAGCCTGTGGCATGCTACTCTGAAGCCCACCCAGAAGACTCTTGATGGCACCACGTTGACCCCAGGCCCTGACTGTCCCTCTCGAAGCTAAGCACAGATACTGCTTTGGAACAGGATTTGTTCATCCATGAACTTGAAACAAACAGCATCAGAAAACAGGTCCATCTGGAACTAAGAGAGCTGAAGCATTGTTTTTGTGCTTTTCTTGATCCCCAGAGTATCTGGGACTCCAGATGCATCAAGAAAGAAACCGGATATTTTAAGCAACCTTTTTAACCCACCGGCTAGATAGCAGGGTGGAGAAGGGGGTCGAAATGGAAACTGCCTACGAACAAAACCCACGAACTCTGACCTTCTGTCTGAAGATGAAAGCTGGGTTAGATGATTTTTCTATAGATGTCATTAAGGCAGCTTTTAAGGCTACCCTATCTGAACTCCGGCTTGCACTTCAGTACTGTAAACAACCGCCTGAGGGAGAGTTAAGTGAGTGGAAGTCCAAAAAAGTAAGAAGCGCTTTAAGCAGTGGAGAATATTGATCGTAGTGAGAAACCATTTATGCCCTGAAGGGCCATCGGCTGTCACAATCTGCCTGGCTCTGGAGCCATATTTAGGTGCTTCATAGGGGTTAATTAACATATTCATTAAGAGGTGGGTGGAGCTGTGTCAGTCGCTACAGATAGGCAACGCAGACATCAAAATAGACTAATTAACATAATTCGAACCTGTTTGAACTCACAATTGGTAGCAAGCATGGGAAATGCAAACATTGTATCAGAGAATTGGCACAAAAATTCATTTAATTCAGTGTGCTTCCAACAAGTGGCCAGAAACCCCTGCATGATGCTCCCTGAAGTGGTCAGCTAATGAATATGAACAGCACATAGGGACAGCAGCTAATCAATGAGAGGCTCACTCCATTTTGAGCTCACAGTCCTCTCAAATATTTTAAATCATATCGAAAGCAGTTCTGCATAGCCTTTTTGTCCTTAGAAGCAGCTGCAGATGGCTCGTGGCAATGTGCTCCACAGGCTTAGCAGGTATTATATAAGGCTGCTTCGCCTGAACCAACATCAAATTTCCTGCATTCAATCTTCACCTCGTACAATTAGAAAAATGAATAGCTCCATTCAGTTCAGGTTTCCATACCATTCATTAATTCATCATCAAAAAAGCTGAGATTTAGTTGCAGACATGGCCTAAATTCAGAACGATCCCTAGTACTCTGCTCAGAGAGAGAGATCTACTTCTTCCCCTCGGCGGAGCTCCCAGTTGCCTGCTGATGCCCACAGGATCTGCAGTTCTTACTGGAAACGTTTTGCTACAGCACATACCGCATAATTTCATCTTGTAGTTCCACTCTTAGGATGAAGACTTCAGAAGAAATAAGAATTGAGCCCCAAACCAGCAATAAGCAATGAGGGAACAAGCTGCTAGGATCAGATATTGGGGGGGCGGGAGGAAGGGGGGGAGTTGGAAAGGAAAGGAGAGAGCAAATGGGCCCAAAGTCAGATCCTAGCAAATGGGAATAAAATCTCACTTTGTTGGCAGGCACTTCAGTAAACAGGTTGCGTACTACACTCTGCTTCCCCACCACGCTCCAATTCAAACGCTGCTCACATACGGAGTGTGAATGTTCTTGCTCAAATCCCATAAGGTTTTTATTTCCTTTGCTTATTGACAAAACAGTAAAAACACTATGTTGAACAATTTTGCTACAAGAAAACAGCAGTTTGTCAGAACGATCGAATAAGGCATCCCTCAATGGAAAAACCACAATGCTATTAGGCAGTGGAATGTAGCAGAGATAGTTCATTATAGGGATACTGAGAGATGGCATTATTTTCTCTTAAAAGGTAGTGTTTATAAAAGGTACACAGTATTACAGGCATACGAAAATTACTTGAAAAGGGAGTACAGAATGATGTTGAGAGGTTAAGTGGGGTGTTCCCCTTTATCTCCTCAGACAATACAAAGCAAGCTGATACTCAAGGAAGCTGAAAGGCAGCGAATTTACCACCAACAAAAGGAATTTTTTTATTGAGTGCATGATAAATAAGCTATGAAACTTGCAGTCTTGAGACATTATTAAAGCCAAGAGCTTATCGAGATTCAAAATGAGATTTTTATATATGTACACAATAGGAAAACTGGCAGTAGCTTAGAGAGGTAGGTTCTTTTGAAGATTTACAATGAGACCTAGAAGCTGAAGTTCCACCTTCGAAACTGATTTAAGCACAAGGTGATTATACCCTCATGAATAAACCTTCGCTTCCGTAATTGACTTCATCATTCAAGACTGTGCTGGGGCTAAGAGCCTCTTAACTGGAACTTACCCTACTTATTCTTGTCTGCTGCTTTGGATGGTAAATCCAGCTAGCGTTCATGTCTGCTCCTGGTTTTTTACAAATGCACAATTTCTGGTGCCCAAATCTGCCGTAGCCTCAGGGAGGATGGCAGAGGCGGTTATTCACTAGTAAATTCTTCTCTAAGGTACAAGTCATAGTCTTCTAAAGAGGCCAGAAAGAACTGTGTCTAAAGGCAGAGTCTGGCCTCCTAGATGTGTTGGCAACAGTCTCTGCAGCTACAGAGAGATTTAATGGCCATTCTGGATTCTCTCTTTCATTTTTAAACTGCTTTGACAGAGAAGGCAAAATCTTGCCATGCACAAAATCACCCATGAAGTGCGATGAGACTTCAAGTAGGCAGGGAATTCAGCAAGTAGCAAATCCAACAATGGATATAGCTTTTGTTATTCCAACGAATTTGCAAATGTACACTGAGTTCATGAGCTAGTTCCAACTAGCAATGG
The DNA here is from genome assembly GCF_009819795.1 of Aythya fuligula. Lineage (NCBI taxonomy): Eukaryota > Metazoa > Chordata > Aves > Anseriformes > Anatidae > Aythya > Aythya fuligula. Next base: position 53,365,324 of record NC_045560.1, read on the forward strand.
ATATGCTATTTCAGTAAACTATTCACAAAACTGTTACTGATGCACTTATTATTACTTATTCTCTTTCCACCAAATTCAGAAAATATAATGAACGTGCCTCTTCAGCCAGCAATGGCTGATAGCTTGGTAGCACTATTAAACAAACAAACAACAATGACAAAACAAAACAGAAAACAGAATTTAAAGCTTCTTACAGAAAAGAGGAAAATCTGAACTCAGGTCTCTGTGACGAGATTATGGCTGGGACAAAGCTTCGTGCTGGATGTGCCTAGGTCATCTTCTGCGAGCTTTCCCACAAAACCAGAAGGAACTTCAACTGAAAAACGACAGGTTTTCATGAGATTACAAACTTCAAAAATTATTATTATTATTATATATATATATTTTTTAAACAAAGAAAATTCAAAGCAACTTACATAGCTCTCTACAACCAGCCCACTGTACACTTACAGGCAGATCCCTGGTGTGCTTAACTCCAGGACTTGCACGTTTGCAGCCTTAGGAACAGGAGCTCAGTGTGCAGTGTCCCTGGGTAATACTTTCACGTTCACTGCTTGCCTGAATCTGTATCATATACTCAGGGTGAAATAAAATGGTTCCATCTACTGTTGCTGCAGGAACAGATGTGCATTGCCTTGCAATTGGTCATAAAAGGACTTATTTTTCTATTATAGACAGAGTCTCTCATCCAGAAACAGTAAATAGCTCCTTGCTGTAACCACAGTTTCCCTCTGAAACGTCAACTGGGTCAGGAGAAAGGTGTTTAAGGACAGTGACAACCAAGCCTCTCTCCTCTTCCTTGTTTCTTGAGTAACTGTACCATACTTTTCACTTTCCCAGAGGGAATGACCATTACTCCTCCATAATTGTATGGCCCTGAACATATTGTAAATGAAAGAACATCAATGGTTCTTCTATTATATGGTCTACGGAAACAAAAATAAAACTCCCTGTATAAACAAAAAAGACAGAAGTAGCAATAAGATGACAGAGATGCTTCTGCAGGAGAGTCAGTTTTGGGTCATCATCTTGCCAGTAAAAAGGGAATTGTCAGAGCACGTACACAAAGAATTAGTCCACCCGGCTAATGTACTATCAGCTTTCATCTGAGCGTCATGCATGCTAGCTTGCAAAGACAAGCGCAAAGACAATTCTCTGATCATCTCTCGACAAACAGGAAAAAAAAGAACATACTTACCCAACTAAGAAGCCACTGGCCCTGCTAAAATCAAAGCTGAGAAGAATCTCTTTGTGCTGAGGCTAAGCTGGGGCCCTTTTCTCCATCAAAGTGAACACAGAAAACAGATTAATGCTACTTATTTGTATCCCAGTGCTGCTAATGGGCTTGATCAATTAATGTTCATGCATTGTTTTGAAGATGTAAGTATTCTTCTGAAAGTCTGCATTCATCCCTATTGGCAGACTATTTTCAGCACTAAGATCGCTTTAAAATTGCTATATGAAATTCAATGCAATAGAGAGAGAAAAGTGAATGTGATTATCTGCTGAGTATACATATAAGGAGAGTAAATGCTTTAGACATAGGTACTTATGAGAAAGATTCCATTTGCTGTTCAGAATTATATCAAAGTTTTGGCAAAAACAGGGAGATTTGCCAGAAATGGTAGCAGCAATAATTTATTGTTTGGCATTTTTATACGATGACCCTCCACTAAACAGGCTCGCCTTGACTGAATAACCTCTAATCTGCATTTATATTCTTGTATCTTTATCTATTATGCATTACATGCACATGAAGCCAAGTCTCTGATCATACAGAGATGCTATTTAGAGTACACAAAACTTCCCTGGAGGGTTTCCATTTAGAGAAAGAAGCAGATTATCATAACTCTCATGCAATGGGAAAGAGAATACAAAAGGCACAGCTATTTCCACTGCAGAGTATCAATGTCATTCCTGTGCCCCTATTTTAATATATTCAAGTACAGCAGCAGCCCTCCACGTAGAATTGGGAACAGGTTTCCAAGAACATCAGGTAGGAAATAGCTTTTGTTCTCTCTCCTGCTGTTGTCCAATTTAAACAGCAAAGAACTTCAGACCCAAATTTACAATAGCCTGTTATTCAGCTCACCTGTAGTACTACAATTAGTGATTTCAGAAGGATACACGCTGCCTTTCATTTCCAGCATGCTTGGCCTGCGCTGACGGATAAAAAAGGGCACTGCAATTAAATCATACGGTAATAATTGTACAGAGCAAAACAAAGGGGAGGAACTCAACTGAAGGAAAGTTGTAAAAAACACTTCCATGTCAACCCATACTGTTCACCTGTTTCCCTCAGGACAGAAGAGCAAATCTTAAAAAAAAAAAAAAAAACACAGGTAAGAGAGAAGTCATGCTGAAACACTTCTGAGTGGGTTTTGGCAAGGGATGGGGAGCAGAAGGGAAGTAGCGGATGGGAGGAGGAAGGGAGAGTTTCCGAATTTTGCCAGATCTTATCCTTTGACGCTTAATGCTGTGTCACTTATGGGAATGCCTTTCCGTGTCAGATTCTCCCTATGGGCCAGATGGGAATCGCTCCAAGGGGAGTTTGTTCCAGTAAGGAGAACACTCCGACTGAGCACCTGTCTGTATTCGGCCAGCTGGAAGCCCAACCCCAGGACTGCAGAGTTGAAATTCGTTCCTCTGGGACTCCATTAATACCCCTGAAGTGACATCAAAGATAATTCCTTTTTTTTTTTTCCTTTTTTAATAAGCAATAACTGCTTTGCCATAATATACTTAAAAGACGTACCACCGTAGTCTTTCCTTGCATTTTCATTGGGTGCTGTTTACTTTCCTTTGAAGAAGTTTGCATTCACAGTTAGACACAATGCATCAAATTCATCCACTCCTACCACTTTATTTGCAAGGGGACTTGTAAATTGATCTCTAGTGGTCAGTCTCTGACCAAAACACGTTACCAGAGACACCTCATTCAAGCACTGACATAAAAACAACTTGTTAGTCCCACTGACACGGATAAAGTCTCTGTCCTGCAAGAACTTCCACATCTGTGGCCATCTCTGCTGGTAGTTCTGCAGGAGGTCAAAGGCTGATGACACCACCCTAGGACTGCTCAGAGAGCATGACACTGACTCAATATGAATTTGTAGATATGGTGACCTAAGTGGGCAAAAGACCAGATTGCTCTGTCTCCTGACCCCTCTGGCTGATTCCTTCCCAGTTGCAGCCAAGCACTTATGTCCACAAGAAATCGGGAAAACAAAAATGATCAGTTACAGGTTCTGTGCCCATATATTTAATGAAATTTCACCTCTGTGGAGTAGAGCCACAGAGCAAGGTACAGTCCTTGTATAGAGACATTAAGACCTCAGAGCCCACTGAGCCTTGGCTGTACCCCTCTGTGCATGTGATTAAGCACATTAAGCATCTCTTTGGGGTGCACCACCTCAGAGGTGTGGCTTTGTGGGTTTGGGCCTGATGAGGTACTTCTGGAGCCATTTGCACATGACTGGGGGATTAGGACCTTGATGGGAAGAGGAGGGTGTGCTGATACAATAGCACTAGAAAACCCTACAGTGCTTTGGAAGGGCTTCTTTCCCTCCCCAAAGGCTATCTAGGCTCCTCCAGTAATAGCTGGCCAAAATCAGAGGGTGCAAATGAATCCACTGTCCCTGTGCAAAACAGCATGGGTCAGGACAGCTTGTCATAAAGCTTACAAGCAATTCATCCATTTTACTCTCCCGTTACCATCACCTTCTCTCTCTTAGCACCTCTGTGAAGTAGAAGTTTTTCCAGTATTTCAGACAAAAATCATACAAGATTGCTCATGAATCATGCAATTCCCCTAATCCCTGGAAAATATGGTACTGCTGGAAAGAGAATCCTGACATTTGGACTACAGGTCCCATACTTTAAACACATACCCATTTTTTTTTCTCTCTCATTTAAAAACAGCAGGAACAGAACAAATGTTAGAGATCAGATTCTTCACTGCAAAGCTGTACAAAAGAGGGATACATAGTACTGGTTTAGAATAGCTGGTGTAAATGGTGGAAAAGGAAACATCTGGTACCTAATGAGATGTTACAAGCTTGTATTTTGCAACGAAAGTACACAAATTCGAGAGGAAAATAGACTCATAGAGCCTGAAGCCAGGAAAATCCAGCGAGCGATGGATTGATCTTTAGGCCTTCGACATCAATAGGACTATTCATGCGCTTAAGCGTTACATGTGTATTTTAGCACCTGGCTGAATTAGAACCTTAGATAGCAAATTGGGAATTTGCTGCTTGTTTCCAGCCTGCAGAAAAGACAACCCATTTTGTGAGCCGCACTGATTACCCTAGTTTATAATCTCCTTAATATCATAAGTTCCACAAAGATACATTTTGTTCCCTAGAGCTCCCCAGAAATCAGCTAAGCATATGGACTGCTTGCTTACACCTACTACAGAAGGCTGAGTATTGAGGATTTATATATTTTAGTCTATGTGGTGTAAATATGTATAAATTTATATTGTGTTAATTTATGGCATACACTACAGAAGGTTTTGCGTGAGCTACATTGCATTCCTTCCCACGTTTCTGCTGAAATATTCATCTCCGGGTCTTTTTCTCCATGTTTTCCTCAGTCTCGCCACAGATGTTTGGGCAGCTTGCGCTAGAAGGGAATGTGCCTCAGAAGTACATTTAGGAATTTAGGTGATGAGAATACCAAACTCAACTGTGTGGCTACAGCCTGAGAGGATTAACAGGCTTGGGGAACACGCACCCATGTCTCAGACCTGCCTTCTGATACACTGGCACGCGTCGCAACGCAGCTCGTCGGTTCAGCACCGCCAAGCCAGACACCCAGCGCAGGGAGAGCCGCCGTCTCCAGCGCTGCCAAACTGGTGCCTGACAAACATTGCGTTCACACACAAAACACGGATACATAGAGCTGCCGTGCCAAAAGAAGGCCTGATTCTCACACGAACAGGCACCTGTGTATCAACAAACTGCACTCAGCAGCACCACAAGCGCTCCCTCCCATCTGCCTCCACGCAGCGCTGGGGAACGAAAAGGCATCACCGCCTCCCGCTCTCCTTGTGATCCACTGGGCTCTTGCTGCTGGCTCAACGAGAGCAAGGTCGAGCCATCGGGCCAAAGCGTAACCCTTATCTCCCGCTGAGCCCTTATCACAAGCCTATCAAGGCAGCCTTTGTGTGCAAGGCCTGGCGGTAGCCCAGGAGTCTCGGTGCCAAATCGCGGCGGTACTAAAAGCCTGCTGCTGGCCGTAGCGTCCAGGGAGAGGTAGGAAGACACACAGAAAACTTAATTAAAGCGTGACCTAATCAAAAGAAGTGGGTCCCTACACAGTGTTTATTTGCTTACATTCGAGCTGGGCATCGACACATTGCATTTCGCTGACTTACTGGAATATAAAAATGCACAACTACATGAATTGCACCAGAGGGAGTTACCTAAATAAATTAATAAATCAAATGGAGCTATTTAAATCTTTCAGCTATTACAGAGTTGCAAATGCAACACATAGTACTGACAGAGAGGAATGAACAAGAGGACACATCTGCAAGTATTTTCTCATACACACCTGTAAATTACCTTGATTTTTATTTTTGACCCATTTTCCTGTTCATTGTCCAAACGCAGTTCTGTGTCCTGTATTTATGGCAACACGCTGGGAGACCTAGGTTCAAAGTCCAGCGCTGCTTCAGGTTCTCTATCTAATTCTGGGAAGGTCACCTTCTCCTTTGAGGCCCTCTGGGAAAAACAGGGTTGCAGACATTTTTCTCCAGTTCTTTTTGCTTTTCTGTTCTATTTTGGATAAGGGACAGGTTTTAAAAGGTATTCTGATAGCTAAAGCTGTAACCAGTGTTCCTGGCAATCCCATCAGTGACTTCGCTTTGCCCTTGAGGATGACAGCAAATATCCCTTATCTCGAAGTGCCTACAGACCCTCACCAGATCTGACCCTACACTCTGGGATAGCATGTCCAACATGATTTGTACATTGCTCAGCATAGGGGAGGCAACATTTCATGGGGTGATGCTAGAAGAATAAAACATACGGTGGCAAAAACGCACAGATTTTAGCAGAACTTAGTTTAGTTTAGGGTTTTTTTTTGTTGTTTAGTTTTACCAGATAGTCTCCAACACAAAAGAGCTCCACAACATTGGGAAGATGCTGCTTGGCCTAGCACAGCAGAGCCAGGCCCTTAGCTAGGGCCTCAAAAGAGTCATCAAAGATAAAATAAAAAATAATGCTGTTGGGAGTTTCCAGGAGGTTGATCATCCAATTCTGCTACCCCCGCTCTCCTTCCTCCTAGGATTTAATGACTGAAGGATTAAAAACCACAGAAGTTAGTAATCATCCTATCATTCCTTAAAGACAACAGAGAACAGTCAATGAGTGTTGATGGTTTGAATACATCAGCAGGCTGAAATATGTTCAGAGAGCATTTCAGTGAATTTAGGTAATGTGTAGAATGGTTTAAAAAAAAAGTCCCAAAAAGAAAAGTCTGATCTTAGATAATTAACAGCAGAAACAGGGCTAAATTGAAATAAATTATTCAGTGCAAGTACTTCAGACAGCTCTTAAGAATAACACATGGATCTGTGGCACTCTTTAGGGGACTTTGTGCTTATAAACTAATTAATAGATCTGACTTCTCCATATGTAGTTTTTCCATCTGTAACAGATCAAGTATGGATAGGTTCCTTCATGTAATGGGAAAAATTAAAACTAAAGTTATTTTCGTGAGTTGTAGAATATTCTCTAACTTATTCAGAATGCGAATGTGTGAAATACCATGACAGAATGGAAATTGATTTTATAAAATGTGAGAGTGAACTGCAGCGTTCTGCAACATGCGGTGTAAAGTCAAAGACATATCGCGCCGCTTCCTTCCCCTCCAAGCACCGACGAGGCATGTCACAACCTAAGCAGCAGATCGCAGCCAGAAGGGCAGCTAATAATGAGAGGAGTAAGCAAGATGGCCACGCCGAGCATGTTTTCACCCTCAAATGGAAAAGCTGCACGTCCCTGCCGCCCCGGTACATCGTTTCGCTCAAATTGTCCAACAGGGGTGCCACGCACAGCCAGCAGCCATACCAAGAGCTAGCACCTTGGCCATCTCCCATCTCCTTATCCCACATCTATCCCCAGCCTACACCTCATCATCCAGCAGCCCGCAAGTCTGGAAACCGCCTCTTCACCATCCCCATCCCCACAACCCGGTGCCCAGCAACATTCCTGTCCTAAACACGACGCTTACTCAAGCGTGTTGACACCAGATCTAATTATTGACTCCAAAGAGAACATTGAGAAGGGTTTCCTTCACTTCGTCTCCTGCTGCTGAATAGAAGCAACAAGCCCCGACTTCTGTCCTTTAATTAGCATGAATAATGGCAAACTTCGCATTGGATGAAGCTCCAGGTTGTCTCCCAAAGCCAGGCCGAAATCCAAACCAAATAGTCCTAAACATTTTTGGAGGCTGTACTCAGATCCAGGAGGATCTGAGATGATTTCATATCTACCCTAAACTAATTCCGCACACAAGTCTGCTAAGATATTTTCTTCTCTTTCTCCTACCTTTTCTTCCTCAGACCGCTCCATTATAGAGGCACCCTTCCTATGACCAGAACTGCCAGGATTACCTTGTTGTTTCATCTGGGGCTTGTCAGAAATAAATCACTTAAGTGTGAGTACTTACAAAAAGCAGCCATACATTCCTAGATATTTTTTTTTTATTATTTTTTTTTTTTTTTTTAGTTTTTCAAACCTACACGTCTTTTTAAGATAGCTGGAAATAATTTGCTCCTGCCCTTGCTTTGTGGTTACATGCATCTTCCTTTTGTCATTCCCCACGCACTTTTCACTTTAGCAAGCTAAGAAAAGAGCCTCATATGCAAAAGATCCAAATCTGTGCTGTAGAAGAGCTAGGAGAGCATTTCAAAAGAAGAGAACGTGGCAGCAGAAGAATATATTGAGCTCTGCCACAACTCCCCATCTATCCAACTGGATGCTACAGGGACAGAATTAGCACGGTCTTTCACAGCACCCCGCCTGTATATAAAAAAAACACATCTGAGAATTAAGAAACCCTTCCAGTGTTTCATTTACCCTTCTGCTTAAGGAAACAAAAGTTTCCCTGGCAGTGCCTCTGACCTGGCCAGTATCTGCTATGTTAGCTAAAGAATAAAATACAACACTGGAACAAAGCTGGTGCGTGCAGCTGTTCCTCCGGGGGCCCATGCTCCTGCTGCTGAGGTGAGAGCAAATGGAGGCGATCAGATCTCCCGTTTTCATGACAGTTGCCCTGTGTAGGCTGCTCTTATCATGTAGTCATCATGCAGCAAGGGGAATGCTGCTCATCACAACAACCAGCTTTCCCCACGGCTGGTATCTCTCATCTCTACCTGCTTTGCTATTTGCAGATGAGCAGTCAGGTCGGTCAGGATCCATGTGAACGCAGACCAAGAGCCTCTTTCCAGCCTCAGACGCTATTCACTGGCCACACTTAAAGAAAAAAAGAAATGTGGTTCTCTGGAGGCTGAGCTCATTTCCAGCGTTGTAATTTCATAGAGGTGAATCTTCCCCTAACTTGGTTGGCTGACACAAATGCTACATGGAACAACAGGAGGCTTGTCAGCACTGCTCCAGCATACAAATGAACGTAACAGACGGAGAGCATTAAACTCACCTAAAGATAAAATTATGATCTTCAGTCATTGAGAAAGATGATAACTTAACCACAGGATGTATCGCAATTAGCTTCCTCAGCAGCCTACAGAAGCAATATATACAAATTACAAGATAATCTTCCGCAATTTGAAACCATTTAGGATCTTTAGCATCATATACTTGGATCAATTTAAATCTTGAAGTTGCTATCATCTTTCCTTCTTACTCAGAGATAAACATCTCCTCATTTTCTAGTGAAACAGAGTAGATGTATTTATTTTATTTTTTTTATTATTATTATTTTTTTTAATCTCGCCTTAGTTACCATTTCTTTCTTTTAAGTTAGATGGTTGAACTGTAATGAACTCCGCAGGACGGTGGTTGCAAAGAACCAGCAGTGCTGGCCAAGTCAATATCTGTATTAGATTGCCCCCAGCGGCAAGGAACTGTAAAAGACTTCTGCACAGAGAGGGAAATGAAAAATTCCAGTTGAGAAATAGGTCTGCTGGTGGGGAAAAAAAAAAATAATGTTGCATGTAGAAATCTTTAAGCTTTCATTCATTTCTAGGAAACTGGAATGGGAGGAGCAACCCTCCTACTCCTGAAGACATCTGCACTGTGGGGATATAGGGAAACTACTGCAGTACAAGCACAGTTTTGGCAAATTAAAGCTTGTCAGAATCACAGCAAACTTCCCGTTGATCTAGGTCCACTTACACTTTCACTACAGTTCTGGGCTTTTTTTCTGATGTTCTTCTTTGGACGTATTCTTTAAAAATAGCTCAAGAACTTGAGGTGCTTCATTCTCTGCACTGGCTCAGAGTAGCCAAGATACTTCTTTCTATGGCCTTCTCCCCCCTCCCGCCTTGTTTTCGACTTAGCTTGGCAAAGCTGGACAAACCCCGGGACATAAAAATTCCCTTAACTGTGAGTAAGCCTTCTTTATTATGTCTTCCTTTACAAAATGGCTTGTTTGATTAATGCCTGTTTGAGAATGGAAAATTCTCTCTTCTCCTTTGCTCTCTCCGGCAATTGTTTTGTGTTTCAGCGTCTGCTTTGGCAAGGGGAAAAAGCTGGACTCTGGGTTAAATCACGACCCCTTTCTGGGATCTAAGGGACTTTTGTTGTTCATTTCCACAGCACCAAGATTTGACCCTTATTCTTAAGCTGAAGTCTCTGACGGTGACCTACCACACCATTTTAAGTCTCTGGAGCAGTTGAACAAGTCCAAAGTTGCTATTTAAAATACCAGTGATTTTTCAAAAGCCTGTTTAATTCATTAGGCTTTATCCAATCCTCTCAGTCTGGTCCAGACGAATCCAGCAAGCTGCGTTCTCTCATGCTCCCTTGTCCTCTAAGTGGCAGTACTTTTAACTTTGCTTATAGCAAGAATTTAACCCAAACCAAGTTTAAAAAATAAAAATCCTTCCCCGCTGAAATCCAAGGCTGATATGTGCACACGCGATGACTTCAGAGCGACTGAATCTTTGCTATAGAAAAATGTTGATTTCTTTAAAGCTCCTGAACAGAAGACTAATACTTTTTACAAGTTAGTTGCACTTGAGTTTATGGAAACAAGTAACAGACCGGCAAACATTTATGTACTTGGCAGTTGTGGGTAGCTGTCTGGACTCACAGCCAATGAAATTAAACATTTGAGAGATTGTGATTCATGATATAATCTGATTATGAAGGTAATTACACCTCTTGTCATTGTTGACAATGTATGATTATAGAGACAAAAATCTCGGTTCTGCTAGCTGAATTTCAAGGGAGGGTATAGGCAGAAGGAAGGGAGAGAGGAAAACAAAAGAAATGAAAACAACCTCGCTCTCATTTTATAAAACACTACCTGAGTCCAGAAAAAGAAGAAAAATAATCACACCCAACAAGAACATTGAAGTTTCCTTAAAATGCTAAAAAGAGATGACATTTTGGTAGAAGGCTATTTTCAATATGTTTTTAAATAAACATGTAAAGGCAAATTTGAAATTTCCAGAAAACTAGAATAAAAAGAAAAAAAAAAAAAAAAGAAAGAAAGAAAATCATGAATATAACACACGGTTCCAACTTTGCAAGCAAAGTAATATATTCTAGTATATCCCACAGAGGCTTCTCTAAGACAAAAGCATATTTTTTTTGAGAATTGCAGGTCAGAAGCAAGGACTGGATTCATTAACCCATGTGATTTGCAGTCTCTTAGTTCCATATGTACAGTAGCAAATATAGAGCTAAAACTGTAAGCCTTTCATATTTTCCCTGGTGTTGCTTAATCTGTATGCTCATCCTGTACTTGCTGATTTTAAACTTCTCATTGCAATGAAGATTAAGTTAATTTCTCAAGTTATTACCCCATAAAATCCTGCGTGCTCAGAATTATCTTTTTTTCATAACAAAATTAAAAAAAAAAATCCCTATTACTATAGGATATATTTCCTGAACACTAATTGAATTGTAGATATTTTTCTGATTACAATAAACCCCGAAGTTTAAGGAGCTGTTTTCCTGTGAAACCAATTTTTGCATAACTAATTTTTCTTAAAATCATAAGTTACCACATTAACTGGAAATTTTCAGTGACCTTACTGAAAAGGAAATTTTGGCTAGTTGTGTGACTGAAGAGAAAGAGAGAGAGACAGAAGTAATGAGGAAAAACAAAACAAAACAAAAAAAGTAAAGTTTATAGCATGCAAAAAAATCTCAGGCTTTTAGCAGAGGAAGAGGGACTTGTGATTTTGGAGCTTTTGATTGGCAAACTTTGCTACAAAATGAAGTCCTAGGAATTGCTCTAGAGAGAAATAATCTTTCATGACTTTGGAACTAATATTCTACACTGGTCCCAAAGACCCTGTGGGTCACACTACAAAGCCTCCCTATTTACCCCGTGTGACTTGCAGGTGTGGAAGGATCTCTGGCAAGAAATAAGCATTGTGGTATGGCTTGCTTTCACCTTTGGTTAAGTATTTCTGATTTTTTACAGATCAGTAGTTCTTTGTTTTCTTCACTGCTTTATTTATCTAAAAGACACCTCGACCCTCAGCTTGGTGGCTATATGCCCTGTAAATGAAAAAGGCATTTCAGTTCTCCATATCACCAATAATTCCTTCATTGCGGATGGATGGCAGAGGTAGGAAAAAGTAAGGAGCCTAGATTATTCTCTTCCTGAAAAATGGCATTTCCTCAATTTTTTTATATTGAAACTGCTCTTATATTTTCTTTCCAAAGCCACAGGTGAATCTCGCAGTTACTACGAAGATAAAAATAGCTTTGAAAAGGTACCCATGTTTCCTGAACAGAAACTAATCAGCCCTAATAAATTGTACTTGAACTTTTGAATTTTAAATGCAACTTTGCACAGCCTCGCAGAAAGCATAATTGAATCCGAGATCCACAAAGCAAAGAGGGGAAAAAACAGTGCATTTATGTCCTAACCCCTGCCAATATTTTACATCTGAAAAGTGCTACTCTTTTAAGCAAGGCTAATAGCTTTGGAAGTAGCACAGGTAGACTGTCCTTTAACTTGCAGATCATTTGTATTCGGTTCATTCATAAATCTGATGCAAATTTCAGAAGCTTTAAGGAAAAGAGAGCTGGAGGTTCTGTGGAAATGTAACGAAGTGTGCTTATGATTATCAGTTTTTGGAAGAGTCAAGCTTATTGTAGGCACACATTAGCCACTTTCATACACGTCCGACACACAAGCCTGACTTAAGGGCTGGAAGACAACTCGGTATTTTTTTTCTAGGAATAATCTTACATCCTAACCATAGAAATGTGTGCTGCCCACAGCCAGGGACACATGCAGCCCAGCAAATGCCATTCCCTTTCATGGTTGTAAACCAAAACAACAAATCATTTCAGTAAGACCATTTTCTGTTTTCTGCTTGTTCCTACAAATAAAAAAAGGCATGGGCCTATCCCACTGTCAAACAACAAAAAAATCATTTGGGAATTTAACAATAATTTAATTTGTATTAACCATGGCACAACATAAACATTTTCCTCAAAGCTGAAGCACAAATAGATTACACACATTTTCCATGTGCTTTTGTGTGTGTGTGTGTGTGTGTGTGTGTGTCTGCGAGCTGCTGAGCCTGTTTTCATTAAAACAAAGAAAAAACCACTTCCTGTATGAATCAGAGTTTTGTATTCAAACTGCAGGATTCCTCATTTAATGGTTTACTTGCTGATTGAATTAATATGGATATTTAGGAAAGGTGGACCAAGTAGAAAAGCAGAGAGTAAAAAGACAGGGAATGCGATAAAAACAGAAACAGGGAAGAGTAAGTGAAATAAAATAGCAGCAGAGCAAGCAGAAATGACACGAGAATTTGTACACACACACACACCACCCCCATTTTCATCAGTGTGAGCTTGTGACATGCTTCCCTGCCCTGTGAAGTAAATGCAAACTTTGAGGCAGGGCTATGAGAACAACCTTGCGCAAAACTAATGTCAGAAAAAGATGAAAAATCCTGCTGTAGCTGGGCCACCAGGACCAACACGGATCCCCATCAGACCCTGACAGACCTGTGGGACCCTTGAGAAAGGCAGCAGGAGGGTACGGACTGCAGATCTGGCCCAAGGACCACGGCTTTGGTATCCCTGTGTGGGGAGCTGAAGGGCTGAATGGCAGCTCTAGACTCAGCCCAAAGCTTCTGGGAGCTCCACACCGCGAGACCTCACTTGAAGGTGTCCGAGGTTTGCTGGACACCCAGGAGGTTAAGTAGCTTTTGAAAATGAGACCATGGTACATCAGCTAGCCAGGATTTTTTTTAACAGATAATCTTTTACGTGTGGACTTTGTACGATTGTTTCTTCTCATTTTTTCTCCCCTTGCAAAAGAAATCACCATACTGACTCAAATTTAATAGGATCTGTACTCACCACTGTTTTCTGCCAAGAAAGCAGAATCTTTTAGCTTCCTGTGCACAGGAACACAGAGATGTTAAAATTAGCCACAAGCAGTATATTGCTCCCTGAATACAAGAGAAAGGTATTGCAATTTAATGCACAAAGGAAATTAGCTAAAACCACTGAATCTGCAAGCAACAGGTTTAATCAGAGTGGGTTTTGGTCTGCAGAGATACCACCATGCACACAAATGCCACACAAACAACGAAATGCGTACATTTGGGTTTTGCTTGATGAAATGAGAATCACTGCAGGGTCACAGCAGATAGCACTTTTACTAAATTCAGCATCTTATAACCATGTTGAGATGCTTTTTTGGCCACGTGGCAATGCAGGGCACTTTTGCTATGTTTTTTATTGCTTCTGTTTCCACTGGTAGCATACCCACTTTGGCTGTCAGCATCAGTTAGTACCTGTAAGACTATTTTACAAACACAAAATTATTTAGAGCCCTGAGCAGAAGCAGAATCCACCTGGACCAACAAGTGTTTTTTCTCTTCTTTGCAGAGAAATAGCTCCACGAGCAGCAGATCCCACGAGCACCTGTCTCGGGGTTTTGTTCTGGCACAGATGCTCTGATGTCTACCACGCACCAAGTTCTGGGTCCTGCAGCCTGCAAACCTAAGCAGTTCCTCACTGCTTCCCAGCCACCTCCTTCTGAGAACTTCACAGACACTTAATACGTCCCAGGCCAGTGTCAAATTTGGTTGAAACAGACCACGCGCTCATAAAAGACTGCTTGCATCATGTGGGAGGAGAGATTAATAATTAATACAGCCTGTCCTAATGCATAATGACTCTCTTTTTTCATTAGGAAGCCTGCCTAACAGATAAACACACTCCAGCTCTGTTAAGAACCAACAGGCCAACTTCTGCTCCTGGTTGTACAGCTGCAAACCCAGAATTGCTCTGATTCATCAGCTCGCTTTGGTGGCGATGGAGGATAATGCAGAGTGCCCAGCCAGGCTGGCACAAGCTCATCACCTACCTCCTGTGGTTCTCTGTCAGGTAACTGCACGTTTCTGTGCAACGACGGGGACAGCAGAGATTAAATCTTTGAACAACTCCACGCTTGTTTTTGGTGAATTAAAACATCAGGTTAGAATTCAGAGAACCGTGTGTTATAATTTTCCCTTTTTAGTAGCACACGAGCAATGAGAACATTTAAACACGTTCTGGAAAAACCTGCACTCCGTTGCCCGAGGTACAGTATTTTCACAGAACATTGCTAATCCAACCAACTTCACAAAAACAAGTAAAATGAGCTTCCTTTGTTACTTGTTACATTTCTTTTATTAGACTTCAGCAGCAGATCTGGGTTCATTTTTCCTATCATTGTTTTATGCTCACTTTTGTATTCTGTTGGATTATAATAGATTAATTTTAGTTTTCTTTCTAGCCACTTTGCATGCCCTAATGAAGTAACAAGGCTCCATTTTATTTAAAAATAGAGAAGCCTCAAAATCTTCCATAAATTTTCCATTCATGCTACAGTTTCTTAAAAAAAAAAAAAAAATACTAACAACATTAATATTTGGACTTAGACTAGCTGGCAAAGCAACCTTCTCAGCAAGTGACAACACTTTTTTAGATAGTCTTCTGCCCATTTTTTTAACACTCTATAGCCCTTCATTGCTTCAAGCCCCCGGTCATTTATTCTAGCTAACTAGCTGAATTCTTGCTCTAACCCCACCATTGATTACTCTGACAGAAAAGCCTCCTGCTATTGCCACTGCAAGAATAAAACACAACCTCAGGTTTAAAAAAAAAAAGCATTATGGGCCTCCCCTGTCTGCCTTTCTGTCCGTCTGTCCTTCATTAGGTGGAGGGATGGGCTTTTGTGTCAGCAGCTGGAAGCTGGCAGTGAAGCCCTCTTCCCTGAAAGGTCCCACCCTGTGTTGTCCCAGTTGCTGGACTGGGCTAAACTGGGCCCAGTGGGGGAAGCAGTAGGGTGAAATGGCTGCAATTGTTGGCCCAAGGAGAACAGGCACTGGTTCCCCTCCACCTAAACTCGTGCAATCCATCAGTCCTACCTCCTCACTGCAGGCTAGAGAAAGGACTGCTGTTATCTGCTGCTTCATTCAAATTCTTCCAACTGCAAGCATGTGGTTGTGCAAGGCACAACAGGGCCACACCACCGCCCGCTTCTACCCCTGTACAGACAACAAAAACAATTAGAAACAAATGCATTCTTGTGCTGGATCACTTTAAAACCTACATGCACTGATCGTAAGTGTTCCCCCATGGGCTCAGCTTCATTTTCTGCAGCACATACAGCAGGATACTTTTTCCCATGGCAATTGACATTTTGCACTAGCCTGGTTCCAACGAAAATCAATCTGATTCCTTCCTCATAACAACAGAGAGTCAACTTGGATGACAGATTTTAGCCACTAACTTAATTGATCATACTGATACGGATTTGGGGAAATATTATTCCAGCATAGCAACACAAATCCAATCAGAAGAGCAGACCCAGAGAAAGGTGAGCGGCTCTCCTAAAAACGTGGTTTTAAAGCATTCAAGCGCCGTGAGAGTTATTTTGATACAGGGCAAGGAAAGAAGATTATAAGAATGATTCAGTAAGCCTGGAAAACGCAGCAGCCAGGTTCTGCTGCCATTCCTGAAACAGATTAGCTCATTTTCCTGTTAACAGCAGCACTGAAAACTTCTTGCTCTAGGGCAGCAGTGGCAGTAATTCCCCAGCACTCTGCTCATGGATCACTGTCAGCTTTTTGAATGCACTGTGGGCTACCCCAGTGCCTTAAAACATTAACCTTTTAAGGCAGCCTGGCTTTGCAGGACGCGGGGAGCACAGCTGAGAACCGCTGCTCTTGATAACGTGACTCCGACAGATCCCGCATGGGCTAATGACAGGGCTGCCTAAATCCAAGGTCAAGTTGTTCTACTGACTACAGCCTTGGATTTGATTTCCAGAGCTGGGGCTCGTGGAAGTGTGACAAATCTGGTACCTCCTCGCTCAGAGGTCACTTACGAACCAAACCACTAACTTGTGCTGCAATGCCTGGGATCCGCCTCGTCAGCTCCAGCTGGAGTGCCCTTCCTTAGCAGCACCAGCCTTGAGGAAAGCGTCCAGCCTTACCCCGAGCGCTCTCCCGGCGTCGGATTGCGCAGCGACGAGGAATTCCTGGCACCGCGGCGCGGTAAAACAGTTCTCCCGTGTCCAGGATATAACACCAGAACAGACGATAATAAATAAGCCACTTCAACAGGGCTGTGAAAAATGAGCCGTGACAGATCTGTGGCGAAGCAAATGTCATCTCGGAGCAGGCTTGTCTGGATGCCTACAGGAGAGCTCACCAACTGTCTGGCTCCAACTCGCAGCCCACTGCTGGCACGGCGCTGTGAGCATGCTGGTGACTGACTAACCCCGCGCAGCGCTTCTCTACCTACCGAGTGCTCCTTCAAGCTATTAGCGTCACAGCGTATCAAACGGGCTGTCACAAACCTGTTTATCACCCCTTTCCCAAACTCAGGCAGGTATCCGGCAGCAAATGCTCAGTACGGACACGTGCACACGCAAACGCTGCCCCTCGGGGAGGCCGGAGCGCCGCGTGTCGGTCAGGGCAGATATACAGCCCCCGTGTTGTTGGAAATCAGCACAGCCACATGCAGCTCCTTACATTAAAAGCCTCTCTTCATGTGGCACTCGAAGAGCTATTCACAAAAGCTACCTTTCTCTACAGCCAGCGGAGAAGCAGCTCCAGTGCAGAACACGGTGATCCAGAGGAGAAGCCTGGCTGAACTCTCCGGGTGGCCCTCCAGAGCTCCCTCTCCCTTTATTCCCCTCTCTCTGGGGAGCCTTTGCAAATTCCCCCTCCTTTTATGCTGCCAACACCAAAAGCTTCACTATGAATCTCACAGGATTCAGTGTTTGTCTTGAAGACCCTTTTTCTCAAGTCATTTAGTGCTCCAGTCATCTCAGCTCTTACTGAAGAAAACATGCTGTGGTGGAGAAAACTAGAAAGTGGAAAGCCTAAAGACTTAAAAAAAAGAAAAAGAAAAAAAAGGTACAAATACGTCAAAAGACAAATAAAATTAAGCCAGAAATTACTGCAACTTTCTTTTTTTTTTTTACTTTTTTGTTTGTTTGTTTGTTTGTTTCTCCAAACCAGGCTCATGACATTTCAGGACCCGACTCGTAAATGCTTGGCACTAGCAACACTCAGCTCTGCCTTCTTGCAACAGTCCTGCAAGTTGCCTGAAATTTGCAAAAGGAATACCTGCACTTGCCTTGTGTCCTGCTCCAAGGATACTTGGTAATATGTTCAATGTTTGCTTTTCTCAAATCCCCATGCATATTAGAATTCCATGCCATTAGTCATTTTACGACAAAATCAGCTTTTTACAGTGGATTTTTTTTCACAGTTTAACCCTTTTTATTATTGGCACACAAGAATTGTAGTAAATTTTCCTATAACATCCAGAGTTGTAAGGAAAAAGGCCTTCCTAAAGGTATGTTACCTAAACCTGTTAAGCCTCAAAAACCATCAAATCACAATGACAATTTCAGAAGTCATTTCAGTATCTTTTTTAAGATCATGTCTAAATGCTTGGATGCTGTTCAGAGATAGAAGTCATCTTAAGTACATGCAGCCATTGATAGCTGATGATTTTCCCACAACAAAGTCAATATTTTAGGTCAGTTACTGTTCTCCTTCGCCTGGATAATTTTGGTGGGGTTCCTCTTGTATTCTAGTTATGATTGTAAGATAAAAGTAGGGAAGCTGTTCCCTTAGGTTAGAATAATCCACTTTTCCAAAGGAACTGATGACAAGATCTGAAATTTACCTTAAACAGTCCAAATTTGAGGTGATGGGACTTGAGTTTATTAGGTCTCTTCCAACTGCTTAAGATTGGACTTTTACAAATTAAGGCACAAAACAAGTTAACCCTCAAATTCTCTGATAAGAAGGAATGAATGGAATTTGTGTTTAATTCATCCCAAGATCCCTCTAGATCCCCCACACTGCGCACTGGCATTCAACCAGTAAGAGTAACCAGTGCAGCAGCTGGACAGGTCTCCAGCTCACGATCTGCAGACAAGGAATCGGCCCTCCAGGGAATGACACGTGGTGCCCACACCTATGCAGCAGGCTGGAGGCAGACAAGTCCTCGACACGCTCAGCTGCAATCATCTCTTTGTTTGGTAGAGCTCCAAGCTGCAACTTCAAGAGATTTCTAGTTTTTTGTACCAATAGAGGGATAATCAGTGCATGCAGCTGTGGCCTGTTTTCCTAACCCTGTGAGCCATGCACTTCAACAGTAGCACAAGAGAGGGCCCCAAGATATGGACCACAGGGTGCAAAGGAGAGAAGAGGCTGGAACAGCAGCTCTCTTTTGCACTGTGTTCTTCACATACATGGACCATAGGAGACTATTACCCATACTAGTAGATGTTTCTATTAGGAAAACTCTCAATCTACCTTCACTCCAAATTTTCTTATATTAAACTACTGAACTTTCCTTTACCCTCGACCTCTGATCCATGCTAAACATGGCCTTTCTCTTTTTTTTTGGTTCTAAGACTTAAGCGGAGAATTGATGTAAACATCTATCAGGTATTCAAGCTGTATATAGGGACATGATGTTTTCTGTTCCTTTTTTTTTTTTTACATATATTATGGTGAAGAGCATTCTTTATTTACCCTTGAAAGGAAGACAAAGAGTCTCCCTAAGGGAAGAAAGAAATCCCTAATATGAAAATAAAGTACTGGAGAATACAGTACTGACGCATTTATAAGGTGATAGAGGGACATGGCATAGA
The DNA here is from genome assembly GCF_009819795.1 of Aythya fuligula. Taxonomy (NCBI): domain Eukaryota; kingdom Metazoa; phylum Chordata; class Aves; order Anseriformes; family Anatidae; genus Aythya; species Aythya fuligula. The sequence goes on from NC_045560.1 coordinate 53,384,677, forward strand.
AGAAATGGTGGAAAAATGCTTTTTCCTTGGTATCCGTCCTTTGATCTCATTGTACTACCTGAACCCTACTGTAATCTGCTTGTGACGTGACACAGCTTCCTTAAGCACAGGTGCATGTAGGCATTTCTGTGCACTCAGCAGCAAGACCTTCCCGACTGACAGGTAATTAGTTTATCCATATCCATAACCTAAATTGATATTTTCCATACCGCTGCTTAATATACAACTCGGATACATACATACGCGCACACACACAGATCAAAAATAATTGCTAAATACTTGCTCTACTTATCCAAAGTGAACTCTGGGCTGCTGGAGCTGTAGGACTACCTATATCCAAGCTAAAGATGCAGGAAGGTTAAAGCATGCATATTCCACATCAGACAGCCCTACTACTAAAGAAAATGTGGTAGTTCCATACATGTGGGAACATGAGTTTCAAGTCCAGGCTATAAACCTGGTGCAGAAGTCCCCCAGAGATCAGTCACTAGCTGGCTCCCAGGGTGGAATTTGGTTGCAGATTACGCAACTTAATATGCAGTAATTATCTGAATTCCTATAATGGCCACGGGAAACCTACTCCAGATAGTCAGTGATGCTTAGAGAACTATTCGGCTGATATCTGAGAGGTGTCTACTCCAAAGTAAATTAGAGCATTTAGTTCCAACATCTGCATGGATTGGACTTTCATTGACTACAGTGAGAATCTGAATGGGAACATGACTCTGTGGTTCTAAGAATTTATACACAAGTATCTACACTTACACATGTCTCCAGAAACCTCATTTAGGGATTTTAATCTGGGGCACAATTCCGTATCCTTATTCCTTATCTGTATTATATTATATAATTATCCTTATTCCATATCCATACTCCTTACCTGAGGAACCCTGCATGGAAGATGACTTGCTGAGCCAGAGGGTGTGTCAGGACTACAAGACCATTAACATTTGGATGTGCACAGGGAATGAAACCTCTGGACTCACCAGAGAATGACATGCTGCAGAGGTGGGCTGCACCAGTCCAAGAAGAGTGAATGGGGGAAGTTGCTCACTGCTGGACTGGACCTTCCAGAAGACTCTACAAGGCACTCATAGCAGTAAGTATTTAAAGCAGAGTTCCTCAGCATTTCCTTAGTTGCTGTATTTGGCTGAGCTAGCTAATAGACTGACAGTCTGATCAGAAAAACAGCTACCAGCCACAGATGGACTGCTTCAAGCACACGTTTTGGGAATATGAGACTTGCTGCTCAGGTCCAGTAAAAGACCTCACTGAATTTCTGGAGGCAGCCTCAAGGACAACATCACTTTCACCTTCATGTGTACACCTCAGAGTGGTATTGCATGAAACAGGGCTCAGCATTTGAGTAGCACAGTGCATTTGGGCCTGTGATAAGTGTACACAGCAGCTCTGCACCTCACTTACTGTTGCAGTGAGACCTTCTGCAGCGGTCATGACCAGAGGTGCTGAGCAGTGCTTCAACAGCTGCAGTTCCACCAAAGCACCAGGACCAGTTCTCAGAGCAGTCCAGGGATAACTGCATCTAGAAACCTACGTGTAAAGAGTAGAAGACATATTTGAATTAACTAGTCCCACCTATATCTTTCCCTGCCAATCCCCTTCTTGCAAGAGAAAATATCATCAGTCTATGGTAATCACAACACCCACATCCTTATTAGCATAAGAAAAGAAAAAAAAAAAAGAAAGGTGGATGCCCTTCAAGGTGCCCTTCTTAAGTCTTCTGCACGTTTCTTGCTGCTCCTCTAGCCATAATAGCCCAGAGTCAACCTATCTCCTTGCCCGATGATGCTACTGCAGACTCTACAGCCACTGCCTGCAAGAGCCTTTCTTCCTTCAGCAGCACAGAGCCAGCCTGCAACAGTCCGATTTACGGAGCAAAAGAGAAACATCTTCTCAGGACTGGAGGCTCCTAGGTGAGCAACTACAACACCTGATCCAAATGTTTCCCTTGCACCATGCGACCGGTGAGAACGTGTGTTTCCGTTTGCATTTTCACCCTTTGGTTTTCTGCCTCTGGTAAATACTGGCAAAGTAAATGTTAAGATGTCAGCTCTCTCTTCGAGAAATGACTGACAGCCCCTAAGTGCTCCGGGCTTTTTATAACCAACGTGACTGACAGCTTTTAAGTGGAAGCAGTTCATGCAAGTTTCAAACATTAGTTGTCTGCACGAATAACGTGGAATATTGGCTTTTCTTGTATCTACCTAATGGTATTTCCTTCTGCGTCGGCAGAAGCTCGAAACCTTAAGTTGTTACAGGGAAAAAAAAAAAGTCTGTGTTCTCAGCTCTGCACATTTCTCAAGCTCTCGGGCTAACAAAAGGAAAAGTAAACTCATGCCTGTATTTTAAGTTCTCACATTTCAAAGCAGCGTAGCAGCAAGTAAGCCATTTTTCTTCACATCAGGCTTGGCTAAGAGATGACATTGGCTTGTACTGTAACATTTCTACTTAATCATTTTCAAGCATCCTGCACCAAAAACTTTCAAGAAATCCAAAAGTATTATTATTAGCCCATTGAAGCACCCCATCAAAGCAGCTGGCAGCCATGGTACTGAGTCCAGTACCTCTCTCACCTGTCCCTCTAATCATTAAGGCAAACAGATGCACTAAATATTATACTTAACATTTAAGGTAAATTCCAGAAATGTACATGCTACTTCACAAATAAAGTAGGCAAAATTAGCATTGTCATCTGCAGTTTTGCATTTCAAATCCAAGCACAGGTGAAAGACAAAACAGTGTAGTTAGCGCACCAACAACTGGTAATTTAAATGCATTTATTGAAATTTGCAACAGATGAGGAAGTTAAATGCTGTTAGTATGCATGTTTCAACAGGGTTTGTAACCATTTTTCCAGCATACTACAGGAAAAAAGTCAGCCTGCTCCCCGTAGAAAATTCGAGGTCCTTTTGCACCTGGCCCCTGTGACAGAGATCAGGTGAAGGAGCCCTCCCATTGACTCTTCCACGTCTCAGCACCACAGAGAAAATGCCCAGGCACTGCCCAACAGCAAGGGAGAGACATGCTGAGCATCCAGGGCATGAACCAGCCAGCCAGGCTCAAAATGTGCCGACTCAGAAAATGACAGCTACACAGAATGACAGAAAGACAGACCTGCTCTTCGGTTCCCAAAGATTTTCTCTTTGTTGAGCTGGATGTGAGCCTAGAAATAACCTTGGGTGCTCAGGGAGGAGAAGCTGTAGAGTCACTAAAGACGACTGGTGGGGCACAATCACAATTTTACAATGCCATCACCATAAAAAGATCACTGAGCAGTCATTAGGATACAGAACAGACCATTGCAAACTTGTAAGTAGCACATTCCTGTTAGCGTAGGACCTTTGGTTGTTTCTCCATGAAAGAGAAACCAGTTGCACATTAAGTAATAATCCACCTCACTTCTTTGGATGCAATGCAAGACTTTTTTGTATTTGCCTTTTGTTCAGTTACATGGCATCAACAACTCAACAACTCATGCTTTTTTTTTTTTTTAAGGAATTTAAGTGGTGATCATTTATTAACTGTACAACATAATCTACCTCAGAGAGTACCACAATTTCCTCTTCTTTTCAGCGTCTCATTTTTCCCAACTTTAATGCAGTTCTGTAAGATTTTCCCCTCTCCAGAGGATAGACAATAATCGGGTTAGATTGGTATCTTTATGACACTGACCTTAAAGTTCACTTCATTTTCCCTCCCATCCTCCCCAGCCTTCAAGTTCTTTCTGATCCGCTTTCTACTGTTGAATATCCCTAAGAAGAGAAACTGGAAGCAGATATATCATTTTACCTCAAAATTTATCTGTGTGAAAAATAAACAAATCATTGCACATCAAATAAAGAAAATTACTTTAATCTTTAGTTGTGAGTCCATTCATTTTTTTTTCTTTTTATAAAGAACAAATTTCATCTTGAAAATCATACCCTGAAAAAGATCAGAGAAGGGCCAGAATGCTAGTTTTGTGTCCTTCAAAGAAAATCAAATGAACTCATTTAATCCTGCTGAGGGAAATACTTCTCCAAGTTTTGCAGATCAGTGCTTTATTTACACTATATTTGGGTACTTTAAAGAGTTAAAAATATATTTTTTTTATATTTCCTTTGAGTATTGATTTGAACACGTGCAGTAACATTGATTAATCTAAGCCCCATTACCTCCTGAAAACAGTTTGCTTTATATGTGAGTATTTAAGACTGTAAATTACGTCCCAAGGAGAGCTACACAAAGTTCTACAGAAATACAAGTTGCTTTCCTGATTTTCCAAGGTCTTGTTCTCCCCACAGATGAGCAGCAGTAAAAAGAGGAAGAAACAGGTCTGCAGCAGACTGGAAAAGGAAAAGGAAAAGGAAAAAGAAAAGGAAAAGGAAAAGGAAAAGGAAAAGGAAAAGGAAAAGGAAAAGGAAAAGGAAAAGGAAAAGGAAAAAGATCATGAAAACTTTCTCACAAACAGCAGTTTCAGTTTACACTAAGCAACCTGAATTTACAGTACTTCCAGTTTTAAATTCTTTCTTTCTCAAATCATTCCCTTCAGCACTAACATACACCACCTGCATTTTTAGAGGCTAGAAACCATAATTGGGTTTGCACAGTATGCATTTGCTAACATAATGACATATTCATATATTTTACTCGCTATATTAGAAAAGATGTAGCTAGAGATGATTTATTACAGAACATTCCACTTGGCATCTGTTGGACACATTGGATACTGCCAAGTTTAGCTACACTGGAGTTTTCCCTGACTCCAACTTCTGTTCTAAGAGAGTATTAGTAAAGTGAGGATTATGCAGTTTGTGATGGGCATACGATGATTACAATGCAATCAGCAAGTAAGTTGCTATTCTGAGACTGCCTCACTATCTGCAAATACAATTCTCAAAGAAGCCTGGGGAAATATGTCATGTGAAAAAGAAAATATAAAGACAGTTCAAGATTTTCACAGACTTCAACTTACTATAGCAGAACTGTGATTACAGAAAAGCCAGTGAGTGGCTCAGTATCAGAATATGAATTCCTGAGCCATAAGATGGGAGAATACGATGCTTAGCAAGTTCAGCAATGCAGTTTCTGAAGCTGGGACTCTTGGCTGTTCCATCAGCACATAATGAAGCAGCACAACTACTTTCTAGCTAAAGTGCTCGGTAAAAAGAAAACATGCAAAGAAGTATGGTATATAGGAACACGAAGTACAGAAATCCATCCCTGTGTTGTTAGGATGGTTCCTTAGGCTCCGCAGTATGGGGCTTTGGAGGAATGTAGGTTTGATTAATAGGCATTTTTCAGGTTGCTTGAATTCTGGACTAAGCTTGTTACATTTTAGTTTTGTTCTTTTTGTTTGTTTGTTTGTTTTTCTTCCATGAATCCCTTTCATCCTTCAGACTGAGCTTTATGTGGTACAACAAAGCAGGCAGATCAGACTAGTTTCCATAAAGGCTGGTGACAACACTGCTTTCCTGCCTTATTGTGCCTTTTCACATGAAGATCTGTTGACTGTCATTTGGTATTGTTCATGGACAGTGACATTTCTGCACATTAGCAGGGTTACATAAAGGCTCTATGTCCTCCCTGACTCATCTAGGAATATGTTGGTGGGACTGGAACGAGTCGGCCTATTCTGAACTGCTCAGGGACTGTGGGATTACGAGAGGAATGTCTGCAGGGGCTGAGAGAAACAGTGCTTGCACAGGGAGACAGGACTAACCTTTTTTTGGTGAATGCCTGGTGATGTGCTTAAGGTGCTGCAGTGATTTTATGTTGATATGGATGATCTGGAAAGTTCAGTAACAAACGCTGGTAATCTATAGACTTACAGGGAAGACGCTTCCTTTGCAGCCAGCTATGTTATGTAAAAGGAAGAGAGAATAAATATATAATTTAAGAAGGTATTAGAAAGCTAGGATTTCAAAACACTGATCTTCAAAATGTTTCTGCTTCCCTATTCTCTTCTGTTTTACATATCCCAGATCTGTCATATCTGTGAAAAAGGAAATAAGCGTAAAATATTCCTGTCCTTTGGGAAAAATTGAGTTAGCGTAATGTAATATTCTCTAGCTAGCCGTCAACAGCTATAACAACTCCTTAGCTGTAACAGCTTCCCGATGTACTTTTCAGGGACTCTTTCTCGAGCTGACATATGCTAATGGTGATACCTGTGCTCAGGGCCTCTAGAACTCAGGTTTTAAGTGGCAGATAACTTAAGCTCTGTTGCATTTTGACAGGTCCATGAATTATATGCAGCTAAACTCCAGGAACTGAACGCAGCGAGTCCAAGCTGTCTCTTTAGTTACATTTTCCTTACAGTGCATCTCTCCACTGGAGACACTGTTGGATTTTTTTGTTGTTGGTTTAAGGAAAATTCCTGGGGAGCTCTCAGTCCTCAGCTAGTGTGAATGGGTCTGGTCACACACCTCTGAGCTACAGCTTAAGGAGGTGTGCAAAAGCCACAGAAGAACCACTGCATCCAGTAACAGTCAACTCGCATCCTCAAATCTGCCTTCAAAGCCATAAATGCTAGGAACAAGCTTTTATCCATTTATTTATCCTGTTGCTAAAACCACGGTGGTTTATCTAAGGACATGAAAAATGCCTGGTTTGTTAGTTGGATCTGTGTTGCCAGAAACAAGCTTACATTTTCCCTAGGTACCCAAAGCTGCTCTAGCAGAAGACATCAGGACCCCAAATCTTCTGAATTCCGGCTAAATGAATGGCAGGTGCAAAGGAGGAGGCACATTTAAGCAGAGTACCAAAGCAGAGGGATAAGAACAGAAACAGTAGGGTAGGACAAAGTTAACAGATCGCATTTAGGAGAGCGAGAAAGGAATCACATGCTGTTCGGGACTAACAGAAAGACCACAGTCTCACTAGTTACAAGGCTAAGGAAAGCTGGGTTCAGAACAAATGTGGTGAATTAGGTAACAGAAAATGGCTCTTTGGCCCCAGCATGGAGAGGAAGAAATGCTAAGTGAAAACGCCTTCTTTGGTTAGACAAACTCTAAACTTATGTTTAGAAACCAAGCAAAGGAAGCATTTTGGTCTCAGCTGAACACTGCGCCTGTGGGTAGGCCCATTTGTTTATTTTGCTGTGAACCTTCCAACATCCCCTATGCACAAATCATCTGGCCTTCAAACTCTCGGGCACTGTCCTCTCTTCAACCACGGCTCGCCGGCTCCTTCACAAAGCTCTAGGCCTATTATATTTCAGCTTACTTGTCATAAAGCCTAACGAGCTGTTTCAATAGCTTCCTCACTCTGGAGAGTTAGTGAGCTTTTAATGCTTCCTCACCCTTACTTAAAAGGGACTGTTAGTGGAAAACCTAATACATTCAATATGACGGGGCAGGGTTTACAAATCTAGTTGTCTGGTTTCTATTGACATTTAAAAACAATGTTAGTGACAAAAATATAATTATTCCTAAATGATGGAAACAAGGAGCCAGGCGTACTGAATGAACTCTTTTTGAACCTCTATTCATTTCACTTCAGATCTTGGCAGAGGTTTTGCTGGTTTCTATTTTATCCCAACCAGTTTATCCATGTTCCAGACTCTGTATGTTCTGTGGCTGTAAAGCTTTCCTGTGGAATTCACCCACTGCCACAGAATTGTGCTGGAGAAACCCAGCATGCCTCTAAAAAAACGAGGCAATTGTCTTGCTCTCACACATACAGATAAAATTGAGAGCATGCACCGAGCATATGCTGACAGAGGGCTCTCTCCATCGCTTTTCAGGCTGCCTTAAATTGCAGTTCTGAAAGGTGTGAACTACCTCATTTATCTCAGTTGGGGCTGGAAGGATTCCCCTGTTCCAGTCTGTAGAATCTGCTGATTTGTACTGTGCCATGGAAATTCAGCATTTTTGTTCCTGAATTCCCTGCTTTATTGCAAGCTTGTACTTTATTTCCTTCCTCCCAGCTTTGCTGGAACACACCTAGAGCTGCCTCTTCTTCTCCTAGTGCAACAGGCACAAATTGAAACACGAGAAACACCATTTAAACATTAGAGAAACTTTTTTTTTTTTTTTTTTTTTTTTTTTTTTTTACTCTGAGGATAATTAGACTGTGTCACAAGTTACCCAGAGAGGTTGTAGAGTCCCCATCCTTGAAGAAACTCAGAACAAGGTTCTGGGCAATCTGCTCTGGGCAAGCCTGCTTTGAGCAGTAGGATGCACTAGATGATTTCCTGTGGTCTCTTCCCACCTCTGCCAGTCTGTGACTGAATTTCTCCATGGAAGGAGATGGCTGCTCTATTGTAGCGATTGTTCATCCTTTCAGATTTCAGAGCAGCGACGTGTCGGTGAGGAATGTATAGGTACGCAGACAGCTACCTTGACTGGATTCATTTCTAGTTCTTCACACCTCACAAGAAGGCAATTCCAAGACTTGTGTAATGACAACATGAGGCACCTCTGCCCATTTGCAGCTGCACATCCATTTGTTCTACCACTGTTATGTTTTGCCTTATAGTCAGGTCGACAGACTATAGATGATTCGTGATGGACAGGCTTTGCCACCTAAAACTGAGAAGCTTAGCATCAGCTATTCATCTGGGCTCCCCTTACAACAAATCAATGAAACAGACATCTCCTAAGAACAAGACTTCACTTTCCAGGATAAGTGTTTCAGACAGGTAGAATAAACAGAGCTCTAAAGAGGGTTGTTCTCTGGTATTAAAGGCAAGCTAGATACACAACTTTTAGGTACCAAAAATGATTAAAAGGCTTTCTGGTAAGATTACAGATTTTTTTGGAACAGCACTTCCTACAACGGGAATTCACCTTGTTAGTGTCTCCCCTTGCTGTCACGGTGTAAATAATCATGTAGAGTTTTCTGTCCCAACTGATGTTTTTATGCTACCACACAACACTTTTCTTCTGGCCTGGAACAATGCAAACTAAAAAGCAGATCACCAATTCAATGCTTGAGTCTGTCTAAGAACAGTCCAAACAAATATCTGATATCTGCTTTTGGCTGTAGATGACAAAATAAAAGCAAAGGATGGTCATCGTGTTTTCCACTATCATCTAAGAAAATGCAGGTATGGATCACAAAATACTTCAGAGTCACCATCACAACCTTCAAAGAAAATTCAAGATATGTTTCATTAGCAGCTGAAAGTGAAATGGAAAAAAAAAAAAAAGCCATTAAGAAATAAAAGCTATCTGTGAGGTACTGTGACAGCAGAAGCTCCCAAATTGAACTAAATATGAAATTTGAAGAGTAGGACACCAGTAAGAGTCAGAAAGCTCTGGGGCAGATTTTGTCTCTTATGCACTGACGTGACTCCAGCAAATCTTTTATAACCTCTGTGCCTTTGTTTCCACGTCTGTAATTCAGGTTACAACCTGCAACATTTATCCCACAAAGATATAGAAAAGCTTCAACGTTTTTTGAGATCCAAGGAGAGGCTCGAGAATTACACTTATAAAAAGCACGCATACTTGGGAGATTATCAATAAAGCCTCCAACCACTATTTCCCCATCAGGAAGGCCAGCCTCCAGGCACAAGCCCGTGTAGCTGAAGCTGAAGCAACGTGCCCACAAGCTCATTGCTCCGCAGAGCCTGGAACCTCTGGTTGTTTCCAGCAGTGCACGCAGGCTCCCTGCAGTGCCGGGCTATTAATCAGTGCCTAAATGTGAAACAAAAAAAAACAACACACGTGTCCAGCCTTCACACAGCTGCAACTTCTTCCACCTAAACCCCAGAGGTCTGATAATCTCTTTGATCTGTAGGAACAAGCGTTCCACAAGCAACTAATGCATGGAGGAATGAAGTGCAGGAGTACCCCGCTGCCCACAGGCACTCAGCCCACGGCAGGGCCAGGAACTCAGCCCTAAAGGACGTAGCCTCACCGAGGAATTATGCAACACGAGCAAAGCAGCCGCCGAGAACACCGAAGATGAGGCAAGGAAACACATTTCACTGAAGTATTTTATGTTCCTACCAGTTTAACCCTCACCCGCACACAGAGATAGTACGAACAATAGGGTACTTCAGCTACCCCAATAAAGCTATACCCTAATAAAGGGTACTGTAACACCCCAAGGAATGGAGTCCTTAACCTAGGTAGGAGACTGACTTCCTTCATGCTTCCAAGAGGGAAGCAGCATTAACATTAACTAACACCACCAGGAATTTTGTCCTATTTACGATGGGTTGTTGCGTTTTCGCTACCTGTGAGCGAAGCCGATGTGGTCAGGGCACGGGAAATACAAGAAAGTTACTGGAACTAGCAAGGGTGTATATGTCTCTGGGTTTCTAGGAAGGCTGAAGTATGAGAATTTCACAGATGTGGGGACTTTTGACAGCATTCCAGTTGAAACAAACTTGCAACAAACCCTGCGGAGAGGTTCATTCAACAGGATGAGCTAACCAAGAAAGCACTCGTTTCTGGCTAGTTGCATCGGTATTAGCAGCAGCTGTGAGCTCAGTAAACAGCTCTGTTTTCTGCTTGTCAGAGCTGCTAAAACAGATGTGAAACTCATCAAAAATAGGTCACAAGCAGAACATGCAAGGGAATGCACCGCTATCAGGGAGATCTGAGAAGAAGCCACGCTGGGATATCTCCGTAGTGTTTATCACCCCAAACCATACCTAACGCCGCACGGCATCCCACAGCAGGCTGCTCACAGCTGATTTTTGTGATAGGACCTTCCCCACACCGCGCCGGGTGAGTGAGGGCGTGGTGCTTTCAGCAGCCGAGGCACGGGACAGAAGAAAAGATACCCAATTGCACCCTGCTTTCCTTTGAATTGGGTTTTCGGAGAGAAGCTTTCGTTCCTGTCTTCCTTCTGTAATTATCCCCGAGTAAGGCATCACAACGAGCCAAACGTGGAATTTGCCTCGGTTTATTTTACCTTTGCCACTACAAACAGATCCCAAGTTTGCTCTGTCCGATAGGCAGCCCTCCAGCAACAGTCAGCCCTCCATGGACAGGAATCGTGGCCAACACTGCAATTAAATTACATATATTTTTAATAATAATATTAAAAAAAAGCCCATGGGACCCAATTCCTTGGAATTCCCCCATATGGAAATTCACTTGGATCTGTTTCTAGGACTCTTGCAGCACTTAAAGCACTTACCTTCCTTTATGATCAGGTATATAAAGGAAGAAGATTTAACTCTAAAGGGTGCAGGCTAAGAAAAATACCGTAGTTGGGCTACAACAGGACTAAACAAGGAGCCTACGTGCCCTGTTACTGCCCTGCCAAGGCTCCGCAGCCAGCCTTCACAGCGCAGGTGTGACTGGCTTGGGCCAAATGCCTCCGACAAGCTGAGTCGAAGTCCCATAGCCTGAAGCAGGCTGAAATACTTCCCCAGCCAGTCAGTTACCAGGTGAGGACAGACACTCTCCCTCCTCTGGTTGGTTTCACTGCCATCAGAATGGCAGGTTTTACCTCCGAGACCTAATGAGATTGGATAATCAAGCACTAATGAGAAGGAACTAGTCACACACACCCAAAAAAGCAAGGTATTGTTAGTCTGCAAGTATTAATGCCAACCCCCATTTACCTGTGAGAAAGCAGGTCTTCAGGAAGCATTCAGTGAATGTACCCCTTTGTTTATGTAGCAGCAGCTCAGAAGACGTTGTTTAAACACAAATGGTAAAGAGACCTTATTACCGATGCGCCAAACCAGCAGCCAGGCTGCCAGAGCTTCAAAGGTAGGGAGGGAAGGGAGAGGGGAAAAAAGCTCACATCCAACTTAAAAGGAACCCTGTCACTTGTGTTCAGCTGGAAGCCTTTGCTGAGGCAGATGTGTGTGCATTGCAGCATGGATTCCTTACAGCACAGGATCTAGGGGGAAGCACGGTAGCTGATTGCCATGTTAAACCCAGTGACAGGACTACTCATAATAATAATGTTTAACCGACAAAGACTTAAGTTTTTTTTTTTTAATTAAAAAGAGAAAAGGAGGGGGTTTTTATTACTGTTGTTCATCTACACAATACCTCAAAAATAATCATACAGCCACAGCTGTAAATCTTGGAGGTCCAGTCATGATGCTGCGCTCTACTCTTTAGGACTGGTTTCTGGAGAAGGAGACTGCAGAAGGAGAACAGAAAAACATTACTTTCCTACGAGGACGTAAAAGGAGCGTTTCTTTCTTTCAGAAGAAATCAGGCTACGCACTTGCCTGAGTTTCTTGGCCAGCACGCTCCCTCCCCTCCTCGTGGGGCAGCACGATAAACACATCTGCCTGCTGCTTGCTGACTGCTGGGGGTGCTTTCGTTCCAGGGGTGATGCAAGTTTGTGAAGTAGCATGGATGGACGGAGATAGGAGCCAATTTAGGCTTTTGTTGACAAAGCGTTTGAGAAGACATTTTCTGTCCCTACAGGCAGCAGTTCAGGGGCAAGCTCTCATTTCCAAAAACTGAGGAAATAGATATAACGCAGACGCGTTAGATGGTAACTATTTCTGAAAATCCAACAGAAGTTCAGTTTCCAAATGCTCCATATTTGTAGGATAAAGATGAACACTCTGATCTTTGTAGTTTGAACTTGTCTCTTTGGTTTACGGTTTCTTTTTGGCCTGAACAGAACTTTTACGTGATATGAATTCTGATTTAATCCAGCAAACTCAAATAAATCCCAGTGCAAACACGGGACTGTCAGCTCTCGAGGTTTGGCTCAGAGTTCGGGGCTTCTGACACTTGAACTCTGGTTTCTCGAGTTGCTTTGAGATGCATTTTTGCTGGACTGAAAAATGAATTCCATTAACTCCTACCCGGGGTTTTTATTGACTCCGGTGACAGAGAAATCCTTCCTCAAAGATAACTCACCAACTGTTAGTCATCAGATCCTCTGCCGCACTCCGATACCGAGTTACCTTTTGTACTGCAATCTGTTGATAGACTGTTTAAGCGGGTGCTTGCCCCTACATTTCCACTAGTTGCAGCATGTTTTGAAAATTGGAAATGGCTTATTTCAACTTGCCTGCAATGATCTCTGTATGTCTGGTAGGAAGCATAAGGAAGTGAATGATTAATCACATTCTTCCTAGTAATTTAGAAGTGTCAATGAATGCCAGGAAACATTGTAATGAGATATTTTAAAAAAAAAAAAAAGCAATGCATTGGAAGCCTGGCAGTAGCTTTCAATAGAAGCAAGGTAATTACATCTAATTTGATGTTACTTAAAAAAAAAACAACAAAAAAACAAAAAAACAATATATTTAATGCACTGCCTATATTTGTGTGCAAAACTCATGAGCTAAGCACTTACACCTATAGCACAATCATTCATCATCACAGCAATCCCAGTAGCTTTACCTCAAAATTGGTAATGAATGTAGACAGGCAGACAATTTGTCTTCCATCTACATCTTTCAGCCTCCCATCTACTGAGCAGCACTGTCCTTCAGAGGCTGACTTTGGTGCAATGAGAAACCACGCTCCTACTTTTTGCCGTCTTTTTGAAGCACAGGATTGTGTAGAACAGCTCTGTGATGTTGCTCGCAGAGGCTTTTGGACAGAGTAGGAATTTGCACCTTTGCACGTTGGAAAGAACATGCCACACCTTTCATTCCTTTATTCTGAAAGCCTCGTAAGCTGCTAATTACGTGCACCAAGAAGCTGTGAATGAGGGCTGAGGTCTCTCTGGAACAGTTTAGGGAGAGCACGTTGCTCTGTCGGCACACGGTGTGACATTACAGCATTTACTGAGTTCGCTTTGATTTCAACTCTAAATCATGTAATAGAGGAAAGTGTGCCTTGGTGGAGAAGGACCAGCTTAGAGAGAGCACTTAAAGTGGACATGCATAAATCCATGGGCCTGATGGGCTGTGACCACGTGTGCTGAGGGACCTGGCTAACATCACTGTGATTAATTATCTGTGAATGGTCGCAGCGACTGACACGGGTTCCTGAAGAGAGGAAGACAACAAATGCCACTTGTCTTCAAGACAGCCCAAAGGGAAGATCCCACAACATCATCACAGATAAGCTGACCAAGGACAGGTTAGATAAGGGTACAGTGAGGTGGACTGCAAATGGGCTGAGTGGCTGTGACAGCCCTGGCAGCAGTGGCACAACGCTCAGCTGGAGGCAAGGCACCAGTGTTATATGCCAAGGGCTGAGACTTGGGCTGACACTGTCTAATATCTTCATTAATGACATGCAAACTTGGACAGAGCACACCCTCAACAACTTCACATAAAAGCTTCAGGCAGAAGGAGAAAAATAAGAATGTGTCAGGAAGGACGATTATTACCATTCTTTTAATTTCAAAGTGTTCCTAATTGGTAATCTCACTCTTTACAGAAGAGAGTTCAGTGTGTTCAGCTGCTTTGGCTGCAGAGTTGAAGCAAACCTAAACCAAACCTAAAGCTGAAGTATGAATTTGATGGATGGTAAGATTCCCCTGGAGCTTGCATAGCTCCTTTAAAGCTCAGAGACCATACAACAAAGGCTGCTGAAAGACATCTCAAGCTGAATGCATCTGACCTGTGTAGGAAGTCACTTAGCAAGTCCGTGTTTAACACTAGTCGGTCTAAACCCTGCTATCATTTCAGAAATGGAAGACCTAAAACTATTTTAACTGGAAACTACAAGTTGACATTAACTGAATTCAAAGTTTCAAAAGCCACCTGCAGTGGAGAATGTCCCAGAAAGCAGCATCTGAACAAAACACAGAAGTAGTAACAGGACATTTCCATGTTACAGAAATTGCATTTGCTGAAATAAGTTACCAAAACCCAGAATAAAGCACGAGGTAAAGGATGTTACACAACAAGAATGTAACAGGCAGATGCATCACTAATCTAAAAGAGTCTATGCAGAAATATAAGATTTTTAACTTGCAGATAAAGTTAACGATTAAATGTTGGGCCTGGTGGGTTTCACAGCAACGTGCCAGAAGAAGAATTAACTACCCAAATGGCTGGTTCAGACACACGGCTCCCATTCTGCAGTCCTGCTCTGCAGACCAGAACAGGGACAGCAGAGGTGGCAGAAGCAGCCTAAATTGCCAGCAGATGACCCATAGCTGAAGCACAAGTACGGTATTAGTGTTTGTTCTGCGTGATGCCTTAAGTGTATGTGTAGGCACAGCAGGGTCAGCCATGCAGAGCGCTCTGCTCTGTGCCTGCTGAAACATTCTCACAGCCATGGGACTGAACAACAAAATACCGGTTACACATCGAGGGGAGAGCCCCAAAAGCCCATTTTCAGCTGTCCCATGAAACATTTAACTCTACCTGGGATCTGTAGGTTGGGCTGCTGACTCTGTCAAAGTCCAATTCCAACGCAGTTAACATCCCCCCTCAGTGCCCCTGCACACAGCACACACACCAGCTTGACCTCTGCTGCCCGGGAGCAGGCGAGCTTACTTGTGAGGTGCACAATCGATCCTATCGACTGAGGAGTCTCTGAGTGCTACTCTGAATGCTCAGCCCGGACATCGGTGGGATGAGAACATCATGAAGCACTCACCAGAAGCAGAGAGTAATTTTGCCCTCAAGTGTCACACAAAAGGTACGCACGGTTGTAAGCTTTGCTAAGAGAGATTTTTTTTGGTTAATCTATCGATGCAGAAGGAAAAGAGTACATCAGGATTTCCTTTTTAACATGTTAGAGACTAATTGCACAGCGACAGCCTTGTTCAAGCCCTAAGCAACGCTTTACAGCACACAAGGGATGTAGACTCACTTCAGTTTTATTAGGATAGTTACTTGAAATAAGGTGATTGAGGAAGAGGTTTTATCTAGGGATAAAAGCTCTGCTATTTTTTCCTCCAATTTAAAATGTTGCTGTAAGGATGCCAGCCTGAAAGAACGAAGCTGTAAATAAATGTAGAAATGCTCCCAATGATTTCATAAGCATGTGCTGCAGGCATTCAGAGTAGATATAATCACTACATGTCATGCTGGCAACTGCGCGGTACTTGTATCCACTTTGGTGCAGCAAACTATGAAACGTAGAGAAATTGGAGGAAACACAGAAATGGGCGATGATGCTGACAGGGTTTAAAAACCATTAATGAAAAGGAAAGATTGAAACAATTGTTGTAGTTGGAGAAAGAAGCAAGGAGGGATGATAACACTTCCAAGAAATAAAAGGGGTGTGTGTGGGGGGTGTCTTTGTTTTAAACAAAAGATTTACGTGACTTTATTCACACACTACCTTGAGCATGATTTGCAGGAAAGAGGATTTAGTTACACATTAGGGGGAAAACCTTTCCAACAGTAGGTTTAATGAAACAGTAGAATGGGCTACTCAGGGGGTCCTGGCATCCTTCTCCCTGCGCAGCTTTAGGTTAGAAACTCATCTGTCAGGAGAGTTTAAGTACAGATCCTGCTTAAAAACCGCGTGAGGCACTAAATGACTTCCTGAAGGGCACTCTGGTCTTGCACTTCAGCAGTGCTTCATAGCTTGGATAGATGTCAAATTGGCAATTATCATCCAGGTCCTTATTTCTACTATTTAGAGAGCTGGCCTCTCCAGCATTTCAGCTGCACAAACAGGTAGTGCTATCTGCGTGCAACAGCCAGTCTAAAGCAAAACCCTGTTTCACCCAAAAGGCCGCATTAGTGAGTGAGTGCAGTCATTTCTCCCTCCTGCTGGATCCTGGAGTCCAAGCATAATGCAGCACAGCCTCTAGGCAGGAGCCCACGCATGCCAGCCAGCATTTGGGCATGTCCAGGGGTGTTGACCCAAGGGGATGGAGAGAAGAAGCAAGCACATGGAAAAATAAAGTTCAAAATAAAATAGAAAAGGGCTACCTTTTGGTGGAATTGAGCTCAGGACATCACTCGCATCACTTGGGCACACTGTGGGGAGGCTTGAAAGGAAGCACGGAGATTGTTATCTGGGAAAGGTGCTGCAGGGGGGTGCAGGGAAGCGAGCCTGGGATGGCCTCATTCGCACCATTTGGGAAGGTGGCATCGATTTCTTCTTGGAAATTTCTTCTTGGAAATTGCAGGTGCAGCACCAGCAGGACTCTGCTGTTCTGCACTTCCACCAGGGCTCCCAGTAGGAAACACTACGACATGCAGCAGCTTCCCAGTGAGCCTGCAGCACCGCCGACATTACCTGCCTTTCCTTTCCCCCCAGGAACCAGCAGCCCACTTCCTCCTCCCTGCTCCCAAACTCCTCAAAGAGTTTTTTTCAAACCACATCCTGCTACCATAAAGCTTTAATTTAATAGACACAATATTACAAGGTGTTCCTGTAATCTGCTGGGACCTGTTGCCGCACAATGATTTTGACAATATCAAAACACTAGGAACACTCAAGTCATTTAAATTAAAACCAGGCAGTCAAAGTGAAGATTTCGATCTGAAGTTTCAGCTCCAATTTTAATTTATATCTTCTGATCATTGAAATTCAGCTCAGGCTGATTTGAAAGCCACTGGGTGCTCACTTCTGTTCTGGGAGCGCTCCCACACCTGCCTGCAATTCCTCCCTACACCGAGACCGACCACTGCGTGGTTTCTTCCTCAAAACCCATGGTCACGAACTGCCTGCATGGGCCCACGGGAAGGGAATTTGGTTAGTTTGGTGCCAACGGTGCTTCTCCCACCCCCAAGTCACACTGCACTCCAGTCTGTGGTCTAGCTACATGGCTGCTTTCTGTATCGACTCCCATAGGGGTGGAGGAGTGAGCCTTCTGATAAGATCTGAACATCATCATCACCCCAATATGTCAGAGCACAGCTTCCCCTCAATTTAGTTTAGCTGTCTGAACAAGCACAAGCCTCACAGAACGTCCTCTGGTTGCTCTAGAGACAGCTCCACAACAGCAGCGTCCTACGAGAAATTCAAGGGCAGTGGAATAAAACAATACAAAAAAAAAAAAAAAAAGAAAGAAACAAACTTTTAGTGACTTCCAAATTCCAACCCAACCTCCAAACTGAAGGTCACTTAGCTGAGCAAAAAGTCACTTGTTACCAGCCCTGCACGGAGAGAGAAAATAAATGCAGGTCCTCCAGAGAGAGCTGCCGACACCAAGCAGTTTCTGCCTCCTCTTCAGCCAGCACCGCTGTCCAGGCCCGGGCTCATCTTCCTGCTTTAGCTTAATTTTTCTCATTAAAACAGTGCTTTTTCATGGTCACAGCCATGTCAAGCCAAGCTGCCCACGCCACCCCTCTGTAACCTGATCTAAAGGAGCTTGGGCCTGCTGCTCCCTGCAGGAGAGCCAGGAGCACTGGGGAGCCACCTTATGGCTGTGAGGCCACAGATTTCGGGCTACATTTCATGCTTCCACCACCGAAGCTGCAACCCCCATTTTGCCCAGCTTACTGCTTAAACACTTTGCAACGAACCCACCTCATCTCCTGCTTTCAAGGTCTTCCCAGGGAAGGTGCACTGAAAATCTGCCTGCGTACAGCTTGAAAATCCACAGTTTGATTCAACCTGTTTAAGAATACCTGTAACGTGGCATTTCCCAAACGATTTGAAATTTACACAGACCTCCCAGCACAGGCACGTATCGAGCCTATTTTCAAACTCTCTGTAGCAGCAAGTTGTGTGTCAAAAGACTGCTTGAGAATGAAGGGACAGAAACCAGGTTGTTCTGCAGAATGCAGAACAGGAACTGTCTTTTTCTTTTCCCAGCCACACAGCACAGCTTCTGGGACAGAATTAAAACAGACGTACCCATGAATGTCAAACAACGTGAACCATCATTGTTACTTCTGCCATGTGCATCACACGAGTGTCTCCTAACTTCAGGAAAACAACACTTCGAATATAGAAAAGAGTGACTCTTCTGCTCCAACTCTTTGTCTCCTGTCTTCAGGTCCTGTTTATGACAGCCTTACTATTTAAGACTGGTTAATAATTGGATTTCTCTGGACACTGTTCTCTGCAGTAGACTTCTTTCCCTTATCCTCTTACCAAAGCATTGCTGCTCTCTAGTTATTCCCAAAGCATCCACGTGCTTTCTGTCTGAGCAGCTAACAGCATTGTTTTCGGGGCAGGACAGCCAGACAGAACATCTCTCTCTTTCCCTCTATGAGGGCACATTACTTAGCAATATCTTTTGGCTGAAAACAGCAGCCATTCATGCAGACAATGATTTATCTAAGATTTGGCTAACAGTTTAGAAATGCTTCTTCCCTAAACAGCTGATGTCTGTACCATCTCAGCTCCTACCTGTTCAGCACAGGAACACCATAACACAAGGTCTTTGCAGGGACTGGGTGGGCTGCTGCTGGAGACAGAGCCAGAATCTTCTTGTTGGAAAAGACAGCCACTCTTCACAGAGGGAGGGCAGATCCTGGACAGCACATGGGAGCAGAGACTTCACACCCACACGTGCCCCATACACACAGCTCAGCTAGGAGATCAGGAGAGCACCCCCAGAAATACCGCTGACAACCCATGCAGTAATGAGTCACTTTTTCTAAAGTACAGTGATAGACTGCCAGCTTTTTTTTTTTCTTGTCATCCTAAGCATTTGTGGATGAAGTCATTTTGAGTTGGGCAAGCAAAGTACACTTGCACATTTACTAATTACCAAGCTAATCTGTACCCTGTTCACAAACAAAAGCAGATCTCTGCCCACTGCAGGAATCTCTCTCATGTACTTCAAAATGAACACCCAGACAAAGACACAAGCTGCTACGTCAGGGCCACAAATAAAACTCTATCACTTGAACAAGAGAAAGATCCCTTGGGGCCTGCCCCCAGCAAGGACACAGAGCTCAGGGCTGCACAGAGGAACTCCTTCAGCTTCCACAGTTTGTCCATGCAGAAGCTGGAACCTGACCAGGACAGGCTGATGCAACTGCCCAGTGCTCCCTGTTTAGCAAATGCTGACCAGGTAACAGAGATAACCTGTTAAACAGAATGAAAACCCTCTAAATGCCAAGTGTCCAGCCTGTATTACAACTCCTTCACCTATGGGCCCATGGCTGCATTTCTAGTGTAGCCTGGAGTGATGCTCAGCTGTTGGGCCTGTGCCCATATATTAGCCACGACAGGGTAAGATCCAGACATATTTACACTCACACTTGGTTTCCGTGGGCCGAAAACTCTTGTGCACAGGTGGGAGAAGCACCACACTCGTCCCAGTTTCAGGCCACACATCAGAGGACAGTCTTTACAGCCTAGAAACAGATCTACAAAGGCCAGAGGTATGGCATTCAATAAGATTTAGGTGTCACCAATGGCTTCATTTGGTCTGGGGTTCCTAAAACGCTGCAACACTCCTTGAAAATAGTGTAACCAGCAGTGCAGAAAGTGCTGAATAAGGCTTACAGCGTGACTGTAAAGGCAGAGGAGCTGCTAGGGCCAGGAGCAATGGGAGATGATGACACTCTACATGTGAAACACAGCAGCGTGAGTCAGGAAGGGAGCAGTGAAGATGTGCGAGATCGGGGAAATTCCTTCTCTAACAAAAGGAGAGAAAAGCAGCCCAGAGCTGTGTGAACCCTGCAAGAAACAAGTACGGAAAGGGGGGGGGCTGGTTCCCTAGCCTCCTCCGTAACCCCTCATAATCCCTTAAACATCAGAGCCACTGAAGTAGTTAAGAAGACAAACCTGCTGCTAAGCATCATCTAGAAGTGTGCTGCAATCACTTCTTTTTACCTTTGTTTCCCCTTCTGCAATTAGGACCTTCATTCTGCGCTGTGCTAGGATCACTGCTTTCATTTTAGGCACGAGCAGCGCCGCGAGTGACTGGAGCAAGCAGCGCCTCTAAAGAGCACAGTGCCACAGACGGGCTCCTCGGGGGTCTGGAGGCACTGGGAAGGCACTGGGTCATCTCCCCATCCCTCCGGCAGCACCAAGTGTGCAGACATGGATAGGTTTTCCTCTGCGGGGTGTTAACCAGCACCCTCTTCTCCCCCCAGCCCCTGAGCAGGAATGAGGCAGCTGCCAGGCTCCTGTCAGCACGGATAGCTCGCCTGCCATCTCGTTTTCAAGAAGCAAACAAAATCCAACTCTGCCCTCCTCTGGGTAAAGCACGGGGTGTAGCGCAGGCTCATTAAATACCTCGCTGCAGATGGGATCCTTTGACACAGGAGCGCTCGCTAACTAATGACATTTCCTCACACCGTCACAGATCGCTTCCTCCGTAACCTGGAAGGGGCTGGCCGGGAGGGAAAGATTTGCCCCCAGCTTTTAGACAAGCAGCCTGTCTCTGCGTTATCAGCCTGCTCCAAAGCGTCAAGATAGTGATGGGAAGAGGGGGAGGAAGAAAAAACCCTCTACGGCTCTCCCACGCTAATTTTAAGACACAGGATGCTGGCTGGTAGGCTAGGCTTTGGTAGCGGGGGAGATTAACCAGGATCTGCAGCAGCACAGACAAGGACGTGCATGTGTTCTGCCACCTATAAATAGGATCTCTGCTGAACAAAAACACAACCCCAACAGCCAGCTGCTAACAGCCAGACCAGAGCCTGGGCAGCAATTGAAGGGAACACTTGTTTGCTGAGCAGATCTGTGCAACCTACCCGTGCTTCAGCTGGCAAAAAACGACCTACAGATGAACGTCTGATGAGAGGTGTTAGTATTAGCGCTGCCTCTGAACAGGCAGGAGGGAGACACACTAAGCAAGAAAAAAAAAAAAACAAAAACGCTTTGAAGTGGATGTTCAGAGGAGGGCTGTGAGCAGGGCTGTCCAAAAGTGAGCATTTCTCCCCCCTCTCAGTGGCCAAATGGCAGTTTCAGCAAGAACAACAAGCAAAGACACAAAAGCCACCTCCATGCAAGGGGCCAGCTTTGCCCTGGAGAAATGCACGTTTGAGTCCTGTCTCTGCCACAGACATCCTATGTGATTAGCTGCCCAGCTCTGTGC
Source organism: Aythya fuligula (assembly GCF_009819795.1). Lineage (NCBI taxonomy): Eukaryota > Metazoa > Chordata > Aves > Anseriformes > Anatidae > Aythya > Aythya fuligula. The sequence continues at coordinate 53,406,436 of NC_045560.1, forward strand.
TAGAGATGTAGCAGTTCCCTACCCACAGGGCTATTTCAGGGATGAACACATTGAAGATAGGACAAGCCAGACTATTTTCCTAGCCTCAGACACTGTCCTTGCAGAGCAGACTTGAGTCACAGCAGAGGAGTGAAGATGGAAGCTGGCATTTTGCAAAATCAGAGGCTAAGCTTTGTTCTCTGGTGGTGTTGTGAAGAGATGCTGGGACCGTGCTGAAAGAGTTAAATCCTCAAGAGGTAAAAGAAGAGGAGAAGCAGCAGATGCTTGCCAGACCTTCGCTTAAAAGCTCCAGCTAAGCCAGGTCTGACTGTTTTAAAGGGCCAGCCCCAAGGAAGGTGCACTGCAGATGCTCTACAATGAAAAAAATTGTATGCCCAGTCCAGCAGGCTAAGCAGGCTCACCCCTGCACGACGGGGCTGCCAGACACACTACACGATGGGGCCCCTCTGGCCCAAAACGCTGCCAAAACGTCTGCCAAGCCCACCCCGTGTTCCTGTGCCAGACTCAGCCCGATTAAAACAGGTGGTGGACACCTGCTGACGTGACCTTGGCTCTGCGGTTGAGCCACAGCTGCTCTTTGATCCAGTTTGCGTTGTCTGTGCCGTGGTACACGCAGCCCTGGCAGACCAGTTTGGTTTTGGGTGTTTGAAGCAACTACACAGAGATCCTACCTTGCATGGAGCAGCAGCTCTGACACCAGAATACCTGTGCAAATAAAAACAGAGCATGAATCTTCTCTTTTTTTAAAAAAAAATATGGTCAGTGACACCAAGAAAAGATCTCTAGAGCTCAGTAATTAAAGCCCTGGGACATTATCTGTTATCTACATTGGTATGGGTTTCATTAAACTGATTCCCGTCTCAGACCAGTCTTAAACAGCAACAGCCCCCCAGCTTCAGCAGCAAAACTCTTCTTCGTGCAAGCAAAACCAAAGTTAAGCTCAGAATTTGGAAACTGCAACAAAACAAACATCCATCAGTAACTCACCAAGAAACTCAACACACTCAGACAGGCACTGCTGAATTGAGCAATGGTGAATCCAAGCTCTGCTGGCTTTCCTTCTTCACCTTGCCTTCAAGGTGAAGGTGCTCTTATGTTCACATAAGAGAACAAGGAGCACCGAAAGCTGGAAATTCCTTTTGGAGGAAGCTAAATCTAAGTCACCATACCTGAGAAGAAGCACATAGGGCAGGGGGGGTGATGGCTGAGGGCCAGGGGACAGCTTAATCCTTCTGGCTGTGAGGCTCCCACCTGGGAACTGTTTTTGACATCTAAGGATATTTTGCTTTCTCGGTGCTGCAGAGGGCATGTCAAATACCCATCAGTTCTGGAACAGGCACAGCTTGAAGCACTTGGAGAAGCTGACATGATACCAATAAGCCCATACGTTTTTCTTTGATGGCCTCAATGGGAGTCGCTTGTAAACAACAGGAGAAATTATCGCGGATGTCTGAAGGCTGAGCATTTGCTTAATTTACACTAAAGAAAAACATTACTAGTACCATTATGCTGGTCGTATGTTAAACTATGTACGGCTTTAAAGATCTTTGGTGACAGGTTCACAAACCAAGTCACAGTCCCAAATGGATTTCAGACCCATTTCCATCTTCCTTTACTCAGGTTCCAGAGCTCAAAACATGACCAAATGATTTTAAATGCATTTTCATATTCATATTGCGATTGCAGCTGAAGGTGTCTGCCCACAACATACACAATGAGACATCATCTCCCCTCCCAGTACCATGCATCGTTACAAACGGAGCAGGACAAGTTATTAAAACATTCTTGCAAGCTTTCTAAAGGCATGCAGGTGGGATCCTCACAGGTCTTTAAACTGCATTGAAATCTGTCGCTTTTAATCACAATTTTATGTGAATATTTCAGTTTTCCCGAAGAAAGTCATCAAAACAGCGTAACCTGCAATTCTGCTTTGCTGTTACAATAACTCCACCACTTCTGCTAAGCAGAAAAACACAGACCCCGTGTGCACTTGCTGATTTAGACAGTCCTACATTTTGCACATATATTCTCTGATGACTGCCAAAATAGCATCCTTTAGTAGCTACCTCACCGAATGTTATGTGTTACCAACCCCAGCGACAGCACACAATAACCTTTATGTTAAAACAGGTCTAGCCTGGGGCGGGGCAGAAATACACAAATGCACACCAGGAAAAGAGACAGCACAAAATAACCCCCAAAAACACCAACCACACGGCTTTGAATAGTGAGCAATTAGGATACAAGAGGCAAGATTTTGACTGTGTTTGCATTTCGCTTTTTCCATTTACTGCAGTAAAAGGCTGTTCTGTCGCACTCACATGGCTCTTCACCAGTTATACTTGCAAAACCCAAAGTCATTTGCAGAGGGAAATCAGCAGAGCAGCTGTCAACAGAAGAGTAAATGTTATGGTCCTATTATCATCACCCAAGCAAAATGTTGACTTAGAAACTCTCACAACCTGGCAAGGCTCACCAAAGTCCCCACACACCCACAGCAGTGCTGCAAACTTTTATTGTAAGATTTCACATCAGAATTTCACCTCGGATCGACTGTTTGTGTCGGAAACACATGGGATTGATATTCTGCCCTCATGTGCAATGACAGGCCTCGTGCACACAGAGGACAGTACCTAGCCTGAGAATCGGCTAAATCTGCTAAGCATGTATGTGTTTTATTTATCTATTTTTGACTGTTCTGCAGCACAGCCTTGCTATTAGCTTCTTTCAAAAAAAAAAAAAAAAAAAGAAAAGGATGAAGCTGTGCCCATGCTCACCTGCTGGTATTGCTTTGTCATCTGACCCTGCCTCGGTAAATTAGGAAATTCATCTACGAAGTGAGCTGGGAAAGGGCATCACCCTGTGCTCTCCTGCGTAATGTCGCAGCACACCACTAAAAATAGCTGCTGCCTCCACTCCAGAGATGGAGGCTTCCCAGGAACAAGGCATTTCTACACTCAGCGTATACACGTGATATACAGCACTCTGGTGTATCACCGCTTGTCCATACGTAAAATGAACAGACTTGTAGTATTTTCCCAATCTAGAAGTTATCCCAGCCACGCAGACAGTATGCGTCTCGAAAACACTCTTCAGCCTCTTTTATTTTCCCCTCTTGAGCTGTTGTATTTAAGCTTTTTATTTATTTATTTATTTTAAATTCCTATCTCCACAACTGCTGAAGCAGCTCCACATTTCTGCTAGTTTTCTGCTCTGAAACATACAAGAGTGAAAAATGTTTTGGAAGAAATTTTGGAACATCTTCGGGTATTGTTGCTTCTTTTTTGTTTTAATTAAAAAAAAAAAAAAAATACACTTTAAATAGAAGCAAGCAGGTTTCTGATCTCAGCTCTCACATGAATCTAGACCACTCCCCATTCAGACAGAGCAGTTGAATCTGAACAGCTTTTGCATAAGGACTCTGCATTAAAATATAGCAGAGGACTTCAGGAACTGAGCATAAACCAGAGTTAAATAAGAACTATTTAGCTAATTCTCTGACTACAGATCCATGAAGTTTGTTCCCACATACTCCTTTACACCACAAGAATGTCTAAAACTCATAGCAAGCCACCACTCGATTCATGCAGACTTGGGCAAACAAAGCAAGCCGTGGCCCATGTCCCGCAACGAACCAAGACAATAGATGAAACAGAAGCAGCCCTGGGCAAGGAGAGACCCAGCCTGAACGGCCTTGCTCTGAAGAAGGGAAGAGGGACAGAAGTGGAGGGACAACCCCGACAAAGGGAAAGGGCCTGCTGAACGAGGCAATGGAAGCAGCGACTGCAAAAGGTCAACACCCAAACACACGACCATGACAGAGGCAGGCTCAGTGCACCAAGCTGAAGTGGTGCCTCTGACCTGCTCCCAGCCCACCTGACACAGAACCTGCCTGCCTTCCACCAGTATTTACTACAGGTGTTCAGTGCAGATCAAAAAACATGTAATACTTATGCTGGGGATGAGAAAAAAAAAAACACTATGGAAAAGCCACCATGAACACTACCAAGAGGAACACAGCCTGGCATAACCTGCCCTCAGCTCTTCATTAGCACCGTACCTGAGTCTTGTAGGAACAGCAACTGGCAGAAACTTTCTCTTACTAGACGGGAAGACACCCAGTTTTGTCCAAAACTCTCACTTCCTACTTATTATTCCCATTTCCTTGAACTATCACACCTTCATGAGAAAGTTGCAGCCCCAAAGAGAGACCTGGAGCAGGCCTCCTCCTAACGCGGGCTCGTGGAGGGACGGGGAGCTGTTACAGCTGAGAGGCATGCAGTCAGCTGGGGAAGGCGAAACAATAACATATGCGAAGCAGCTTGAGACGTGAGGATGGGAACTATACAGAATTAGTTAACAGCGTTTTTATTTTTTTTTTGAAACCCACACTCTCAGCATAACTTTCATTTAGTAAATCTGAATAAGAAATAGATTCAATAGCAACACAATCTGCATGTGAACAGCCTGTGAAGAGAGACTCAATTCCATGAATCGATAATTCCTTTCAATTGTCTTCCTTCTGTTTACTACAGGGTGCTCGCTGACTATTAGCTTACTAATAGTTTATTAACATTGGACACCATCCCTGTTAAATCTCTCTCTGCATAAGACTGAGTGAACAAGGTGGGTATTTATTTGACTTCAAAGTGAATGGAGCATCTGAGGGGGTGTTTTCCAGACCGTGCTGGCCTTCATTAGCTCTGCTGTCGTAAGTTCAGAAAAACCTCCACAACAGCTAAATTTGAGACGTGAGATCCTTCATTTAATTTATCCCACCTTTTGTGAAACTTGGTTTTATATAATTTTGGTATCGCCTGCGGTATTGTAGTTAACATTAGCCTAATAGCTATGAAATATTTATTTCCATTAAAAGGCTGGCCTGTTGAATTGCGTATTGACGGAGCTGCCTGAAATCTCTCCTGTTTACAACATTTGCTCTAGCTGAAGTGATTTGGAAGAATTTGCTAATCAACTGTAACTACTTCCCACCCATAAAACTGATGGAAAGAGGGGAAAAAACAGCTAGTAGGATCCAAAGACAAACACTTTCACTTCTAACTCTGCAAAGAGAAATTCCGCTCTCTCCATATGGTTTTCTCTTGGCTCCTGACCATCTTTTCATTGGCTTCCAGCTGGCTGTCTCACTATCATCTAGCAGTATCACTAGCAAGACCCACTTGTTATGCCGAAGTCGGGCACGGGAAGAGGAGAGCTGCAGAGCAGCACGATTGGATGCAGGAAGCTTTACGAGGGGCTCAGCGAGCAAAAGCAACACATGGCAGGGTCGCTGCGCTCGCCTCGGCAGAGCCGGGTTCCTGAAGCTCTGCAGCAGGTCTGTGCCGGCGCTGTTCAGGAGTGGGAGTGAGGAACAGCTACTACAATTGAAGCTCTGGGGAAATTCGGCAGGCAGAAGTGTAATTACCTGAGTGGGAATTCTGGCAGAAAACCCAAACCTCTTTCTCTCCTTAAATAGAAACAAATGCTGTGCAGTCACCATGGAGAGATTACGCACGGCGTTTGGACCACATGCAGCACTGAAATACTGCACAGGCAGGAAAGCCAGCCACGGAGCTGGCTCCGTGATACACCACCAACAGGCGGCTCTCTGGTCTCCTTCCCCTTCCCAGTCTTCCAAATATTAAGCTTAATGCCAAAACTCAGGCTCCACACAGAAGCCCAGCTCAGCAAGGTGTTCAGCCCATCTGGGAGGTGCCCAGAGCCTCACCCTGCCACCGGGGTAAGCTTTTACTGATGTCTTACTGAGAGCAGGTGACTTGTTTGGGCTGAAACTCCCCCATGACCACCACCATCTGTGTGTGTTTTTGGAAAGCTCTTGTGTCCCATTGCTCTAGGGCAAAATTCAGCAGGAGATCGGTGTTTGCCTCAAGTGCCTCCGCAGCACACGCTCTGTGGAGGCAACAGGGCCAGAATTTCTTGGCAGGTGTCAAACCCACGGCACAAACACAGGGAAAGCTCAGTACACACCTGGTACAGAAGTCCAGCACTTCACGCGGGGCTGCTCTTTGCCAGGCCTGTAGTTGGGCCCACCCGTAAGGTGGAAGCCCTGACAAGTTCATCTGCTTCCATCCAGGTAACATTTCAACTTGGGAACAGAAGACTACAGGGAAAGAAACATCACATACATGTAGTGCCTGGCTGTGAAAGCCCCCTTGGATTCAGCTAAGCCACCAGTCTTTGAAGCGCAGCAGCTCTCACGTGGTTTCCAGGGGCTTTGACTTCACTTGCAAAATTAGTTTTAGTCTGCATCTCTCTCCCAAACAACTGCTTTTGTTCGCTTCCTCTGCAGCTGCCTAACTATTCCAGCCTATTTTTCAAAGAGAAATATCAACGCTACAAGCTCCTGAAAAACCCACCCTGTAGCTTGCTACTGTTTGAACACAAGAGGGATGTCGTCAGACTAAAGATTTCAGAAATTGGCCTCTCCCCCTTCAAATCTGCCAAGTTTTGTTTTCTTTTGTTAATAACTTGAGCCAGCCTTCAAGCGCTAGGAGAGTGCTCTCTATCCCAGCACATATCGGGCTGGTGATACCACCTGAGAATCCTCCACTTGCCGAGCCCAGCGGAAAGTTGCTCTGTATCGGGAATGCCATTACGCTGATAGGCCTTTTCTCACCTCTGCAGCAGCTCACTAATCTAAGAGCTGAGAGGGGAGCCAGCTGATAAGGCTGCAGACACCGAGAGGCCTTGCCTGTCATTCAGTTCTCCAAATCGTCCTGCAAGCCACCAAACAGTTTTGGATTTAAGATCCGAAAAGAGCTCTGCTCATTCTAAAATATACGTACATTTCAGCTTCCTCCGTGTAACACAAGCAGTTATGGAAACAGCTGTTTCTGATTTCATAGTGATTTTTCCCAACATGCACATCCGTGTGACTGGCTTTTGGTTTTCATTCTCACAAGGCAAGGCACAGAGACCTGCACTTTTTCCCTTCCCACCGCTACTAGCTTTTTCACAGCTCCTCTCTCTCCGATTACAGTGTTGCGCTTCACATACGCTATATCCCATGGGTTTTCTTGAAGGAAAATATCCTACATTTGTACGTATTGGGAACCAACACATGTCCTGGTGCATTGCTAGTACTGAAACACGCCTATTCTTCATTTTACAGATTGATGAAAAGCTACTAAAATGAGGAAGACTTTCCATAATTCTCGGCCAGCACCAGCATGAGAGCAGCCTGCCCTTGAAAGCTTGTAGCTCCCATTGCTCAAAAACAATGGTCACCGTGTCAATTTAATCACATGCACAAGATAATCAAGGATCAGGCTCTAAGTGTACAAACTGTGAGACCTAAGAAGGTCTTTTCTGTTCCATAAATATGGACGTGTGCATTTTTCATGCTACTTGTTAGATCCTGTATATTTCTGAAAAAGGAAGACAAATGATCGACGTACCAATAATTAATTTGTAAAATATGAATCAAAGCTTACCGGGTTTCTGATTATGCTACAACCTATGATTTCACATTCAATCATTTTCCTAACTTTAGAAACTGAATTTCAGTTTCAGTACTTTATTACTTTATGTTTGAAGGAACAAACAAAAGTCACCTTTCAGCAGTGACTAAAATTTCGCTATCGTTTACTTATAAACAAGTGTTAGAACTGCACTATCACTGCAAGTGTTTAATCAGGAATTCAAGCAAGAAACTCAGCCTGTGCCTCACATCCTGGCATGCACCAAGTAACAAGCACATTTCAGCATTACCACACATGACCTGCAAACGTGTAAGAGGGGAGGAACGACAGAACAGAAACAGCAACAAAGCAGTGCACCAAAAGGTTGATATGAATTCTGTGCGAGTTCAAGGGGGACATAACGATCAGGTCCCAGCTGGTTATTTGTGGACAGTGGGTATGGGGGAAAACAATCAACAACATTTTTGCACAGTTCGAAAAAAGGCATGCTGAGGTGGGGAAGATCACTTCAGGCTCACTGCCACGCAAATGAGTTTGTGTGGATTTCCAGCCAGACCAGCTGACTGGTTTGGGTTGCAGACAAGAGGAACTATAACCATTGATGATCTCAGCCAAAGTAACCTGAGACATGACTGGTTATGATCTTCAGCTGACAGCACTCCATTAACATTTCTCTGCTATCTTTTATAAAACTTCTTGGAAGCAAATCCCCAATCCCCCATCTCCTACAAACATCTACCTCAAAGGACGTGGACAGAAGCAAGTGGTAATGGTTCTGTACAATGATTTTGGAGGACATTTAAAACATTTTCCCTAACCACAGCCAGTCCTTGCCTCCTGACTACATCTACTTTCATTTAAAGGTTGCCTTGCTGTTTGGAATTGCAGATTCAGTGCTTGTCTTTTCCAATTTCTAATGGTAATGAAGAATGCTTAAGAAATCCAGCCAGAGACCAATATGTGTACTTATTTTACCTGACAGTATCCTGTTCCTCAAAAGAAAAAAAGAGCTGGAGACACTCAAATACCTTCAGCTGAGTGCCCCCAGGAGGTTCCCTACCCCTCCCAGTGACCTGCAGTGATTTGCTGCTTTCAGCCCCCCATCCCCAGCTGGCACAGACGAAACACTCTCCCTCTCAACTTCAGATGAGGGTGCTTGGACAGAGATGGTGACGTCTGTATGCCAGGACACAAGGAGAAAGCCTTCTGTGGTGCTATTTATTATAGCAACAGGCCCTGGCAACAGTTGGACTCCATGGTGATAATGAATAACCAAGCTCCTAAGGAAGAGATGAGGGCATTTCCACTCCCTGGACCTGCAGCAAGGAGAGGCAGATGGTCACAGCTTCGCCATGGGCTGCAGTACTTCTCACAGGGTCGCTGGAGCACAGCTGCCTTCCGAGGAGCTAGAGAAGAAACAAGAAGTCAAAAGCCAGGTAGTGATTTCTTCTAGGCTCTCTATAAAGTATGTTACTAGATGTCTTACTGTGTGAGCGTGTAAGGATGTGTGTATCCAGAGACATGTTTTTGCTGATGTAACCGTAGCTCAGATGCTTTCAGGGAGCTCTTTAAGAGAAGAGTTATCACTTGGCTTAATCCAACTCCTACACTACAGGGGAAGCAGACCCACCATTTGGTCACATGCATGACCTGATCTTGTAGCACTGGAAAAGCTGCCCTTCACAGTCTGTGTCACTTATCTCGTGAGAGAGGCGATTAGAGGCACTTATCTCCCACACCAGTGTGGGATTACAACACTTCACCAAGGTGGATTTTGCCTTAAAATGTTGTCATGAGGCAGGGGACTTGTGTATATGCAAATACCCCACTGTACACGTGCACGACCATCTTGTGAGGTTCGCACGGTTGAGTTGGATCAAGTGCAAACGTGCCGAGAAGAGACAAAAGCACATCTGGGCTCTAATCCCGCATTCTTTGCAGGTTCAAAGCTCTTGTTCAGAAGGTACATGGGTTAAGACGTCACCATGTGCTAATTTAAAACTCTCGGAGTTTAAATTCCTACCCACTGACCCAGATAGAGATGGCACTTAGAAGTAACAATGCTCCAGTATAATTATGGACACATTTGGGCTTAAGGTCGGTGCTTCCTTTCCAAAATGCTATTAGAGACCCTTCATCACCATGAACATCAACCTGTGACAAAACACGGATAAATACCACGATCCACTATCTTCCACTCCGCTTCGAACCTGTGGAGTCTCTGGGACTATTTTAGACATTGCCTTCTCCTGAAATGTTTATGAATCCTCAAGGACTTCTCTCATTTCTTTCTTCTTTTTCTCATAGGCTACAAGTGGCAGCATTGCTAGAACAGGGGCTGCCACCTCATGGGATGGGGCAGCTTGGCCAGCGAGCCCTTCAGAGAGTGGAAGCAACGTTGAAGGCAAGGCCAGGGAAGGAGACTCCCCCGAGGAATTTGCAGAAAGATTTACACCTTCTCAAAACAGAAGCAACGCGCAAAGCAGAGGTAAATAGTAACTGAAGGTCACAGCAGCTCCGCAGAGACCCAGGAATGAATCACCACGAGAGCCTATTGCTACAGCCAGCTTCAACCCACGGTAACGCTCACCCTGCGACACCGCAAGGGTCGAGCTCCTAGCTCTGCTTTAAAGCCTTGCAATAGCAGTGGAAAGTATTTCCTAACCACCGATTGTGCTCTGCAGCGTGACTCAGCCCTCACTACCAGCACAGGCGGCAGGGTATACACTTTTCTTGGCAGACTCTTGGAGCAGACCAAGAGAAACTTGCTCAGCCTTGTCCCCAGAGGTCGCCCCGGCTAACAGGGATTAGGGCGCACCAGGAGCATGCACTGCCCACGCTAGTGCTCTTGGTCTGCTGCTATCATGTGGAGGGGTTTTGTTTGTTTCAGACAACAGAATAGTGAATGCAATTCTCCTGACTAGCATCAGGTGTAGACAGTAAGTATTTACACATCACTCCTTAAGTTTACAACCAAAAGTTTCAGGGCAAGTTATTATACAGAAAAAATAATAAAAATAATAAAAATCCGAGAAGTTGTCACGGTAATAATCAGAGATCTGCCAAGAACTCTTCTAAATTTCTTAAGAACAAGGGCACATTTAAACCCAAACTCTTCTCTAACCTTAGGATACTGATGTAGTGAGAGATACTAATGGAAAAGCAACATTGTCTTTGGTGACTATAAAGTCCCCAATTTCGTGGTTTAACACTGTTTTTCAAGTGCTACGACCAGCTTACATTTCAAACACTAAGTCAAATATCTAAAGTGGCTGTTTGCTCTTTATAATAAAGAAGGGTTGCAATAAAATATCCCAAATTGAAGAAAAAAGGAATAATTGCTGGTGTTTGCTATTCATTACAGAGGACTTAAGTGCCACAGAAAGGATTTCATTTCAGATTGAACAAAATGATTTGCTTGCTCTGAAAGCGTTTCATTTACAGTTCCTTTTCTTCCTCCTTGCTAAAAGACAACTTCACAGGAGGCTCCTAAACAAAGTTTTTGAAATCATGCTTAAGGCTTCTGCTTCAAGACAAGAAACCCAAGATATATCAACTTCATTTTTTTTTTCCTGAGTGCATGCATTAGTGAAACCAATACAATTTCACACCACTTGCCAATGCTGCCCACTCGTCGTGATTTTTTATTGTTTTTTTGCCAAGGTATGTTTTGGTGTACACTGGCTTCTGGCATCTACATGTGCTGACTGACAGCTGAGCCCCAGCACTTTTCAGTTATTTTAGGAGAGGTACAGAGTCAACTTATACAAGGTGGTAGACGTTCTGCATTTTTGTTTGACTACCAGATATAAAAGAGCCAATGTTGCCATACCCACTCTGCTTATAAAGAGTGGCAGATGTCAGATAGCTGACTTTGATGAACTCCAAGTATTCTTCATACAAAAGCTCTGTTTTCTGCCAGAAGAGGTTGGGCAGATGGTGTAACTGTCAGCTGAGGGTTGAAAGACCTGATGTGTCTTGGCAATAAGTTATTCGTTGTTTAATCATATCTAATACGGGGAAACTGAACAGCCACTCAGAAGGGTTATCAAAATAACTTGGGTTTTATTCTTAATTGCTGGTTATAAATAGGTAATTGTTGTATTGCTGCATTTAAGTATGATCATACACAGTCCTTTTGTGACAAAAATCATAGACAATGAAAGCATGTGAAAGTTAGCATTTAACAGAAGAGCACGGTGATCCTTACAAGATGGCCTGTGAACAGGCTTGTATTATCAGTCCCACATTGTCTTTCTCTAATCAGCTCACCGAACATTAGAGAACTTGAATTGCAAAGAGCTCTCCATGGCCCCTGTTTGGGAACAGGCTTAGAAATTGCCTTGACAAGCCGTCAGCACATGCTTCCATACTTGCCTGCATACGGCCCTCCAGGTGTAATTGGCCACAGTGGGAAGCTGAACTCCATTTTTCCAACCACTAAAAAGCTTACTGCAATGTTTAAGCTGTGAAGAGAGCCTCAAGCAGGCCTTCTCCACTGATGTTCTCAGTGTGCAACCTCTTCAATTAAACCTCTGGCACTGGAAATGGCATTCAAACAAATCTTTGTGATCTAAGTGCTCTACATGTAATAAATTCTAATGTTTTCACCTCTTGAAGATGCACTGCTCACCAGTGAGTTCATCAGTCAATCACGGCCCTTGCAAGAAACAGAGAGACAAAAATCATCAGACATTCTTGAGGAGCTGAGGATGCAGGGGATAATCAGGAGCCAAAGCACTACTGCCAGGACCGAAGAGGTGTATGAAAACAAGGTAAGCATCATGGTGTAACACAGGACCTCTGCCACAGAGCTCTGACCCTTCTGTGAGCTCCCTGAGATTCACTTTCTGCACATGCAAAGCATCCAGGCATACCTCCTCTAAGATTTCATTGGCAAGTTGTTTAACAACAGAGAACTGTATTACGGGGATGTTAATACAGCAGAAGTTGGCAGCAGTTTTCTTTTAGCTGTTTACACCTTACAGGCTTGTTTCAAATGGGTACAGAGGAGACTGTGACAGTATTAAAGGACTCCCTGGGAAATTACAAGCCATAAACTTGTTTCTCAAGCCTGCAAAACCAGAAGAAATATCACTTCCAGGACTTACAATTACACTTCAGTGAAGAACTTGGAAATCCTAAATATTCACATTTCTGAGAAATTTGCATTTGATCTCAGACTGAGAAACCACTAAAAAAAAAAAAAAAAAAAAAAAAAAAAAGTTTGGTAATCATTTTATAGAAAAAGTATTTGATTAAGAAACTACCCTGAGTATTAACCTAAGACTTATTTTTGCTTCCTAATTCAAGCTTATTCTTTTTTGTCAAGCATTGTGTTAAAGGTCAGTTGCTTCTTACACATCTCTAACCTTGGCCACTTATACTAAGGTAAGATGGAAGCCTTCATAAAAAGGACTAAACAAGCAAATGCCACCTTGCTGTCTGGCCACTGGTGCTGGATAACACTTCTCCTATTGCCATCACTTTGGAGAATGGGGCTGGAGGATATCTGAGTACAGCTTCTCCTTAGCCTTATTTCCCCACAGATTTTTCAAGTGCCTGAAGGGATTATCCCCTCTGCGGCTAGATTTAGGTAACATACTGCAGGCAGGTTTTTGTATTTTTCCCCTTCTGAGACAGGAGAGTGTCTGTTCTTTTTTCCTCCTGTATTAAAAAGGTGTCTAGTATTAAATTACACAATTTTATTGACAGAAGCTCAGTCTGAGCTATTTTTCCTTAGAGAGTTTCTATATCCTTCCTCTCAGCAGAAGGAGGGTTGTGGTTTTTTTTTCTCTTTAATATTAAAAAAAAATAATCAATACAGCTTTAAAAAAAATGAGCCTTGTACTTTTTCACTAACAAAGCCAACTTTTCCAAGCAATATTTTACATTCAGGCTGGGCCCACTGCTGGGCAGCCTACAAGTGAAAACATAAATCTGTCACTAGGTGCTAACTGTTAGCTCTCCCCTAGTAGCAATAGAAAATTTGGCCTGTGCTGCCTCCTGTAAGAATAATTTATTACATTAGAACTAAAAATCCAGCAGATTACCTCTGAATAGAGGGGCTAAATGTACTGAATATAGACACAGTAGAAAAGAGTTATACCCTAACACATCCCAAATTACAACACGCAGCTAGGAATTTCGAGCATTAACATGTGGGTAAAGTGACACCTGAAATTTTAAAATTGACCGTGTATAAGCATGAATGGCTTTGTGCTGAATTTCAGTCCAGGACTAGCTTCAACGAAATAAAGCGCTCAGACTTCACCACGCTACAAAAGACTAGTGCAACCAGGTTTGAGATTGTTTATACAGTAACATTGGAGACTGAGATATCCTTGCAAGCGTTTTCCCTTCCTGTTTGCAGTTCTATTCCATACAAGTATCTGCATCCCTTAAGCCATGGCAGCATTACCTGTCTTCCCAGGATTTCCTAGTGCTGCCAAAACTGTGAAACAGCTTTTCAGCCTTCAGCCCTTTGACTGTCCTTCACTTCATTCTGAACAAAGGGACTCTGAGCAGAATAGGTTAAGATGCCTGTTTCTATCGGTCTAGTCTAACAGAGCCAGGAAGAGCTGCACACATCACAGGATAAACTAGCCTCTACAATTTTAACAGTAGCTCTTACTTAAAACTCCAGTAGAGACAGATTTCAACCTAAAAAATAGATGGCTAGGTTTCTTTGAATTATTATGTTTTGTCCTTTTTATTTTTATTATTATTTTTTCAAAGTAACTGCTATTTTTATTCCAGTGCTTCAAAAAGATTTTAGCTGATGTCAGATGTGACAGCTTCATCCTCACCCCTGATGAGTTTACATTAAGCTTTTAATAAACATTGGACACTGAATTCATTAGTGTACCAGTAGTTATGGCATATTATCTATCAGGTACCCTTTTTCCAAGTCTATCTATGTGTATAAGCTAGAGGGTAACCAAAAGAACCCCAAGCTAGTTTCATATTGAGCAGTTTACAGGAATTTGGTCCACTTACCAAGAGTTAGCATTTACAAAAGATGTGCAAAGGTTATTTTAGCTTTTCCATTGCTGTCAGCTTTCAATGTGGCTTCCTTGATCTCCCAAAACTATTTAGCTCAAAGTTATTTGCTCACCTTATACAGACACGGAACAACCCGGAAAGCAACCTGTTTGCTAAATACCCTGTTTAGTTTGGACATATAAGGAAGAATTCTCAATTTATTTCTTCCTGTACAGTCCACTTTTTATCTTGGGTAAGGAAATGACAAGCTCAGTATTCAACACCTTCCCATTTTAGGCTTTCATTAGAGTACCCTTTGTCACTAGAAAAGAGGTGTGTTGTTTGTTTGTTGTTTTTTTCCCCCCCAAAGGGGAAGAAAAAAAGAAGTCTTTTGTTTCATTTTTATGATGAACATTACTTTGTTCGGGTTTTTTGATGTGTCATCTGCATCTAAAATGTCTCCTTTGTATATCAGGTTTCTTCCTACTGATTCATGCCGTGCCTTCATCTAACTAAATGAGTCATCCTCTACACTATTTGCAGCACTTAACACTTCTGGCAGTGAGGCCTGACTTCTAGGGTTATTTATGGCAGCAGAAGTCTGGGGAGCAGATAACTCAGGAGACTTATAAACAGGACAGTGAGTATTTCACCATAGGTCCTTGGTTTGAGTTCAACACTACTAAAACTGCTTATCATACAGACAGCAGTAGACTTCAGCCTCCTGGCTGCTCAAATAATCACCACACCTTTCTAGGAGTAAGCGCTGCCCTCAGCAGCAGAGATCTAGGATTGAGCTGCTCATTTGCATGCAGTAGAGGCCAGCAGTATCATGATTATGAAGCTCTAACAAAACCATTCTTAAATCTCTTCGGCAGTAGTAGTAAAGTAACTTCCCTAAACAGCCATGGCCTCATGACCAAATTCCCACACCTGGTGGGCATACAGCAACATTGCAAGCCTCAGACCCATCACTCACTAGATAATGGGAATTCTCACTGCAAACACTCACTCATGAGTGAACACTGAGGATATTAGCACATTATTCCCAGGCTTCTTTTGGTATCAGAGTACATCACCTCTATGCAGGGGAAAAGAAAGCAGAAGTTAAGCAGCAAAGCGTCACTCCAACATCAAAATCCACTCTGCTGAAAGCTTTTAATGTCTCTACAGAGAGATGCCCTGGAAGAGACACTGAAGAAGCCACCAGCTAGGCTGGAAAAAATTTGTTTTGAAAACAAGCAGATGATTTTACAGAGAAGGACATGAAGATTTCTGCTGAACAGAAAATAACAGGTCATCTGATTCTGCTACGTGTCCTCCAGCATTTGCTTCACCACCTAAAATCCTCTGCTTTTTATAAACTGACCTAATGCAGACAGTTTATGTGCAAGGTACTACCAAAATTTGACCAGTGGATCCTGTATTAATCTAATAGGTGTCAAAAGGCCATATTGATAGTTTACTTTTTCTGAAAGCTCAAAGATTATCCTAAAACTATGCATAAAGAGAAGCCTCTGGAGCATTTTTTCCTGTAATAAAAAGATGCATCTTCTATGGACACCAGAATAAATTGGCTAAGTTCACTGCTAACTGAAAACAAAAACAAAAACAAAAAAAAAAAAAAAAAAAAAACAAAAAACAACAAAACACCTCCTGCATGTGCTTCATACATCTTCTACGTACTTCCATCCCTCTTTATAAAGCAATTGTTTTTTTTTGTTTTGTTTTAGATTAGGGAAGAGGAACTGAGCAATACAGTGCACCACATTGCATTTTTTCCAGCAACTGCCCACCAAACTACAGGTGAACAGACTGAGAAGGACTGCACAAGTTGTGGAAGTCAAGGAAGGACAGACACCCCCCAGCCCTCACCTTCAGATGAGGAGCTCGGTGCACTGATAAATGAAATAACTGCAGAAGAAACCACAAATGATTACACCGAGGGCTCTACTATCGAGTCTGATATAACTTACAACTGCATCAATGAAACAATCTGGATCTAAGCCATCTTGGAAAAAAGGGAACCTTTCTGTTCCCTGCAACTGCCTTTTTCTGGAGCATAAGTAAAACAATTTATCTCGAGGGGACAGCTGAGCCCTGCTACCACCTATTTCACCTGGGGAAATTGAATCTAATTTTAAGTTCTTACACACTAATTTAAAGAAAAAACAAATAAGCAAAGCGAGGAAGAGATAGATTAGTGACCCACCTGTCTGCTCTTTATGTATCTAAGTTTGAGCACATACACATTACCATGGTTATATTAAATTTACTTTATTAAGTTTAGCTCACTTCTTGGATGGCCACATAGAAAGATCCCCTTTTCTTAGGCAGCAGAGAACAGGAGGTTGGAAATGCATTGTAATCACTCAGAAAGGCAGAAAAGCAGACGAGTGAACAGCTGCAAGGATTTGGGGTAGAAGAACATGGTGGGATCCTAAGCATAGGAAAAAGGAGTTTTAACTCACTGTGCAGGGCAACTGGCAGAGAGGTGAGAGCTTTAGATAGCAAGGCAACAACAAGCCACAGGAATGTCTGTGCTTACAAGGAAACGACATAACAAGTACTAGAAATACAACGGAGAAAACAACTAATTGGTTGAGATATATAATGTACACACAAGATATCACTATGTATAGGAAGGAGATGCTTGTTTCCATAACAGAGCAACACAGCTGGTCAGTCTTTTGAATGCCCCATGCCTACCTCCAACATGCACACAACATATACTGCGGCCAGCTCTTCCAAAAGCTGGAAGTAAAACAACGGTGGCATTTGTGCTCTGCTTGTTACCAGCCCTACCATCTCCTTCTGGTTTGTTTCTGAATACGCCCAGTCCTCACTTCCATTTGTGCCCCAGGCTGTACCCACTTCCCTCGCTCATTAATCCCACACCACACTCACCTCTGCTCCGAAGCTGGCTTTTTTATTTCTTTACCTCCAGCTACAGGTACCACTTCTTCCTTTCCACCTTCCAAGCCACGAAGTTCAGCTGCATTACAGGACCACTCTTCTCTTAAATCACAGGCCAGGTACTGTGGAACAGGAAAAGGTAGCCCTTAATATTCACATTCTCATAGTAGTTCTCCCTGTCACTCTCAAGAAGAAAGAGGTTTTTCTGTTTCCTTTTCTCTTATTAGACTTGTGCTAAACCACTATGGGGAGGAGCAAGAGCTCAGCTCTTAACCAGCTGGGATCCCACCTAAGAAGCTGACTGAGTAAACCCATCAGAAGGAGACCAGTACTACAGTCTACCTCCGGGTCTGGCCAAGCTGGTTGTTTTTAGGGGGGGGGGGGGGGGGGGGGGGGAAAGAGACCTTGAGACCTTAACAAATAAAAATTAACCTGAAAATTACCCTGTGCTGCCTGGAAAGCACAGTAGAAATACAGAGGAAAAAGACAAATTTACAAAACAGAAAAACTTTGCTCACCTGACTTGAAATTATCTAACAATCTGATAGATGGGAGAAGTAAGAGATATAAGGATATATTCTTACCACACGGTTAACCCAGGCTGTTTGCTGATTTTTGTCTTAGGTACTTTAAGCTAAGGCTACCTGGCCAGGCTTGGAATAAAAACTTATTTGCCTATGTGCGTATATTACCCATCCAGACTGTTCTACCAAGCTAATTTACCTCCTTTTGCAGTGAATGTAAAGACTAAGTTACTGAATTACTAATGGTCACCCAAAGCCTTCCCACAGCTTCATAAGGACAGACTATTGTCTGTCCCCAGCCAGTGCCATTTTTTCCACTATTTCCCAGTGGGGATTTAGCTCCCTGCAGCACAGAGTCCTAGAAGGCCTTGTGGTACAGAGAGATGCACAGCAGTAGGCAGCCTGGTATATGCTTTGTCAAGGGGTGGTTGTGTTGTCTGGCTCACCCTGCTAGACCAGCACGAGTAACATCCTGAGTCTTTTATAAGATGAAAGACAATGAAGAAATGGTCGGGGGAGGAAGCTTCAACACGTAGTGAAACCCCTCTGAGTGCAGGGCTCTGCGGGGAGCATATACTAAGTCCTGCACAGCCTGGCAGCTCCTCTGCTGCTCCAGGTCTCCCTGAGGTAGCTACAGCTGATCTGCATGTCACAGGGATGAGCTACCCACATCTAATGCATGCGGGTGAAGGCTTTGGTGTCCTGAGACCAACATGACATGAGAGTAACTATGGGGGGGCAAGAAAGGGGAACCAAAATGGGTGAGCGTGTCCACCCAATGCAAGACACCTGCTGCCCCGGCCTCCCCCTGTGCCAGGCGTTTTCTCCAGGGTTGTACTGGACTTCCAGCAGGGAAGGCAGCCGGCCGGTAGGGTAGCACAGGCTGCCATGTGGACAGGTTGGGCCCTTTTGCCTTGTCTCAGCTCTTGTGGACCAACCAAGCCATGTGTACAGGCTGGTGGCTCCATACACTGCCTCAGCAGGGACTAAAATTTGGCCCTTTGTATCACAGAATCACTGAATACCCTGAGTTGGATGGGACCCACAGGCACCATTGAGTCCAACTCCTGGCTCCACACAGGACTACCTAAAAATCAAGCCATATGTCTGACAGAACTGTCCAAACGCTTCTTCAACTCCAGCTGACTCAGTGACTGGGGAGCCTGTCCCAGTGCTCGACCACCCTCTGGGTGCAGACCCTTTCCCTAGCCCCCAGCCTGACCCTCCCCTGTCCCAGCTCCATGCCGTCCCCTCGGGTCCTGTTGCTGTCCCCAGAGAGCAGAGCTCGGCTCCTGCCCCTCCGCTCCCCTCCTGAGACAGCCGCAGGCCGCCATGAGGGCTGGGCGCTGGCCCCTCCTGGCTGAGGCGCCGCCATTTCAGCGCCCTCCTCCGTCCCCAGCAGGTGTCACCCTGCCCCGCGCCACGGCCATGGCCGGCGGCTGCAGCCTGCCGAGCAAAAGGGCTAAGCAGGTGCCTGGGCATGGCCAGCGGAGAGATCGTGTGTTTATTTATGTATTTGTGCGTTTGTTTTTCCCCCAAGAGTTTCTGAACAGGAAAGGGAAAACGCACCGCATGCACGGTATTGAGATGAACGTCCCTTTCAGTCACAGTTTCCTAAGAGACTTAGCTAAAAGATGTGGATTCCTTCACACAGTCACGAGGGAGAATGAGAATGTCATGAAGAGAAATTAAAGAGAAATAAAATGATGAGCATATTATCTGTTAGCTTTTTCTCTTCTCCACACGAAGCCACACTAGCCATCTCCCTAACAGCCAGGTTTGCTCTGACAGGGGTTTGCATCTGTCTGAGGGAAAGGCAATAACGTGTTTGTGTTCATGTGAATGCACAGGGTCAGATCCTTTGGAGACTGACACCTGTGTTTGTCTGGCAAGTTCATTCCTGGGCAGGCAAGAGTGCTGCTGTAGTTTTCTTTGATGTGGTCAGAGCTGCTCCCTCCATGGCTGTGTTTCTTCTCCCCTAGCATAGGATTTTGTACCTTTCTCTCGCCTTCCTCATCTGTTCCTCGGGCGCTGTTCCTCTCTCTGACCCAGTTCTCCTTCCCTCCAGCACACAGCGTCACAACTCTTTACCTTGTCCCTGCTGCACTGCAATTCTCTGTATGCTGGAGGAGGATGTTATGTTTAAAACACTGATGCTTTCTGCTGGACCACCAAAATTCTCCCATTTCAAGGTGATGTGCCAACATCTGGGGCAAACAGCTTTCTCACAAAAGGGAAGGCACAGCCGACCACTACACCCTGTGACTCCAGGGAGAAAGGAAATACACACCTGGACCAAGAGGGGCAATCTGAAATAACCCCCTCGTGATCAGGAGACAGAAGGAGCTGGCAGGAACTGAGATGCCTCCAATTTTGCAGCATTTGAACTCGACATCCAAACCATAGCATCTTGCATAAGCCTCTGTTTTGTAAACAGCCTGTGGTGCTCAGCCAGCAAGCCGCAGCAGCGCTCAGAAGCTGTCTCTCGTGAAGCTGCACTGCTTCCTGATTTGCTCCATGCACACTTCTAATGCCACCTGGAATGATGAAACTAAAGTCAGTCCTTAAAGTTTCATACAGGCTTTGCTGCCTCTTCAAATGTACCTAACACCAAGCCAAATTATTACATGGTGGGGGTAAAATTGTGCTACAAAAAGCGATGCTTTGGCATGAATTCAGACATCTTCATGCCAGGAAGGGCCATTATATAATGTCATCTGACCTCCTATATATACAGAACATTGCATTTAATTACTCAGTGTAGTACTAAGGGTACAGAGGGATCTAAATGAAAAATCTGAATCAGGGCCCTTCAACCTCTCTTCCTTTTTCTACGTTTATTTGACATTTCAAAACAACTTGGCTGCTTTTCAAGTGCTGTCAGAAGTGCTGTTTCCCTTTGAGGAGCCAGTAAGTTCTAATTTCAGGCAGCTCGTGAAGAGAAACCATCATTTCTCTTCCCAGCACAGGCCCAGCAACTACTGAGAAGAGACGTTAGCGATTGCATAAGCAGCTACTGAAGAAATCCCAACCGGCAGAAGACTCCCAGGTCTTCATGCACAAGGGGAAGTCTGGGGGCAGAGGGCATAGGGAGAGGGCAGGATTCATGAGGAGGGAGGGCTGGATGCTGGCATGTTTTAGGACATAGAAGCCTCTGCTGCGCAACCCCTCCCAGAATAGGAATAACAAAAATATTTCCCTCCTTCTCCTTTTGAAAAAAAATCAAAGCATCTGATAAAACAAAGACACAACTTTTACAAAGTAAAAACGGTAACAATTGCACGCAGCAGGGACTCAGTTTAGCTCAGAGAATTCCCTCTCTTTCCCTGTTGTCTTGCAGATTAGGAAGGCACAGGATAAAGAGATCTTGTCAGGGATATTAATGGAGCTCTCCTGCCGAGATAGCGTACATAAGCTCTGGTCCCAGCCTCCCTGTTGCCATGAAGCAGCCAGCTCCGGAGATGTGTTTCCAAACAAGTTGATAGAGGCTATCTCTGGGAGGGTGAGGACAGAGCAGGGTACGAATGTCCTACCCGGCTGCGTGACCCACGAGTGCCCTCACTCACGGCTACCCCATTAACGCTTCTGCCTGGGATTTTATTTTGTGGAGTGATTTGTTCTGAAATAAAGACCTGACGGATATACAAGCAGCAGAATGGGCTTCCTCTCTACAAGCACTTTCCCACTCCACTTTGTTTTCTCTTGTTTCTTCAGGGTTTTGTCTTTAACGGACCATTTCTTATTCTCAGTACTTGACATCTCTGGCAGGTGCTAGGTCCATTCTTCCTCTCTGGCAGTTTTAGGGCAAGAATTGCTTTTGTTTTGGAGGAGAGGAAAGTGAGAGAAAGAAAACGAGGAAGATAAACAAATAAATTCAGAAAGAGTGTTACAAAGACAGCATAGAGAAAAATTTCTCCATTCCAGGTGAGAGTATTTAGTGTGTTGTGGCAACATGTAGTGCCTGGCTATTATAGTATGCTGATATGACTGCTTCCTTTGTTTTGATCCTATTTATATTTTGGAATATAGTAAAGCCAGCTAGTGATAGAAGTTGATTATTATTAGCAATAACATCTCTAAGAGCTACTTAGACTACAGTTATACTTAAAAATCAAATGTATAGATCCAGCTGTAGAATTGCAAAATGTAGAAAGTAATATAAGACACTAAAAATTTCCTTCTGATGTACTCTAGCGTGGTTGTGAGAGCCATCTCCTTTCCTATCACACTCCCTGGATGCCTAGGGATAGAAACATGAACTATCACAGTAGGAGTTACAGAGCCAAAGCTCTCAGGCTAGGTCTGCAAGGGATCAAAATGCAGTTACACAGCATTACACTGTGGCTTCATCTACGCTTTGGGAAAACAACTATGCCTGGGCCAAATGGAAAGGAACACCAGCAACCATCTTATTAAATTCTCTCTTCACCAAAACACGTGTGCATCTGTATATGGCAGTGGTCCTTCACCCAGAATATCTTCTGAATTGTGACTGGGAGCTGCCTGGGAAGCAATAGTTGGCCAAAGTGAAAACTAACAGAGACAATTCTAACCAAGTAATTTCTGACAATTCAGTTTATACTCAGAAACCTTCCTTGCCACTGTTTACAATTCCAGAGTGGACACTGTGTGAAACTATGTTTTCCCCACATTTCTGACCACTGTGATATTCCATCTTCTATCCTCTACATTATGTCCCTTTGAGCATATTGCCAAGAGACTTAATTTTTCCACGATTTGACACTTACTGGGTATAAATAAGCTATTTTAGTTTAGAAATAGTCATATTAAATACAAAATTCATTAAACTGGATCCATTTTTTTTACATAAATACTGTGCTTTTATCACCACGACCCTAGCAATCAATATGTCTCATGCTTTATATATTCCTTTTCCCCTAAATGTTCCTGAAGGATCACCCCTTTGCAAAGGCAGTTCAGCCTGCATTTGGGAGCACTTGTTCACTGCAGCAGGTTGGCAGGCAGAAGAGAGGCTGGTAAAAGAGAAGGCTTTCTAACAGAGAGCCCTCATGAGCAAGGAAGCCAGTGGAAAAGAAGTGTTCCCTAGCAGTTAAGCTGCTCCTTGCCATATCCATGCCTCTCCTAGGATATTAGAGTTCAGAAGAAAAAAATACTTCATGATCCTATAAGATACAAGCACTAGATGGAGCAGCGGGCAAACTTCTGGACTCTTTCATTGCTTATATTCAACCCACGAAGTTATCAGATAGCCCACTTGGAATTTGAGCTGTCAAGCTAGCTCCAGATCAGTATTTTGTAAAGATGCAGGCATGCCTTCTGGAGGGCTCCCATCTGAAACTATCAGGCTGTGTTACAAGACGTTTTGGATTCAGTACACTTACTGCTGATAAATAACTGGAGGCCACATTCTTCAACGCATTCTTAGATGTTTGTACCTACTTCTTTGCCTAACAGTGTTAATCAAGATATACTCTTTTTCAAGATTTTCACTAAAAGTCTGTAATTCCAGTGTCATATTGCTGAAGCTTAAGTCAACATAAACAAAAGAAGAGAAGAAGTTACCTTGTTGGAGGGGGAAAAGGATATTGAAGATAACAGCCTCATGATTCTTGAGGTAACTTGGAGCAAGAGCGAAGCCTGATGTACATAGCTTTTAATCATTTGGGTATGCCACTGTGAAATTTGACTTTCTTTAAAGAAATAGAAAAAAATAGAAGAGGACAGAGGATATTTCCACCTCTTTCCTTGACAAAAACAATCTTTGTAATGTCAACCAACAGCTAGTACTGAGCTTATCACTCCTTCCACTCTGCCCTGCTCTCCCACCTCTGTTCCCTCTTCTGGCTTCTCAAGCTAACACCCTTTGGAGCTGACTGAATAATGGCCTTTTCACTTCAGGGTCTGCATCAAATAAATGAAAAAAGATCATGTGGGTTGGATAAGGAATTGAATAATTATTCAATTTAGCTTCAAGACTCTAGGTTTTAAACCTCATTGTAAAAATGAAAGAGGGTCACTTTTAAAATTAAAAGTTAAACTAGTTTGTTTCTAAATTACACTTATCAGGTCTTACCCTTTCTCACTTTTTCCCCTGTAGACTATTTATCAAAATTGGTAGTACCCTAGTCTGCCAAATTCACAGCAAATGACTTTATTTTTCCAGAGACTGCAGATGTCCCTTGCCAGATTACTAAGGAAATAACAATAGAGTATATATAGATTATTTGAG
This sequence comes from Aythya fuligula, assembly GCF_009819795.1. NCBI lineage: Eukaryota > Metazoa > Chordata > Aves > Anseriformes > Anatidae > Aythya > Aythya fuligula. The sequence goes on from NC_045560.1 coordinate 53,430,513, forward strand.
AGATATTTGAAGAATTACTCATGTCAGCAGATGGGTATAGACATATATACAAACATTTATATTATCAGAAAGCTGATGGCAACCCTGAATTCTTCCCTTTTTTTTTTTTTTTTTTTTCCTCACTCTTCCCTTTTTCTAATGTGCTTCCTAAATTCATCCAATGAATTTAGAATCCATCAGTCTGAGTTTATGCCTAGTGCATGCTCCCAAGAGGCAGGAAAGGATTACAGCTTGGCTAGGAGGACTTGAAAAAGTGTTTCATTTATGCATGTAAAGCTGTTCGTTAACTAAATTTAAGCATCAGCAGGCTAATGGCTGTTGTCTGACTGCAGAAACAATTTATTTTTTATTTTAAGTCCCAATGTAGCATCATGCTACATCTCTCCCTAGCCCCAGCAGCATCTCTCCAGAGATGTGTCGGTGATTTCTGCTGCAAGGAAGAACCATTCCCAGCCCTAACAGCAATTACTGCCTCATTCACCTTGTTCCCCTTCTTGCCCTGACCCTTGTGGTCTCGGCTAACAGCAGCAGCAGGAGTGCTGCCCAGGCAGCATACATCACACCTTAAATCCTACTCCAGACACATGCCAAAAAGCACTATTAACCTGAGCGCCAAAAGCACTTGGCGTTGGAAGGAAATCCCATTCAGAAGAGGCTAGATTCACAGAAAAAGACCTCAAGTTATACAAATCTGAACATCAGTGTTGATCAAGAATGGGAACATCGCTGTCACATAATGGGGAAAGGTAGCTTGCAGGTGGTAATGAGCACTGGTAGCGTTTCTGAGAATAATTACTCTGAGGTTGAATTTAGTGATGGTAATCGCTGAGAGCGTTCTAAAGAAGAGAGGAATACAGGATGTTAGCAGAGAAGAGATTTAAGTTTGTTACTATTTTAATAATGATTCGTAGAACACATCAATAATCGTTTGTATTTGTATAGAGGCTTTCATCAAAGTCCTGCTACAGAAAGGCCTAGCTGGTTTTATGGTAAGAACCACACAAATTTTGTGGACATGCACAATAAATACCAAACCACTTTCGCCCGCTTTTCCATTGGCTATACAGGAGACAAATCCATTTTCCATGATATCACTTGTCTGCAAAATTGCAGACCCAGATGGAAAGAGGATTATGCTAAGGCAGTGACGACATACACCACATTCTGGGTTTGCTTAACACACACATTGTTGTAGTGTGCTCCTATTTCACACGGCGGTGCCCTGAATTACGGTAAGGTACTTTAACTAAAGCTTTTCTACATGAGGAACAAGTTTAACATTTCTTGAACTTGAAAGCCGTGCACTTATTTAGCAATGCGTTGTTTCGCTTGGTGGAATAACAAAGAGTAGAAGCAAAACCAGGCTGCTTGCACTTTCTGGCATCCTTTGTAGTGCTGTCATCAAAGTGATGCTGTGGCAAGAAGGATAGCTCAAGCACATCACCAAGCTTTGAGATAATCTATGCCATTACAGGAAAGTAATGAAGCCCCATTAAGCCCCAGCGATCGTATAATTGTCAAAGGTGAATTGGTTGAAAATGCAATATTTCCAATAATGCCACTGCAAAAAGCATGAAATTTTGTTAACTCCTCCTCCTCAAGCAATAATAAAGCCAAAATACAAAATCCCCACGCAACAGCAGGTGAAAGAGAGCCACAAGACAGAATAAAACTCTGCTGAACAACAAAGTGATGATGATCTTGTATTAAAAGTTCAGATTCAGTGCATCCTGGAATAAGGGTATACTAAAATAACCCATGGATTCATTTGCTGCTAACACGAAATGTAACTTATTTCCCTATGTTTTCACTATGGCCATCTCCTCAATGGAGTCAAAATGATTTGGCTGGTTGCTGTCAGCTCTGTCCTGTCATTGTCAGGAGACAACAGTCCTTTTCTCCCAAAGGGCTGCGGCGTGTGCAGAGCAGGAGGATTTGAGCTTTGCTCCTCCCTTCTTTTCTTCTTCTTCTTTTTTTTTTTTTTCTGTTTTCTTTTTTAACTCTGCTTTGCTCTGGGAGAGCAAAACAGCTGTTGCACTGTTGTGATCCTGCCAGACGGCTGTGATGCTGGAGAACACAGGCTGAAGCTCCGTCGGTTTGTACCTAACAACATGTACACTCTGCATTGCATATTAGCTAGTCTAATGTGATTATGGGACTTTGTTTTCTCACCACTGGAGCATATTTTTCATTTCAGAAGAGGAGCGCAGGTATTGCTGTTCTGCCTAGATGACTCTTGGGAACTTTCTTTAACATCTAAAGCTGTTTTCTGGCAACCAGCTTGTTCTCTAACAACAACAGGCTGGGAGTTTTGATAGATCCTTTTAGTCTTTTGAGAAACAACTAAATTCTGTGGGTTAACTTGTCTTCTTTTACCATCTAAGGAATATTGGCAGGCTGCAACCATTTCCCTCTGTTAGCCCTTGAAATGATTCTTCATGCTTTTGTCACATAATTAAAATTAGATTATTGCAACTCCCTGCTGGCTGGCCTTAGAGCTTTGTAAACACTCCAGCTGGCCCATAGGTTCGTAGTGAAAAGGATGCTCTAAGCATATTCTTTCTTTGTCCTCTCTTCTCTCATCTGTGCTGAAATCACTGCACTTGCTAACTGCCAGCAGAATGTATTTGGTTATTGCTTTCTAAGGGCAGTAAACATAATGTCAGAGACATTATGTGCCAAAGTCTCTCTCAAGCTTTGCTTGAAAGAGTCTGCATGCAAGAGCTTTCAATCTATTTTCTCTTTGTCGGTGAGGTCTCTCTGCTGAAAAGGAGAAGGGAAAGAAGGGGGAGGGAACAGAGGAGCACAGGCTCCCTTAACACCACATTCAAAAGGAAAATGCATATAGCTACATGATTTCAAAACCAGGGGCTGCCTTTCACTGACTAGCATGTAAACACCGTGGATGTTATGCAGTTACTTCTCCTATGACAAAATGACTCCATTTCCCCTCAAAAGATGAAAGCCATTTTGAAATAGCAGCATCTGCCACTGCAGCCAGGCTTTCCGAGTTCAGTAGGCTGCTTCCCTGGCTGACTTCTTTTTATGTCACATTTGCTTATGGACCATTACTCCCACATTCACATCCAACCAGTCCTGTCTTATAAATCTTGTATGTAACACCGTGATTGTGTGAGATCCGCTTGATGAGCTTGTACGGCTTATTGTACGAGAGTTCTCAAGAGCCTGAATGACTAATTGTTAAGGAGAGGGAACAATGCAGGGCGAATAGCGCTCTAAAAGTAAGCAATACTAATGGCATAGCTTGTGCTTGGGCATGATTGTTCGCCTGTCACATGTACAGATCCTCTCTTAGTGTCCTCTGGTTTTATGGGCCTATAACCTCTCAGCTCTGTGATCAGCTAGTGAATGAGCACTTATGTTGCTGAAGGGGAACTGCTAAGGGTGAGGATGCACAAACAGGCAGTAAAGCTGGCCGTATCGAACTCCCTGCAACTATCCCAGCCTCATCACCTTCGCTGAGCCAAGAGTGCATTGCTTGGGATCCAGTTTTAACGTAGTCTTGGCCAGGCAGTGTTATGAAATGGTGACTATGGATGCAGAACCCCCATAGTAAGATTGTAAAACAGCAATGTTCCCTCTTTTGTGTTTCACATTGTCACTCATACTAGTGATCTACGTTCCAGCATGGTGAGCTCTCTGGCCAGTCACTTTTTTTGCTCCCTAGCCCCTTGGGCACCGATATTTAGTTATATGGTGCTGTTACGAGCCAGGGCCTTGACTTTAAACCCCGTGGCTGCATTTCCAGAGTGCCTACTCCCCCATCCAGCTGAAAGCAGGAGTGCTGCAGGTCTTTGGCAGCTCTACAAATCAAGACTGCCGCTCCTAGAAGAAGCCTGAAAACTGTTGATTCTCACACTCAGCTTCCTGCCACGGTGCAGTTTGTGACTGCTGGCAGCCACAACACAGCATAAGCTCAGTTTCTTCTTTTCCTGCCCCATTGGGGCTTTCCCTAACATAAATACGTTACCGTGTGTGAGCAAGTGCGCGGTGCCCCAGCTAGCGCAGGGGACAGATCTATGACAGAGAGAGTATTTGCAGGGCTCTGCTGCCTTCCCAGTGCAAACATCTCCGCTGGGGACCTGCTCCACTGCACTGCTGGCATGCCACTGCCTCTGAGCAGGGACGGTGCCAGCCTCCCAGACAGCCGCGAGTACGCGATGCCAAGGCACCGTGTATCAGGGCCTGTGCATGTGTCAAGGACAGGTTTCCCAGCCTGAAATGTCAAAGCAACTGTTTTTCCCTCAGGAGGTGCATTTGTCTCCGCGGTGAAGAAAATGTATTATCACAAGTGTTGCCTTTCAGCTCAGAGCTGGGTACAGACTAAACAGGCACTGAATCCAGCAAAGTCTCAGCATCCCCCTCTTCAGAAACATTCGGATCTCCAGATGATTTGTTTTCTTCCAGCAATCAGCCTGCTTCCAAAAGGAGCGAGCTGAATACTGACCAACGCAATCCGTGCCTCCAGGCTTCACATGTCAATTGCTTGGAAAGCAGCACTTAACATTTCTTCTACCCAGGATGACTCTCAAACCTTGTTAGCCATTTTCAAATGTTTTCTGGTCGTGACCCCATTTCAGACTGGGACTCCACTTCTGGTGAGCCCTTGACCCCAAATATCGGCACGGAGAAATGGCTTCTAATGGGCTCTGTACTTTGCTCCTAACTTTACAGACCTGAGACGAAACCCCTAGTTTCAGACCGAGGGATGTGGAGCACGGAAGCTTGCTTCAGCCAGCTGCTGGGGGCTCGGGGAGGTCTGTGCCGTGCTGCTGCTGCTGCTGAAGGCCTGAAGGCATGGTGAAAGCTCAGCTGAGAGCTGTTCCTGACCACACACCAGCTCCATTCTGGGTTTTCGCTGTTGACTCCAGTTGAATTAGCTCCTGCTGCAAGCTGAAGGAGCCAGGTCCCATGGTGTAGTTAACAGTTGAAGCTTGAGCCATGGTATGATGGCTCAGAAACTCAGGCTTGTGGAATAGAAAACAGAAGGTTACGTAGAAGGAGGTGGATACTTTGCTGCTGGACTAAAATTGTGCAAGAAGAAAATCTCCAGTTATCTTTCACAAGTAATTTCACATTCGGTCTCCTGTGTTGCTGTGATCATGTTTCTCTCTTTCAAAGTAACGGGAGGGATGATAGTGCGGGTTCTTTCGTCTCATTTAAAAAAAAAAAAAAAAAAACAGAATTAGGACATGTGGGCAAAGCCTCACATCCCTAACAGAAGCCTGCCTGACCATAACTTGCATATTCCAATTTTCATTCACAGGCAAAGACTTATCTATTGTCCAAGTATTTTTACTCTCTCTTAATCAAAATACAAATTCTAGTTTAACTTAAAATAGACACGTCAGAAACACTTGACGTGACCTGCATGCCTGTCAACAAGTGATAATCAAATTTCCGTGCCATACTAAAGTTGACCAGGAGACACCTCTCTCTCTTTTTTTTTTTTTTTTTTTTAAGAAAAAAAAAAACACAGCCTATCTGGCTTCCCTATCATATTGAATTTCTGAAACACAATGGGAGTTTTTTCTTTTATGCAAAGGACTTAAAAGGAGTAGGAGCAGTTAAAGAGATGTCTGCTGGAGCTGGGACAAGGGTAGGAGGCACGCTTCTTTTTGAAACAGCATACACGCAGCGTTGCTGAAACTTAAAGAGCAGAGGGGGGATTATTTCTTTGCTTTTTCTGTTTATTTATCATGTAAATTCAGTTTCCCTTGTATAAATATTTAGCTTCTCCCTTTCTCTCTGAAAATCAAACAGCAGCAGGGGTAGAAAAGCACGGAATGCAATCGTAAAATTGGCATCCCTGTAGGTTTGTGCAGGTTTGGGAGCTGAAACAGCTTTTAATGCATTTGTTATGAAATTACAAAAGTTCTTTGCAAATGGACTGGAAAGAAATAACACAGTTCCAAAAGGAAACTTCAGACAGAGAAGTTTCGTTTGAAAGAAAACAGTGATAATGCAGTCATGCTCTTCAGAAGAAGGGAAGATAAAGGTGTAAAGAAGGAGAAGTTATTCCAGTCACTTTCAGCATAGGTTTCCTCTGGGAGCCTTTGCCAAAACCCGAGAGCATGTCCCAGCAATATAAACAAATAGGCCTGTGCAGTATGTGGTTAAAATTATCAATGTCTCACTGGCTTGTGATCCAGACGAAGCAGGGCATTAAAAAAATCCCAAAGAGCCCAGCATCTTCTATTCCTGAAGAGACCGAAAGGGTACACTGACATAACAGTTTCCAACAGCTGTCATAACAGCCTGCACGGGGTCATGCTGGAGCTGACGGACAACAGCCTCGTGCACACAGAGCGCTGGAGCCGCGCTTCGTGGGGCTGCGTGCTGCCAGGTTGGGCTCTGCTTACTCCGGACAGTATATCACCGCTTAATCCTTCTGGGGCTGTCTGGGCCCTCCTCTGAGGGCTTCTCCAACATGTCCTTTTCTGGCCTCGCCAAGGCAGAGGAAAGCCTGCGCCTTCCTCCTTCATCTGATTTTGTCTGGTTTGGCTTCTGATACAGAAAAGCCCTCCTCACCCAGGGGTGTGATGAGATGTGGAGAGTGGGACTTCCTTTCCACACCTATTGCATTATTTTGGGGTGTAAAAGTTCCAAATCCCTGATAAATACAACACCAACAACAGAAGCAGCTAGTTGTCGTGACGTTGCCACTCTTAAGACACGAACTTACTGGGTTAAAAACTGAGACAACTTCTTATTTATTTGAACAATCTCCCACTAGGTTCAATGCAACTGCACTCGGAGGAAACTACAGTGAAGACTACAGAACAGAAAAGCTCAAAATTATCAAATGACCATCCTGAAAGGCTCCTGCTGGGAGAGACACTGTTGTGCTTGTTCCCCTGGGACAGGACGAGAAACGGGACAGAGACTCTAGCACTCCCCACGCTAGTGCTGGGGAGTCTGCTGCTGCTCCCTGAAAAGCCCCTCCATGCAACATGCAACACTTGGGCACGTGAAAATGAAGAGAAGTTGCCCACAGACACAGAAAAGTGAGGAAGGTGGGTACCAGGCCTCCAGAGCTGGTGGATAGTCCAAAATAAATGCTGCAGGAGGAGGCCTGAGTCTCTGAGCTGACTGGGCCTGCTCCCCCAGCAGCACAGCTCCAAGGGGGACTGTCTGCATAGGCAGCCTCCCTCGCCATGTATTGCCTTGGGGAAAAGAAATAAGAGGCCCAAATGGCATAGATTTTGCCACTGGAAGTTTGAAGAAACAGTCTGAGGATGTCTAAGTGTTACCTGTGGATTCCCAGTACAGGTGACAGGGTGAACGATCAGCTCCCTCATCCTCCCTTTCTGTGTGCATCTGAGGCACCCAGAGCCTGGGGCTCTGTAAGCCTAAGAAAATGGCAAAGACTATGTAACTTCTGGGTGGAGAAAGGGAGAACTGCACCTCAGACAAGCTGAGGTGCATAAAAAATTATAATAATTTTTTAAAAAGACACAACTTTTTTCTTGTAGAGGTACCACCTGGATTCTGACCATTACATCCATTACATTAAATAAATAAATAAACAAATAATTGCAATGCAAAAACCATATTCAAAAAAAAAAAAAAAAAAAGAGAGATTGAAGAAGGCTGGAAAAGGTGTTGAATGTGTGATACAAAGTATGGTCTGAAAAAATGTGAGAGGAGTGTGGATGACGATGCTACAGGTGTTAAAGAAACAACCAGTTTCCTGGTCAGTCTTTGCAGATGGCCACTTGTGTCACTGTCATTTTTGAGATGCTTCTGGACTTTTCTCCTCCTGTTCCTCCAGTTTCAGCTCTCCCTTGCTAATTTGACGCTGGACAACAGGCTAATGCTCCCTGATGTGCCAAATGTGCAGAGAACCATTTGCATAGGCCGTGCTCTGCTGGAGGGGATGAAACCTCAGAAGAGCAGCAGGAACGGTAAATGCCTTAACCTCTTCCTCTTGACTCCCTCTCCCAACCTGACAATGTGATTGCATTTACAAGGCAGAACTAAAACTTGGGACAACACAGAGGGTGTGGAACTCCTATTCTCTGCAAATGATGCTGAGGAGCTGAAAGACCTTTGGCACCTTTCTACGGTGAAGCTTTCAAGAGAATTTCCTGCAGAAGGGAACTGCCATGCTGTAAAGTATACATCCTGCATGCTTAATTTGCATACTTCCAGGCAGAAAAAAAAAAAAAAAAAGATTTAAAAAAATATAAAAAGAAAAAAGGGAATAAAGGACTGCAGAGAACAACTCACACAGGCTGGGGGTTATTGGAAGGAACATGAAACCATGAAAGGTGTACATGCCCACGTTTTCTGTAATGCTCACTGTAACTGCAAAATAAGCAACTGGCCACTCCTAAATATGACTAATGGTTTAACAACTTAATAACTTACCAGATTCTGTGAGAATGAGATCAGAACAAAACGCTGCTTAACGCAGAAATGCTCACGATCTGCTAGCAACTGCAGCAAACTATTTCAGCACGTGTGAGTCTAAACACACACACAGCTCTGCTGAATGCAGAATAACGCTGAAAGCTGCATGCTCACGCTGGCTGCTTTGCTGAAGCAGGGTCTCCATCTGCCTGCACGGAGCTGCACATCCAAAGTCTTCGCAACTTCACTTTGCAGCCATTAGTTTTGGCCCTACGGGAAGCTATTTATAAATATCTGAATTAATTAAATCAACTCTGTACAGCAGAAAAAGGAATCAACTTAGTATGGTCGCTATGGCAACTAATATTTCCTGGATGTAGTTCTGCTGCTAATCAGTGATGGCCTCCCCACATTCCTAACGATGGCAAAAGTTGTTGGGCTTTTATTGTTTGTTTTTTATTGAATGTGTTCCTACGGATTAAGACAATAAATGTGATGTCGGAGTATTTTAGACAAAGATTCCTTGCCAGTAGTATTTTACGCTGGTTTTAAAATTATTAGGAATTTGAAACTGGGATCAGTGATTTTCCCTATCACCTTGCCCCTTCCTATCTCCCACTGGTGCGGTGAAAGTCTCTGCTACCTTGCGAGAATCCTTGGGCTCTGACTCTGCATTTTGTTACTAAAGTGACCCCTTCACCTCTGAGAGCATGACTAGAAAAAATGACGGCACGAAACACCCTCTTATTTTCAACAGGCAGTCTTGGCTGACCGCTGTGTCCACACTAGGCAAAAATAGAAAATAAAAAGGCACTGACACTTCGCCAGGCCCCATCTGCAAAGTACACTCCTGGCCATGTCAATCACAAAAATGAGACCCTATGTGCAGTACATGGTAGAAATATCCAAGTCACCTCTGTGCGTAGTCACTGAACTTGCCAAAAGCGTCCACAACCTCCCTGGAGTTTTGTGAATGCCATGCGGTGTGGACTGAGAGTCTTTGGTGGGCTGTGGGGTTTCCAGAGCTTGTCTGCTCTTTGGTGGAGCCTGAAGGTACCACGAGGTTGTGTGAGCTTCCTTTCTTTTCACTTCTTCATTTCTTTTCTTGAGTAGCTAAACTAAGATTTTAAAGATGGTTTCAAACAAACACCAGTCTTGCCCATTGCCAGATGAGATGGTGCATCCAGGACAGGTCCATGGTTTCCCTCTGCTTTTACTTTCCTGTTCTTTTAAATAGCAGCCTCAGAGCTATGTGGTCAGAGTGTCTGTCTGTCCAGATACTTCTTTCCTTCCCTTTAATCACTAGCTAAATCCATTGCTCGGTGTCAACCAAATGCAGCAGAGGAGGTCAGTTCCCAAAGTTAAGGTCGTACAAATTTCATGAAAACGGGTTGCTGGTAGGGAAAAGAGATCCTTGCCATGCCCTGACTGTTAGGAAAGTTAGATCACTGTCTTGTTAGACAAGAGTCTGCATCAGGGCTGGGGTAGGTGGTGAAGAAGTACACGTGCTGATTGCTGCAGTTCTGGGAGAAGCTTCAGCAGAAACCTTTAGGCACTGGTATCAATCAGTTTGAAGAGAGGGGTCTGTATGAAATCAGCCTTCAGAAGCCCCTGTGCCTGACATCACCTGTCCTACACAGGCAACGAAATGGTTAACATTCACCTTTAGATGCCTTCTCACAGGTTCTGGTGTCTATTCAAATGTGCGGCTTCAGACTGCGATCCCACTCCGAGCACATTTATTTATCTGCTTGTTATAATTACTATGTGATATCTCGGAGAATAAGAGAGGAACCTGTTCAGGCGAGAGGTGCGTTAGGTTTGTAAACCTGAAGGCACACCTTGCACGTGACCAAAACTGCAGCAGAGCCAGGTGGAGATGCCGGAGGAGAGGAAACGCGTGGTTAGTCTCTGATTTGCAAACCCACTGCATTCACGGCTGAGCTTTGGGGTTTGTTTTTTTGGTGTGTGTGTGGGTTTTGGTGGTGGTTTGTTTAATCTATCAGAAGAAACTCAGGCTAGCAAAAGAGCTATAAGGTGTTTAGAAAATGAGTAGCAAACTGCTGGAGCTGCCAGGACTACCCTCCCTCTGGTCTTCAGCTTTCAAGCCCCTCCTGACCCAAGTCACCTTCTGGGGACAGCGGGGAGAGCAAAGGAAACTTGTGACCTCTCACCCACATCGGCCCCGCAGCAGCAGGACCAGCACAGCAGCCCCGGCTGGTTCCCGAGCTCACGGCTAGGCTCTTGGCAAGAGGTTATCTTTATTTTACAGTCTCTAAAAATCAAGTATTTCTAGTAAAATTAAATGCTGCCGGACCTGCCCTGTATATAAAAGAAGGAGCATTTCAAGGTGCGAACAAGAGGTTCATAAAAATCTGAAGTCTTTTAAGGTCGGATGGGTTAGTAGGACAGGGAACTGAGAGGTGCTACCAGCTTCCTGTTAATGGGGTGACAGCTACAATGTAAGGCTGTCTGACATTTTGCTTCATGATGCACACGTTGTTTAAAAAAAAGAGGAATTAAAATGAAAATGTAAATAAATGCAAAGGAATCCTGGGGACACAAGAAATCAACAAAACCATGCCATGAAAAATAAACTCCTATTGCTCCATACTGGGGTACTGGCTGTATATATATGTTAATTCTTCTAAGCCTCATTTGCCTAACAGCATGGAAACTGCCAGCGTTTTCAGAGCCGCTATCAGATAACTTGCACTGACATCAGCTGGATCGTACAAACAGCCCTAGTGGCTGTATCCTTGCATCTACTCCTACGAGGTGCCGCGTGTTTTTGCTACACATAGCCTTGAAGACAGCCAAACACAACCTGACTCCCCAGGACGTCTGTGCTGGGAGAAGCGACGCGGCGTGCTGCAGGGACGGGGCTCTGAGAGGTTTCCTCTGGCTGGGGCTGATCTGACATTTCAGCTGATCCCTTGCTGGTGCAGGGGATTGCTTTTCCCCGTGTCTCTCTTTTCCTACTTTTCTCTCAAATTTGATTCAGTCAGGCAAGAAAACTGTTGCGTGGTGCCTAGCTTTCACTTTCAGGAATGTTTTCCTGACACTTCATGGGTCACGGCAGCACCGAGAAACCCCAAGCAAGGGCTCCCAGTGCCATGTGCTAATGCAAAAGAGACGCAGCGAGAGGCAGATGGTGTGGATCTGAACCGCAGAGATACTCTGAAATCGCAAAAACACTTACACACGTACTTAACTTAACTCACTACAAGGAATTCAGTTATTTCCTAGGGGCCTTCTCACATGTTGCGGATATGTATTACACAGGCTGACAGCACAGACAAACCCAGTGCAGCTGACACAGGACGTTTTGACAGAACAGGGAACTGAACCAAGTGCCCCCAAGAACAGAATCTCTACTCCCACCACACACCCATGCATCCTTCCAAAAACATTTCCTCTCCTTAAATAAGAATAGGAAAACATTTTCCTATCCCCTTGCATATAATACCGACTTTAAACAATTCCTCTTATTCTCCAGTATTTCACACGAACTTCTAATCTGGGTTGATTTTAGCTTCTCCAGCTTTTTCAAGCCAGCTTCCTCCACCCCCATTTTAATAAAACATGATTAACATGCTTGAGAGACGAACGTGAACAAAAATCTCCCCTTCCCTCCAAAGTATGGCATTCATGAAGATATCATGAATAAGTAAACATTATCTAGTGTTCTGTTTCTTTTGTCTAGCTTATTAGTGTTGAGAAACCTTCTTCTTCATTTATTTATGTTGGTATTTTATTTCCTTACTGAGTTTCAAAGATGAACAGAGAAAAATAAATACCCCAGAAATAGCTGATAGGCTGAAATGACCATGTGTTTTCCCAGGGATGTAAAAAACAACATGCTTTAATATGAAGTTTTTGTTATCTTGTTATTTCATTTAATACAACTAATAATAAGAAATGTATGACAGTCTGCGCATGACAGTAGCTAGAGAGCCAGAGCAGCAAAATCCTGTTTTTCAATGTGCAGGAATCCAACTTATTCTCATAATACTGATTTAGTGATACTGGTGTCCAGGCCCCTAAATTGCTATTGTGCTTTGAACCGTGGCAGAATATGTACAGACCAGCAGCCAGTCAGTTTTCCACAGACCTCACCGAGGTCCCAGATACACTCCTGCATTTCGTACCTGTTCCTGAATTCCCTCGAGAGACCCTGTAACACAACATAGCTGCAGTTCCCTGTGGAAATGACAATGTGTGAGATCAGGTCAGAGAGCAGACTGATTCTTGCTTACTTGGCCTTGCTAAACTCCTTAGCTGATCTTGGTAAAATGATCAAATTGCAGAAAAATTCTTGCTCAGACTGTGATTTGAAAAAGTACTGAATTGGTAAATTGTAAATTAGCAGATCTTGACCAACGCTAACTGGGTAGACCAGATGTCTTAGGACAGAAAAGAGTGAGTCTACATTTTGTGTCTTAGAAAATCCAAGCACTGTACCTGAGCCTTATAAGCAATTAACAGGAAATTTAAATGGTTTCATGTTGACAGGGTCTGGTTTTCAAAGCTGTGAAAATTATTCGGTGGAATTAAATCGGACTTGATCCTTATACATGGCTAACCAAAGGGCAACGTGATAGCTTTTCTGCAGCACTGCTAACACACTCACAGCTGCGGCATCTTAGCAAAGGTCCTTTCCAGAGGGGAAAATGGAGGCATTAGAGCATGACACGTTTTCTGTGTCCTACTTCATAACCTCACACCTTAGATGACCTGTGAAAATTAAGACTAGGGGACTAACATCACAAGCCAGCCAAACAGTACTATTTTTATTCTCATGACAAAGTCTGAAGGGTTTTTTCCTTCTTCTTTTTAAAGACAAAATTCATGCCTTTTCCAACTGAGGGCAATAAAGGCTACAGGAATGCTTGAAATCCCCACATTATCATTCTGGGTTGCAGCAATGAGTATGTAGATGCTACACCAATGAAGTGCTAACATGCTCAAATTTCCACTGGTAAGAAGCAACAACTTATAAAGATTTTGAAACTGTAGCCGTCAGGGCTAGGAACTTAGAGGTTAAACAGATTTTTTGACAAAATCTGACTTTCGGATTTGTAGCATGACTATAGAAAGCAGTGCAAGCAGAGCTCCTCCCTTCTGAGTCACTGGCAGGAAGACAGGCTGGGGACCTGCAGGTGTTACTGTCCTGGCACAGCGTACTGCAGACATCCTGACCTTAGGTGGGAGAATGAAGAAAGCCTCCGCGGTTTTTCTTAGCACAAAGCATCCTCCACTCCAGTGTTCTGGCCAAATCCTAGCCTAGCTGATTCTACCTACCGAAAAGAATTAAAAAATAATGATGATGATGATGATAACAAAGAAAATCCCAGCCAGGAAAACAAAACAAAACAAAACAAAACAAAACAAAACAAAACTATCTCTGAACCAGAAAGGATAAAATGCTGTGTCACGGTGGAGAACAACTGTACCACCGCAGCAGGAGTGAGACCCGGCACAGGGCAGTAAATCTCTGTAAGATCCTTCTGGAATGGAAGCACCAAACGCCCATCAAACGTTGCTGCTTTTTTTAAACAAATCATATTAATCCAGAAGTAGAGTCACCTAAAAGCTGTTGTTGTCTCAGCACTAATTTTAGTCAAGGAAACCACGTAAAGTAAACTGGATAGTAAGGAGCTCAGACTAAAAATACTTGAGAGCAACATTTGATACCTTTGGATCAGGGAACGTGGCTGAGCGAGTAAACAAGCTACGTACTCCTACAACACACCTCACCAGAGCGGTATGGGTGAGGCTAGCAGAGTTGTCTATCCTGAGAGAGGACGACGTGTAAATAGGATGACCCGTGGGTAAAGTCCATGTGCTCTCCTAAACTCTCCCTTCCAGCCCTTGCCAAGCACTAGTCTGAGTGTCCGAGGCAGTGTATGAGGGACTCCTCCACTTTGACAGCTCAAGACTGGGTGAAGAAGCCAGAGCACAAATTTCCTCCATCCTCTCTTCTTCCTTCTTGCCCCAGATGCCTTCAAGGGAAAGAGAAGGGCAGTTCTGTGGAGCAGTTCATCCTCCCTTTCTCTGTTCGAGCTGGGATTATCAGTCATGTCACTGGGCAAGGACTGAGGAACACCAAAACCTCCCTTTTTCTCCTCATGTAAAGTAAGTAAGGGCACATTTTGGCCCCTGTTTGATTGCCTCAGTGGTTCAATGAAAGCTAGGTTGCTTGCATACTCAGTTTCCCCAGGACAAGCGGTGCAAGAGGAACTAAATCCTGCTAAAAGAAGTGTTGGCTTGAACTTGGCAAATGAGGATGTGGTATCTCCAGGCCGTAAATCAGAGCCTTTCAGCTCCCCGACAAGAATGTGCAAGTCATTTCTCTGGAGGACTGAGAGCCTACGAGGCCACACAGAAGCCAATTCCTGGATCCAGTGCTGCAGTACTGGGATGTTCGTGTGACAGGTAATTAGTTGCTCACTAAGGACTTTCCCCAGTAGCACTCCTCCAACGTGGCTAAGAACTAGAGGGACCTGACGTGTGTTTGAATGAGCTTTTCTCTGTGTTCCTCTCCACCTATCCAGGTTTTTTATTTTCTTTTGTTTTTGTTTTTTTCCTTTCTACTAGCCCACTAACAGATGAACACTAACAAGGCTAATGTCTGGCATACTGCTTGTCAGCTGTCAGTTTAATCCCATGTAATAATAACTGCTTAGCGTTTAGTGGCTTTAGTCTTTCACCAGAATCCCAGTATTTCTGCTTTTTTTTTTTTTTTTTTTTTTGCTTTTTTTTTTTTTCCTGCTTATCTTGACTGAAATCCAGATGCAACCTGATGTAACTGGGCTTAGAGTCATAGCCTTTAGTGGAGCTCCATCAATTTAGACTGGCTGAGAGTTTTTTTTCACAGTGACATTCTTTGGACCAGGACTTTCTGTTTTAGATCCAAAATATAAGCAAGCAACGATTTATCTGGGTCTATCAGTCCAGGCTACAAGTATATGGCTTAGCAGGCAGCTCTGACCACTGGTTCTTCCATCAAGTGTCAAGATGGGGGTGGGTATAAAACACTTTAAAGATGTGCAGGTGTTGGATAGAGAGGGCTGTGCTTCTCCTGGAGTCATCCAGCTATTATGGCACACAAATCAATGAGATTTTGCAGGTTCAGCCTCGGGTGTCATCACTCCCTCCATATTACACCATCGTGGGACAAATTCAGTTCATGCCAGGCACTAGCCTCATTCTACCTTCTGACCTGCTCTAGCACTGGGAAGTGCTATTCAGTATGTCATTAATCATTTGGTATTCATAAGCCCTTTCCATTCTTTTTTCTATTACCCTTCCCACGTGTTCCCCTACCAACAGCATGTCCTCACAGTACCCTTTATGGATGCATTCAACCTTCTGGGTACAGCTATCATTCACCCCTGCTTCATCTGACATACCTATTACTTGCCCATATACAGGCAATATGTCTTTCACCCACAGTTTCACAAGCTTTGAATTTTGTTTGCTGAGTCACTGAAATTTTGTGTTAGCTCCTCCACCGCCCTTTTAAAGGAAGAACGTCCACACCAGATTGAAACTACCCTTGGTGATCTACATTTGGTGATTTAGTTGGGGATAGTGAGGTTACAGGAGTCATCATGCTGACTAGTGCCCAGATACCACAGCAAAAGGGACTTCGGAAAACAGTAAGATTAATAGGCTTTGGAAAAAAAAAAAAAATCCTGTGATGAAATGTGTTAGAACAGGGACACACAGTCAGAAGAGTGGTGGTAGGAGCTTTCCCAATTAAGAATTTTTTAGCAGGAATTGATGATTCAAGAACTAATCATAGATAAAGAGTGTATATCAGCAATAAAGTCAAGATGATGAGGATGATATGGTTTCTGAGTTTCTCATGCTGTGATCTGTTCAAGAACACGAGAGTCCACTACCTACCACTTACTGTTAGAGTATGCCTTACCAGATGCAGTCCAACTATTGCCCAGTAACGTGTACACTGAGCAGAGCACTGGTTAGACATCCTGCTCCTCGCTGTATCGGGATGTGGCTGGTGGATCAGAAGACAAAGCCGTGTCTGATGTTATTAGCTGAATGCTTTCACGGAGCTGTGCCATTATGGAGCTTCAGCAGAAACCCAAGTCTCACTGACCAAGCTGATTGTCTTACGAGTTTAACAGAAAAATAATGACTTCTCTTTTCAGCCCTACATAAAAAACGTGGAATTTTAGGCCCTAAGCATTCTAATAATAGCATTACCAAATCAAGTGTGTGTATATACGTATGTATAAATATATAGAGAAATTCCAACCGCGTTTACGTGATGGGGTACGGAGTGTTCTGCAGGCCTTTGTTATTCACCGAAATAAAGCACCAGTGGGAATGAATGGTGTGCAATATAATCAGGGGTCTTTGTTGTTTTCAGAAACCTAATGAATGAACACATGACGTCCACTGGTTCCTGACATGACAGGCATATGGTGTTCATAAATAAATAAAAAGCCCGATGATACAGTTACGTTGATACCAGCAAGTGGCAACATTTGGTAAGCTGGCAAGTTGTCTGCTCTACCTTGCCTTGACAGTAAGAAGACACAAATCTCTGAGTAAAAACAATTAATTGAAATTGTAACTGATAGCTTTTGGGGCTTCCTCCAATGAAGTCACGTTACTAGGTTCCAAAAGAACCATTAGATCACCTTTTAACATCCAGCTTCAGATATATTTATAACAGCCATTAAAATTATGTAGAAGGCAATCGTCAGCCACAGTAGCATTTAACAGCCATTCACTACATCCCTGCTAGAGGTTCACAGTTACACCAAAGAACGAAGCGGGACCTAGGTGCCCACGTTTTACTTGGATTCAGAACTGAGATCCTGAATCTAGCAAAGTAGCCACCTACTGGACCGATACTTCTCTCTGGTTTTACAGTGGTCTCCTGTTTGTGGTGCTTACTGCAGCATGGTTGACCCAGGTTGGGTTTCCAAATCTCTTTATGGGCTCAGGAAGCCCAGTTTGTCATCTCTCCCAGGAATGCTCTACATATACACCCCTCTTTCCACACGTTCTCACTGCTTGCCTGAATTGTCACACTTCCACCAGTGGCATCGCTGCTGCAACATTTGGAGGACATGGGAATAAGCATCTTTCTTCCACACCTGCATCGCAAAGCCACAACCTGATCGCTAGCAGTGATTCATCCCCTTCCAAAACACAAAACAAATATTATCACAAGCACCCAAGATAATCACTGCGGTGTACTTGCCTGCAGAACTCACTGCAGGGCAATAAAAGCTGTACAATCTACACCTTTACATCTCAAAACCCAACGGTCTGGCAGCAAGCTGAGTCACACGTCCCCATCTCAGGATTCATGACTTCATCAGTTTCCTGTGGTACCTCCGGGCTCTACAGATGAACCTTGCCCTTCGGGCTTCACAGTGCTGAACCCGGACCCACGTCGCAAAACCACAAGCCCTAATCAGGCCAGAACATACCTGAGGTGGGTAAAATCTGAAGGAACTACCCCTCTGGGGTCTTTGTGGTCACCTCCCTTGCTTTAAGGCTAGCCTAATATTTGGGATTAGGGTACAGTTTAGGAGAGCAGTATTTATTTCTGAATTTTACTGGAATTGTCATCCTAAATTGAGGATGCTAATACGGTAGTAGAATGGCTGTAGTACAGCTTAATAGGATACATTTTGAACTGTTAATGGCCAGGGTTAACACCTCTCCTGGTTTTAGAAAAGAGAATGTGTTAGTCTGATAGAGTCGGGAAAAAACAAACAAAAAAAACAAACAAACAAACAAAAAAAAAAAAACCAACCTGCTTTGAATCACAGCAGTAATAATTCATGTGTAAAGGCTACAGTCATTGTTCGTTTTGGGGGCAAACTAAGGCTTGAGGGAGAACTGGATGGAGAATTATGACCATCTTAATCCTGTATGAAATATCAAATGAGAAGGGGGATGGTGCTGGTAAAATTGGACACGATCCCTCTTTTAAATTAAACTGTGGCTAGACTGAAGATTGGGATTAAGGTGACTGAGAAATGAGGTTACAGAACTGTCATCCTAGAACCAGTGGGTTCCAAAGGCTGTGGTCCCGTTGGTAGTTTCAGCTTAAGGTAAGAAAAAAGAAGAGCAAGGACTGCTGATATTGTATACAAATCCTGCAGGAGCCACTGAGATAGGACGAGGCTAGTCCACAGGGAAATCTAATCGGCAACAGCTTGGGCTTGGATGGTTGTTCTAACTGTCCTGAGTCAAGGCTAGTGTTAGGGCTGAGAGTCGAAATTCAGAATTCTGTGGGAACTATAAACTAAGTTGATGGTTGTTCTTGAAAGGAAGAGGTCATATGGGATGGGTGATAGCTACTTTCTAGGACACAAGCGGTTGAAGATCTGTTGTCATTTCTTCTGTCTGCAAGAGCCTCCAAAAGCTAACCTTGTCCAAACCTTGAGTGTGCTGTCTGCCACAAAACTATCTTAAACTCATTACACACCAGCCAGCACCACTCTTGTTGTTGATGCTGATTAGCTTATTAACACCTGTTGCCCAGAACCCTAATACCCACAATTATGGTCAGGCCCATCACTTCTGCCCGGATAAGAGTGGCCATACCTTAATCACTCCTGAAAGGATTTCTGCCCTTCCATGAACCCTGGCTCTTCCAAGGGACAGCGAGAAAGCCATCCCCAGTTCTCCTTAACCCTAAGTGAGCTCAGATCAACCGCCCCTGTTGGTATTCATCCCTGTGAACTCTGCGCAGGATTAAGCCAGGTAACAGAATCAAGAATGGAGAATTACAGCTACCGTGCAGAAAAGCAGATGCTCGAGGAGCTAGGCTTACTGTTGGCTGGGAGACAGCTCCTGCAAAGGCTGTAAGGGTCTAGAAAAGGATCACTGCACTCTAGGTAAACAGACCGAGGATGAGAATAGGAAAATGAGGATAATTAGCCTAGGATTTAAGGTATGGTCAGGAAGAAAGAAGAGATTCAGCTGTTAGAGAAGATAGATGGAGTAGAAAAGACGATGGAGAAAACAGAAACAGTATTGGCTTTGAAAAAAAAAATCCAGAAAGCTTTGCTTGACTAAATTTTAAAGTCATGATTAAAACAGGTGTGGGACACTACAGGCTGAAGATATATTTATAACAGCCATTAAAATTATGTAGAAGGCAATCGTCAGCCACAGTAGCATTTAACAGCCATTCACTACATCCCTGCTAGAGGTTCACAGTTACACCAAAGAACGAAGCGGGACCTAGGTGCCCACGTTTTACTTGGATTCAGAACTGAGATCCTGAATCTAGCAAAGTAGCCACCTACTGGACCGATACTTCTCTCTGGTTTTACAGTGGTCTCCTGTTTGTGGTGCTTACTGCAGCATGGTTGACCCAGGTTGGGTTTCCAAATCTCTTTATGGGCTCAGGAAGCCCAGTTTGTCATCTCTCCCAGGAATGCTCTACATATACACCCCTCTTTCCACACGTTCTCACTGCTTGCCTGAATTGTCACACTTCCACCAGTGGCATCGCTGCTGCAACATTTGGAGGACATGGGAATAAGCATCTTTCTTCCACACCTGCATCGCAAAGCCACAACCTGATCGCTAGCAGTGATTCATCCCCTTCCAAAACACAAAACAAATATTATCACAAGCACCCAAGATAATCACTGCGGTGTACTTGCCTGCAGAACTCACTGCAGGGCAATAAAAGCTGTACAATCTACACCTTTACATCTCAAAACCCAACGGTCTGGCAGCAAGCTGAGTCACACGTCCCCATCTCAGGATTCATG
The DNA here is from genome assembly GCF_009819795.1 of Aythya fuligula. Taxonomy (NCBI): domain Eukaryota; kingdom Metazoa; phylum Chordata; class Aves; order Anseriformes; family Anatidae; genus Aythya; species Aythya fuligula. The sequence goes on from NC_045560.1 coordinate 53,450,672, forward strand.
ACTTCATCAGTTTCCTGTGGTACCTCCGGGCTCTACAGATGAACCTTGCCCTTCGGGCTTCACAGTGCTGAACCCGGACCCACGTCGCAAAACCACAAGCCCTAATCAGGCCAGAACATACCTGAGGTGGGTAAAATCTGAAAGAACTACCCTTCTGGGGTTTTAGAGAAGATAGATATAGTAGAAAAGATGATGGAGTAGAGAAAGCAGAAACAGTACTGGCTGGGAAAAAAAAAAAATCAAGAACGCTTTGCTTGACTAAATTTTAACGTCATGATTAAAACAGGTGTGGGACACAACAGGCTGAAGATATATTTTTTGTTCTTGTGGAGTCTGTAGGTCTGCAGCAGTAGAGTTGTAGTACAAGACAAGTCTATTGCCGTGGGGGTGACCTTTCTTTGTTGAAGGCTGTGGTTAGTTGGGCGGAATCACATCTGCACCTTAGGAGAGAAGGCCCAGGGAAGGCTTGTTCATTACAGGAACCTGTAAAGCTGCCAAAATCGTAAGAAGATTGGTGACATCTGAGGGAAATCAGCTGTGTTTTTTTCATTAAAACATGCTTCCTGGACCTCAAGTTAATGATGTAACTGTGGCTGTGTTTTGATTTGCAACATAAGGACTCAGGCTAGTGTAAGGTCTGCCTGGTGAACCCTAGCTAAATGTAAGAAGTACACCCTTTATTGGGATATAGATACGGAAAGTTAAGTTTTGTTTCTGCATCCTGGAAGACAGACTGTTTTAGATTAGGTCAGTCAAAATCACCAATCTTCCACTTAGGCTCAATTTTTTGTTGGGCTGTGGATACAATTTGGAACTGGTGGGACTGATCAGCTCCATCTACTGCTGCAGGATCTATGGGCTAGAAGACTGGGAAGAGGACTACCACCAGGAAAGAATTTCTTGAATGACTATGCTAGAGGAAGGCATAGGTTACCGAGTTTTACAGCAGACAGCTGTGGGTTTGGAGACGGAACTTGGACAAGGGGGATGGGAAGAGGACGTAGCTGCCAGAGTGGGATCCGAGATTAAAGATACCAAGGCAGTTCAAATGTTCTGTTTATCCCTGGAACCCATAAAGTCCACAGGTCTGGTACAAGCATCTTAACATTGACTGTATGAAGTCGTTAATAAATTATGGTAAACAAACTGTATTTGTTACTGGATTCTAGGGGCAAGTTAAGCTGAGAACTGATTTCTGAAAGCCGCTCTATTGGACATGATATGATGATGTGTTTCGTGTTAGAAGGAACCTTTGTGCTGAAGATCTGCTAGCATTAGGTGACTGTAGAAGGCTGATGATATTTGGAAAACAGCTGATGTAGTCAGCCATAAAATATCAAGCTATGGCAAGTGAGGATTGCTGGGCAAGAGAATAAAGATCTGTTTGGGATGAAAGAGGCAAATTCCTCAATACAGCTGCAATGCAGTTCTGGGATAGGCAAGAGTTGCTTTGCTGGCCTTAATGCAACAGTTTGTGTAATGACTGCAAAACGAGGTTTATTCACCTTTCCTGCAGACACCACAAGACAAGCAGGAGTGCTGGGCACAGAAAGGAACCGGGAATGTGATGGGCTATGCTTGGTTTTAGGCAAAGTTCATCCTTTGTGCCCACAAGGGGCTGAGAAGTTAACTGTCCTAAGTGGCGTGTGCTGTAGTGCTCTGGAGAGGACGGACACCTTTAGTTGGGCTGTTATTTAAGTTCAGGTCACTGGGGCAGAGTTTAAGGTTACGATTAACCCTCAGAGCAGAAGTGGCTAGAGTGTTGGGTTCAACACAATTTTCCAGACCAATATGAGAACTATGCTGGGAGAAGTTCTGGGGCAGAGTTAGCTGGCCTAACTGGATTCAGGCCAAGGCTAAGGGCTTGGCATCGCAGGAACCGAAAAGCAACATTTACGCCTGGACCCCAGAACCACAGAATGGCTAGGGTTGGAAGGGACCTCTGGTGGTCGTCTGGTCCAAGACCTCTGCTCGAGCAGGGCCACCCAGAGCAGGTTGCCCAGGACCATGTCCAGGCATCTTTTGAAGATCTCCAAGAAGGGAGACCTCACTGCCTCTCCAGGCAACCTGTGCCAGCCCTCCATCACCCGCACAGCACAGAGGTGCTGCCTGGTGTTTAGCCAGAACCTCCTGTGCTCTGGTTTGTGCCCCTCGCCTCTTGTCCTGGCACTGGGCACCATTGAAAAGAGCCCGGCTCTGTCTTCGTTGCATCCTCCCATCAGGTATTTATGCACATTGATAAGATTCTCTTTGGGCCTCCTCATTTTGAGGCTAAAACACCCCATCTCTCAGCCTTTCATGTCTCAAGATGCTGCTAGTGTTGCTAGGCTTGACTCAGTTAGTGCTAACATACTAACCCACACGATTTAATCTGGACAGCCTTAAGGCTCAGGTAGGGTCTGGGGCTAGTTTTAGCGACAGCATGGCCTAGGTACTGTACAGGCCATTAGAGCTAGGACAAAGGCTGCTGAAAAAAATCAGATGGGGCCAAGGTTAGAAATGGGGCAAGCGGAGCCAGAGTCTAGGGGTTAGTGTTGTCATTATGGGTAAGGTTTGGCACTGGAGGGGCTGAAAAGTTTTGTCAAAGTCCCTTCTGCAAACCGGTGCATTGCTCTTTTTTACAAGGGACTCCATAGGAAAAAGCCCAACAGCCAAAAGCACTAGGAGAAGGAGGAAGAGACACCAGCACTTACCAAGTCTCCGTGACCACGAGGGAATGGCCCAGCAGCCCATACACATGTGCACATCTGTTCTCTCCAGTCCTTAACCTTCCTCCCATCCTTCCTGCCGCCCTGTGAGCCTCCCTCCCCCCCGGCTCCCACAGCCCTCCGTGTCCCGCAGGCCTCCTCTCTTTTGTTCCTCGGGGTCCTGCCCGGTTCTCGTTCCTCCAGGGGGGAAAGAGGAGGGAAGCAGCTTCCCCAATTCCTCTCTCCCTGTGCCCAGAGCAACAAGCAGCCACCAGCACCACCCCAGCACCCCAGCTTTGCCCCCCTGGGGGCACAGGACCGAGGGGCCGGGGTCTCAGCTGGGGGTGCAACCATGAGATGCTCTCCGCGGTGACCCCCCCGGGGCTCCCCTCATCCACCCGAGCCCAAGCGGCTCTCGGGGGTCTCGCAGCCCCATTTTGGGCTCCCCCCGTTCCCGGAGCAGCCCCTCAGCCCGGGGGTCCCAGCGTGCAGGGGGCATCCAGCTGTTGCCACCAGCTGTGTGCCAGCCCCGGGGGGGCCGGGCTGCCGCCGTCCCCGCCCCTGCGAGGAGGAGAAGGAGGAGGAGGAGGAGGAGGAGGAACCGAGAGTGCCCGACCCGGTGCCTTTTAGGGGGGGGGAGGCCCCGCGCTGCCGTGCCGCTGTGCTGTGCGCTGCTCTGCCCTGCCAGCCGCTGCTCCTGCCGGCTCCCGGTGCCTCTCCTCCTCCTCCTCCTCCTCCTCCTCCTCCTCTTCTTCTTCTTCCTCCCGCCGCCGACCCCGAGAGCCCCGGAGGCTCGGGAGGGAGGAGGCAGCTCCGAGAGGGACTGGCCCCTTAGCCGGGTGCCGGGGGGAGCCGGGAGGGCCAGGAGAGAGGCGGCCGGCCAGCCGGGAGCAGGGGGAGCGGAGGCGAGGGGCTCAGCGGGCAGCGGGGGGCTCGCCCCGGCCGCCACCCCTGGGTGCGGAGCGCGGCGCCCCGCGGGGCCGGGCGGAAGATGCACACGACGCAGAAGGACACCACCTACACCAAGATCTTCGTCGGGGGGCTGCCCTACCACACCACCGACTCCAGCCTGCGCAAGTACTTCGAGGTCTTCGGCGACATCGAGGAGGCGGTGGTCATCACCGACCGGCAGACCGGCAAGTCCCGGGGATACGGCTTTGTAAGTGCCGGGCGGCGGGGAGCGGGGCCGGGGCGGCGGGGGGCTTTGCGCCCCCCTCCTCTGCTACTTTTCCCCCTTTTCCCTCCTTTTCTGATCTTTCTTTCTTTCTCTCTCTCTCTCTTTCTTCCTCTCTTTCCCTCTCTCTTTCTCTTTCTTCCTCTCTTCCTCCCTCTCTCTCTCTTTCTCTTTCTTCCTCTCCTCCTCTCTCTCTCTCTTTCTCGTCTTCTTTTTCCTTTCCTTTTCTTCCTCTTCCTTTCCTTTCCTTCCCTTTTCCCTCCCCACCAAGGCGTGGAGCTGGGGGAATCTCCTCCTGGCTGCCCTGCCAGAGCGCCTGCTGCTCCCCGATTACAGGGTTATCTGCCCGGCAGGCTGCCGCCAGCAGGGCCCGGCCCGTTCCCTCCACCCCACAGCCCCTCAGCCCTTCAGCCCCTCAGCCCACTCCCCGAAGGGTGGCTGAGGGTCGGGGGCTGCCCCACTACCACCCTATGTGACCGTAACCCACCCACCCACCCTTCCCCAGGTCACCATGGCTGACAGAGCCGCTGCGGAGAGAGCCTGCAAGGACCCCAACCCCATCATCGATGGCAGGAAAGCCAACGTCAACCTGGCGTACCTGGGTGCAAAGCCGAGGATAATGCAGCCAGGTGAGGATGTGGACCCCCTCCCACGGCTTGTCTGTGGGCGCCCGAGCTTTCTGCAGGCAGAGAAGCTTTTAAAAGGTGGCGCCGTGCTGCACGTCCCGCGGGTGTGCTTTGGTTTCGGTTTTTGAAGGCAGCGTGTAGGCACTTTTCTGGCTATTCCCTACACAAGCCCTGTTTAAACGCCAAAAGCAATCGGGGCTGATGTTATCTGAAGTTCTCCAGGAAGATTTGCACAGCTCGGACACTTTCAGTGGTTATTCCCCCTGCGGGGAACGCGGTGGCGCTGACCATTTACAGTATCGCTGCAGGGAAAGATCGGCCCAGGGATGAATCGCCTCCAATGTGTGCGGTCTTATTAATACAAACAGTAAGTTAGAGCAAAGTCCCGAGGCAGATGGGAGCTATTAGGCAGACTTTAAAATGAAACGGCTCTTCCTAAGCCCATATTTGAGCCAGTGTGATGTCCTGTCCGCTTCCCAAACTTCACACCGAGAGAGCTGGGGACGCAGTGTGTGTGTGCACGCTGCTGCTCTGAAGGAAGCTGCTCTGAATTCCTGTGTGCTTAGCCCGAGGAACGCTCTCGTGAGTAATTTAGTGCCCACAAAGGAAAGGGGGGGTCATTATGCTTGGGCAGCATTTGGAGAAGAGAAATTAAGTTAGGATTTGACCCCCATGCTCAGTCCTCGTGCAGAGAGGGCTCAAATTTGATCCTGTTGAAAGTACATAAATCCTGTATCATCCTTCAGGGGCTGGCATTAAGGACCAGGATGGAGCACAAAGTTAATGAAAACTTTGTGCTCGTTGTTCAGCCAAAGTCATTCTTCTGAACGTCTCTATGAAAGTGCACATCACTGTTTTAATTTCTGTGTGCACGTGTGTGTGTGTGTGTATGGGTTGATATGTTTTGCTTTCTAGACTGTGGAGCTACAGCCTTGCAGGCACCGTCACTGGAGGTGGTTGGTGAAGGCTGTTACTCTGTGCTTGTGTGCGTGTGCATGTACGGCATAAACAAGGAGCAGAAGAACACTCATACAGAGAATGTGATGTGTTTCTGTTGGTAGGTTTTGCCTTTGGTGTTCAGCAGCTTCATCCAGCTCTCATACAGAGGCCTTTTGGGTAAGTCTGTTCAATGGGACCTCAAACAGGGGAGGAAAAGTCTTTTTGTAAAAAAATAAAACAGAAAGAAAAAGTATGATCCTTGAAGGCCTCTTGCAGTAGCAGCCTTATAAACTCACCAGCAATACTGAAGCTCTCAGACTTTCAAACGTATGCCCGTAGATGTGCTCACCTTGTCGGTAATGTTCTGAATGCTGTAGCCGAGTCAAGTTGTGTGGGACGTGTCCCTTCCACCTAAGCAGTCCAGTCCCGTATGACCCTATGATAAAACAAGGAGGTATGACTTTATGCAAGATTGCTGTGCCCCGTTTCTCGTTTTTCAGCTTGACTCAATGTTATTTATCTCTTTCTAATCTGACAGGGATCGTTTACAGTTAAGATAACTGATCAGAAGGATATGATGATAAGAGGTGGAATAGTTCTGTTTGGAATTAAACTCTGTAACCAGTAGACTCAAACACAAACAAGCTAAAATGGTGATTAACGATGCATGTATGTTTTTTTCATATAGTCAATAGACCTCCGTGTGCTTTTTTTTATTTATTTATTACAGTAATGAAGTGGTGTTGATAGCTAAACTGTGTGCTTTTATTTACTTGAAAGAGCTGTAGTGAAAGTTTTTTGGGGGGGGTCTTTTTAATTTTGTTTTTGTTGTTGAGGAGTGACTTTGCCATGGGGAGCAAAGGGCCTTTTTTGTTTCCTTGCTTTCAAGCTGTAGCTTGTGACTTTTTTAACCTTATTTTGTAGTGAGTGCTAAATCGTGTGACTTCTTGATTTTTAAGTAAATCAACATATTGCTTGCATGTTCATAATTTTGGGGGTTTTGTTCTTGGGAGGGGTGTGGAGCTCCTTATTAACAATGTGCGTCCATTTGGGCTTTCTAATTGGAGATTTTTTTTTCTTCACTCTGACTTTAATAAATAGCACATTTCTCCTTTACTCGAGTATACCATTCCTAAGTATTTCTAACTCTTGCTTCGTATAGGCATATAATTAGGAGGTGAGGTCTGCTTTAAACTTCCCATACAGTGTCACTTCACTAATGCACACTGGCTGAGAAGCACATCGCAAAATAATGCATTTTGCTAATTAATGAGTTAAGCTAACAATAAAGTAGGGAAAATGCGTCACAAATGTGTTTTGTTTATTTGACTAGGAAAGCTAGAATAGTGCACCTAGCTGTTACTAAGCAAGAACAGCTTCTCAGTTCATCTATAGGCAAAGTTCCTGTCCTCAGAACTGTAGGAAGAAGTTTTCCTGGACACTTTATGAACTCTTAAAAGAGAATGTTTGCTCTTCTCAGACACTTGGAGAGGTTGTGGAAAACTTTGTTGTTTTTTTTTTTTTCCTTCTTCATCTTCCTATGATTTTCCTCTGCTGTATTTTGTTTGACTTCTTTGAAGCGTGAGGAGCCGACAGGGTATATGCAGCAATCAGTTTATGATGCCTGCGTTAAGGTAGGCAGGAGGTGGAGTGTGCTGTCTGCAGAGCTGCTCAAGCACTGGTGCTCAGAGGACCCAGTGAAATGCCCACAGATCAGCCATGGAGAGACTATTTTCATAGCACAGCAAAAAGAAGAAGACCCTGTGCACTCCCTTGCTTCAAGGGCTGTGCAAATGTAGGGCTCTTTCTTGCTTTACCTACCCTAAGCCTACAATAGGTCACTTAAATCTTGTTCAGGTCAGGGAAATTCTTCCAGCAGGCTGAATAAGGTTGTGTTTTTTTCTAATGCAATGTATATAAATCTGAAGAAAATGAATGTTAGTCCCAGGTTTTGCCATTCTTTTGCTATGTGCAAACAAATGAGATGATTAACCCTGCTTCCCCCTCAAAATTTCCAGTAACCTGTGTCTTTTCTAAAGAAAACAGTTTGGCTTAGGAAGAACAGCATTTATTAGGATGAATGAACACCTTCATTCTCTTTTTTTTTTTTTTTTTAACTTGAGAATAAAGTGGGGCTGTTTCAGTGCTTACTGGCATCTATTTCATCTAAGAGTTTACTCGTAGAGGATGTTGCATGGATTGCACTGAAATACGTGGTCACCTTAAAGCCTTTCTTCCTCCTGTGCAGTTGCACTCTGAAAAAGTACACTTTACTAATACGCTGTGTTGAACAGGTTGTAGTGATGAATCACTACCAACACTCTGCTAATCCAAGCATAAAAGCCCCAAACATTTTATTTTTATTTTTTCCTACCAGAGTGCAAATTAGTGAGGGGCAGCCATGCTCTGGCATGGTCAGCAGTGTTTTGTTATGGTTCCCCACCTACCAAGCAAGAAACTGAAGATAATTGGATTATGTTGCATTACTTTACTGAGAAGATACAGTAAGGGCAATATTCTGAATTAAGCACAACATTATTGAGGTGGAGGGAGCCAGCAACTAGATTAGCTTCAATGCATGAAGCATTTAAATCCTGGGAATTCTTCTTTATTCAGTACTGCAGAGACCAACTCGGCCACCAATTAACATTTCACCCTGCTCTTTAAATTCAGCATCTGTCATACTGTTGGTGAGTTTCCTAGGAAGCTGTTTGATCACAGGACTGGTTATCTATACCGCTCTGTTTTCAGGATTGTTTATTAAAATACTATCTCTGAATTCAATAGGAATTTATGGAGGGGGAGGATGACTTTGCCTCGTAAAAGTGTTTTTCTCATTTTGCTTCTGTAATTTTTACTTTAGCACCGATGGAAAAATACGGGGTTATGCTGAGGCACTGGTGCAGGTGATGACTTGTCCTGCTGGCGAATTTTTTTCCCTTTGTTTATTGTCTAAAACTTGTATCTCACACAAAATGAGAACATCCTCTTAGTTTTTAGTTCAGACCCTAGTTAAATCCCAAGTTAGTAAGTTTATTATCAAATGGTTAGCTGATACTACCTGCCTTCTACGAGATAGGCAATTCAGCCCTCCTTAAGAGAGAAGGAAATGCCTTCTCCTGAGTTTGTGATCAGATCTGTATAATATTAGACTACTGATAATCTGGAGCTAGGGTATGAAGCCTCAACAGTCAAAAGTTAACCCACAGAAAGCTAATGTCCTCTTACTGTTACCAGACACAAATTTAAAAGGAAGCATGTCAGGGGTGTTGTATCTCTTGATGCTTCTGTACCCTATTCCTGCTCTCAGGAAGTCTGTTCATTGACTAAAATCTACTCTCTAACTATGCTTACAAAACCCGATGATGGTCCAGAGCAAAACATTTCTTTCCAAGTTCAATAACTTGGAAAGAAATAACCTTCAATAACCTTCTCAAGAATGTAATGTTGAGAGTCACTTATGCATTACTACTGATGAATTTCTGTATGACACAGCTCTTTGCATTAGTCTAAAAAGTCCTTTCTTTCCTTTGAAACAATTAGCTGCCATTTTATTATCACTTATAGGCTTGTATTCAGAGGTCTTAGTAAAACACAAACCTGTTACAACAACAATGAAAGTCTTAAGGCACGTTGCAGGAGCGAATGCCATTTCATTTTGAACATCCCAAAGCTACAGTTACTGCTGAAGTTAAATGTGGCTTTCCTTCGCCTTTAGTGCAAAAGCTTAAAACAACAAATATATGTTCCAAAATAAAAACTACTGCCAGGAAAGAATGCTTAAACCACGTACAATTCTCACACACTTACTTTGAAAAACAAAGCAGCAGCTTTTATTTAAAATTAATGAGTCGAAGGATAGCCAGCCTAATTGGAAATTGCTTTTTCAACTTTTGACCTGGAAGAGCATTAAAAGCAGTGAGGCTCTGAATGGCTGAGGTCTGCATGTGCTGGCCTCTGCAGAAGGTAGAAATTTACTTTGGCCATATAAAGCCGTTGTACTCGACTCAAAACAGTTGCAGCATGACAGATGATCAAAAATAGCCCCACTGCAGCTTACGCTGTCAATCACCATGTGTGAAATGGCATGGTGGTGAGGAGCCTGCACAGGGTTTATGTTTATTGTAGGGTAAGACGTGGCAAACAGATAATGTTTCATAACTTCGCCACCTGTTATTTTCTTGGCTTAATAAAACAAGTCACAAGAGTTTAAGTGGGAGCACATGTATCTTTCCGTCTTGTTCAAGGATACGGTCGAGTGTCCTAATGTCCTAAGAAAATCTTAGTACCATCAGTTTGAGACAACACAAGCACCTAGATAAGCTCTCTCGTTGTATCCCTTCGGTTAGAATTATTCTGTCTCATCAATGCCGTATGTAACAAGTACTGTGATGTGATGTTAAATGGGCTCTTACGTGATACAGAAAAGGCTCTCACTGACTTCAAATTTGTTTTTGTTCCTCTTTACTTAATGCTTAAGAAACCTGGTGTTATATTTGTTAGGATTGTGCTTGGCTGGTGACCAATACAAAATGCTTGTTTTTGCTCATCCATTTCGGATGGAGAGCTCAGGTAATGATGGATATTTAAATGCACAGAGCCAGCTTAAGTATGCTTCAAATGCACTTCTGGCTAATCACTTCATAAATGAGGTGAGTTTTAAAAACCCAACTTACTGTTTTGTTTTATGTTTTCTTTCCCTCCCCACCCCCTATTTGTCAATCTCATTTTTTTTCATTTCTCCCTTCACACAGTAGGACATGAGTTCTGTTGACATGTTGGGTTTTTATGATTGTGGTGTTCATGTTGTGGTGTCATGTTCTGAAAGACGGCAACTGAAAACTCCTCTCTGCTAGCACTCTTATCCACTCCACCGAGCTCTTTTTCTCTTAAAAGAAAACTGGGCTGTTCCAAAGTCTGGTTATCACGTATTTTAAGCTGTAGTTTGCTGTGAATCTAGTTGACAATGTCCCTTCTGATGGAAATGTTTCCTTGTTGCCCAGTTAAGCAATTCTTGAAGTTATTTTAAAAATTAAACAAACAAAAACCTTTCAATGAAAACTTGCATTTGGAGGACAGATTGTACTGTTGCAATTTGCATCTGTGCTTACAGTGCACTAAAAGGGTCGTGCAGTCTTCCGACTTCTGTGTAAAGGTAAATTTCAGTATCAAATAGTAGTAAATTTGCACAAGCAGTTTTTCATGGCTTTATCAAGATGCACTCTCTGGAACTGAGTTCCATGCATGAAGGACTTCCCTGTGGAAATTCAGATGTGAGACAGGACTATGAATGTAAAATGAAAATTATGTTAGATACGTTATTTCTAAAAATTGCATTATATGATAAAACACGACTATGAGATGAATTTATATGTATGCTTGTGTGCTAAAACAATGACATGACCAGTTTTCAAAACTGAAGGGTTAAATAAACAAGCCAAGTAAGCAAGTTTTGTGACTTGGAGAAGATGGGAAAGTGTGTGTACTGCTCTGTTCGGAATGGTTATTGCTTAAGCCATAAATCTGTGTTCTTGTTTTTGTTTTTTTTTTGTTTTTTGCTTTTGTTAAGCACCAGATCTATTTAGACTTAATCCTATGCCCACCTCCCAAAAAACTCTATGCTGTATGTCTTGCATAGAAATAAACAAGCTGGCACAAAACAGGACATCAGTGGCCTGATAATCAAACAGGTTTGACCCTTGTGTCCTTATGAACTTTATAGAAGTGTGATGCACATGTACTTAGGAGTCACTGTTATGGATTTTAATAGCATCTATGTAGCTTCCCCTCAATGGCCTCTTGTGACGGAGTGAGCTGCACTATAGTTCGTTTGGAAAGTGTGATTCTTGCTGTGTTTACCACACTTGTGAACTTTATTTAAACTCCTTTGTCGCCTGTGTTGTTGTTGTTGTTTTTTTTTCTTATTTTTAATAAGGGTGACTGAGGTTGCAGAGAAATTAATGTGTGCTGAGTCTGCATAGCAACTTAAGTAGGGTTGCCACAATACACTTGTCTTTCCTGCCCCCCCCCGAGAAGACTTTACATAAAATCAGGGTTAAACCGTTTTGTTGCCTTATTGGCTACTGTCAAACCCATTACAGTGACACTGTCAAACTGCTCAGTTACTATTAATAAGAGTACTCACAGGAAATAATTTCACTAAGAGTCAAGTAGTTCAGTGAGGAGCAGTATAAAAAAAAAAAAACAACGCTTGTAGGTGTTTTGAAAATAAATACTGCAATCAAGATTACTCCTTTAGAGTTGCCTTAAAAGTGACATCAGAAATCCTGGTCCTTCTAAAGGTTTTAACAGCATTACATGTGTTATCCTCAAGCGACATTAAACGCTCCTCTTTAAGTCAGCTAGAACGCTGTGCTTTGGAGCAACGCACCTCTTTGGGCCAGGGATCTGATAATTGGTCCATCCAGCCTCGTTATTGTGGCAACCCTATGCACATAACAACAACTAAATTGAGTTTGGTTTAGTTCGGAGTATGGATGTGCCGCTTCGGCGCCGACTCGCCTACCACCCTCTGACTCCCTCTCCCATCTTTCAACAGGATCCCAGCTCACTATGTCTATCCACAGGCTTTTGTGCAGCCCGGAGTGGTAATACCCCACGTGCAGCCCGCAGCAGCCGCTGCTTCCACTACGCCCTACATCGACTACACCGGAGCTGCGTACGCCCAGTACTCGGCCGCCGCGGCCGCCTATGAGCAGTACCCCTACGCCGCCTCGCCCGCTGCCGCCGCCGGCTACGTGGCAGCGGGGGGCTATGGCTACGCGGTGCAGCAGCCCATCACCGCAGCAGCACCGGGGACGGCTGCCGCGGCTGCCGCGGCTTTTGGCCAGTACCAACCCCAACAGCTGCAGGCAGACCGTATGCAATAGCAGATGGACTCCTGAGGGAAGCTCGCTCTTTCTCTTCCTCTTTTCGGCCTTCCAGTATAAGTAGTTGTTCAGAGACGATTGATGTTAACTAAGGAGCTTTAAGGAAAGCGATGCTGTTGCGAAACTAAAGAATTTTGTTCCGCTGTCTTCATACAGTATGCATCCAAATCATGTTGTTAGAGGGGAGGGGTAGCGTGGCATGTCTAGTTTCAAGTGTCAATCCCGAAGAAAATGGAAAAAAAATAATACTGTACTGTCATGAAAGAGTGGCAGAGTAGCAATGGGACTTCATATTTTAAAACAAAGAAACGAGAACCAAAAAAGCAAAGGTGTATTTTTTACAGTATCAGGGAAGCAAAACTGCCTTTTATAAGTGAGAATATGGTACTCAAAAAGTTTGAGCCAGGGGAAAAAACTGAGTCAGCAATATGTAACCTTTATCCATTTTAAGAGGAAACAAGCTTAAAGCACTGATCGTCCTTTGTAGCTTTCAGAAGCTGTCTTCGTGAGATAGCATCTTCCCAGTGTTTCACTAATGGGCATCGAACAATCCGAGGAAGATGGCCTGCTAGTAAGATGGCGGACAGGCACCAAAGTTATTTTCTTATCTGTCCTCTGGATGAGTGGAACTATGGAGCAAGTGATGTGGAAGTAAGGGGTGCAACAGCTGTAGAGACAATCAATAACACAGACAGTTCTGGACAGAACACATCACTCGTGCTCATGTGATGAGCTTGTCACATCCTAATCCCTCGCCCCATCCTGTTTCACTTTTGGGAAACTTTAACTGCTGGTGTCAGCTATTCTGATTCTAAAATAGGATCAGCCCTTTACTACAACAGCCTTCTCTTTCTATTTATTGCATCTGTTCGTAACTTGTGAATAAAGGCAGGATGAAGCTTAATGAATTCAAACCTTTAAGAACTGTTTTAAGGGAATTTTCTTTTCTGAAACCATTTGTACAATTTTAATATCTATTTCAGGATTGTATTTAAAATATTTATTAGTGAACATACAGTACACGAGGCAACTTTTGTTACCAAGACTGCAGTTCTTGAAGGGTTAATGGTATGTGATTTATACTGTGCCTTAATTGTTATGCTATTTAAAAAGAAATATTTATTTTGAAAGTTTTACTATGCTGCGCTCTAAAGAAAGCAACTTTAGATGTGACACTGTAAAATTATGTATTCATCTCATGGCATAAATTATTTAGTAGGGTTAGATGTAGCATATTAAATATTAACCTAATTAACTAAGGATTTTGACTTGGATTTATTTAAATTCAGTAAGTGCACTGTATGAGGGTACCCTTAAATTAACACTTTTCTAGGTTTTTACATAAAATATTGCTAGTTCATTCTTTTTCCCTCTAATAGATGTCCATGTAGACCTCTCAAATACATTAGTGCAGTTTTCTCACTCATCTGTATGTAGACTGACTATTTTTCCCTTTGCTAGGAAATGCTGCTTTACATTGTCCTGTGAAACTACAATACTTGCAATTTTTATTCTTGACCGAAATGGAATTTAGTATTTTAACACTGTATTGGATTTTTTATACTTGAACAATTTCATACAAGGGAAGACAGGATAGCATTTTTATGGACTTTGTCCAATGTCACTGGATTTATTTTAAGTATTCTGAATACTAGCCAGTGTTATAATGTAGACATGACTCTCCTGTGCATATTATTTATTCAGTATGTATATTGCTTTAAAACATTTTAGATCTTTTAATCTATTCACTCATATTAAAAACAATAAAAAAAAAATTGTCACATCCCGTCTCTTGAAGTTTTTGCTCAAGTTGTCTTAGGTCTTGTCCAGCTAAAGTTAGGGGGCCAACCTTCTGTGTAATTTTCCCAGTGTGGGGGAGAAACGTATGCAATGGCTTTAAATGCACAGATAGATGTAAACTGTACTAAATGGACGAAATTCTACAGAGAAGACTGAGAAAATCCACCCTGAGTCATCATAAAGGAATCGAGAGTGCAGGGGACTTTGGGAGGTCATCTAATCCAGCCCAGGTTGCTTATACCTTTGTCTGGTTGGGTCTTAAAATGCAGACCGCACAACCCCTCTGGGCGATCTGTTACACTGCCTATTTGTCCACATGGTATCATTTTTTTTTCCCCTTATATCTAACCCAAGCCTCCCGTGTTCGTTTACGATCTTCGTTGCTCATTCTTTGGCAGAGAGCCCAGCCCTATCTTCTCAGCAAGCTCCTCTTTAGGAACCGCAAAGTTGCTGTTCTCTTCTGCACAGTGAACAAACCCCGTTGCCTGAGCCTCTCCCTCTAAGCCTCATGCGCCAGCCTCCAGCCATCTTGTGGGCCCTCTGATGGATTAATTCAGGTTTACCAACTGCTTTCATGCACTGGGAGACTCCAGACTGGATCCATTCTGCCAGATGTGGTCTAGTGAGTGCTGAGTGAAAGGGAATTATCAATTCCCTTGATCTACCACCTGTGCTCCACTTGATATGGTCACATATCAGTCCTTTCGCTGCTGCCAGGGTTTGCACTGACAGCGTTCAGCCCACGCCGAGGCCTCCCGTGTGTTTCAGCAGAGCTGCTGCCAAGCAATTCGTGCCCTGGCCTACACAGGGGGCCAGTCCCTCCAAGATGGAGGGTGCTGCATTTGTCCCCACAGCATTTCAAGAGGGTCTTGCTGGCCCTGTCCTCTAGCAAGTGTGAATCCCTCTGAGCAGGCCTGGTTTTGAGCACACCAGCTTCTGCCCTCCATTTAGTATCATTAGCCCACAGCCTGATAGTACTGCATCCTGTCTCTTACTCCCGGTCACTGATAAAGATATCTGAGAGGACAGACCCCTGAGGAATTCAGTTTGTAACCAGCTTCCAGAGTATGAGCCCATTTGAACAACACCCTGGTCAGGATTTTGCCCATCTAGGCTGCAAAACCAAGAAGGGGGTGTGAGGATTCTGTGCAATATTGCACTAAAAGCCTTGCTAAACTCAAGGCAGACAACAGCCTCTGCTTTCCCCTCATCCACAGATGAAAGCAGTTCATCACAGGAGGCAATCAGGTTGGTCTGGCATGATTTACTCTTGAAAATCCTTGCTGACTCTTCGCAGTCACCACTCTCCCTTTCATCATGTGCTGAGAAACGACTTCTAAGATGTTTGCACCACGATTGTCCCAGAGACTGGCTGTCTGCAGTTCTCTGCATCGTCCTTCTTGCCCTCTCTGGAGATGGTTGCATCATTTGCATTTCTCCCGTAATGGAAAACCTCTCCCGATCTCTATATCCTTTCAAAGATGATAGTAAGCAGCCTCACAGGGACAGGAGCCAGCTCTCTTAGTACCCTTGGCTGCAGCCCATCTGGGAGGTGAGCAGAAAACCCTTAATAAATGCTCTTTTATACTCTCTTCTCCCACTTCCCCTTCCTGATCTTCCCCAGAGAAGGTCTGTCTACAGGACGTAGGAATTAAAAGCGGACGTCCCTCTGACTGGAAGATGGAGGGCACAGATGTCTGAGGAAAATGTGTGGCATGGTAACCTATTATTTGATCTAGGATAAAGAAGGCATCTTCGTCCTACATGGATACACCCCTGCCAGTGTCCTGGGACCCTCCCCTGCCTCCACATGGAAGTGACAGACACCCCGGGGTGTGGTGTGATGGGGAGTGCTCTCTGCCCTGGAGCGGGGCTGCGTTGAGATAAGCCACAACAGGAACAGAGTAAGTTTATGATTCAGCTTATAAAGGTCAATTGCATGCTGGCTCCGTAACTTGACAATTTAAATAACCTGCGTGGAAATGCAAATGTGCAAGTTCCACCAGCAAAGCTAGCTTTGGACATGCAACATGAACACTACCTTATTCTTGCTAAATGTGTAGCTGAACAGACTTCTGTGTATAAAGTATATCTCAGTAACACCCCACATACACGAAATGCAAATAGTTCATAGACCAAGACCAATATAAAATAGCTCAGAAAGAGCAGTACTTAATTTTGAAATATGTGAATACTCAGCCAAAATGTTAGCATTTTACTTGAGAGATGGCATATGTATGTGTAACAACAAGTAGCACACAATACAATTTTCAATTGTGTTTTCAAAACCTTTAAAACATTTTATATGGAAAAGTGACTGGTGCCAAGCTTCTTGCAGAGGGAGGAGAGAAACTGAAATTAGGAACACCTTCGTTCAGGAATGTGTAGATCAAAGAGGTGTTATGCCTTGAAAATTTGCATTGATAAGCTGAAGCTGCTAGAATTGCCATTTTTCTGAATGTCTGCATTTACCTAATAACTAATGAACGCAATTTGGCATTACTAGAGTTCATTGCAACTTTTATGGAATTTTTTCAAACAAGTGAAATGAAAATACTAGGATTAAAACACGAAGCAACCATTCAAAACATCCCTTAGTCTTGCTATTCAGATGCTGAGCTTCTTCAAACTAAGCAATTCCCTACTTCTGCTCGAAACTTTGTAAGAAAAAGCATTCTGTTCTGCACCTATGTTTAAGTTTCAAACTGCCTGCACACTTGATTTAAATTGTTTTCAGTTCAATTTCAATTTATTTTCCATTTTTTAGTATACATAAGCCTCTAAGCATTGTATTCCGACTGCAAAGTATGTAACTTCATTCATTTTTTTTTTCCTATGTGTTTGAATTTCAAACCTTTAGGTGATACTTCCTCAAACTACTAGCAATAAAACAGGCTCTGGGCAAGGTCTAACTGTAAAAAGCTCAGGCCTATAGGAAATTTTTTTATGAAAAAAATATGGGTAAACTGAAGATTATGATGGATTTTTTTAACTTTCACCAAATATTCAGTCCTGTGATACAGTAGGAAGAATAGGGTAATGTAACAAAAAAAAAGAAAAAAAAAAAAACACTCAGCATGACACTACATTTCCTATTATCAAGAAGAGTATATATTACACCCTCTTGACTAGCAAGTCCATAAAAAATGCATGCTAGAAGCTTACATCCAACTGTTCCAACTACATTCTGAAAACAATAAGGAAATGCTCTTTTAAACTAGTTTATTACTTTCACACCACCATATTACTAGGCATAAGAATCCCAAGGCACAGATTTGTTATATTGTTATATACTGCATTTAGCAAAGCCAAGAAAATATCTTAGAGTAGCAGCAATGAAGGGTTTTTAAGAGCTTTGAAAATAGTAACAGTTATGAGTGAATCTACATTTTGCTTACTATGACCAATGATTGGGCCTTGGGGGTTTGCTGTGTTTGTTTTTTCCCTCCAAAGCCCAGTCAAAAATTGTGAGAACAAATAAGCCTGACATAGGGTCAAAGAGTAAGGAAAAGCTCCAACTATGACTGCATCCAAACATGCAGATATGCACATAGGACAATTATCAGCTTTTCTCAGTGTGAAGAAAAATAGCTCTGAAACTTTTCCCAGTTCGATGTGCCAATTCTGCTGTGATAAGCTATGAATTTGTGCTAGCTTACAGTATCATTATTTCTGACCTAATCACTCGTGGATTAGGGAGGAACCCCCCAAAGATTGCTTCATCACCAAGCATCTGAAAGTCAAGAGATACAGAAATCCAAATTAATTGATGAGAGCTCTCTGAGATAGATATGCTCTTGAGCTCAGTACAGTCATTTTTAAATCTTTAGATCAGGCTCCATAGGTGTGCCTGCTTGTTCTCCCCTCTCTAGATGTGGCTGTTGTGGGTCAAGAGCTGTGCACTTCTATACAGGGCAAGGGCTCTTGCAGGTGCTTACTCACCTCCTGCTTAAGAGTGGATGAATCATTTCAGTCACATTAGGAAAAGTCTATAGTCTTTTACCTCAAATTTATTTGAACATCATGAAATCTGGGAAAAAAAAAAATCTTATTAAAGAAAGAACCCTTTCTATCCACAATTCACCTTCTTCTGAATCCACTTACTTCATTTGAGACCAGAGCAAAAGACGACAAAATGCCCAAACTGACAAAGGTAGATCATAAGGAAAGCTCAGTGATTTCACTGCTTGCCATTCATTTGTTAAAAAAAGCTTTGTCTCTGCATTTGCAAAGGGCACAAATCAATCTTTATGACACATTTGAAGAACATGAAATGTTTTTACCCAGCAATGCAGATAAAGGATTTTACCAAAAACTTGTTTTGTTTTGTTTTTTGGGGGTGGGGTCCTGGTTTTTAGTAATGACAAAAATAAGCGAAAGCTTAAACACAATTCCCTCCCAGAAAAAAAAAAAAAAAAAAAAAAAAAAGTTTTCTTTAAATATGTTGTGTTTTGTTCTTTAAAAAAAAAAATAATTATAAATTGTGTAAAAACAAAATATCCCTGCATTTAGAAATGATCAGAGTTGAACGTTCAGATTTTTTGCTGACATGAACCGTTACAATTGAATAGTTTCCAAAAGAATACTGCATCAGTATATTTTCCAGCTGCTTCAAAGGGAGGCCTGATTACTTGCTCAAGGCTGTGGATGACATACTGTTGCCAAAAATTGGGATTCCCTGGCTATTTGCTCAAACCACTGGAATTCATCTCCTAATTTGATCACTAGCAATATTTCTGAATGAAGATAGAAGTAAAGAAAGTCTAGAGGCAAAGCTTCTTGGCACAAGAATGCAACTCTGTTAGAAATACTTACAAAAGTCAGGTAATTTGATGGTATTTTACACAGATAAGTAAACAATGGCGAGGGAAAAACCACAAACATAACCAAGTTGAAGCACAAGCTTTTCCTGAAGGTGTGTTCAAAACCTTTTAAAATGATGGTCAGTCTCAATTATAATTTCTTTATTGATAAAGGACCTCAAAAATGGGCTGATCTCTCAGCTCAACGCTTTCTTCCTACTTTTGGAAGATGGTAAGCAACACATCAGTGCAATAAGGGATATCCACAGTCTGTTTTTCAATGCATGGTTACAAACTAGTGCCCATTCCTTGGCATGAATATATGTTACAAACACTGTTTACAGAAAACGTGGTCTTCATAAACCAAATACTAGGTAATTACAATATGCAAGTTTAAGCATTATTCTTTCCTGATTTTCATCAATACTGGCCTTTTTCCATCAGTGAACTCTTTTATCAAGTAAATACATATACTCTTTTTCACATATTCTGTAAAGAGCATCCTTTCAGTAACCAAAGCGCCATCATAATTCAGAATGTTTTTAATGTAAGAGAGAGTACAAAGATCTCCAGGCTTTATTTTTCTGCAAATGTCACCAGTTCCACTTACACTACTGCACCCTGAAACTGGTTTTCCTCTGACCTTATCAAGAACAGCAATTTTCCTGCCTAACAGCACCTGGGATCTTGCCAGAAGAAACCAGAATCTAAAGTAAAGCTCCGAGAGCAGTGGCAGAGTGTGAAAAGAGAAGCGTGTCCTCCAGCCTTCAGAGGCCTTCTGTCAGAAGGGAGCTCGCCCTCATGGGGCTGCTGTAGCTCAGCTGAGGGCCTGCGAAGGGCGCGTGGCAGTTGAAAGGCTTTCTTGTGTGCATGCATTGGTTTAGCTTAATAGAAGCTAAGCAAAGGGCAAACAAAGCAGCCCCGTAGTACCTTTCTGGGGAAGAAAACCTTGGTGCCCACTGGAACTTCGAAGAAGCAAGCTGGCTTGAGAGACCTTGAATCATGTCGTCTGCATAATGCAGACCGTATGCAGCGCCTTGGTCTGATTCCGATGGTGGTAGCGGCGCTTGCCAGCAGTGTGCTAAGAATACAGGTTGGCAGAGAGACAGTGTCTGCGGAGGAGCCTCAAGGAATCCAGCCTTCCTAAACTCAGGGAACGGCGGTGTTAGGGAGAAGCAGGCGCTGTGTCCTCTATAGCATGTAAGATAGGGTTTATTTGAAATGCAGCTGCACTGTATTAACAGTATTTTGTTTCAGGAAGACTGCTTGGCTCCTAGACGCCACTGCAGAGAGGACAGAATAGCAAGGTTTGGGCACAATGGAGCTCAGCTCCATACCCAGGGACTGCAGCCAAGGCCCAGACTGCGAGCAGAAGATCTGCGTGAATCACCCTGAGAGGACTGCTGGAGGCTGAGAGGTTTGCTTTAAAGGGGTCGGGAGTGCAGGCTGCTCAGTGGCAGTAAAAGTGCTATTGCTTGCAAATTTGAAAAGATTTACATGGATTCCTGACATTTACTGTGGTATTTAATGTGCTTACGAGGATGGCATGATTGTTCAGAGTTTTAAAACTGAAAGCAAATTTTCCAGGTCTTTACTGCCTGAGAATGAGGGTAGCTATTCCCCATTTGGTGGCTCCCAAAGACAAACATGCCAACCAGAGAACAAATTGTTTTTCAGTGGGATGTTATTAAATCTAGGCAGGGTTACCTGCAAAGGCTCAAGTTCTGCCAGTCGCCCTGGTAAAAGATTTAATGATACTAACTTGCTTTTAATTCCTGTATCAGCAACCATGTCAAAAAAAAAAAAAAAAAAAAACTGTTTTCCTTCATTGTTCACAGACCCTGCTATTTAGAAGATCACTCATCTTTGGAAGAACATTTGGCAACTCCAGAGAGCTATTCACAAAGTCTTGGTTGAGCAGAGCAAGTTGCAGGTAAACCCTACAACCAGTACTTTGCTCTACTAGGCACTGACTTGCTCCAAAATCTGTCCTATGGCATTGCACTCCAACACTTGCTTGTGTATAGCGGTAGGATAATTCTGCTCTTCAGTGTGACATGCAGGAACGATGGCATGTGTAGGTACATGTTAATGTTTGTGATGAGCTTTGGGTCCCCTTCTAATAACGACTTTGTGTGGAGGGGAAAAGGAAATGTCAAAGTGATGCTCAAGTTATTCCCCAGAGTCTAAGAATCACAGAATTGTCTAGGTTGGAAGAGACCTCAAGATCATCGAGTCCAACCTCTGACCTAACACTAACAAGTCCTCCACTAAACCATATCGCTAAGTTCAACATCTAAATGTCTTTTAAAGACCTCCAGGGATGGTGACTCCACCACTTCCCTGGGCAAACCATTCCAATGCCTCACATCCCTCTCAGTAAGAAAAATCGTGCACTGAAATTTCTCACGGTGTTCTCATTCCTGAGAAGCCGTAGGAAGCACCTCACCTCGGGATCTTCTGAGAAACAATAAGGAGTAAGATCACTCAAAGGGCAGCCTGTGGGGGAACCATGCCAACTATGGAATTGGAGGACTGCAATCCATTTAAACTCAGGCATCTCTAGTTTGTAGACTTCACAGCAGCTTGTCTAGATTTACAGGTTCATCCTGCTGCTGTAGGAGGTTCTGAAAATTCAGTCTCTCCATCATTGTCCTATTTCATATTTATAACTGACAGAACTGTTTTTCTTTCTAAAACTGAAATTCCCTCTCTCTCTCAAGCACCATGGGAACATAAACCTGGGTAGCCTCCTGGAGGGGAAATTCTCCAAAGTCACAAGATGGTGCAAAGCCACTGGCAAAGATCTTCTTAACCTAGAGGCTGGAAAGCAGGACATTTAAAAGGCAGAGTTATTTCAACTATCAAAGGTGATGCATTGAAAAAAAAAACAGACAGACAGTGGCTCCTCCATTATTTCTCAAATACACTATCTCACTTCTTTTCAGATAAGTGCACCTGCACTCATTTCTCATAAACTCTTTTTTATTAAAAAAAAAAAAAAAAAAAAAGGCCATCTCTATTTACACCAGAATGTGAAATAATAAATTGCCCAGTTTCCTGCTGTGTGAAAATGAGGAGTTCATCACACAGGGAAGCTGAAATTTCTTATTGCAATAGAAAAATTTATTTAATCATAAGAAGTGTGACATTAGAATATATGTAAAATTTCTCATAAGTTTATGTTTTTGTTAATTGCTCCTGTTAGGGGAATGTAATGTCAAGGATTTCCAAAACAAAATATTTTCTTTTAAAATACACAGTCGAAGCTTTCAGGTACCTGAAAAGTTCACGTAAATACTTTCTTTAGAAACAATTAATCTGCACCGTGAATATTTCTTCTCACTGATAAATGCATTTCCTTATGCCAGACACATATAACTTTCCCTGTCAAAAGTTCTATTTCTCTGTGTCTCATTTGGCATTTTATCAGATTGGGTTGTAAGACATCTGACATGAACCTATTAGTTTCCTTATTTAAAATATTTAGTATATTCTGTATTATGAGTTCTATTTCACCAATAATAAATGGTAATCATTCAGGTGTCTTCCATAAAATGTTCATTCTAATATATTTTATGCAATTTCTAATATATTTTTATGCATTTTATACCATCTACCTCTTTATTTATTTTCCTCTACTATTTTCTTATTCTGTGACTCTACTTTCATGACCTCTATAACTGCTGTTGCTGCTCTTTTTTCTGTTGGTCTGAACATAGCAGCATAGGTCAGGCAGCATGGAAGCTATCAAAAATTTGCTGCCTGATTAGGGTTTTGTTGTTGTTGAAAAATAATTATTGACTACCTCTGTTCCCTCTTTCACTTTCTTTCCATCCTTCAATCTGCCTGTGATTTTCCCCCTCTCAGGCTTCAAGCTGAGACTACGCTCTCTAACATTTTCTAGTTCATTGGAGGTCATTAGCAAAGAGCTTCAGAGAGGCTAGACAGCATGTTTGCTCTTTTCATGTTGTTGTATTTCAATTTTTGATGGGACAGAATGTATTAAGATCTTCTCCAGTACTCTTCATTTCACATAAGCTCTTTGCTCCTTATGATCTAGGAAAAAAAAAAAAAAAAAAAAAAAAAAAAAGTACACACATACTGTTTCTTGCTTTCACAGCTGAGAAACAGCAGAGCCACAATTTCAAAGGTAAGGAACATGCTACTCTATACAGACACAGGCATATGTCTTTACATCACTGATACACAGACCCAAATTGAATTCATGTATGTGACCAGGTGCTTTATTATTTATGTATGGAATTAAATTATAAGCTGTATGTATAATAAAATACATGTGCAATTGTAATGCAGAAAGCCTTGAAAATCTGCCCCATTGTGCATTTTTATAGCTTATTTTCCAAAGTCACCAAGTTCTTATTACAAGCCTGTTTTAGATCCTGCCAAATTCTAGAGACTGTTTGTCAGACCATTCAAGCCTGCCAAATGTGCCTCCTCCAGCTAGCTCTCTGGAATACAAAGCCACCTAAATCTAATAGGTCCTACCCAGAATGAGATTTTGAGCTATTCAAATCAACTGCTACCAGCACATTTTCTTCACAGAGAATGGTATTCCTCCGAAGGGATTCCACGTTCTGAATAATAGGCAGGGAAAGCCTTGATAAGCTCAGGAAGTGAAAAGATACACTGTTAAAACAGTAGTTTAAGAGACTACTAACAAGTAAACAGGAGTTTTCAGAGTGACCTATTTTCTGTGGAGGAAACAACGAAAAACTCGGAGATCAATTGGAGGAGGAGGCAGCAGCAAAGGACTCCTGGGGATTCTAGAGGAAAGGTTCATTTAAGAAAACGAGGAAAGTACAGCAGCAGGCAAAAAAATAAAAAAAAAATCATTCATTCACTCTTTCAATAGCATCAAGAGAATTTGCATATCCATTCCTGTTTCAGAGGCTTTGAGATTTTGTTTTTCTCCAGCTGTTTTTCTTATCATTGTGGCATGCTTTCTCTTCACACACACAGCCACTTAGCTCTCCGACATTCTCTTTAACAGACTGCTGGCATCTTTCAGCTGCTCTCAGGCCTTCCCTTTTAAATCTCCCAGCTGCCTCTCTTACCCCTCACATTACTGGCCTACTCATCTCGTGTATTTTATTTTTTTTTTTTAAATCATTTCCAGCTGCCACATTTGGTGCTCTAGATATTTTTCATTCTCTCTCTGCCCTAGAATACATCACTTTGGAGTGGTTTTTGGGGCTAATGGGTTGACAGCAGATTTCAAAAGCCTCTTTTTGCCCTAATAGGAATTTCATCCAAATCCTCTAAAGATTTGCACCAAACTGATCATTTCTTTTGGCTATTGGTGAATGCTGGGAAGGCGACAGGAGGAAGGCATGCTGCTAAATCCTCAAGGTGGCAAAAATACAACGATCAATGATCAGATAATCAAATCCCACCTCTTTTTCTTTCACAGATCTCACGTATCTTGCTCTCTGTCCTCTAAATATTGCCCAAGCTCCTACAGTGTGTGCAAAAGTTCTGAAATTTAGAAGAAATTTCAATTTATGGTTTAGAATCACTTGCTCAACACTGTCCTGATCATTACGCTGCTTTTGTAGACTGCAGTCTCTGGAACTGACATGGAAAAGGCTTTATGTATGTTTAAGAACCATACTTCAGCACATGTGAGTCCTTTGACTTTCATGGTCAAGAAACAAACTGTAGACACCGTGTAAATGACTGTTTAGACACACACTTGGTGGTTATTCTCATGCACTGTTTTGCCCTTTAATAAATGCATAACACTTTCGTTTTATCTTGGCTTTGCAGTAGTTTATACCAAACCTGTATGGCTATAGGTAATTCTAATTGTCATCTAATTAAATTTACTCAAAATTAAATTCAAAGCTATTAGACTTCTTTCCTTCTTAACTTTGGCAAAAGTCAAATGAAAATCTGGCCAGGGGGAGGTGCTTAAATGTTATAGGATCTTAACTGGGTCTTCTACAAGCTCCCCTTCAACAATGTCATTTGAATAAACATGCTTGAAGGCTCAGGGAAGGATAGTGGGGCGGGGGGGGGGGGGGGGGGGGGGGAGTAAAGACCCTTTTTATAAAATCCAGATAGAAGCTGATTTACCCACTGGAGTGGACTGGGTGAAGCACTTTCTCAGCAACAAGTGCCCACTGTCCACAGCTGAGCAAAGACAAAATGTGTCAGCATCCAGCACTTACTTTGAAATAGGTCACAAACTCAGAAAAATCTCATTTATAAGCAGTCTGCAAAAAGGAGCACCTATTAGAAACTGCCTAAGGAAGGAACCCTCTTCTGCCACTGTGGCTCCTCTCCTCATCCTCTTTTCTTTTCCTCCCTTAAGCTCCTGGCACAGGGAGAGGAAAAAAAGGACTCCTGGATCTGCTTGCTCTAGAATGAAAAAGGAACTGTGTGTTGAGGTTTTGGAAAACATCAAGAGGAGCTTGCACTTTAAGAACTGATTTGGTCACTACAGTGGTCAGGATAGAAGCAAGCATGAAATTGGCAAGATAAAGAAGAAGAGAGGCTGGAAGAAATGTTTTAAAGACAGTTGCAGACATTTTTACACTGCTTAAAAACTGTTCCCCTGCCACAGTGGCCATCTCCACTGTACAGGGAAATCGTTTAAAGTTCTTCAGATATCTTCAAAGAACTTTGGATCTGGTCTTGTGGTCTTGCCTTCAGATTAGATTATTTTAATAAAATGCATTAACAAACATTTTCCAACAAGCATGAGTGTGGATGAAGTCAGGACAGCTTTGGGCTCTTCAGAACACAGATGATTGTTACCCAAGGTCCTCCCCAGCTTGGTTTCTGGTGCTTCAAAAAAGCTTTTCAAATGCTCTTGAAAGAATCTGCAAGTTGGCTCATGAAATAAAGGAAAATCAAATTCCACAATTAACTAAGCAGTCATCTAGCACATGCAGCTCTCCATACTTGCCAAGTACTATCAATACTCTAAAAAAGAACCCTCTTAATAAGAAATGTTGTTATATGGATTAGGCTAAGCTGGGGTTGCCTAGCTCCAAAGAAACCAAATATGGTGACTGTGACACAGCACTCTACCTTCCACATGAGATCACCAGATATCTTTGATAGTGAGGAATGAGAATGGGATTATATATTCAGCATGCAAAATACAGAATCACTTTCTACATCTAGGGTTGCATCAAGTTAAATGGCAAGAATGTGATCAAATAGTTTCCCTCTTTAAAATAAAACAAGCAAAAAAAAAAAAAAAATCCCCCTCTTATTGTCTGATGACTACAGGAATGTGACAAGTGCTGTCTGATGATGACAAACACTGCAGTCCTATATGGTATTTGACGAGTACTGAACACTGTAGTATGGTACAAAGCAGGAATTGTGTCTAACAGAAAATGCAAAGTCATTTCTCCAGGCCTGACTTTATTCTAGGAAAATTATCTTGCTCCCTGGCCAAGAGATGTGTAGATCCTCTGAGTTACTGGTGGAAGGAGCTTCTTTTGGCTGCTTGTAAAAGGAGGCAAGTGGAGGCTAAGTATCTTAGCTCAGCTAAGATAAAACTTGCATCTGGGGATTCTTCATCTAGTTCCTGCTCCACGCTGGTGAGGCCTCACCTCATGTACTGGGTAAAGTTTCATGTGTCACAACATAAGAGGAACATAAAACTATTAGAGAGCATCCAAAGGAGGACTACAAAGATGAAGGGTCTGGAGTGGAAAATATATGAGGAGCGGCTGAGGTCCCTTGGTTTGTTCAGCCCCGAGCAGAGCAGGCTGAGGGGAGGCCTCATGGCGGCCTGCAGCTCCCTCAGGAGGGGAGCAGAGGGGCAGGCGCTGAGCTCTGCTCTCTGGGGACAGTGACAGGACCCGAGGGGACGGCATGGAGCTGGGACAGGGGAGGGTCAGGCTGGGGGTTACGGAAAGGGTCTGCACCCAGAGGGTGGTTGGGCACTGGGACAGGTTCCCCAGGGAAGCGGTCACAGCACCGAGCCTGACAGAGTTCAAGAAGTGTTTGGACAGTGCTCTCAGACACATGGGCTGATTTTGGGGTGGTCCTCTGGGTACCCAGGAGTTCGTGATCCATGTGGGTCCCTTCCAACTCAGGATATTCTGTGATTCTAGCTTTGTTTTATTATATATATGTTTTCCACTGTTTATTTGTTTGCTTGTTTTTGAATAGAAATATAAGACAGGGATTGCCAGATTTTGCATCTTTGGTTAAAATTGAACTAAGTCCTGAAGATAGTTCACAGAGACTATCATAAAAGCAATACAGCAACACGATAAATTACAAATGTATTTTATCAGCAGCAATAGTACTCTGTTGCTAATTCACAGAACAATCTCTAGCAGCCTGAAAGATATAAATTTAGATTATGATATCAGAGATTGTCAGTAAGGAATATTAGTAAGAATAGCCTGCATTTAAATAGACCATTTGAAACCACTGGAGGAAAATGTTCAAGATATATTTTAACTACTTGCCATTTCAGAAGGATCAAGATGGATTTACTTTGTGAAAATTTGTAATTGAAATTATCAAAATATGTCTATTGTAAAGAGTGGCATCTCCTGTAAATAGTTCATTAAAGAAGGAAAAATTGTCTAAGCAGAGATGAAAATGGAAGGAATATCTTCCACCACATTTCTCCTTGTTTGAAATGATGTTTTCTCTGAAAAAAAAATAAAATAAATTCCTTACAGAAAAATTGCATAAATATGTAGTCCATTTAAATGTTCATTTACAAGGGTGAATGAAGTGCACAAGGTCTTCTAAGGGCTAGGAGGGAAGGACTATTATTTTTGTTAGATTAATTTTCAATACTCATCTTCCAATAAATCTAGTCTCAGCATCTAGTTAACTGAGCTGACACTGCGTAGATGCTGTACAATGTTTATATTACATGTGGTACATATTTCCCTGTTGCTTTTGCAAATGAACATTTGTAACTCTAAAAGTCACACACTGTAAGTGAAGAACAGATGTCACAGACTTGAATCCCTATCACTGAACACTAAGGTATGAGAGAATGGGAGGAATTAACCAAATATAGTAAACAATTTCACATAATTGCATATTGAATTTTATCTCACATATTTGTGGAATACCAAACACGTATGTAACACGTTCATTTTATGCTTAAAACACAAGTATTTTTTGCATATTGGGTATCTTCTTTTAATCAACAAACTATTTTAGTGTTGAGACAAAGTTGTCTGTTTTCACTTGTACACACTTCAATGAACACAGCTGTCTAAAAGCCTTTTCTACATAGACTTTCCTACAACATTTCTCCTGTGTTATAGAATCATAGACTCATCCAGGTTGGAAAAGACCTTCAAAATCACCACGTCCAATCATCAACCTGACCTACCAATTCCTATTGCTAAATCATGTCCTTTAGTGCCATGTCTACATGCCTCTCAAATACCTCCAGGGATGGGGACTCTACCACTTCCCTGGGCAGCCCATTCCAATGCCTCAACACCCTCTCCATGAAGGTGTTGCATGGTATATCAGTTCTTTATGAGGACTTTTGCTCACTGCAGTGTGAATAAATGTGCATGCATCCGCATGTGGATTAAAAAGCTAGACAACGCACGGAATGTAAAAGATGCACTCACCACGGAACAAACACAGGTGTGGTACCACAAAGCTGCAAACCCAAACACCTCAGAGGACTGTGTAGAGGAAGGGACTTTCAAATAAGTTTAGTATCAGTGGGTCATATTTTATTCTTTTGTAGCTTTCACTGAGTTTGTCCAATGACATTGTGTGGTGGGTGCTCTTGTAAAAAAAAAAAAAAAAAAAAAAAAAATCTAGAAAAATACAGGTATTAGTTCATGTTTTAAGAGAAGTGCAGATTATATAAGTGCTTTCAAAATACTTGAGCGATGAGCTGGAATTATTGCAGTTTTAATGGTCATTTTTACCTCGTTAAGACAGTGGACCAATACTGAATGTCTATTAAATGACTGTTATTCGGACAAAATAAGGCAGCAGGCTTTTTATAAGTCAGTAGTCATAGCAAAGGCAGGTTATTTACAAAGTTGTGGAAAATGTTTTAAAAGTTGTTGCATATAAACAAAATGATTGTTAGAAAGTCTTAGTTCTTCCTGTACCAGAGTTTTACAGCCTCAGAATCAAGGATCGTGCTGTAAAGTCCAACATTGCCTCCATTATCCAAACGTAGCACTTGTGTAAATACGAGCATTAGGCTATGCATCGTTTCTAGTCTCCTTCCTCTTTTTAGGACAGCACCCCAAATGTCCTGTCAGTACGTACAACCCATAGAGATGACCAAATGTTTGCTGCTACAACATACCCATGGAGCTGGTAACGGGCAATCCCACTTTATCCCACACACCACCAGCCAAAATAGCCAGTAGTGCTGCCAGACTCAAAATACCTCACTGTGTCCTTTTGATAATACCAAAGGACAGGAGGCCCACAGATTCAGATCCATCACTCTTCTGAAACAGATGCAACTTGATGGGAAAAGTATCATAAAACAAGTGAAGAGCCAGTTGTATCATAAAACTTGATTTGAGGCAGTTGAGCCAGCTGTATCATAAAACAACCAAAGAGCCAACTGGCACGTATTCCACTGCTTTTTCACCATTGATGTGAGCTTTACTCACTACCTGTATAGCTACTGATACGCAGGTTAGATAGCAAGTTATTTCATAAAGCACGTAACACCTTCTAAATACAGACATTTGTGCTGAGCTGTAGCACTGCAAAGCTATCTGAATGCAGAGCCCGCAGCATGACAGGTATGACTGAGGCTCTCAAGTGCAAGTTATTCTTATAAAACCCAATGCAAAGTTCAACAACTGAGCTTTTGATCCACAGCATTTGGTCTGTGACTCACGCAGGAATTTGACACGTTCCGACTTTGCTGTAAGTATCTTGACGGAGGCTTCCTATGTGGTTAATAAAAAATTAATAGAATAACATCTTGCACTCAGATCAGTCCGTGGCTCACTGATGCCTACCAGCACAACGTCAGAGCCCCTGCTTCCCAACGGCACATCTGTGGCCAGCATCTGAATTGTGTGTCTACTGGGGAGGCTTTGTGGGCATGACTGGACAATGACCTGGCAATATACATTACAGAAGCTGCTGTTGACTGGCATATATGTTTGCTACAGTCACATAAATAAAGTTTTAAATCATTAACAGCGTGCACATTTCTAGTTGGAGATTATATTTCAAATCATTCAAACAATTGCATGAATGCTGTGACAGACATGTAGCAGCTATAAATCAGCAGATCTCTGCAGCTTTCTGTACAGGTCTGGTGACCTAGAAGAACTGAGAATCTGACCTGAAACATTTAATAGGTAAAAATAATTGTTACAGATAAGAGCCTACTTCTAAAATATTAAGAGAAATATTTATATCACGGTCCCCAAAAATATATTAGCTGATTAATACTACACAAAGACATAATCCTTGCCCTAAACAGGTAACAACCTCATCTGAAGATAAGGAAAGTAGGGAAAAATATGATACCAGAGAAGTTTAATACAATACTATCTTCAAATTCTGCAGTGTTTTCCATATTAACAATGATTTATCTCACAAACAGAAGAGGATGGGAAGAACACATTTGTTCTGGACCATATTTAATTTTTAGTTAAAATCAAAAAGCCCCAAGCCACTGTCAAAGCAAAACTGCCACCCAAAGCCATCCCCAGCTGAGAAAACAATCTGTGATTGTATTTAAAATACTTAGCGGTGGCCTGTCCAGATTTTGTACCCAAAAAAAAAAAAAATATGTCCCCTTGACAAAGAGGAAATAAAAAACATGCTAAAAAATCTTTGGCACAGGAAACAATTATGTAGCAATAATGAGGTGGCAGTAATGAGGCTGTTTTTTGATCCCAAGCTAATTCAAACAGTTAGAAGATGTACCAATACATACCAATGTACCAAATAAGTCCCACTCCCCTTTCAAATTTGAGGGGAAAAAATAAAAAATAATTAAAAAAAAATGGGAGAGTGAGATTTTCCAGAATCAAGTCCTATGAATTAATTTAAGAAATCTTCATTAAAATTGTAAAAATTTGGAGATAATGTAGAGGGAGCCACAGGATGATTTGTAAGCACTTTCAATTCTACATTTACTTCCATTGTATTGAAATCACTCTTATTTAGTCCGAAGCTCCATTCAACAAACAATTTGTGCCTGAAATAACAAAAAGTAGCTTGTCCAAGTTTCCTAACAGATCCATGGATAAGACCACAAAGCACTAGTCTACAGGGAAAAGCAGTCGACTTGGCAAGTCTGCATGTGGCATGCTGACCTTTTTTTCAGAAAAGGTCACCACAGAGTCAGGTTCCTGAACTTCCCAGGGATTCTGCAGCTCTAAAGCTAGGGGTGGTTCAGACTATAGCATCATGACAGCCTGAAGCAAAATGAATAAAACAGTTTTTTAGTTCCCACAAAACCTTTTCAGGAGTCTAGGAGCAATCAGGAGTGGTATCACTCCAGTTCCTGGTGGTCAGCAACTGTGAGCATTGCTGAAAGCCTCAGCAAGAGCACATAAAAGCAGCTGCACTTGGGTGAAAAGCTGCAC
Source organism: Aythya fuligula (assembly GCF_009819795.1). NCBI lineage: Eukaryota > Metazoa > Chordata > Aves > Anseriformes > Anatidae > Aythya > Aythya fuligula. The sequence continues at coordinate 53,482,153 of NC_045560.1, forward strand.
GTTTTGGGGTTTATGGGGGGAGGTCTGACTGTCCGTTGTCTGCTCTGAGCATAACGAAGAGTGTGCAGCTTACAGAGCTATCAAGCAGCGCTCTTTGCCACAATCAATGCACTTAGAAAGAAAAAAAAAAATAGATTTTTTTAACAAGTATTTTTAGAGGAATAAAAGCACACTTTACACCTCCAACTGCAGGAAGCAAGTTCTAAGCCATGACAGGTTATAATAAATTGATTTGCTAAACGTGCAAATAGAAACCCTTGAGTTCCACAGCACTTTAAGCAATGGAATGACAGACTGAAACAGGTTTAACCCTGATACTAGGGTAAATCTTAAATTATGTGTGCAAAGTCTTTCGGTTTTTCAGGGTGTGGCTCACATACAGAATGGTCAAACCAGTTTTTAAAGAGGAAAAACTCAGAGCAATGATTTTAAAGAATCACAGAATAACTCAGATACAGAGCTGTAGATGATATAAATCATATCACTATTATTAATTTCAAAGGAGCTACAGCTGCTACACTGTTGAACTTTTGGACGATTCTTTCAGATGAAAGTATGTTAAATTTTGTAAAACATGCTTTTATCAGTTTTATATATTTTTAGCTATAGCTCCCTGTTTTCATGTTTTTAGGTTACATCAGGAAAAAATAGATTTAAATAAGGCAGAAGCAACTGCATGGAAGGACTCCCTCGCTGAAGTTAAGAAACCAAGAAAAAGTAGGAGGGTTGGTCTAGACGATCTCCACAGGTCCCTTCCAACGTGACCAATTCTGTGAGTCAGTGATAGATATTTATACATACATTATATATCACATGATATATGAAAATTTTATATTGCGTATCATGTAAATAAAGGAAAGTTAAAGAAAAACTAACCTGATTATTTGCTTTAAATGGATGTCCAAACTAAAAAAAAAAAAAAAAAAAAAAAGCATTAGCAAAGAAAAACAGTAAAAGATATCTAAGATAGATTTTAATGACACATTGCAATTCAATGTGTGCAACAGAGATGAGACCCTTAGTACTGGAATCCTTATACAAACTAGATCACTCATATGTGAAGCATCATATACATGTCATACACATGACACACCAGTTGCAATACAATACGGGTTCACTTGTTCTTATCATTTCACACGTAATCCCACCTCTCCAGCTAGTCTGAAGTCTATGAATGCTGCATAAGGGGAGCTAGAAGCGCACCCCTAGCACCCAAAAACGCTTTTTTAAAAAAGAGGGAATGTGATTGCTTTTCAACCAAGTATTAACACCAGGCAGAACTTTCTGCTGCCGTACAGAAACTGAGTAATCGTGCCCTGTGCAGGTGGAGTGTGGGAGGTGAAATGCACAGGCAGTGAATGAGGTGGCAGGGCAAGACACACACCCACCCACACAGCAGCTGCACCAGTCAATAGCCCCAATATCGGAAGGAGACAAGCTTTCTTCAGAGGTGAGCTGATTCAGCTGCACAAAGGCTTTAGGAGGTTCTTGCTGACATTTTTGCTAATTATTTGCTGAATTACAGCTATCTCCTATCAAATAAGGGTAGCAGCTCAGCTGACTTCAGCTGGAACAGGAGTAGGCCCATAAGGACAGCCACCTGCTCTTTCAAATCAATGGCTAAACTTGTGTTGGCTTCAATCATCCTGGAACAAACAGACCTTTAAACCTGGAGCTCTCCCTTAAACAAAAAACGGACTAAAATCAGCAGGTGTTTTGCTCAGAAAGGTTCCTGTATAAATTTCCAATTTCTAAAAACAACCCCATGACAGATAAAACTGCACTGGCAATCTTCTACTTGGTGTCTACACTGAGATGCGTTCTTGTAAGAGGAAGAGACTTGAACATCTGTGATGACCTGAACCTTCATTTGTTATCCTCTTCCTGGTCAATATTAGGTAACGTGAATATGTAGATACGTACTTTAACTCACACGTGAAGCTAATTGTTCTCATGCTCTTAGTTTTTGGCATTCAGCCAACAGTCAGATACGCATGGTAACTGTAAATCTAAGTTTTGTTTGTATTCCTTACAAAATTAATATTTGCATATCTGAAAGTGAAGAAATTAAATAGGTAGTGATTGATGTCCTAGAACCCATATCCAAAATGTCAACAGGAGAGTGAAAAATAAAGTAACTAGTGAAAGCAAACAAATAATAGGCCCTTCTGTTCTGCTTTTGTTAATTGAATGGTTAATGACCACACAAGACATGCAACCTTTTGGCCGGGGAAATGTATCGCAATAAAAATCAGGACACCCACTCAACAAACCAACCTTGAACAAACCCCCTATGTGGAGCATCAGGTTCTCTACCAATTTTGTTCAATAACACTGAAAACAAAAAAGATTTAAGGAAGATCTGCTAGCGAGGATTCCTGGGAAAGCTATACTACAGAAATATTTCAACTTTTGAAAAGTTATGATATTAACGCTGGTGAACCATTATAGATATTGATGGATGACTTGGGAAGAAGGAATTATATGCGTTGCTCACCAGAACTGATAATGGAGATCAGCCTATGGTTCCAAGAATGTTAATGTGAGAGCCCTCTTCTCTTTTGTTTCCCTAAAAGATTTCACTCTATTGTTTCTCCAGTGCATTTTATTTTCCTTTTGTTAAGTGCTGTACAAGAGAACTCTCACCAGTTCATTCCTTGCTGCCGATGAAATGCAACCCAAGGTCCCCCAGTGTGGTTCGTACCTTTGCTTATCACTGATGTGCATACACAGGAAGTCACAGAAGCCACAGCCAAACCACTCAACCAAGCTGATAGGTTTGGCTGATTATTACAGGTAGAATGAAGCTGGTGGCTGGAAGAGGCTGACATTTCAGGATTGGTCAGCTCAGATGTGAGCAACAACCTTTTATGTACTGTGGGATCAACATGTGCCTTTAATGCTGGTTTGACTTTTTAAGCAATACTTTCTTCATGGCGATACACAGCTGTTTTGGTTAATACCCTTTAATGTTTTACAAACACCACAAGACACACAGCGTTTAAACAACACTATATAAGCTGCAACACCTGAGTTTATCTTATACTGGAAAATGAGTTGGAGCTGCCTACAACGCATGCATAACTATAAATCTAAGGGAAGACCTTACAAGTGCTTGTGGGCCACAGATTCTTTATGAAGGTGTTTCTGGTTTCTTTCTTTTACATTGAAAATGTTTACATCTTATCCTAGAAGGATGTGTGGGATGTTGGATAAAACAATCTTTTTATCAACTATTATCGGGTTGTTTCACAATATTATAAATATTTTATTTACTGCTGAATTTATATTATATTCTAAGCAATTCTGTTTTCCTTCAAACCTTAGTATACTGTCAGTCATATTAGCTGATATTGGAAAATCGAATCTTCATCATATTTCTTTCTTGTGCTCATTTTTTCATACTTAAAGATAAGTCAGGGCCAGTTCTAAATTACATTAGGGGAAACTTATATAGAACCAACAGTATTGTTTCAGAGGTACTGATATAACTGAACCAGAATCTAAGCTGAAGTTCTTATTTACACCAACACTTTATAAATTTTTGATGCTCATGGTCTAATTCATAAATCAGCTTTAGAGTGATGTTTTCCTTTTTTTCCTTTATGAAGATACAAGAATGTCACGTTTGATGGGGGGATTAAAAGAGAACTCCAAGATGAATTATTCAGGAGAGCAAGCAATATTCTTGAAAGAAAATGATAGCTTCTAGAAATATTGTGCAGTATGTACAGAGCCCAAGTAAATACAGTAAAGCAAGAAAATAAAAATGAAATAAATAACTGGTTTTGAAACAAAAAGATTGTTTCTGGTACCTCAATCATTGGCCCACATTTATTCAAGTGAAACATTAACCTGGAAATGTAGGGTGAATTGCTGATCCTGTTGGTCACTGGCAAAACATTCACTGACTTGAGGGGGAACAAGATTTTACACCAGCAGTGTGAAGTATTTACAGTTCTTTCTAATCTATTTTAGGCATCAAACTTAAATATGTTGTTTTCCTTCTCTTTGCTCCTTCTTCCCTTCTTGGAAAAAAAAAAAAAAAAAAAAAAAAAGTAGACTGGAAGATGATCTGGCTAAAAAGGCAAAAATTGTTTTTGGCTTTATATTTGTTCCTCTATTTTCATAGCAGAAGTTAATTCATAGATTATGGTAATTGAAAAAGTAAGGGAAAAAAGTCAGACATTGTACAAAGTATATCAGGCTAAGGTCCTTATAAAAATAAAAGCCCTTCTAAATTCAACAGAAGAAATAATTCTGCAACAGCTGAATGAGAAAAGAATACATTGAGAAGGACAGATTTCAGAAAAGGTGGCTGTTCTCAAGAAGCTCTCAGAGTACTGCAAACTAAAAAGGTGGGTCTCCATTTGCCATGGAGAAGGTGAAAAGCAGGGTAAATGACTCTGCTAGGCACTTTGCTGCTGTGCCTGATCAGCAACTTGTACCTAATCTAGGCAGTCATCATTTGTAAAATAATAATTTAGGCTGACAAAACTGCATATTAATTTGAGTAATGTACTGTACCTAGGGATCCATGCCAGCTGTCTCATTTTTCAGGAGGATGTAAAACTGAGATATCCTCAGTCTCCCAAGTCCGTGGTTGGGGGAGAGGTTGAAGGAGCAGAAGAAAATTCACACTGCTATCGCTCCCGGCATTCCAGTTCTGTATTGGAAAAGCATAAAATACCTCAGTACCTTTCAAGAATAAATCACAGATTTCAGAGACTGACATTCAGAACTTCCCCCCTACCTTCTATATTAGGATTAGTAAGCATACTAAGCCATGACAAGGCCAAGCATGGTGTAAATAGTGAGGCAAAGGTCTTTATTTTCTGCCAGAGTGAACTGTTCTAATGGGGGGACTGAGTGGCTTTCTCACCCACCCAGAGCCAAGGAGCTTGGAGATGGACAAAACCAGCTAAGTACACTGTTGGTAGAAGGGGTAGCAAATGTTACTCAGCAGCAAATTCACTATAGTTAATTTGAAATAAAGAACCAAGAGATTCTGTCTCTAAGTGGGTTTCTCTGACACACATCCTCTCTGATGAACTACTCACTGAATAAGGACACAGTCTAATAAAGTGCTTGGAACAACACTAAATTATACCAGTCAGAATACACATCTAGTTACCTGCCCACATTGCTCTTTGCTTTCCTATGAAGTGTTCTGTTTGTAAAAACTACAACCAACAACAACATCGGTGCTATCATATGCATGGTGGAGTAAGAGACATAGTGGGAGACAAATGTGAAAGACTAGTAAGGCAAATGTGAAAGATCTAGTAAGAAAAAACTGCAGCTGAAAGAAAACAGATTAAAACAGCAGATTTTCATGCCTGACCCATTTGCAAGTCCTGAAGGGGACTGGAACTCGTGAAGATGCTGAGACACTTCGGATGAGCCAAAGCAGCAATGGCATGAAGATCAGGAAGCATTTTTGGTAGTTTTTGACTTTCAGCAATATCTGGATACACGTGCATTTTCCTCACAGATGGCTGGACTACAAAGCACTGAAAATCACGAGGTCAAGCTGCAACTATCCTACCAAGATGCTTCACAGCTCATCTCTAGGGCTGGCACAGTGGCCAGAACCATGGTGAAGCTGTCCTGAAACCCAAAGCAGAACCATATATTCAACTACAAAGCCTGACACAGTACCTCGCTCTGCTTAGTGATGCTGATGCATAGCCAGCGGACACTGCTGGTCTCTCAGAGGGTCCCATGCAGCCTAGATGGAAAGAAACAGCTAAGAAGCTCGAGCAGAAATGCTGGTGATTCTAAAATGGGAAAATTACCATTGACCAATGCTTTGTCAATCATTTTGACTGCTCCTTCCACAGTTTTCCTACGTGACAAAGAGTAGTTGCAGATGATGTAATGCTGCATTCACACACCTGCAAGTTTTGTTTTCCTTCCCCTGATTCTCAGTTAAATCACCCTCATGAAAAGTATTCCTTGCAAATTTCTTCTTGTAATTAAAATCATGAAACTTCGCTTGAAATCTGTAACAAAACCCAGCACTGTTTAAAACGGGATTTTAAGCAGTACCACAGAAGCCTGTATCTCCTGATAATAAATACATAGGCAATGTAAATACTTAGCAGAATTGGAGCCCAAGCTTATGATACTCACTGAGTAGCTTTCCCAATAGAACAGCTCCATAGGAATGAATTAAAACACCAAATTGCCATTAGAGAAAATAGTCACACAGGTTAGTATTTGTGAGATCAGGACATTTTCCCCTTGGATTCAGCAAAACCCCTAAACATTTACTGAATTATAAACAAGTGAATAATTCCTTCCCTATGCTACAAGCTGCTCAAATACAACTGGAATGCCTAAGTGCTCTGCTACACAGGGATGCTATTACTCACATCCTTAATGATAAGCACGTGCTTCTTATTTAACTTTTTATGTTGCCATGCCTAAAGAGAAGCATCCATCTAATTAATGTACAGTTATGAGAGTCCACACCCCCAGAGCTTACTGTATAAGAGAGAATACAAAGAGACAAAAGCAGTACAGTGACAACTTATCAGCCAAATGTAATTTGAACCTGCCTTAATCTTATTTTATAGCTAATCTGATTAGATGATGATATATTCAGCCTTATTTCACGCTAGTGAGAGAGGACAGAGTCCACTTTTTTGGCAGAATCTTCCTTTTTTTTTTTTTTTCCCCTGTTTGTATTAATGCTGGATCTGTACAAGGCACCCACAAAGCATTCCTCACTGATCCATGTAGTTTATCAACTGTGTGCTGTTTATCAAATTCTGAAGACTAAATTGTAGATTTGGTAAGCAAAGGACATCCTGACAGCACTGAATGCACTCAAATATTACTTAAGCAGATCTATCAAGTCACACTACCACGATTTCCACAAGATATTCCAATTTGTTTACACCTCAATATGTCCTTATGCGTTTTTACTTCATATTAATTCTTCTGCATTGCCCCAGCAAAGATAGATCTCATGAAATCAAGGAAATGAGCAACCATACATGTATTTGTGCTTTTCTCCAAACTCATCTACGATTCATTTAGGTGCAACAGGGAAATTTAACAACCATATACATTCAGAATCCATTTTCAACAAATACTGAGAAGGTAGGTATTAACATTTTTGACAGTTTTCTTCTGTGAAAAAACATGCCTACAAATAAAATAAAATATGCACCAGATATTTTCTTCTAAGTAGGTTACTATTCTGTCATTCTATAGAGATTTTGATCTCTACAGCAGCTTCTGACAAGCACTTTGGGATCCCCACACAACTTCAGAAATGCATTCTTCTATAAAAGGCAATAAAATATATCAGCCTTGGCACAGATTGTCTGCAGCAGCAAAGTTAAAAAGTAAAAAGAAAAGTTATATTAAATGCCATACACTATACTCCATGACGCACTATATTTCAGTTGGATATCTTCCAACGAGAGGGCTTTTAGTATAGACACGTTTTGTATAAGAGCTCCTTAGAATTTCAGGAGGAGTTTGGCATAAATTAGTATCATATATATATATATATATTTCTGGGATTAATACACTTTTCTACATTTTTAGAAGACTGAATGTTTCAATCCTGAAGTTGGTGATCCTTTCCCTACCAAAGAAGTAATAACCTTTACCTATTTATGTTGCAAATACTGGCATTAATTTATTTTCTACATATAAACCCAAGCCATTATACGAATGCATTGTTAGACTGAAGGAAAAGTACTCAGCACTGAAATCTGATATTCTAGGCTTCCCTTGCTGAGTGTTGCACTTGATGTCAACACCAAGCAGTTTTAAAACACGTTTTTATTGCTGTCCAAGCCTTTTTAAAAAAAAAATTTTTGGATGGGTTAGAGCAATAGCATGTCATCTACTCAGTATTTTTACACATTCAATGTTTTGCAAAGTCCGAAATTTGCACATCTCTCATTTTTTTGTTCTCTTTAGGGGGCTGTTGTTAGGCTAGAGTTAAGGCTACAAAGTTCTTTATAGAACAACTGCCTTTTGAGATTGCCCTTATTTATAGAGAAACTGAAGTGGGCAAGGCTCGCTTCTCTAATACCTTGTTTTCAGGACCTACATCTTACATCTCTACTTGCTGCTGTGTTTCCTCTGTATTATGAGGTCGTTTTACAATTACAGAAGCTCCTGCTTTTCCCTTCTTGCTAAATTTATTACTACTTGTGCTCCCTTTATCTTAGTCTTAGCCTTTGACATTTGCCAGCATTCCCCTGGGGAAGTGAAAAGAGCAAAAGAACTTGATTGTTTGGTGTAGCTCCTATGCTTGAAGAACGCACTAGAAGACGTCAGGAGGGAAGATGTGCTACAGGGAATTTACTTTAGATACGCAGGGCATTTGCCAGTTTGGTAGCCTCATAAACAGTTCCATCCAAAGAAAATGCCCAGTTGTTTTCCCCTCCTTTTTATGTGCATGTGATGTGGAAGAATGACGTAGAGTGCTTGACTGTGCTCTTACAGTAAGAACTTCTAAAACTTTTCTTAAGTTAATGACGTTTTCCTCAAATTAAATTGGTATTCTGCAGAAATCTGATGGCATTTACCATCCCAAACTTTCTGTTTATGACACTGACACTACACAGGTGTTGGGATGTGTTTTTTTTTTGTTGTTTTGTTTTTGTTTTTTTCCTCTGAGTACTATGGAATACGGACCTTGAGCTTTAATTCAGTCATTCCAATGTTTCTTTATCCTTTTGGGTTTCCTTTCCAGAAGGAGATCCCTGGGCTTGTTTATTGCTTCTGGGCTTGTTTATTGCTTCTCTTAAGCAGTTGCTGTGTTCTGTGCATTTCTGCGATCAGGTCTTCAGTTCCTGTGCTGTTCTGTTGATTTTGTCTGGCTTTCTATACATGCCAAGGAGAAGTAATTCCTCTTACTGCATGCAGGAGGCTGCAGCACCGATTTCTTCCAACTTCTGGTGCCAGTTACATTGTCCACACTAGTGAATTTTGATCCTAGATTGATCCTTGCAGTCATCTTGCTTTTGCTTATTGCTTTCTACGCATCTCATTTCTGTACAGATGTACTGAGGTCTACGAGTTGCTATGGCTATGGTGTCCTTGTTAAAATACAATCTTCTTCATTCCCTGTTTAACAGAGGCATAATTAGAACAAATGCTTACATTTCATATTTTACAGTGCTGTTGTCAAGTCATCATAAGTGAAACATACTTTTTTTTCTAAAATAAACTATGGATTTGATAGAGCAAATTGTCACCAATTTTTGCACAGCCACATGGTTGACTTGGGAAAATGCATGTGGTCTTTTTTTTAAAATTATTGACTAATGAGTCCTTTTCCATTGCAAGAGCAAACAGTTTCTTTAAAGGCTGTGAATTCATGGTCTTCTCCCCAGGCGTCTGTGCAGAAAGTCAGCTCAGCAGTACTCGGAGGTGAAGCAGCTTTCATTTCAGGTGGATGATCAGACGGCCCTTGGGACGGTGTGGTGATGAGCACCACCTAATTGCAAAACCCACGAGCTTCCGTTCGGCTTGCAGCCCACAGAGCCTGACAAACGAGGCCTAGGCACCGAGAAGCCCCAATTTGGTGGCTGTACCGAAGGCGACAGCCACCCCACCATGGGCACAGCTGTTGGGCTGGCCCAATGTGGCCAGGTTTGGAGAAGGCAGCGGATGGTCTCGGTGCACGCCTGGCTCACCAAGCGAGGGGTTCGTGGGTGCCCTTGCCCGGGGTGCCCGTGCCTGCTCCTCCGTGATGCTGCTCCGCTGCCATTTCCTCGCAGGCGCTGTGCCGCCGCCGAGAGACACCTCAGCCTTTCCCTCTCCCTCCATTTTCACACTCCACCCACTTCTTGCTTGCTTTCTCCATCTCTGTCACCGTCTCTCGCTCTGGACCTGTCTTTATTTGGCACTCCCGGAAGCCGCTGGGCATTTCTCTCGCTGCCTGCCCGGGCAGCTGATGTGCCTGACTGACTGACACCGGCTCCCGCTGAGGACGAGGAGGAGGAGGAGGAGAAGGAGGAGGAGAAGAAGGAGGAGGAGGAGGAGGAGGGAGAGCAGCGGCGAGGAGAGGCGAGGCGAGACGAGGCGAGGGAGGGGGGGAGCGAGTGACCGGCTACGGATTGTCATTGCAGAGAGGAGGGGAAAAAAAAAAAAAAAAAAAGAGAGAGAGAGAGAGAGGCTGCACGGGTCATCAAAACAGGTAATTGAAGAGCAGCGAGGGGCGGGATGCGGGGGGCCGGGCGGCGGCGGACATTTTGTGGGGCGAGGAGGGGACGCCCCGAGGCTGCGGCCGGGCTCGGGGCTGGGGCAGCGCCCTCGGGAGAGGCCTCGGCGGTGCCTCCGGCTCGGGCCCGAGCAGGCACAGCGAAGTCATGGCAGGGCGAGAAAACGCCGAGGAAAACGGCAGAGCCGCCCCCGGGGCTGTGCCCAGACCCCTCGGTCTTTGGGCAGCCTCGGGTGGCTCCCCGAGGGGTGCCCCTGACAGGCTGTGGAAACGCCCCTCTGCTCGTTGGTGTGGACCCGGCTGTGTCAAGTGATGCAGGGCTTTGAAGTCTCTTCGTCAGCGTAAGATGAGCTGATTTTGGTGGAGGCAGCTGGCGAGCGGGGCTCCGAAGTGCTTGCTCCTTGCACGCCCAAAGCCGGGGGTGTGTGGCGGGGGTGGCGGGGGAGGGAGCCCGCTGAGGAGCACCCAGGCGTCGCTCCGAGGAAAGCACGGGGTTAAACAGCATCCTAGGGAGAAAGAGCCGAAGAAATAACATATATACACTTATATTCATGTATGCACATGCATAAGGGATTCTGCAAATACAGAAGGACGTTCTGGGGGAGCAGGAGGAAGACAGAAATGAAGAATTGTGAAGCTGAGATGCTGCATTTTGCACTAAGTTGGCCTTTGGAAGGAGTACTCGCTCCCCCAGAGGCTCAGCCAGCACAAAGCCAAGAAGAACTTGTCGTGACCCCACCTAAAAATGCAAAATCTGCCTTTTGCTTTGAAGATTGCTAGTGCTCTGTGTCTTAGCAGATCGACAGTGATGATTTTCATCATGTAAAACTCAGATTTCATAATGAGTAGGGGCAATCTTAAAAACAAAGACTATTTGGGGAAAAAAAAAAAAAAAAAAAAAAAAAAGAAAAGAAAAAAGTGGCTTTATATGCATTACCTAAGTGTGGTTGTTTTCAAATGATGGAAAATATTTTCAGGAAAAAAAAAATCCTACAAAGAGGCCAGTCCATTGGGAAATGATTTGAAGGAGTCTGTTTTGCAGAGGAGCAGGGTGGAATCAATACTTCAGATTTTAATTATTTTTTTCTAAGTCTGACAAATGTGGCAATGGTTGATGGACTATTGTGTTTCATTGTTCTGTGAAGCTGCAGGCAGAAAAACAGGCCTACTTCGGAAATGTAACTTTAAAAATTATTTAGAATAGGAAAAGCATTAGGCAGAATGAGTTGAAACTCAACACAGAATTCTCAAAGCTGCCCTTTTAAGACTTAAATGATAGTTAGCTTTCCCAATTTTATGCAGATTTAATCCTATCATTTCCTTTTAGTTGCTTACTATGCAAATGATTATAAACTGTCTTCCGATTCTGTACATTTTCAAAACAAGGATTTCATAACACTGATTGGTTCTATTTCGAGCAAATCTGCACAAGAAGAAAAGCAATATACCTCCTGTAGCAAAGCCTGCTACATTGAATGATAGGACCTTTTCGGTCGTGGTCATAACAAAAATGTTAGTCTTCAGAATATTCTTAGGATTCCTCTGCTTCTTCCCTCCTAAATGAATGCTGCTGAGATGTGGAAGGTGGAGAGGCACAACTCCAAATGTAATGAATAAAATATGTTTTCTCAATTAAATAAAAATAAAGAGGATGTGCATTATTTACTATTACAGTAGAGCAAATGTATGACATGTTTTCATTATTCTTTGTCACCTATGGTGCTTGCCTCAGTGGAAAAAAATGATTCCTTATATGCCATAAAGAGGTACGTCAAGATATATATAATCTTAGCAAGAGTACTAAGATTACATATATTGAAAAAACTCTGTATCATTAGATTTTCTAATCTCAGTGTATAATCTATGTTAGCCATTTAAAATACCAAGGGGAGCCTAAACTAGAAGCAAACAAGCAAACAAACAAAAAACTATAGAATTAGCATTCCCACAGTACTAAAATTCATGGGAATTGGAATTAGCAGGTATTAGAAAAAGAAGTACAGTGCAGCAAGGAGGGCTGGAAGCAGAAGAGCTGTGTTCAGCTCCCAACCTTGACGTTGACTTGCAACATTACCTGGAGCAAGTCACACAATCTTTCCATGTTCCCATCTGTAGCCTGTCAGGGACAGTAACATTGTGAGAGGTTTGAACATGAGAGAGAAAAACAGCAAACAACCAAGTATCTTTAAAAATATTCCTTGTTGTCCTGCATGTGTTTTAACATTGTGTGCAACAGCAGCAAACTCAATAGTTGCAGTTGCTGTCTTCTAGAGCATCTGACTTGATGAAAGAGAAAATTCTTTAACATCATGCTTACAGGGCAAAAACAAACAAATGCCTCCAGTAAATCAGGTGTAAATTACTTCAGTTATTCAGACTGCTGTTTTATTATGAACTGGTTAAAAGATTTTGCTTGATTAAGCACTCTCAAAATATATTAAAAAAAATAATTCCTTTCTCAAAAAATTTAAGTACATCTTTTGAAATAGGGAGAGCAATTGGGAAATTGTCATCAGTGTCATTTTTGTGAGGTATACAGACAGCTCTAGTTGCTCTCATATTTTCAAAAAATGAGTAATTTTGGCAGATGCGGTTTACTGACTCTCCAAATAAGAAATGGTCTGAACTTGAAAGGCTCAAATATTCTTGGAGAGTGTTACTGATAGAACTATGTCAGAATATCAACACCTTCACTAAGCAGTGTACATTGAAATGACAAAACCACACATGAGCGCAACTGCATCTATGGCAGAGATTCTGCTGATTCAGCTAGTTCAGCAAGGGAAAGAGGTTTTGTTTTTGTTTTTGTTTTTTAAACCTCTCTAACTTTTGTCACCATGATAGCAAGACTGTATGGCACACTTATGGCCTCAGTCCGCGTTCTTAGTACTGTTGTCTTCGTTTCACCTGTGTAGGTTCAGGTATGCTATGTCAAACCTCGGGGTGTTTTTATTACCAAAAAAGGTGCCATTGAAACTTGCTGTGTCTGACCCACGTGTTTCAGAGAAGAACACAGTAGAGGAATGGCTTGTAAAATCCAAAACACCAGCAGCACTATGCTGGGAATCAAAGGCTTAATTATTTTTTGGGGGGTGTATATTAAGAAGACAGGTAAATGGTCAAGTCCCTAACTGCATAGTGTCTTATTTTTCCAAGAAGATGTGCTGAGATCTTGTTCGTGAAAGCTGTATCTTCTATTATTTTAAATAGTTAATTAATTGCTTTCTGGAAGGAATGCAGAGAATGATTTACATTTCCATGTGTAACCTGTCATTGTTTACAGAGAAGAAATAGTTGAATAACTCAGCTAACAGCTCTGGGTCCTCTAAAGCAACCAGCACAGAAGAGGCTAACATAAGCACCTAAGATGGGTCTAATTTGATCTTTCTGAGCTTCAGGATACCTCACACTAAACAGGAGGGATAAATAGCTGAATGTCTCGACTCTTGTGAGTGAGCAAGGTTGCATGGGCCTTATACTTAGGGCCTCTCAGTAGTAACCAGGTTAGAGCAGGAAATAGAAAGGTCTTTTTTAGTAGCAGGTGGCCCATTTCATCCTCAATCAGAAGCACAGGCACAATCCATTGTGTTGCTAACAGTGCTGCACAATCAGTGGCCTGAATTTTAGAATGGGAGATGGGCCAAGGCCTTGAGTTGTTGCAATCAGTGAAGATCACAGACGAAGCCACGGCAGCTGCAGAGCAAAGGGAGTATGCAGATGGCTCAAAGTTTGCTTCGGCCCTCAGGGCTGCTGTCGTGCTGGAAGAAGGGCCACGGGCTGCAGGCTGAGCCATGAGACCATCAGACCATAGTCCTGAGATCATAATTGCAGCAGGACATTCTGGTAGGAACAAGAACGGTAGCTAACCTGGCTGAAATTAAGCCCAACTATTCCGACATCTGACAGATGTCCACTGACATTTCAATTTGTAGTACTCTTTGCTGCTGTTGTTTCATTTCGCGTGATTGTTTGCATCAGAGTGACTTCCTTTGCACGGCCAGAGGAATGTTTCCTCTGACTTTCAAATTCAATCTGAGATACGCTCAAGTAATGGATGCGTTCCAGAGTTGACCTGTCACGCCTACTCTTGCAGGTATAAATGAGAAATACCTGTTGGATAGAAGGGATTATCCTTCAACATTGATGGTGAAGAAAATCCCTGATAATCAGAAAGTCAGAAGTTCAGGCTTTGGAGCAGTATGGATCTGCATGCAAACTAGGATGTGGTGGTGTTCCGAAAGGCCAGGCTGCCAGCAGACAAAACTGTTACTAACCCTGGCACTGAATAACTCAGCAGTCTCATTTTTTTCTGAAAAAAAACATTTCATAATTTGTGTTTTTAGTTTGAAACACTGCCTGTTTACTTTTAACTTTCTGCATTCGCTTTTCTCCTGCCACATCTCAGAAGTACGGCAAGACGATGCAAGGTTTTGTGCTTTGTGGAGTTTACCCTTTTGGGCAGTGCAAATTCAATTTGGTTGGAACCATAGCGTAAAGAATCTCACTGTTCAGTCATTATGAACTGAACTGAAGCACTTTAATAAAATCAATGCCTGCACGCAGTGTTTTCTCTGTTCAGCAAGGCAGTCTGCTTACATACAGTAATTGGACTTGTGACAGGTAATTAAATGGCTTGTAAGGTCTTTAGGATGCTTGATTACATGAAAAGCACTGTGCTAATACATAGTAAATGAGGTGGCTAAGAACACTGTGTATCTGTCGATTGGAGAGGCACAAAAAATTACACTTCATTGGAGGGAAAGAAGGAAATAAGACAAAGGACTATGAGCAGTGGAAACATGAAGAGGGAGCATAAAAAGAACAGGAGAATGTACTGAGAAACTGGGTTGCCTTGGTTATTTTAAGTCAATCATGCTTACACAGGCTGTCAAACCTTGACTGCTTCAGTCTATCATTAAATAATGAATTTGTTCTTTGTGATCACAAAATTGGTAAGACAGCCAGAATTATTCAGCAAGGGATGGGAGCTCTTCACAGAACTTACATATAATTAGCAGTGAACTGATATTCCAGGAGGTACTAAACACATACATGAACACATGACATATTTTAAAGAATTCATATTACATTATCAGAGGCCTAACCACGGTCCATGCTATTATTACATTGACTTGTAAGCACACAGCTTGACACGTGCAATTGCTCACCCGTAATTATGGGACTAAAATGGGTTGTGATAAGAAATATAAAGTACGTCAACAGTCTTAGGGGTACTTGTCAAAATAGAGATTATTTTACAAAGCAGTTCTGTAATATTTTTAAAATAGTGGGATACAAAAATGCTCCATTCCTCTCCTGCCTGTTTATTTTTGTAGACAACAGCTTGATCGCTGGGAGAGAGAGAAGCAGGGGAAGAGCCAGAAGATAAGCAGAAAAGTGTGTTTTGTGGTACCAATAGCATAAAGCCAAAGGAAAAACTTAGTTAAATGGAGGAGGGACAGCATGAACCTGCTTTTTCCTCTTCTACACAAAAATATTTTTTTGCTAACAAAAAATAATCCTTTAATAACACAAAGGGTATGCTAAAGACAGAAGTCTACAGACAAGGTAATGTAGGTAGCACACTTTTGCACATAGCAACAGACTCATTTCTAGTATATTAATGGTTTTAACACATACATTGAGCTACAGGCAGAAGTGTTTTATGATGAATATGCTAGAGCCAGCCAAGACTTCAAACCAACTAATCAGTCAAAATGGCACAACCAACCACAAAAGGCTGATGTCACCCGTTTTTGTCCACTCTTCCAGCTTTTGTCCCTTTTAACCGAAACCCAAAAGTTTTCAGAATTCTAAGAACCATTAAATATACAATATTATATCTTTTACTGGGAAAAAATAAGAGAAATTCAACCTATACGTGAGAGCTTTACAAAGGAGCTTGTAGCAGATCTAGGGACAAAACAAGAAAAAAGGGTCACCAAAAGCTCTAATTTGTCCCCTGAATCATTCTCCTCATGCAGGCCTTTTCTGAGAGGTCTTCTGGTTTAATACAATTTGACATCACTTTGACAAGCCTCTGTTTACATTCCTCCCATACAGCCAATGGGAAACAAAACACGAGCCATACAAGGTAACGTTTCTGTCTACCAACACACTTTCTTCTAGCCAATGCTCCCTTGCTCTGCAGTCTCCACCCAAAATCATTTATGGCAATAACCCAAATAGCTGGCCACGCAGCTGATAACAGGCTGCGTCTGAGTTCCTCCTGGGAATGAGCAGCCCCTGAGATGCCAAGCCCATAGGTTTTCATCGTTTGGACTAGAATGGTGTGCAGCAGGAATTTAGCTCTCATGCCCCAGGTAGCAAAAAGGCTGCCAGCTTAACTCGGCTTGGAGCTGGTACACACATTTGAATGACATTGCAGGAAAGCCAGCCAGCTGTGCCTCAAACTGCCTTTTTTTTTTTTTTCTTTCTACTTTTTCAGAAATAAAGTGCTGTAAGATGTTTTTGTTATCTGAGGGGATGTTCAAGAATGTGCATGCATTTCCCCTCCCTTGATACATATTGTGCAGAAGAACTGAGAGGAGACAGCATTTTGGATCTATAAGATACTCGAAACTGGCTTCAAGACAGTACCAGCTGGCAGTCTGGGGTTTCATATATTTTGTTTATTGCATATCTCAGTAGCAATTTATTAAGACTATGAGAGAAAGCACAAGTACTGGCTGCTGTACTTTCAAGAATAAGATTGTGTTTTTTCAAGCAGTGTAGGAATGCTAGATACAATAAAAATACCAAATTGCTGCCTGTGTAGGCAACTGCCCTTCTTTGGAATAGAGAAGAAACGCAAAATCTAACCTGTAGCATCTCGGATGATGAGAATGAGTCAGGTCAGGCTTCATTTTTTCAGATGCCAAGTGGATTTGAAAGGACTGGTTCTTAGAAAGAAAAAAAAAAAAAAAAGAAAAAAGAACAAATCACTTCTTTTTCTTCTAAATTGAAAGAATACTAGGAATAAAAACAAACAATGAAATCTCATACTATCTTTTGATGACGTTTGTCAGAATACCATACTTTACAGGGTGGCACCATTCCTGTGTTCAAACCTGTCATTTTTACATGCCTGACAAGTCATCATCTCTTTTGTTTATTTTTTTCCCTTATGCTTCTAGCCTGTTTTTCCCTTTGGGCTCATTACAGCTTGTATCTCCTTGACACAGAGCAATATGGTCTTCTGCCGTAAGTTACAAGCAGTGATAACAAGCATAGTACCTGTATGTTTTGGCTTCCAGTTTGACTGCTATTTGGGATGGATGTGTCAGGCAATTTAGTCTATTGACTAGTTTTTTCCCCTGATAATTGATAAATGGTGCTTTAAGACAGATGCCAAACTAGGGAGAAAAGCAGTGCTGTTCTCCCAGGGCCTGTCTATAAAAAGTCTGCTTTTTGGTCTTCATTGTGCTCCTCCTCACTTCTTGGGGGGGAAGAAATGACAGGTGGCTGTATTGCCACATGCCTGTAGCACCCCCAGAAAAGATACCACCAACAGTAAACTGGGCATTTCTACGGATCCTCCTTATTTTTTGTGTTCAAGAGACAGTTAGTAATGCCAACATTTAAGTAATTATCATTAGATGTGATTTAACACCTTTCCTAGCTCTTAGCCGACCTTATTTTCAGTGAAGAACATTGTGCTTCTCCACCCAGGATCACGCTGGAGTTGAAGCAGTGTTGTTCTTAACTCCTTACAGGTAGTCAGCATCAGCTCCATGGAAAGGTATATGATTAACCTTGATAATCCACATCAAGATCAAAGCTTTAACTAAAATCCTGGTGGAAACAAGATAGAGAATCTGTCCTGATGTAAAACTGTGCTTTATGGAAGTGGAGGCATCCCACAGATGTATTTACATCCTCTTTACTTTTTATTAACATGCAAAGATTTTATCTGGCACTGTAAATAGACTGGTCTTATTATTTATTTATAACATAAGCTCTGATGCTACATCACACAGACAGTATCTTCGCGGAGTCAAGCTGTACCAAATGTGTTCTGACTCCTTTTGAGCTGTGGGTTTGTAGTATCAGTTTCACCACGCATGGTGGAGTGGGGAATGATAACTAATCAGAGGGACTCTGAATACAGGCCAAGAAAATGCTGAAGGCTGTCCTAATATGAGTCAGATATGTGAATCCCCAAGTACAGGCAAAGATGTCAATGTTTAGGCTGAGAATGGCTCGAGAGATTTGTCATGCTATTGCTCAGTGGAGTCTTTATTTCAGATCAGTAACATTAATGTCAGTCTTGTTTGCAAGAAACCTAGCTGGCTGATGGTAAAGCAAAGTGTAAATGTAAGGTTATTGGATGTATGACCAATTTACTCTTTAAGTCTTATATATAGTAATGGCAAAAGTGTACTTGTACTTTATTCCTACACAGGATAACTGCACGTATCCTGCACACATGGATAAAAATGTCCATGGGGTTATTAAATCAAGTCATTCCCTTGAGCTTCTGACACCGTAACCCATATTTTCAGCATCTTACAGAGGGCACTTTCTTGGGTGGAGCATTACAAGTCTGATCCATTGCTGTTTGTTTGTAAGATTAGTCCAAGTGCATGTAGTCAAGTCAGAGTTGGATCCTTCGACAGGCAAAAGCAGGCTAAAGAGGCAAACAAGGAGCAGCTCTTCCAAAGAAGTTCTGTGCATGTCATCAATTAAACTTTTAGGGCAGATGGAAGCTAACATAGTTACCAGCCAGACCATGTCTTCAAGTAAAGACAAACAGGAAACGTACTGGAAATATACTTTGAAATACTAATGAAAAGAATTGACTGTTAGTATGCTTCATTAGACCAGCCTGACTTTAGACTGCTTTAAAACATAACTTTTAAAACAGGCATGTTTTTAAGCCTATACATAGTAGGGTACAATGTGAAAAGAATATGCCCATAATACTTTTGAGGAATAAGAGTGCTTTGTTTTAAGAAAAGGTTTAATAGTCTCAGAAAAGTTTACATGTTTCAGAAGCTCTCTTGACACCTTCATATCACCCCTTGCCAAGATACCTGCAACCTTACAAAAAGTTTTTTGTTGTTGTTGTTGTTGTTTGTTTGTTTGTTTTTTGAGAATTCATTGATTTTTCAAACAGAACAGAGTACATTTTCAATATAAGCAGAAGAGACCCCCCTCTGAATTTTGGACAGTGTTTATATGCACAATGCTTAATGTCATCCCCCTTTGGGGGTTTGCTTTTTTATTTAATGTAAATAGAAAAAAAAAAAAAAAAGCATAAACTCCAGACAAAACTTTCTCATGAGAATGGTTCTCCTGAGACTTTCTCATTGTAAAATCTTCTGTTCCGCTCTTAGGTCAAACTCACACCCCCTTATATTTATAGGGTAAAATCTGAAGGTCCCACCTCGTTTGACAGAGGGCATGACTCACTGAGAGAGCTCTGCATGTGTATCCAGAATCCTAGTAGCTTGTCTCACATTTAAATTTTCAAAATAAAAATGATTATTTATATTCTTTAGGATTATTAATACTGATTTGGAAAACAAAAGTCCTCTTTTTATATTACCCTACTTTAAATAATAACATTTAGATTTTCTCCCCAGGGTAAGGGGACGCTGAAGCAGCGTTGCTTGCTTTGGTTGCTAGTGCTGCGCAGCGTTGCACAGGTTATTGCAATCCAGTATTACCCTTGGCTACCTCAACAATACCATCACTTTTAACAGGCTGTTCATTAGCAGCTGATGCATTTACACATATATTCCAGGCATGCCTAACCTTTCTGACTGTACAAGCCAAACACCGATGTCCAGTGCCTGACAGCGACAGGGCAGGGACCACAGAGCTGCTACCTGCCAGCTTCCCCTGTCTGGGGATGCCGATTCCCCCGTGGTCCCCACTTCCACACCACCCTAGAGCTGGGCAGGGGACACAAGCCTTCATGTGGGAGCTCTGCTTGAGCTCCCACGAGGATCACGCTCATCAAGGTCACCACCAGCCCCTTGCTGCACGTCGCTCAGCAGAATAAAACACAACCTTAAGTGAGGAACATGGATGTTCAGCTCGCTATATGAAACACCGGGGGGGTTAAACATAGCTTTCTCTTCGCTTATGTAACTGTTTCTCAGTCTGTAGTGTGTAGAGCGCTGTGTTCCCTGAGATGCTGGCCGGTGTTCAAAAGTGTCAGTGCCTACACTTCCTGGCATGGAAGAAAACAGATAATCACATTGTGGGGCAATGTAAGGATGTGTGAGTTGTTCAAAATTTAGCCACGTTTCTGTTTCATTTTTCATCAAGAATTACTGTTGCAGCACTGCATAAGTAGGCCCTGGCTTTTCTTGGCTTTTTTTTTTTTTTTTTTTTTTTTTTTTTTTTCCCCAAAGGTTAATTAGTGCTCGATTTAAAAAGCTTGAGAAACACTGATTCATATCAGGTACTTTCATAAGGAAAAAAAAATTAAGTGATAGGAAATCACATCAGAAGAACAAAGAGGAAACCTTTGTGGCTTCTTGTGTAGTCATTTAATAAAGTGACTAAATCTTACGGCAAAACATGAAAGACCCAGACAAATTTCAGCACATACCTTTAGAAAAATCAGGAGGTATATGTTTAAGGTCTGGCTTCCAGTCAAGTATTAATTAAGTCTGTATTTTTGCCCCAGTAAATGGCTGATGCAAATCGCTGTAGGGATAAGTTTCTACCAAATACATTTATAAACAGTAGAGGCATCTCAGTACCTGATTAGGAGTATCCACGTATGTTTTGCACAAACTGCCCAAATGCAGGCTGCCCAGAGCTACACAGCAGTGGTTTGTATCTGCTATTTACAATGAAAACCATGGGATGACCACTGATCGTATCCCTTCTTGTCACAGGAGCAAGTCCCCCAATGTCAGCTGCTTCCCTGCAACTGTTTATAAGCCAGAAGGACAATATTTAAAACCCATGAGCTTTGCCATGAAAGCTGATAAAGCCACCAGATGAGCAGAACCGTGACATGAAGCGTGGATATTCCTCAAAGGGAGCTAACCCTGTTTTTGTCCTGAATGATTTTTTCAGAATGGCAGAGACTCATGGCTTGATGGAGAGACTGGAGAAGGCAGTGACTCGACTTGAATCACTATTTTCAGATTCACATAGCTCTGGTGGAATGGAGTGTGATGCCATTAACGGTGTCAATGGAAGTAAGTCTGCTTTTTTGAGGTACCACCTCCTTCTGTTGTTAAAAGTCAGCTTGTAAGAAGAGCAGGTGTTTTTCTTCTAAGCATGATTATAAATTGAAATAGCCTAGAAAATGCATGATTTGTCTCGTCTCTTAAATATACCCTCCATATTTCAAGCTTTATTGCACTTTCCATTTTAGCATTTATATTGTAGATAACTCACAAGATGAAAATGTCTGCTTGAGCCCAGTTAGCAGTAGAAATGAGACAACCCAAAAATTTACAGCATAAATATTCCTGAAGTCACTGATATAAACACCGAGTTTATTTTCCAACTCTCTGAATTTCACAGTGCAGACCAGCATCATTTAATTGATTAACATCCTTACTCAAATAGGAGTTTGTTCATAAGCACTTGCTCACTAAGGGCTGCTACACATCCTTGGCCTTACTTTGATCTCTCTTGAGCTGTCCCTTCTCAAGTGGATCTCCCAAGCACTGCATTGGAGATACATGAAAGAAATGTCTTCATTTATTCACGTCATACCACCAAATCATATTTTTTACTCCCTTTTTATTTTTGTTGTTCCTGCAACTAACAGGCTAAATAACCTTATAAATGCGTCAATTCTGATGTTGACTGAATAGATGTACCCTTTCCTTTCTCAAGAGCTGTTATTTTTTGGTTGTTTTGTTTTGTTTTTTTTTTTACCCACAGTCCCTGCATATATCCCTTTCTTAACTTCATGTCCTTCACTTTCCATATTCCTCAGCCCTTCCCTGCCTTCTCCAGAGCAGAGCGCATCCCAGTGTGGGCTCAGCTGCTGTACAAGTGGCTGACATCTTCTTTACTGGCAGAAGCAAGCTACTGGATGTCAGCTGCTTTATCACAACTGTATGCCAGCCCTCGCCCAGCAAGACATGTGAGGGACCTTCCCCCAGCTCCCTGTGCCGTAGGCCTACGTGCTGCCAGTTGCTGTGGAGCAGCTGACTTCAAGCAGTGCGTTTCTGTGGCAGCTTCCAGCAGGCTTCCCAGAGCAGATGAGCTGGCTGGTCAGAGTAAGCTTCAGTGATAAAATGTGTACAGTCTGGAGAACATCTAGACAGCTAGTAAACCTTAGCAAGCTCATGGAGAAACACAATCCATGTACAAGTTAACAAATAAATCAATCACCAGAGGGAAGCTCACATTTTCTTAAAAACATAGGCAATCCTATAATGAACCCGTTTGGGTGAATCTCTGTACTAATCCAGAGCTCAGAATTGCAGAATCAGGGCTGCTATTACAAAAAGAGATCAACTCACCATGTCAGGTGCCCTCATGAAAATTACTATATCCTTGCCCTAGCCTAAGGGCTGGATAAGGTGAAGAACTTCACCCCCCCCCCTCCCAAGGGGAGCAGAGCCTTAAATCCAGATCCTCAGAAGAAACTGACTGATGAATGTTGTAGGAATGAGATTATAAAACACACCCGCTGGGAGAAACAGCAGCAGAAACTGATATGAGCAGCACCACAGGGCACTTCCCAGCCTGTACCACATCTCCAGGCTGAGCTGGCTCACCTGGGGACTCGGGAACCAGCTGTTGCTGATGCAGGTAGGAAGGACAGCAGCAGTTCTTCAGTTTGGATGATGGATGCACACAGACTGCCACAAACGTAATTCTCTATGCCTGTATTACTGTGTCTCGGGAGAGGTTCAGTCAGTCTCCACAGCAATTGCAGAGCCATCAGTCTTACAGAACAGGTCGCTCTTTCTTTTCCTACTTTAAAACTGACTCTATGCCAAAGAGTGTGACATTTTTTAAGTTTGTAGAGGAAACAGATATGCTGCTTTCTTCTACCGTGCCCCCTCCCACCAAAAGACCATTCCATAACTGGAAGCATTACAAAAAGCAAGCTTGCCTTGTTTATTAATACGTTTTTGGAAACAACAAAATAGTGGGGAGCATGGGAGGAATGTACCTTTACTTGTTTCCTACAATGGCAAGATTGCAAACAAATCATTCAATTGCTCTGCGCAGCCCACTATAGTAAATTCTCCTGGGAGTTAGCTGTATTGAATAGCAAAAAACAGCACAGTTGCTTTCTAGTTTTGCATAGCACAATTGCCATTTGGTGAACTGCTATTTAGAAGTCTGACCTAAAGGAAAAGGTTACAATGATTCTCTTGGAGACACACACAGATTTTGACAAAGAAGGCAAATGGGCTTTGGAAAGCATCTCCACAACTAAAACCTTTTGTACGCTAGGTCATTCGAGGGGTTTACACACAAACACTTAATATGGAAGAAAGCCCAGAAATTCCTCAGAATTAAAGGTGAGTGACATCAAGGGAACAAAAGGAGCCTTGAAATCCCGCCTAGCTGTCTAACTACAGTGTGTTTTTTTTTCACACAGGCCATTGCAAACTCCAATTGCCAAAGCCTTTCTTTTTTCTGTCAAGGAGCCAGATGACTCTTATGAAATAAAGAGGGCTTTCAAGATTATGAATTTGGACACAATTGTCATATAGTGCCAAAAGGTTAAAGCAAACTCTCTGGAGAAAGCCTGGTACCTCTTCAGAGCAGCCTTTAGGCTTCATTAAGGAGGGAGAGAGGCTGGGAAGAATATTAACCTTGGTCTCTCAGATCCTACAGATGCCATAAATTCACACATGCATTGCTCATGCTGGACCTGGTACAGGTTCTGAGGCATAGACTTGACGATATGTCAGGGAGGAAGGAGTGGGCTGGAAAGCATCCAAGGAAAGATTATTTTGCTATCTTAAACATTATCACATAAAGCCATGTAGAAAGCTAGTTACGTAAGAAACTGAGTCTCATCCTAGTCTTCTGATTGTCCGCTCGATCAGGAAACTGCTCTGTATACCATACAGAACACAGCATCTTTACTCCTCCGTCAGTATATATAGCACATACATAATCAGGAGGATGTGCTAGCTACAAGAACTCTTTGAGCCTTCCTTCTTCGAGGACAGTTTTATAAGGTCACACAACAAAGTAAGGAAATTACAATACCACATCTCACTGCATCAATTGACTGTCAGTCGATTGACAAGGCTCTACCTTGCTGGCAATCAAATGACTTGTTAATGACTGCCAAACAATACAGTGAGTTGCAGGAATGGGTGGATGGTATAAAAATAGTTGTTCAGTAAAGAGCAAATTCTTTTTAGGGGATGGTATTTGTTTTATGTACAGTAATACGATTTTGTTATGACAATCACCCTTGTCGGGCCAGTAGGGCTTTGAAGGGCTGGGAAATATTTAGTATAGCACCTGTTATTTTAATACAAAAGAGGCTTCTTACTTACAGTATACAAAGACAATTCCCTTCATGCTCCTTGCCAGGTTATACCCTGGAGCAGGTGGTTTGTTTTTCTTTCTTTCTATTTAGAAAAACAATCATTATGCATCATTTTTCACTGATTTTCACCAATTGCACAAACCAACGAGTAAAGCAGAAATTAAGTCAAAGTAATTTTCCCTGGTTCTATGGTATTTCTCCTCCATGTACTACACAGGAAGAATATAGAAGCTGTATACATGATGTGCTTTTTGAGCCCATTCTAAGGGAATGCTCTTCTCCTGCAGGCATAGCACCCTATGTCGAAGCGTTTGATAGGCTGCTGAATGGAAGTGTTGCTGAGTTTCTCAGGTACAGCAAGATTCTTGAAGGTGATGTGAAGACACATGTGAGTATTACTCAAATTTTCCACCCACGGTATAAATGTACAAGTCTTGGAAACTGTGGGACCAGCCTTGATGGCTGAGTAGAGGAGAATTTTAACAGCAGTTCTCTGAATGATTAGTCCTTGAAAACACAGGCATAACACACTGAGGGCATTTGGTTGGGGAAGGACTTCTGGATTCATAAGAGGCTGCCCCTCTTCTACAGCACCAAAGGCTTAAGATTATAGCATGCAAAATATATCAATGTTCTCAGTTGCAAGCAATTTGAATTGTCCTGTTGGCTGCTAAGGTTCCTTTGCAGAACAGGAATGTAGTTAAGAACATGAGTCAGCAATTGAGCAACAAACAATAGGAAGAAATGATGAAATTAATTTTATTTTTTTTTTCATTTTATTTTTAAGCCTGCCTTCTGTAAACTTGGTGGTAGAAGGACAAATATGGACTCATTTTACCACAGTTCCCAAAGCTTACCAGTATAGGTTTTGCCAAAAAAACACCCATAAAAGATACCCACAGGGTCAGTTTGAGCTAGGTCTGAGTGTGAAGCTTTTGACATTATCTAATGGATCCCTGCAGTCAGGCCCATCTCCATGTGTGTTCATGATTTCCCAGTTCCTTGCAGCTGCTGCCCCGCGTAACAAGCAGTGCAGCCAGAAAAGCATGCAGCCCTGCAAGCTGCTGGGATTGAAAGGACAGCATAAGTACTTTGCAAGACAGCCAAAGCAACCAATTTGTTCACAGAGCAAGAGCTGTGAACTGTCTGAACTGTGTTTTGTCTATGGTGTTAAAAGTTCTTGTGAGTAGGGTAGAGATTCTGAGCTGGTTAGGCCTGAAGATCTAGAGGGAGTAAGGAGAATGGATGGTTCTAGAGGATCCCTGTGTTTTTAAGGAAATGCTGGATTTCCTTTTTTTTTGTAAAAGGAAATTATACGTAAAAAAGTCTTTTTACATTAACAGCTATTCTATAAGCTGCTATGTATGTACTTTGCTCTTAAAATAAATAAGAGGAAAATTAATAAACTGGGGAAACAATCCCTATACACCTAACAGAGCAGAGAACAGATCCCTGGAAGGATCTGTCCTAGCCTTGGTCATGAAGTTCATTAAGCACCATTATTTTGCAGTTGATTTCTCAACAGTTTAAAACCAATATACAGAAGTAGCCTTGGTACTGCACCCCAACACAAAGCAATGAAAAAGTTCACATTTAACATTGTAAATGACTAAACCCTCTGTAATTTACAGTATCTATAAATGTTTAAATCAGTAAATGTATTAATTTGCACATTTGTCACTATTTGACATTTATAATTGAGTCCATATAAAATAATATGTATAATTTATCTGCCATGTCTGTGGATAGTCCCCAGCATATTGTTGATGATAGTGTAATGCAAACCATAATAAGGAGCAAGTATTAGGACTACAAGATTATACATAAATGACTTTCCTTTACATAAAGGAACTGGTGATTCTGATTGCAGCCTATTAAATATTCTGAAATCTTAGATCCCGAATTTACAGCACGAAGCAGACCGTGGATGCCTTATGCTCATACTTATCACTGCAGCAACATCTGTGCTTTACCTTAACAAGTGGAACAAGGAGTATTTTTCTTCTGGGTGTCTTATAGACCATGTGTCCTCAGCATTATACTTGCAGCTGCTGTCTCTGCCACATAATTAGCTGAAGGGAAGGTTGTATTTTATTTCAGAAAACACCTGTTGCCTAGAAAACCTCACATACCTGACTGAGCAGAATGGTAATATGAGTGAAAGAGCGACTTTATATTATGCTACAGATATAAGGGATTTAACATGATGTGTTTCGTGCTGATTGCTGTAGGGATTGTGCGGTTTGTGTTTCTGATGAAAGGAAGAACACAGCCATAACTCGTATCTGTTGTGCGCCCCACGCCTGTTCTTTCAGCATGCTGAAATAGTCTATTGAAAGAGAACAAAAATAAAAAAGAAAACTAACAGCTAGCTCCTGGCTCCATGCAGCACAGTGGATTTTACAAAGATTAGTTTATCAAAGAAGTGTTCTGCTTAGACTCAGTCTTGAGAGCAACATATTTCTCATTCAAATTACAGTACAATGCTGAAGCTCTGAGGTCAACTGCATGAAAGAAACTAACCACTTTTTAAACGACAGATAAAATGGCTAGCCTTTTTACGTAGTCTACTGAAAACAAATTATCCTTAATGGCTAGGACGAGATCCCTTTCCTGTTCTATCACTGTGGGATAAAAATGTGGTGATTATATGGGTGTTTCTGTGGCATACAGAAATGCCCCTAGAGGCGCAGAGTTTATGAAGGACCTGTATACTGTCTGTGCCATAACAACAGAGCATGTGAAGTTGCTGAATAGTGAGCATGGCCAGGACTGCTGCCAACCAGCTGTCCTTGGCCTGACATACCAGTGCCTCGGAGGCTGTCACCAACTATTACAGGTTAGAACAGCCCTGAAGCTGATGGACCATGTGTGCCAACACTGGACCATTCTTCTCTCAAAATGAGGGAATTCAAAAGCAGTAAAACATAGACTGCGGGCCTACAGCATAGACAGTTCCCTCGTAACCAGCAGATATGATAGCAGTGGCTGATTGCTAGACCACAGAGATACAAGTCCTATCATTATTTGCCCTGATGCATCCACCGCTACAGAAAATGAGCTGAGGATGATGGCGAGCTGCCTGAGGAAGACAGTCTACCTTCAGATTGTGTCCCAGTGGGAACACTGGGCAGGCAGATTTGATGGGCTCTTTGGCATGACAAAGCATAGCAAGCAGGATTTCAGAAGAGTAAGAACAGGTTTTTGTGATGTGTTTATGATGAGCTTCTATGCATTGTTTTTGTTTTTGTGGTATCTCAAGTGATGGGACACTTTGGCTCGAGTTCGAACAATGTACCAGATGAGACATAATGATAAGAAGAGAATGTACTAGTTCTACAAGAAAAAGACAGATAACATAAAATTTCCATATTATAGTGTTGCATGTGATATGGAACAGAGAAGAATTACAGCCTCCCTGTCAAACACATGCACTAATACTTGCCTTTTTATTATTGTTTATTTGTAAGAATCTTCTAATCTCCAAACCCCAGCAGTTCAAAGAACAGATTGACTGGGTGATTCAGTTATACTCCCTTTTCTCTCATCCAAGCTATTTAGCTAGGAAAGGTAAACCAGAGAAACATTGACATCTTTCTCCTCCCCCCTACCATCAAATTCCAGCTGCTGAAATGCAGAGCTCAGACAGACAACCAACTACATCATGTAGCATAGATTGAAGCACTCAGGAATACAAAGGCTGTTGGTTAGCTTGTTCCTTACGGGGAGAGAGTGAAGATACAACTCAATTACCTGTATGACCATGCAAACAACATGCCAGGGGAGCAGCAATTAACAGAACTGTATCCCACCTGTAGGGATTCTCTGTGTACATCCACTGATCTGTTTCCATTGTGAGCAGAGGAAGCAGTGTTCACGCTATGGAAATGCTGTTTGTATGCACATACCCACAAAGGTTTCCTTTTCTTTATCTATTACTCAAACACTATGACATTCTCCTCTGCTCCTTCCAGGCACAGTCCATGTGAATACAGACAGACATCTGAAGGCAGGAGTTATCTTTAATGAGGTATCTTTTACAAGTTATCTTTATATTCGCACTCTGCAAAGTGCAGCTCCAGTTTGGCCCATCAGCAAAGTTAAAAAATTATAGCGTTCCCATTTCTTCCAAAGAGTAGTTATTACACATGCCATAGCTGTATCTTGCCTTTTCTTGTGAAAGATGCTGAAGAATTAGTCAATGACATTCACAGCCCTGAACTTCGAACCGGATATTCTGTCTGTGACATACCGAACAAACACTTTTGCGCTTCATATTACCTAATCAAAGCACAGACTATCAAACCCATTATTTGGCTGATTCCTCATTAACAAGGCAATTTGCTTACAGGGCAACAGAATGCACAAGTGTACTCTCCATGTTGTTCTTTTGTGCCCAGAGGCTGTGTGGTTTTAGGCATTGTGTTGAAAGTTGAATTAGAGCTCAGAGGAGAGGATGATGTCAACATGCCCAAAGAGAAGCTCGCTGTCAGCCTGCCTTTGCATTTCTGTGATAGCTATTTTCTGGTGGATGAAATAAACACCAAACCAAGTAGCTACCATAGGACCTGGAAATACAAAATTAAATAAATAAAAGAATAATGACAAATATTTTTTACAGTCTAGAAAATAATCTGCTGAAATAGACTAAACATAGAAAACAGTTCTGCCATCCATCAAAGTGAAAGCAAAAAGAACAACAGCAAATAATCAGCAATAAAAAAGCAACCTTGGAAATGTATCAATATTAGAATTTATTTTTAATGATAATTCAGTAATATTTCTCACCTTGCATGTCTAACATAAGATATTCATAGCATAAGCAATGAAGAATATTCGCTTTATTATGACAAGCAAGCTGGAAATACAATGTGCACAGTGTAGGCAAGTGGTTAATCCAGAACAAGTATCATTTTTAGGTGCTTTACAACTTTTGATTGGTCTTTTCCAAGGGATGACTTCACTCCTGGCCTAAGGGTTGGATCTGGCTTTAAAACAAGTGGGGTTTATTGGGTCAGGTGCAGTGGCGTGCAGACCTGGTTGCACTCATCTAACTGTAAGACACCTGGTTGGCAAGAAACATGGCTCTTAAGCATGAAGAACATGGCCATGGCTAGTATAGACCAACACCCCCTGGAAGAGTGGGAGTTTTTCCATTAATTTTGATGAAACCTGGATCAAGCTGTTTGTTTCTTGATACTGACATTGCACCAAATGCCACTTGCTTTTCCTCTTATTGAAAAAGGCCAGGAAGACACAAAATTCTCACAGACCCTTCTGAAAAATGTGTGATGGTGGCCAGTACTGTGCCTTTAGTAGTGTATTGCTGGCACAAGAAACACACACCTGGAAATTTAGGCTAGTGGTGGTGGGAATACATAACGAGAACAGTCCATATGGCATTTCCTCAGTCAGAAGCACAAGAAGTCAGAAACACAAACAGTCAAGGCTGTCAACAGTCTTCATAACCTGTTTTCATGGGGCTTGCTTCTTTGCACAGGGAATAGTTCAAATCTAAATCCAAATGTTTGTTTCAAAGTAGTGGAGTCGATCAGGGGCCGTTTTTTGGATAAGGCTCTAAAACCGTTGGCCCCTAAAGCGGGGATTACATCTGTATGTGGTTACCCAGTAAAACAGGAGGTTTTGATTCCAAAAAGAAATCAGAAGAAAAGGATCAGAATAGTATGACTGGGAAGCCTTAGATGCGATGGGAACCAAAAGAAAACTCCATCGTGTTTGCCCATGAAAATGTTGGATGATAACATGCACTTAAAAAAAAAAAAAAAAACAACTGATAGTGAAAGGCTCTTTAATCTCCCATATGGATTCAGAATGATACCCAATGTTCAGACTAGATTTAAGGTGCATCTTTTACCAATTAATTTAATTAATGATTGGAGCAATTTACCAAGGCACACAATGATTTTTCAGCCATTTTAAGTCTCTAAATAAGAACTGATCATATGCTCTAGCTCATGCTAATTTTGTTAGCCTCTAAAAATCTTTCAATGAAGCCCTTTATGAACAAATTTGAACCTACTGACATGAAACCTGTTTTTCTCAGTGGTTTTCCATGGATTCCTTACAAAAAGTCTACAGACCTAGAGGCATAAGTGCCCCACAGGTTGAAAAACACTGCCTCAGCTTAAGCTAAAATCATGAGGTGATACAATTACATGACTAAATTAGTTAGCTAAATAACAGGTATGGACCAGCTGCACTCACAGCCACACAGTGTGACTGTGTCTCAGTTAGGGATGATGTGAGACGTGGAGCTGGTGGAGATCCCAGGTTCATGAGGAAGTCTTCAGAAGCCTTGGTAAGATAATCACACTTTTATCTTTCTCTCTGATTCAAAAGCGGTCCACGTTTGTGAGTGCATAGGTGACGGTCATCTTAGCCACTCAACCTCTGAAAAGTGAGGTCTGGACTACTTACAATAGCAATTTCCAGTGAACCACTGGCAAATGAAACTATCTCGGTCCATCAGGAAAACTAAGACAGAGAAGCCAAGAGAAAACATTCCTGCTTTCAACATCAGGATGAACTCCTCATGACTGAAAACTCTTTACTGGTACCAGTGCTCATGGTTCTTATTTCTTTTATGAGGAATTATGATTTTTCTTGTTGGAGCTGTAACACTATTTAAGCCCATATATTTCAAGCTGAAAAATATGTATCCATGGATGTTTTTTGTTGTTGTTTTTTAAAAACAAAACCAACTTCATTTGAGTTTTGAGTACCACACCATGACACTTATCTCCCTTACTTGATTGACGTCATTTGTTGCTACAGGCTTTGAGCAAGTCTTTTATTAATTTTTGGTCCCATTCTTTCCGAAAAGCACATGCACAGTCTTTTCACTCATGCTGCCACCCCATCCCTGACCTGCTTTTATTTTGTTAGTTGGTGGTTGCAACTGTTTTGAGTGTATAGAAATGCTGGGATTGGAAACTGAGAAGGCTGTTCATTGTAGTCAGCAAAAAAACAAACAATGAGCTCAGAATCTGGCTCTTCAGTCAGTTTCTAGTAAAAAGGAGTTCAGTGGATAATGAGAATTAAGCCACAAGGGAAACCAATGCGCAGTTTGAATGTTGTTTTAAATAAGCTGGGAGTGCTGTCAGGAGTGATGAGGATAAAATGTGGCTAAAGATATGTATTGCCTCTTTACAGTTTGAATTGCATGATCAATACGGCAAGATTTCTGAATGCTGAAGAGCCCACTGGGAGAAATTAAACCATGTCACTGTCACTGCTCGCTTCTGTTAGTCTACTGACATCCATAAATTGAACTATATATTTCTACAATTAATCTGAACTGCAAAACAGCTCAATCTTTGCTATTTTGTCTCATCTATTTAACTGGGTTTTATTCTAAAGCTCAGAGCTACAATAAAAAGATTGGTTTAAAGATCTCAAAGTAGTTCTTCCAGGCTGCAATGTTTATTTTTTGTTGTTTCAGTACATGTCCTGTTTAAAGAACAACCTTAGGTCAGAGTAGCTTTTCAATCCCATCAACATGCATGTCGGTATCTACTTTGCCTTTCAAAGAGGCTGAGGCCCAACCTCCAAGTAAATCTGGCCTTTCGGTATTTAGCACCTCTGAAAAGCAAAGCATGCACCAGGTGAGAAGAAACCTTAATTATTGCTATAGAACTCCTTGTATAGTTCATATATATGAACTTCCTTCCATATTACTGCATTTTGGTCTGGGTCTGGGATTCTTCAAAGGCAATACAAGTGGAAGTGAATTACCAGGGGATGGATTCCGGCATTTTTAGCCTTTGAGGTGTTTTTAGGGAGCTCTGTGGGACTGTTTGCAGGAAGAGGTGGGTAATAATGTCAGAAGTTGTCCTGAAGTGTGCGAGAGGCAGAACATGCAAAACGCCATTTCAATACATGAGCCTGTTTCTCCAAGCTCTCTCGCTGAAGACGGTGCAATTTCTTAGAAAAGGATGAATCTCCAGTCTTTATATTCAGTATTTTTCAGACACAGAAAGTCAGGAAGTAAGGTCCTTTACAGAGTGCCAAGTGAACACTGCTAAAAGAATATTTATGAAGTGATGCCTAAACAAGTGATGTAGCTTTTTTAATTTACAGTGATAAGCATCTGGAGTTCCTAGAACTTTTATTTGTTAAAATGGGGACACGTGAATGCCATCCTAAAGCGTGTTAATCATAGCTTTTCAGATATTCCCTCAGCACGTATTTGGACCTCCACTGAGAAGAGCTTGTAAGGCCACTGCTGGGGATGGGGAGGGGGAATGCTTAGCAGCAGACTTCAGTGGCAAAACAGTCCATCAGAGAAATAACTGGGGTTCCTGCAGCTGGTGCAGGCAAAAGCACATGTCAACACATGTCAACAAGACGTGCAGATCCCTGAGATCTCTGTGAGACTCCCCTACATCTCTACAGCTTGTGTAATACAGAGAAATAAAATGACAAGTGAGTAACAGCTTAGCCCAAACAGTAACTATCCAACTGTCTTAGGTCATTAGCACTGAAAGATCTTTAAGACCAATACTGTCTGAGCTTCACCAGACATAAGAGCTGTGAGAGCCCTGAGTGTTTTATGTCACAGCCCCGCTCACTGAAAGGTCAAACCAGTGAACCTAGATGCAGATGCTACTCTGAAATAACAAATAAATAATGCTGGCTGGTGCTGCATGCAGTTAACATGACACAGCGTTTCGCACGCTGGCAGACAGAAACAGCTAGAGAGAGCGGCGCTGCTCTAACCTCAGCTTGGTACTGGACCGGCAGTAGCAATGCTGAGAAATTTTAGCAAAAATTCCCTAATATAGACATCGCTATGGAGGCTGCAAAATGCTACAAATAAATAAATAAATACATAAAAAACGCAGGACAGATGATTGGTGGTAGCCAAATGGGTCTGTCTGAAAATAGCAAGTATCTGAGGTGGAGGCTGGCTCCGTCAAAATCAATGGCAAATCTCCCACTGACTTCAATTTTTACGACAATTTCAACCCTGTTTTCTATATGGACCAGTAAGAGAAAGGTGACAGTTTTTTTTTTTCTTTCTTCCCTTTTTCTTTTCCAGTATAAAGTGCACTGTTTGGAGAGCTGCCACTGACTCGTCAGCATTTGGCCCAGTTTTAAATAAATCTATATCAGCCAATTAGCTGTACAAAATAAATGCTGTCTCTTCAGCTGGCCTGGATAGTTTCTATGGCAGCCCCATATTTAATCTAAACTCCATTCTTTTTCCATTTCTTGCCCTTAAAGCCAGCAGCCACTTCACCACTTCACTTTGAAGAGGCTGTTGGAAGCAGAATGTAAAGGCAGACTGTTTCTCTTCCCCTGGCAGTCCTGTTCCCTTTACAGAGAGATTGGGGTATTTGCTCACAGCAGTGAAGCTCTGTCTGTAGATGTCACTTGCCATCAGTCACTGTGTCTCTTAGACCCAAAGGACCCAAAATTATTTCTGCAGAAACTATGATTAAAACTCAGGATCACTAAATCCCCACTCTTTTCCCCCATGTCCTGTTTAATATTTTGTTTCAGAATAGAGTCAGTAAGTTTGTTTCAGAAATCCAAAACATATACATATCTGTGTTTTGATTTACAAATATCACTTGTAATGTCAGAGGGTATATATATGCACGTGTGTCATTCTCCACTAACAGAAGTTCAGTGGATTCTGATATTTACATTCTTCTTTTCAGTGCTGTGACTGAGGAAATACGTTATTAAATATAATTACCTTTGTCAAATTTAATATTATCGGGTCAATAGGTTAATTTTATTGACTAAATTTCATTAGGAAATCATTGGTCTGTTTCTCTTACTTCTATTTAGTTTTGATTTTTTTTTTCCAAAGACTGAATTTACTTGTAACTTGAGATCTGAATGCATGTGCCAGTCTTCCTCTTGTAGTTTGCCAAACTGCTGTCACATAAATAATGTTTGTATTCATTACTGCTTGGATACCAGAGTGATGGGCAACTTAGACTGAATAAAATGTTTAAAATGCGAAAGAGGCAGATCCTAAGATCATGTCTGCTCTGGAGAACTGAACTTTCCCAAACCAGGCTGGTAGCAGTTGAAGCTTCTGGTTCAGTGCAGCTATGTCAACACAGTCTGAAACGGTGCAAGTTGGGGTGGAATCCACCCTCATGCTGCTTTAAACGGGTTGGAGCATTGTGGCCCTTGGACATCTCTCACAGCCTCTGGCAATTTTTTGAGCTGTGGTTTCTGGGAGATATCAAAACCTAGCACCGTACTGTGACGGAGTAGGTTAAACATGTTGTCATTAAAAAGATGATTTCTAGATATGTATGATTCTTCCATTAACTTCTTCAGGCTTAACTGTAGAGAGGGCTGTCTGTGCTGTGACTGTGATGGGGATGGAGAGGTGACTACTCACTGCAGTCAGCCTCAGATTTCAACAGGAGTGGAACTGGGCTGACGTCGAACACGTCAAAATTCTCTTCTAACCATACCAACCACCTAAGGCAACTACCAAGCACACCTGAGTTCACTGATAGGGAATGGCATACCAGACAGCTGTGGCATTCAGGCCCGGTCACGGCCATCTTCTCCAGCCTTTAACGCAAGCAGCTAAAACAAAGCAGGAAAGGTTTTGAGGAATTTGCTTCCTTCGGTATGCTTACCTCAGCTGCAGAATCTGTCTGATGATTGCTGTATCCATGCACAATCCTAAGAAGCCCAAAAAGATTACGCAAAGTTTTTAGACGTCAAGTATCTGTTGCTCCTAAATATCCCATTTCTATCTGCAGATAAATGTGTGCAAGTTTGTGTTCCAGTCTACTCTGATAAATTTACTCATGATTCCCATGCATTTTTGACACTCGGGCCTCATTACTATCATTCATTATAGCTGAAAGAGTTTCAGCTGATTTATTCTGTGGCAATCTCTTGGCTAAGTATCACAAGCTGTTGAGAAAAATCCCCTCTGAAAATCCGTTTGAGTGAAATGAGTGAAATCCATTTTCACTCATTAGTCTTCAATGGATATGGGGGTCTAATGAAAGAGTCAGCTCCCTATAATAAAATAAAATAAAAAAAAGAATGCTGTCTGCTTAGTTACACAGCCTGCCTGCTAAATAGAAGGAAGTAGCAATGAAGTGTCACACTTCAAAGACTCAGAGAAAGGACTGGGACGGTGATAGACTGAGCTACTGCATCCATAATGAGAAGAAGCTCTTCTAATACTTCAGTGGGATGCATGGAAAGAAATACTGCGTGCTCGGAGGATGTAGTAAAACTCAGAATCCCATTTTCAATGTTGTTGAAGAAAGAAGGGAGTAACTGTGGCAGAAGTCCTCTAAAACTGTGCTTGTAAAAGCACACAGAATGTGTTAGTATTTTCATTAAAATTTAAATTCAAAGGTGTGAGATGTGAGTGCTTTGTTTTTCATACAGCTAAAAACCTTTGAGGCTGGATATACTTTGGGGATACAGTATCCACAGTCAGTAGTATGTAGTCCTCTGACCACTGCATGTTTCCAATGTCCTACAATAAATAGGGGGTAATAAAAAATGTGATACAATTTTAGTGTACCAGAGGAATAACTCAAGAGTGTTACTAATGTCATAGGTGCCCTTAACAGCAGGAGACTTCTAAGAGACACCTCCCAAACAATTTGAGAAAGTGGCCTTGATCACAGTCTGATAAATATAAAAGAGTGATACTTGTCTGGATGAGAAGTATATCCTGATGCCACATCCAACAATAGTTTCACGTTGGTCAGATGAGCAAGGCATGTGTATGAGGCAATGACGGTCCTTTAGGAACATCACTGTACATTTTCCAACAGTCTGTCTCTAGCTATGATCAAATTCCAGTGCTTTGGCAGAAAATAAGTAAAAGTCTGACAAGAAACCAGTTGTGACATTGTAATCTGAGTGGAGGTTGTAGTCTGAGTGGAGAAAAAAGTCCTACTCAGTCTCTAGGAGTTACCAGTGGGAACCCAAAAGCATGGATTTAATACAGCGTAAACAAAATGACAGACACATTTTTTTTCAAATCTCATTGATGTTACCAGCTCAGTATATGTTGAAGAATTCATAAAACAGGCTTAATTTTCTCTATCTAAGAGAACTTTGCTCTTGTTTTATACTCTGTTTTATCAGCTTGCAAAGTTCTGTCTTAAAATAACATTGGTTCTTTGAGGAATACCAGAAAATGTTTTGCCACGTACATTGCAGAAATGCATAAACACTTTTCACAAAGCTGGCTCCCTAGCTTTTCTACCTACATTTTCCAGTCTTCAGCATTTCTAATCAATCTGTTCCTCGTTTACACCCCAAATTTAGCATTGTTTTAAATTGCAGGGGGAGGAGGAGGATAGAACTGCTAAACTTTGTCCTGTTCATATTACCTGTGACAACAAAGTTATCTTACTCTTCTCAAGTGATGAGTAAGCCATTCTCAATAGTATTAAACCTCACAACTTTGTGTTGCCTCCAAATTTTATGAGTGTACATGTAATTTTTGCTCCTAGAACACTAACAAACATAGTGATGGTTCTTTAAACTAACCCTAAGAAACATGGCTAGCAACTTCCCTCCTCTCAGATAACACCTTCTGTAGTGTACCCTACTGTTGTCTCCATTTTTTCCAGCTTCTTCTCTAACCTAGAATTTTTATACTAATTTGCATTATTTTCACCTAAAGTAAGGATTTCCCCCGAGGATCAACAACATTTTATGTAATATCTCTATAGACTAGATCTGGTCCATTATCCTTGTCTAAGAAACTGACAGCTCAAAACAATCCCCAACAGTAATGATTTTAACCACAGAAAATAACACGTTGCAATTTCTCTCATTTTTAATTTGCATCTCTGTTTTTAATCACTCGTTTTGAATCTTTTCTCAATGTGTATGGTGCTGAAATCAAACTTATACCCATGAAAGCAGTTGGCACACTTTTTTTTCCTGTTTCTTGGGTATATTTGCCCAATCCATCGTTACATACTTCTTTCACCTGGTACTATCTGTAAATGATAGGTATTAAAAATCTTTTATACTTGTGCTTCCATCTAACAAGGTCTGCAGTAATGAACAAAGATGATATGGGCCCAATTATTCATATATTTGACTTCCCTTTCAACTGGGGCAATTCCCATTGACCTATCATCATTCTCCTTAGTTATCCTTTAATTATCCTCACGTATATCAAACTCCTTGAAGATTGGGGAAAAGTATTTATTCAACAGTAGCTAAGTTAAACATCAAGAACAACGTAAGGATGCCCAACTTACCCTTGAGGTCACTGTCATGGCCTCACTTCATCCCTTGATTTCTTTATTGTTCCAGTAGAATTAAAATACAAACAAAAAAACTATTGCTTTGTTTTACTTCTCTGTGCTAGACGTAGTTCAACAAGGCAGTTATCCTTCATCCCTTTGCTTCTTTATTTTATAATCCCTGAAACAAAGTTTTTCCTGATAATCAAGGCCTCTTCTCACTTTTTGTATGTTCTGTACTTATTCTTAGTATCTTGCTTCAGTCATTTATTCACCCAGAGAGTAGCCATTTCTCACAAATTCTCCCTCCTGCCCAGCATGCATAGATTATTTCCATTATTAATGCAAATCCATTCTTTCCTGCATTCAGTTCATTACGCTCCTCAGGCGAGTCATCTTCATTCAATTATTTTTCTATTTTCTAAAAGCTTGCCATTCTAAAATATCAATCTATAGATTTATTTTTGTCTGCCTTGCAATATAGGGAGAACTGAATCCATTCATAATCACTTCCTCCTAGAATATTATTTTTTGGTCAGCTGTTCTGCAAGATCCTCCTCACGCACAAAAACTAAGCTTAAAATAACCATGCATGTTGTTGTTTTAAAAATTTCTGTACCAAAAAGTCAGTCTCCTGAAATGTCTAAAAATACCTAAACCTTGCTATTATTGATGATATTTATGTCTGTGTCTGGAGAGGTTACGTCTCTTATGCTCATACAATTTCCCTTATAATTTATTTCTTTATCCATTTATAGAAATGATTGCCCTCTTCCAAATCTCAGCCTGTCAGATCATAACACCACCTTCTACCTAAATACTGTCCAAGTTGGGCCTCTTTTACTGTTCTTGCAGGGATTTTCATCCTAACAGATAATGTTTTATTCATGCCATCACATTTTAAGATGGATAAACACAATTTGGCTGTTTTACTTTGCTGCAACTTTGGATTTCCTGACTTTTATGTATTTTAAGTTGCATCCACATAGGCCTGTATATAAAATTTACTTGTTTTCTTTTTAGATTGAAGAAACCCCAAAGAAAAACAGCATGAACTTCCCCACCCTTTCACAAAGTGGTTATAAATATACCCATTCATATTAGATTAACTTAACTGCATTTGGTTTGGCTTGGTTTTATTTAGCAATATACACTACTTATGAATAGTTCTCTTCTGTGCCGCTAATGCTTTGTTCTAGTCACTACTCACCCACTTGCGTGAGGTGATATTGGAATACTGATTGGATTCAAATCAATATACATCATTCATAATATACAGAAAATGTGTATTGCTCAAAAAAAACTGTCAGACGCAGCTTTAACACAAATTCTGGAGTTCTGTTGGAGGAGATTGCCCCAAAATCTTCAACCACCATCTCTCATAGTCATTGATATTTGGGTCTTCACAGAAACACAGGCAAGGAATGAATTACAGCACAGTCCCTCAGCAAATATGCCAAGCTCAATTCTTCTTAAACATCACTACAGGCTAGACTACAGTGCAATAGAAAGTTTGCAGGTTAGAAGTTTCAGCACTAGTAAGTTGTTATCATGCACTCAGAGCAAAAATATTGCCATTAAAATGCCTAGACATTCTCTAAAGTGTTAAAGGTAAGTCCTCCCATGACTAATCTCATACATGTTAAGCCTGAGACTGCCTATCAACTCATTTTATTTCCTATCTGAAGAAGATAGGAAACCTAACCTTAGATTTCCAAAAAAATATATAGCTAAGCTAGTATTTTAAATGAGAAGCAGCAAGAAAGATTTGAGCTGTCACACTTGACTTTGAGCTGCCAAAAAGAGGTACTGAAGGTTACAGGCTAAGGTTTAATGTATATTTCTCCTTTCCTTACAGGCAGAGATGGTACGTGCTGCTTTCCAAGCACAAAGATCTTTCCTGGTGTTAGCATCTCAGTGTCAAGAGCCTCAAGAGGTAAGAAAACTAACCTAGAGTTTCAAGAGGCACTGTATTAAAAAGGCCGTGTTCCTTTATGTTTTGTATCAGTCCCTGAATTTGCTTTTATTTGTTACTGTATTTATGTAGTGCACTTAGAGGCTCGCTTTCAGTGTTATTAGCATGATACTGCTGTAATCAGAAAGACATGGTTCAGAGTTAAGAACCTTTTCTGTACCAATACATATAAGATCACTGCAGAAACCAAAAGAGGTTTTCTTTATAGGGCTGTAAGTGGGATCAGTTTTTCTCTAGAAGCTGGAAATGCTATGCAATACAATGGCTTTTTGCTAGCTCCACAGGGTTGCTGTGTGATCGACTCTGAAGTGAGGGAATAAGCTATTGAGAGAAAAAGAATCAATACTAGCTCCTAGACTGCATATTCTCCAGGCTGAGGTCCAGGTTAGGCTAATTTTGGAAGAGAGTCAGGGCTTTCTGTCAACAAAAGAAAAAAGCATTTTATATCAAGTTGATTTATTTACTTTTGCGGTAACCCCTCACAACTAGAAAGCTCACGGAAGCTGTGGAGTTGTTACGGTATGGCATTTGTGGTTTCAGTAGGGCCCAGTAGCACTGTATCATTCCTGGGAATGGTGATCCGGTAGCCCTTCTGTGGGATTACCCTTGACCCTTCCTTCTAGGAGTGTGCAGAGGATCAAGTCTTCACTTGCACAGGCTCACTATGTCCTCCACTTCTGTCTTTTTCTCAGGTCCCTGCTCCATAGTTCATTAAAAATTCTCAAATCAGAACTCCCTGCTACTCGTACGAATTATTGAAACCTCACTGTCATTGGGGATCTTTGAGACACAGATTGAAAGTTTTTCCAATCAGTACATTTTAATGACAAGTATACTCAAGGAAAAAAAGAAAAAAAGAAGAAAAAAAAAAAACACAGATATTCCAGGTGAGACTTCAGATTTGTAGAGTTTCAAGTAAGAAGGGATCAGTTGTTTTTGCAGCTGTCCCTGATCTCAGAGAGTAGAAGTGGGTCATGACTCACAGAGAACAGGCAAAATTCCCACTGGTGCAGGCCTCAAGCAGTCATTTATATTGGCTGTGAATACAATTGCACCCAGTGGCCCACAAAACTCTTCGTGCTCATAGGTAAAATATTTGCCAATGAACAGTTTCCAGTGGCCCATAATGTAATGCAGTGTTCTGAATTGCTGGTGTCCCTGCTCTGGTGACCGAAAAAGCTACGGCTCGCTATTTATGTGGCCTCCTGTGATAACATGGTGTCAGTGTGATTTTCTCTGCTTTCATTTAACTATCTTTTAGCACAGAGGAAGTGCCACAATACATGTGTGTGCACATCATTTCAAAGGTAAAATACCAGGAATATTACAGGTTAAGGTTCCTTCCTCAGTGACAACAAACCCAGTCCAATTACTGTTTTTTTTTTTATTTTTTTTTTTAACATAAAGACTGCTAGGTATACTTTTTGATAGGCATCCAAAACCAGGTTGTTAATTCTTTTCTCCTTTTTGCACAAATTTTCTTCTGTTCAGATTTAGATTTGGCTATACTATAGACAGCCTGAAACTAATTGAAGGCTGCCTTTTCTGTGCAATTTGAATAGTATTTTCCACTGCAGAGAGTGACAGTTCCAGGCATCAGGCTCTTTATATCTGCATCTCACTGACAAAAAAAAGATCCTTTTGCAAAGCCATATTGGTTAACAGTTTTGAAAAAGCTGTTTAGCACCAGATAACCCTATGGAGGGAAAGCAGTGGGGGTCTTACCCCCCAGGACTTTATTGGTGTGATGTCCTCTGGGCTCGGGTTGTATTTACAGCCTAGAGCCACAGAGTCAGTGTGGAATCCAAACAGGAAAGCTAGTCATTAGTGTATCAGAATGCACAGAGTAGAGAAAAGCAAATGAAGATGACAGCATATCTATAAATGCAACAGAAAAGAGAGTAATTCTGTCATTCAGCTGTCTAGACTGTTTGCTTTATAATGTAAAGCTGTGAATGAGCCAGCGAGTTGCGATTATGGCATAGTAGCTTTGCAGACATTCAGAGACAGCGGTGTGGAGACTGAGGGGATTTACTGAGTTCCTGTCATGTTGGGATGTCATACATGGTGCCTTTAAAAAAAAAAAATGGGAGGGGAAAATGCCCTGGAAAAATAAATTAGCTCAGCTCTTGCAGCTTACAAACTAATGAACAAGGAATTCAAACACAAAGAAAGCTCCTATATGTATAATAATCCTTAGATTTTTTTTTTTGCTTAGCGAAGGGAGAAGAGAAATACCTATCATACAAAAAGCAGTATTTTTTCCCCTCTATGAAAATGTTGAAGGCTCTAGTATTCATTTTGTTTTTTTAACTCCTTCTGTGAGTCACCAGCAAAAATTTTCAAACAGTTAAGCCTGTTTAAGTTGCTATTGCAGAGTTTTGCTTCTTGATAATGATGCTGATATTTTCTCACTTGGAATCTGCTGCAGTGCACAGCCTTTATTATCTGTATATGTGAAAATAGTAGGAGCCGAGAAGGTAATTCCAGCTGGCATACCGATCTAGCATCAACTGCAATAAATTACTTAGCAGAGAGCATGTTCTGTTACTTTTTATGGTCATGTTCTATATTTGTGTGTGCAGGGGAAGAGATCACATGACAAAACCACTGTTTGATATTCCTGTTTGTGTATGTCCC
Organism: Aythya fuligula; assembly: GCF_009819795.1. Taxonomy (NCBI): domain Eukaryota; kingdom Metazoa; phylum Chordata; class Aves; order Anseriformes; family Anatidae; genus Aythya; species Aythya fuligula. The sequence continues at coordinate 53,524,653 of NC_045560.1, forward strand.
AGCTAATGGCTGCGGGATGCAGGCTCATTCAGCAGGATGGAATTCTTGAGTTTATCCACTTCTTAGAAATTATTTGCTGACGCCAAACTTCAAATGTTAAAACTAAAAAACTTATAAGTTGTTTATTATAGAGAGATGGCAGAAAGAAGATGGTGAATTGGAAAGAAATTAGACTATTGTTATATTCTGGGAGAAGTTGTTTAAAAGGCATTTTGAGAACATATTGCCTGGGCAATTCAGAATATAACATGTTAAAGAAACCTTTCACATAAACCTTCACAAAACAATATGATATAGCCTGGTTCTCAATTTTCTTCTCCCTGTAGTCTAAGTCAAATACAACTTGGACTGTAAAATTATTATATTATATTGCATAATAGTTTAAAAGTTATTAGTCTTACTGAACAACTTTATCTGTTTATCAAGTTGTTTGTTTTTTTTTAATGATCTTGAATACTAACATATGAGATCACTGCTCAAAGGCATGGCACTGAATTCATTGTGAATGGTGATTTATATATCATCTCTTTATGAGTTGTTTCATTTCACTTTGTGTTCAAAATTTTAATTATTAATTTTATATGTTGATAACTATATGTTATATGCAATATATAAATGTATTTATGTGTTATTTTAAATATTAATTATGTGTATTAATATTAATTACCAATTATAAAGCTCACAGCAATAAATAGTTCTAGAATAAGGTAACTTGCTGCTGTGTTTATCAGGAGCTACTCACATTCACTTTATTCCTCAGACTTGTTACGTGAAGAGGGTGAGGTTTTTGTTAATGAAGTCATGGTATGTATGTTGACATTGTTGACTTGAGGCCTTATTTAAGTGTGTTTGAAGTTAAGTCTTCCTACAAACAGAAAAATGCCCTTGTAAGTAGGCAAAACTGAATGAAAGCAACTCATGATAACAAGTACTGCAAACAGATTTAAATTACAGATGCAGTTCAGACTGCAATTTATTATGTAATTTCTCATTAAACTAAAATGCTGACTTCATATGACTGACAGAACTCATGGATTTAATTACTAACATTGTGCAGACACATTCCAATTAAATACCTTGCTTGAATATCTGGAGTCTATACATTAGAAAGTGAGAGATAAGGGAGGGCTTTTTCTTTTTCTTTTTCTTTTTCTTTTTCTTTTTCTTTTTCTTTTTCTTTTTCTTTTTCTTTTTCTTTTTCTTTTTCTTTTTCTTTTTCTTTTTCTTTTTCTTTTTCTTTTTCTTTTTCTTTTTCTTTTTCTTTTTCTTTTTCTTTTTTCCACTTAGAAAATGGGAAAAAATTAAACCCAGGAAACTGTTTTTTGAAATTATATTGAGAACCATAAGAACAAATCCTAAAGTTTTTGATTTCTTCATAGTCAAGCAAAAAATGCATTGTAGAAACAGAATAGTTCTGTAATTTCTTTGAGGAGAGTCATTCTCAGAATTTTTATATAGAAATTAAAGATGGAGATTTACAGTTCCCTACTCTCTGTTAGTTTGGGTTTGCTCTTTTTTTTCTCTCTTCTATTTTTAAATTACTCCAGTAACAGGACTCGTGGGATTTCTTATTTTGCATCCTAGCAGGATTTGTTTTCGTATTACCTTGACTTTTTTTTTTTTTTTTTTTTTTTGGCTTACATCAGTCCATTTCCCACTCCTTTTCCTCATATATACTGGAGTCACCCTTACTGTTTTCCAAAAATATAAAGACTAGGATACTCCCTGTCTTGTTAACTCATTACTTACTTACGCAAAAAAGAGTTTGAGACAAGTTTTGCTGCCATTCTACTTAAGTTAGCTGACTGCTGCAAACCTGCACCTTCGTATCTAGAAATAGCTTAAGGAAGAATTTGGTTCAGTCCTTTTAAGGTCCTCAGGTCTCCAATTTACAGAGGGGGCCAAAGAGTGACATGGACAGAGCCTGAGAATCCTGAGCTCCAAAGGGAACCCCTTCCCCCCTCCTGTCCTCTGAAATCTTGCCAAGCTGTTGACATATTTTTGTTATCAGCACGCCTACAACTGCATGCGACGCGTGGTCACAGCCTCAGTGATGGACCAACTGACAGTGTTCAATTGCTGCCTTGCAGTGTTCACAGGCTCATTTTTGGATATTGTTGCAAACTCTTACCTAGTTTCAGGTCCACTTTAGTCCTTGATTACTGCATCACTGGAAGCGTATTGTCAGTCTCCAGATAGCCCCCTGGCACCTGTTACCTCGTAATTTTGTCTCAGAGGTGTTAGATGGCATTTAACCAGCCTCAGGCTCATGACATTTTCTGATTGTGTAGGTCTGCTTGCACCATTTCTCCTTCCTCATTTGTGTTTGCCAGAACACCCAGGTTGATAGCCCCTGCAATGAAGAGAGTGAGGCATCTGAGACTGGGTTCTGCCCTGAGGGCAGCGCACTAGGATGTAAGAAGGCCCAGAGACCCCTCAGGATCCAGGAATACAGAAGGACCAGATCGTCTCCCAGCCTGTGCAGAAGAGAAACAGAGGCAGAGAGGCACATTAGCACCTACGTCTAGACTGGCTCACATAGTGCCACCAGGCAGAGATTTTCCAGGACTTCATGGTCCGTGTAAGAAGCAGTCTCCAGTAAGCAAGGGCTCCTTGCACTATTTTAGCCCAGTACACCTGTACTTGGACTAAGAACAGAATCACCCTGTAAGGAAGACATTATCCAAGATGGCACTCTGTGTGTTGTCCAGCATACACATCTGACATAACCTGCTGGGGATCCCATAGGCTCTTACTGGAGTTCTCCTGTGCCCTAAAATAACATCCTAAAATCACCAGACTACTTTTCAATCCCTATAGCAATGTTCATGTTCATAGTGTGCCATGTGAGAACCCACTGAACTATGCTGATGGGACACTCCTTTTCCCATTAAGCATCATGTTCTTTATTTCTGCTAAACACGAATCCAAACCAGTATGCTCCTTTCTCTGTGCTACCCAATTGTTTCCCAGGATTTTTGGACTGTGTGTGATCTGCTAAAAGGGAAAGCACCGGGGCTACAGCTGACTAAAAAGCAGAGCTTTTCAAGTTGACATTTTATTCCAAATTTTTTCTGGTTTTATTTTGGTCTGAATCAGACCAAAACCACTCCGAGGCTTCTTACTGAACTGAAAATAGTCTTACAGTTTTTCACTGGGGAGATCCCAGGTGAACCACTTGAGTGTCCAGGGCTGGAAGCCCAAGACATCCCTGTCCTGGGACATGTCCATGTGAAACCTAGATGCCCTTAACAAAAACTTGTCAGATCTCACAAGTGGTGCACAAAACACGTGTGGCTCCACAGAACACCATTTTCTGACAGAACTTTGTTACTTCAGATTCTCAGGGGTACACTGGCATGGACTACAATCACAACAGCAATGGTTGAGGAGTAAATCAAAAGGCTGAAAAAGTTCATTTGTGTAGTTGTTGTTGAGGTGTGGGATGTTTGTAGGCTTGTGTTCCTCAAGCAGGAGAACCCCTCCTTGTTGAATGTGCTGCCCATGGGGAGCTGTAGTGGAAAGGAAAACAATAGGTAGAGCATTCAAGTCCTTTTAAAGAACAGCCAAACAGTCCTGGCCAAAAGTATTGGAGTGATTTGGCACTGCTGGAAACTGATGCACACAGTTCATACCAGGCCCTGGAGTTCTCCACTGGTCAGCAGCTATGTGCCTTTCACGTTCCTCTCCATCTGTTCTCTGTAAGAGTCAGCGTTTCAAAACAAACCCGTGAACGACTAAATTAATAATTCGTCGTGTGGGGTTTGGGGTTGGTGTTCCCGTTTTTTTTTTTCACAAGCACAAAACTGCTACAGCTAATGTTAGATTGAGGGTTTATGTGCGATCTAAGAGGAATAAATGCCAAATACCAACTAAGTCACTTTGGAAGCACACAAATGCATGTAAGCTTCTGTGTTGATGACGCTGACCAGACGTTTCTGCAGATCTGTCTCCCTGCGCCATGGTCCTGCTGTTGCATGGCAGTGAGTTGACATGGCCAAACCCGTGCTACTGACAAATTGTTGTTACACCCCTGTGTTCGGATTTACAGCCTAAGAAGATGAGAATGGAATAAATTCCTGTCTCTCTGTAGTTAGTTAGGAGACCTCTGAACCCTGGAAATATCAGAGGACTACAGGGATGTGAATGTGGTCATCATGCAGAAAGATCTCACTGATGGCCTCTGCCCGCCGTTAGTGCTTCCAGAGAAAGCAACACATCAGGGTGCAGGAGGCTAGACTGCAATCGTAAGAGCAAAACCCAGGTACCAGATGTGGAATACCTCCTGCTGGGAGAGATGGGGATGAGCAGTGCAAAAAGAAGTTTGGCAACTGCCAACAAAGAAGTGGTAGTGCTTCACTGGGGGAGAATTAAGGAAAGTTAAAAGAGGTAAGGGTCTGAGAAGTCCAGATTTTCACCACGAGCAGCGTGATTTGGAGGCTAACTAGCTTAGTTACTAGCTAGCTTAGATTCGCATCTGAAAAAAAAATATTTCCTATATACCTCATAGAAAGATTATTCCTCAGCCTAATCTGAACACTGATTCCATTCAAACTGACACACAGCTGCAATAAAAGAGACAAGCCCTTCTTATACCACACATATGGAAAAAAAATCAACTCCAATTTTAAAGACTTATTTGCAGATTTACAGACACAGAATAGGATTGCGCTTTTCAGCTTTAATTGTCAAGGCATAAGGTGTCGTTCTGGGCTCTCTTTACACTTAATGGCAACATATCTTGAGTGCAGTCTTCATACCGTATCATCTATTAAAGATGGAAAGGATTCCTCAGGGGCATCTTTTCCTTCATTTACAATAGAGGGAATTAAGTCTCAGCTGAGAGCGGATGCTCACCCTTGAAGTTGTTAGAACTGAGTGTGGTGGATGCCATCCATGATATCTTTCACCCCTTAAAAGTGTGGGATGGAGCCGCACCAGGCTGTTGCAGATGTAATGACTGTGTCTCCATTAAGTGGTTTAGTTCATAGGGGGGCAATGTTTTTTCTGGGTTTGTACCCCCAAACATGTGTAGCATGAATGTCAGGTCCTCAGCACCAACCGTTCTGCACTGCAGAAGCATTCCCATTAGACTTGCCAACGTACACAAAGACAGCTGATTCAAATCAACTCTGTATTTCAAACTTGCCTGCGAAAAATATAATGCAAGTATGATGGAGATTTTGAACTGATGGAAGAAAAGAAAACAACAGAACTGTAGACCGGGGACAACATGGACTGAAGGTTGTAGTTATGCTGTTCTGGCTGCAGCTGAGTAAAATAAAGGGGCTGCTGATCCCAAATGCTCTCAGTTTTCTTTTTCTGCTCCTACACCAAAGGTTGCCACCCCCTCGTTTAGCATAACTTGAAAGTGCATTTGTTCTCTCACCGTGATTTTTCATAATAGGCCAGGTTGGCTTAAACACTCTAATAGCGAGGTCTGAATTGTGTTGCCACCCATCAACATAAAAGTTCTTCAGTTAACAATCTTCACCCCTCAAAACCCTATAAGATTAGCTTCAAATGCATAACATCTTTAAAAGCTGTATTTTTATTTACCTGCTGGGTTTTGCGCCTTGCTGGTAGGTTTCTGAACAACAGTGGTCCTGAGAAAAAAAGTTTTCCCAAATGAAGGCTGAGATTTTCAAGTAGTCACTTGCTCAAGCACCAAAGTTTAAGCAAGCCACTCCGTTTTAGTGTGCCACAATAGGCAAACCACACCAAAAAAAAAAACACCACTCAACAGTTTGCCCATTCTATGAATTAAATCCAAGTGCCCCGGTCCTGTTAAACCTGTCATCAGGGGAATTTCTCCTGGGAGTACTGTGAAAATGTGGAAAAAAAAAAGGCTGTTCATTGGGGTTTGTTGGAACACTGGTATGCCAGGCCTTTTTATAAAGTTAGCTCTACACTGCTAAATCTCTGAAGCCCAAGGCAGTTCTTGTTGCATGCTCTAACTTTTTTTTTTTTTTTTTGAGTGCTTTTGCTCCTCAGTGCAGTAGTCTTCCTCTTGATTTTAGGATAAGAATTATAAGACATGGGTCAGAGTTGACTGGTTGTTTAGGTATTAATATTTAAAAAGACAACCTGTTTTTAATAATAACGTAAAAGGGACGTGGGCACACTGGGAATTACTTCTGATATTTTCAAGTTGTGTCATTTCTGCATTTTTAAACATTTCAGCAAAAGTGATATTAAAATAGGAATGGTGTTTATACAAAGACGTTAAATTTCTGTTAAACAACTGTGCTGTGTCTTAAATGACAAGAAATCTTATCTAGCACATGCCAAAGGCATGCTGGAGATTTTTCCAACAGCTCTGATTCATCTCCTTGAATTCGTTTTTTCTTGGAGATACAGCATAGACAATCATTTTATTAACAACCAGCTGTTTTAATATTCATTGCAATAAAGAGATTATTCTTCTAGAACCCTCAGCACAACTGGTTCTGTATTGTGGAGCCAAACAAGACTGATTAGTGCCAGAATTAATGAGCCTCTCCCTATCCAGATGCCATATACACCATAACTCATCTGCAGTTTAATCACTAACTAAAAATGTAGAACTGACTGGAGGGAGACAAGGCTCAGTGAAGTGACTCCTTGCAGGCCTCTATTCCTTTGTGTCTGACCGTGACACAGAAGTTGGGATCACAAGAAGTTTGTGTACACACACACACGTTACGTGCAGCCATCCAGACAAGCAGCAACTATTGCAGCATAAAACAAATGCAGAGTGGAAGGCAGACAGGCTAGATAGCTCTTACGGTGCAAAGCTGACAGAATGGAGTTGAACATATCCTCAAGCCATTTGTGGATTGTTTTGGTGTAAGTACAGTGCCAAGTGAATAGTTGCTTTGAGCTACTTCCCTTAGTGACATCTCTTTCACCTTTAAACCTCTCACAGTGGACTTACTTTGTGGAATTACTTAAATTCACTATAGTTTTATAAACAGTTGATTCACTGGACACGTTAAGTCCTGTGGTCTGAGGGACAGAAATTCTGCCTGTACCAGTAACAGGAATCCCTCACAAAAGTGGTTGGGAGTTTTTCCACCAATGCAAGTGAAGGAGGAGGAGGAGCAGGTCTTGTGTAACCATCAGGGCAAGTGTTCGGCCCTGATTTTGCCTTCCTATCTGACGATATCGATGTGTTCTACAAAGAAAACCAGAAAACATTAACATTGTTTCATACAGAGGAAGCTAGAGGACATGGAGGTAGCACAGCTTTCCTAAAACCGAGCGGTAATTTGGCGGGAGAGCTGCAAACAGAAGCCCCATTTACGGACACCCACTTGTGTGCCCCATCCGCAGAAACATGCTGCCTCCCAGCGCTGTCTGGATACACCAGGCATCTGCCGAGCTGTATTTTTAGCCCTGATAGTCTCTTTGGCTGGAACTGGGCCATGAAGATTCACAGTAAGCTAAAGACTGTAAATATCCCTTAGACGGTATAGGAGGAAAACTGGCATCATATCAAAGCAGAACGAGCACTTTCTTAAATTTCAGTTTTGCTAACTACTGTCACACTTAGAAGATTTCCCGGAAAAATAAGAAAGAACCAACCAGCTGCAGTGTGCTGTAAACAAGCAGAAATGAGAAGGGAGAGTTCCTGCAGACTATACCATGTTGTGGCAACAAAATCAGTTTTCCAGAGCTACCAATCATGGAGGTTTCAGGGGTTTTTCAGAAATGATGACTTATGCTGGTCATTAAGCCATAAACAAAAACTAGTTTCATCCCCTAATAATACTGCAAACATTCATTTTCTCCCAGCCCGCTTTGTTGCAGGAGGAGGCCAAGTATCCCCTGCATGTCAGATGCCCAAAGATGCCTTCCTCAAAATTACATTATCTCTAAAATATTAAGGCTCCATTCATTGCTGGATCAAATTTTGTTTCAAAAGCTCAGAACCTATTTTTGTCCTTTTTTCGGGGGGCATCTTTTGAGCTGCGTTGATCCAGAGCAAACATGCCCATTTTAAGGTGACACAATATTCTGTAAAGCCGAGGTCTCGTGGGAGCCTGGAAAGAAATATTGTGCTGAGATCAAGTAGCATATACACACACATTGCTTTGTGTGTGTCACAACAGCATTTGTCCTTCAGAATATGAGGATTGCTTTTCCCCTGCAAGCACTTAATTCCACTGAAGAAGTAGGGCTGAGAAAAGGGGAGTAAAAATATGGAGTCCTGCCACGTGGTCAGGGAAATACCTAAGTATGCCGAGTGACTTCTGAGTAAAGTGCCGGGGAAAATCAGACTGGTGCACTCTCCTTGGTGGGACATAGCATGGCTTCTGCAGGCATAGATTGGCAATAAAGAATTAGTCTGTTTTTACAGAAACATTTTATGAAGTTGCAACATTCAGCATACAGCAGTTCCTCTGCATGTAAGCTGATGGCTGCTTCTCCCTCGATGTGCTGTTTCTGCGTGGAAGAATTTTTCTCAGCAAGTTAATGCTCTACATTAGTTTTTCTGTGACACTGGATCCATGTGATTAACATTCACTTTGCAGAGGAGAAGAGCTTGGATAGCCTCAACATTCATTCTGCTGCTCTCTTCACTCCAGACACTATTCCTTCCGCTCAGCAGTCATTCCCCTGGATACCATTCCTTTCTGATGAACACAGGGGAATTTCCCCAAGCCATGCTTTGCAGGCACTGTGTTTCCCATGAAATGTTCCCACATTACTCGCGGACGAAGGAAATTTAAACATTAAAACTTACCAAAAGGGAAAGCTAAACTGGATATTGCCTTCAGCGTACTACTTTCTCAGTCTTGTTGCCAGATGATAAGAGGCCATAAATCTAACAAGTAGTTTGTTTCCTATGGAAAGAACAGCTTGGTTAATAACATGAAAAACTCAAGGCAGTGTAAAGACTCCTAAAAAAAAATAATCCAGGAGTATCACATGAAAAACACAAACATCCTGCGAACTCCAAGATACAGGGTCTCTGTGGTTCTCAACCAGGACAGCACGTAAATGTGCTGCCAGTGCTGAGAACAATTTTTGCTGCAACACGTTATTAATAACTGCATTTTGCTGCTACAACCAGAGCAGGGTAATTAAATTGTTACTTTAATGTGGAGAATATGCTGACCTTTCCTTCCAAGTGTTAAAACAATAGGCAGGGAGGACAACGTTAAACCGCAGGGTGTTTTTGGACTGTCCATTGTTAACAGCAGTGTCTCTTCTTTTTCTTTTTCCTTTTCTTTTTTTTTTTTTTTCTTTTTCTTTTTTCAGAATGAGGTGGCGATGCTTCTCAAGCCAATATCAGAGAAGATTCAGGAAATCCAGAACTTCAGAGAAAGAAACAGAGGAAGTAAAATGTTCAACCACCTCTCGGCCGTCAGCGAAAGCATACCTGCACTTGGTTGGATAGCAGTGGTAAGTTATGCCCAGGGCAGTCGGGAGGGCTCTAAATCTACTTCTGGATGGTGTGGCCCAGAATAGGTCCAAATCTTGCAGAACTTTGTAGTCTCCTCTGCATAGTTCTTCAGTCTACTGCACCCAATAAGGTGTTTATAATATACCTAATATATCAGGGAAGGTGTCTGACTAATGTTTTACCTCCTTTCTCCTTCTGTTGTTTCCTGCTACCATGGGTTGATGGTCCTAGTCTCCTAAACCAGGCCCTTATGTCAAGGAGATGAATGATGCTGCTACCTTTTATACTAACAGGGTATTAAAGGACTACAAGCACAGGTATGTTGCCAAGCCCCAGTGTCTACTAGCCACAGTGAGGATGAGAGCATTAACTATACTAATAGGGTTCACAACACCACCACAAAAAGAATTTTGTAAACAAAAGAGCATTTGATACGATCTGGTCGCAGTGGTTTATTTTCCCCTCCTCATCTTTGACCTGCGGCGTGTTGCAGCACGAATGGCAGCAGCACTAGCAATGCTGGTTTTCACTCTGTGCCAGTTGTAAGACTATATTTAACTTTCTGGGGTGCCATAAAATTGGCTAGCTAGCTTCTGTGTGTCCTTGTCTCACTTGTGTACTCATATTGTTGCTGTTCTTGCTCTCTGCTTGAAAACACATGTTTTAGGCAAGAGGTGTGTACAACTGAGCATCTACTTCCATAGTTTCCAAAGTGATTTTTTTTTTCTGTAACACTGAATTGTTCTTAAAGAGCACAAGGAATTCATAGAACAATCCCATGAGTGAGATCTGTGAGCTGACAGAGAAAGAGAAAAAATACAGGTCCTTCCTATGCCTCCTAAAAATAAGGCATGTATAAATCCTATTGGTGTGGTACTTGGAGGCCAGATTTTGGCTTTTTATTTTTATATCCTCAATGAAAAATAGTACTTGCAGTTGAGTTTTTCCTCTTTAGTGAGGAAAACTTTATATAAATATATATATATATAAATATATATAAATCTTATGTATACATTTCTATTTATTTTACATGTATATCATATTAGATACATTTATCTATGAAATATGCATTATGTATTATTCTTGAAGCCTTAGTTTACCTGCTTGAGGTAACTGAAGATTTTTACAATGGAGCTTTGGAAGTACTTATTTTGAAGCAAAAAAGTCTCACAAAAAGGTATAAACAGGTTGCATTAGTTAGGTATAAAGTTAGTTCCTCTCCTAATAAGGATTTCTTTTCCTGTTTTTTCACTGAATATTCGACCAGATCACAATGTCTTCCAAAGCAGCGAAAGGCTGTCTCTTGACTTCTGTAGGCTTTGGGTTAAACCCATTGACCCAGATCCTTATCACTATTAAACATCAGGCTCCAAGGGAAATAAATAGAGGGTAAGCACCCAAGCCCCTGTGAGCATCCAGTCCATAGCAGTCACGGTTCAGTAACTATTCGTATTTGGAGCTTCATAAGTAAGGACACATCTTACAAGCAGTTCCTCTTTCTTTACATATTTCTTGTTCTCACTTACTCCCCCACTAGAAGACTGAAGCTTCCCAAAGAATCATTCCAGAGCCAGCTTTTGATTTGTACTTTTGAAATCCTTGATGTATAAATATTTTAGTCAGATGACTATTACATGATCCAGCATTATGCTGGCTACATGTGAACTTGGCAGCTAGAATATTTTACAGAACCCACAGGTATTTCACTTTCTAAGATTCAGGACTCCAAGATGGAGTGTGAGTAGCTGCTACAGAGCTCCAAATAGCTTTTAGTGCTTCCTCAGTTGATGGTGAGCCTGAGCAGGATGATGACAAGCCTTCCTGCAAGAAGCAGTCTGTGCTAGAGACACCTTTGCCCTTGTTTGTTCTCTGCAAGGGCCCAAAAGCTCTCCAGCATAGTGGGCCTCAGCATCTTCAGCGCTGGGCTGGCTTGCTGCCTGCTAACTGATTTGTCCATGGCTGTAGAGCAGACACTGGGCTTCACCTGCTTTAAGCATGAATAGCAGTGCTTTCTGCTTTACGTGCAAACATTCACACGTACAAATAATGTCTCTTTTTACAGTGATGCACGCCATGTTGACTGGGTGAAGTCGTATCTGAACATCTGGTCTGAGCTTCAAGCTTATATCAAAGAGCATCATACCACGGGGCTTACCTGGAGCAAAACTGTAAGTACCCTTCACTTGCTCATGAAGAACCATGAAATGGTCATTACCTCCACATCTAGGCCAGGAAGAGAAGTCATGCTCAATGAACCCAACTGATAAAAGCTTGAGAGTCAGGCGGAGAAGATGTATTAGGCCACTGTGGTACAGGTTTTGAGGAAGAGAGAAGAATGATTTGAGATGATTACAGCCATAATCCCCAGCTGCAGAGGGTGAGGAAAGGCACAGTTCTCTGGGTCTGATACGGTAGAATGTAGGAACAAAAGCAAAACCAAAGAATTTAAAGGGCACGTCAGAATGAAGGAAAATTAGGTGAGTGTGATGGGGGAAGGAAAAGGATGGTGTAAAAAGTCTGAACAAAGAGATAGGTTTAATAACAGGGAAGAGAAACACAAGGAATTTGCACTGAGTTCTTACTCCTTAGATAGTCATCTTTATAAAACTATTTTATACATACAGAGATAATTTCTGAAATGCATGCTTCATATATATATATATACAGAGAGTTAATATATATGACTGTGTGCTATTTATGCTCTCTTTATAAACATCTGTGTGTTACATCTGGGATGCATAGCAAGATGATGGCAATGAATATTGTTCTTAAAAAGAGGTATAAACACGAAGAATATATTTTCTGTCGGGTGTAAATGTAAGAGTTTATGTCTGCTGTCTACATTAATGCAATGTTCTACATGGGATTGGAATAATGTGCTCGTGTTTATTATCAAGTTACGAGAATTGCTGGAGTGTGTTAAAAATACAATCAGCCAACTCTTTGCTGTCATTTCCTAAACTTACCAGTGCACACAGACTTGCACATGCAGTCATTCACACCAAGACTATAACTTCTTCTCTATAGGCAAATAAAATTTTTAAAAATTGAAGGACTGCTAAGAGGACTGATGCAGACCACCAGATAATTTAATTCCCAGACCACTGTAACAGCTCCTAAGGAAGTGAAACAGACAGTATCTTAACAAGGTATCTGGAGAAGTTACTTTGTCTCCCCTCCGTGGAGGGGATAATCATGTGAAAGAATGTCTAGCACTTGTGTTCAGCAACAGGCTTCACACCTTCCTCTGCACTACTGTCTCTACACATTGTACAAGGCCTTACAGTATTCAAGGGCAAGTTCAAACACAGGAGACACTACAATCTGTGTGTATATTTTAGTTTGAAGCAATGCAAAAATGTTGAAACCTGATAAATGGAAGGACCGGAATTATCTGCTACTCTGTAGGTTTCTGTAGGGAAAATGTTAAATATTAATTATGATTCCCTTTCTTAATTTAGTACTAAATTTCACACTTGCTACATTCTACTCTATTTTAATTAAAGAATGTGAGAACAAGTGATGATTTTTAAATGATTATTAGAAAAGGAAAAGAAATTGTAGCACCCTGTTAGCAGAATTAGCCTAAGAATCTGGAACAAATTTAGTTTTGTTCATACAGAGCAAGATACATGTATATGAATATATCTTCACTTTATTGGAACTTTACAGGTATGGAAGTAGCATTACAGAGATTTGTTATATTTGTTATATGATATAGGAGGAAACCTCAGTGCTTTGAGCACTGGTACTCTCATACAGATGTGTAGCTATTGCAGATTATATTTGACTGGTTTTAGAAGCATCTCAGCCATCACAGCTCTCTATTTCCCTTGCTTTAGCTGTGCAGGAAATTGCTGAATACACACTTAGGTGTGACTTGTTTATTCATATTAAACATAGTTTACTGCAAACAGGGCTTATTACATCTTGAGTGATGAGTCTATTACTGCCTCTGAAGTATTGATTTCACTCAGTTTGGGTATCACTTTGATTTGAAAGAAGTTGTGTTGGAAATATGGCTCATTTAAATTATCATTCATGTAATGTGTGCCAGAAAGATTAAGTTACAAACACATTTCCTATGGATGTATAATATTTTCAAGTTTTACTTCATGAGACTGTATGGAAATTTGAATCCAGTAAGTTAGCAAGTTGTTTAAATGGCTTCCTTAAATATTTTTATGAAGCTTGGTAACAAATACATTCCAGAAAGCAGTAAGTTACTAAAGCGATAATTTGATTTTTGTTATACATTTTAAGGTGAGAATGAAAGTCACAGATTAGTGCTGAATGAAGTTAAGCATAAAGGTTTGCAGAATCAGGGCCTAAACAGAAATATGATATATAAGAGCTGTAAAAGTATTCCAGACACTGTTGTTAATCACGGCACACAGCAGCTTCCACTTACATGCATAAAAGGAGAAAGCAGTAGTTTGGCAAGGCATTAAGGAAGTGGTACATTTATGAAAGGCAGACGATACAGAAAAGCTATTTTATTACAGATGGAAATAGAAAAAGTCTTTGGCCAATGTAAGTACACATTTATAAGTACACTGTACCAATAATTTAGCCTCCGTATCTGTCGAAGTCAACAAAGCAATGCTGGAAGCATTATACAAAAAGCTGTTAAGTGACATATTCGGGTATTTCTAAAGAGACTAAAGATTCAGGGAGAACATTAACAACTGCATTTCTTAGAGCTGTATTCTCCTAACTTGAACTGAAACACCCCGATAGCATCAGCCTGATCAGATTAAGCCTGGGTTCCCAAAAAAGAGGGGAGAGTGTTTTTAATGGGCAGTTGGCCCCTTTTTCTGTAGGTGCTGCATAGCATGGCACGCACGTTTCTGGCCGTGCTCCATGGCCATGCCACAAAGCCGGGCAGTTTCCAGCCCCCATGTACCCGTCCATCAAGCTGCATGGGGCAGCTGCAGCCAGCCTTGGAGCAGCTCATTAGTGCATGCAGTACTGTTCCTGGCTCTGCCGACAGCACACGGGCAGACACTTTAGGGGAAAGTGAAAGAAATGTCTTAAGAAATTACAAGACAGATACTAAAACTGGTGCACAACGTTGGAATAATGGCTAAGCAGTGAGCTCTGAGAATAACAGGTACTTCTATCAGCTTTGTAATAAATTGGTGATAAAAACTGATGCTTACAGATTTTCACATCTGCCACAGTTCTCTCTCCTTACTCACTTTGACTCCGATTCTGCCAAGATGTGTACCAATAGCTCACTCCTTCAGGCCATCCTATTGAAATGCATGGGACTGTCTGAGGAGAAAGCCTAGAAATAGCAGAGCTTAGCACCATAAGGCCTTTATCTGAGCCTCTTCTGCTATCCATGGAGAATGGTGGTACAAAACCAGACCCTGCATAAATCACAGGCATTTCTAGACATCAGAGGTACAGGTAGGATATTTGTTGGCTTTGTGCTCTCAGAAGAAATTACGTTTTAGAATGTGTGTGTTTGTGAGCAGGATCATCCCGGGGAATAAAACGTGTCACTCTATACTTCCATCATAATCTGAAGTTTTCTTTTTAATTAATGTTAACTAGATTGTGCATATGTCAGGGAAAACATTCCTGTCAGTGGATGTCAGATGGATCTACAGGATTTCATTAAAAGTGTAATTCTGGAGTTCATTATTTTGACTGTAAAGTATGTGCCTCCGTCTGCCACAAATATACCCTGTGGTGAGGAGCAGTTCACTCTACTCACTTATCTCAATTATGCCATCTTGATAATGGGAACGATAGTAATTACCAACCTAATGGAGGCTTGCAAGTTTTAATTTGCCACTGGATACGACATTCTCAGATGTCAATGAGTTTATGCAAGAAGTGTTATTGTAACAAAATGTTTTGCATGTCCAGTGCTGCATTTTTCCCATGCAGCAACTGTCAGGCTTGCTTGCTACAACTTTCTGACTTCAACATGAAATCTACAGCTCTACCAGGGAGCTATGTCTTTTTTTAGTTTGTTACTGATAAATAGAAAATGCTTTTTTTTTTTTTTTTTTTTTTTTCTTCCCTAAAGAAGGGATTCTACTGAAGCATAGCTCTTTCTTTCCTCCCTGCTCTTTTTTTTGGTGGTGCAAAGAAATGAACAGCTGTAATATAAGCACACAAAAATGCCTCATAAAAGCTTGTTTGCTACAAGGACTGCATGAGTAAGCTGGGGGAAGTGAAACTTCTGCTCTTATTTCTGCAGGTTAACTATGCAGCAAGAAAACAACCAGCAATAAGGAGAGATTGCTGTAGTTTCCTGCACATCAAATAAGTGTTAAGAAACAAATCTTACGCAGGGATAATTGTCCTAAATTTTCTTCTCCCTTGCAAGTAGAGCTGCAGTAAGTTTTCCCTCTTTGTATAAAGTTGTCATTTAGGACAAATTTTGCCAGCAGGATTTGAAGAAATACGAGGAAAATAGAGGTGAACTTCTTTACAGTGTTTGGTTTAATAGAGAATTTCACTCAAGTGATGAATATTATGCCCCTCTCCCCACCCCCATTTACAAATCAAAATAAACTCTTAAGAGGAAGCCTGCATCCGTGCAGCAGTTGATGCAGTTGAAGCAGTTGAGATTTATTTATATCCTGTTCTCATTGAAGCCAATACTGTACCTTCAAGTCTTTTTTCCTTCCATTTAAATATATATATATTTATAACTAATTATATAGTATTCTAAAAACACTCTTTAAAAGTTGAAATTCTCCACAGGTTGCACAAATGGCTCGGAACCACTGAGAAGAGTCATCGTAATTCCTCCATTAGCCCGTCTGAGTGCAATTATACTAGTCTCAGTACAGACCTTGGCCATTTCATGCTTGTCTAAAATAATAACCTCCACACATTTTCATATAAAATAGCTCTGCCTCTCTCCTGTGCTATCAAAATACTTTTCTGCAAGGTATCACCTCTCTTTGCACTGCGGTGAACAAGCTGAAAAGACCAGCTTCTGCCAGCAAAAGCCTCCTGTTATCAATTTAGAAGACCTTGGCTGGGTAAAACGTTTTTGATTGGGTACCTGTGAAGATGTAAGCACCATTTTAAACCCTGAACAGGTGACAAGTGGCAGAAGTGTATTAAAAGGGGCTTCCAAGTTTGCAAGCTCAACAGATAAGTAATTCTGCTGAGCCCCAGTAACAAGCAAAAAGAGCCTCGTCTGTTTTTTGTTGTTTTGTATTCTAACTCTCAAAGATTACAGGCCCTGCAAGTCAGCTGTTTCGTCTGGTAAATTTGAGGGCAGCATAACCCCGTGCAGACAGGTGGCTTAAATACAGGAGGTAATGGAACTGTGGTGCTAAGCTACTTTTACACAAAACACACCTTAACGAGAGCTCTGTGCCCCTAAGTCACAGCCCACCTGTTCCCAGAGGTGGATACATGATATTTTGAGCTTTGTGATTCTTGTCTTCGTCTGTACATATGTATAGGAAAAACAATACAGAATGCTGTAATCATTTTAGGTGTGAAACCAGGATTACTAAAAAGGGGGAGAGATGGAAAACAGAGATACCTTATTTTTAAGGAGAATGCAGTCCCTGTTAGGATTTCTGCTTACCTGCTGCCTTGAAAATGAGGCTTTTCAATAAATTAAGGAAGGGATTTTATACCTCTATCTAATCCACCTTTTGCCTCAGCCACAAATAGATACCTGCATCTTAACATGAATGACTAATAACATAGGTACTTTATGTTATATACAGGCAGTATATATATATTATATATAATTTATTTATATGCATTGTATAAGTATTTGGAATTTGTTTGTCCTCCATAAAAATGACAAGAGACAAGAGATGGGTGTCCACTCAGATACTCCACAGTAGGTTCCTACCACAAGAGCTTTATTCCCCTGTTCCCTGTGCTGCACTGTGTCAGCCTAAAACTAGATAACCCCAGAGAAACACTGGGGCTGTTCATATAGGGCCTGGCACATAAGCCCCTCTCGTCCCCCAGTACAATACAACACCAGTGATATGGAAGGCTTCATTTTGTTTCCCTAACAAGAGTGGCTATTGCTCTGTGCTCCAGAGGAGAAATGTACAATAGGCAAGACCCAGAGCAAAGAGTTTCATTAATCCCTACTGTAACTTCAAGGGAATTAACTGGGATTTGACACAGGTGAATTTTATCTAGCCACCTGCCTCAACAGAAACAGTCATTTCTTTATGCCACTGAGGCAGCTAGGTTGAGAGCAAGGTGAAAAAGAGAAGTGCTAGTCCTTCTGCCAGTCCTACAAGACACAGGCAGAAACACAACATCCTTTGAGGTGGTGCTGCAATCCTGCACACCCTTGCACCGTGACAAGAGGCCTTCATCAGAGCCAGGCCTGTGGGCAGCTTCAGTCGGTGTGCGCAGGGGAAGCCGCTGAGGCGCAGTCAAGGGAGGTGGCTCTGGGCCATCCAGCAAGGAGCAAACCCCGACCCTTTCCTGTCACCCCCTTCAGATCAGCATTTAGTAGGAGGCTGAAGACAATTTTTTTTCCCTGAGATAAAATTTCTGGACTATTCTGTCCTCTACAGAGCTATTACTGCATGGCTGTAGGGCCTGCATCGTCTGTTCTTGATAGCGTTTTACTCAGAAAATTACATTTTCCCCCCATTTTAGAAAGCCCTGGGAACAAGATTTATACCCCGTCAAGTTCACTGTGATGCAAAGCTAAGAGGTTAAACATTAATGGCTTCGCTTTGGGTTACATTTCCACCAGCCGAGGCTGAAGCTCTCTATTCCCCACACAACTCTTACACGGGGCCTGTGTGCCAATGGTGAAGAAATGACCACACCAACGTGGTGATGAGAGCAGTCGGCTCACGGAAGAACTTGACGTGATGGCTGCAGACCCCACAGCACTGAGAGCAGCAGCTGTCACCGGGGCAAACAGCTGAAATAAAAGAGGAAGAAAGGCGGCTTGCAAATAACCGCCCTCGCTGGTCCAAATGGCTCTTAATGCTCTTTGTATAAAGATGCACTGTTGTTAACATCTGCTTGAGGCTAATCTGAAGAGTTGTTTGCAAATAGCAAAGCTGGTAAGCACCTGCTGCGTTAGGAAAGATGAACTTATTGCGGGCATATAACGTGCTATTTTATTCCCAGCAGCTCGCACAAACGCCACCCTATACAGAAAAGAAATGAATGGACTTTGTGAAGGGCACTTTAGCTGAAATTGGATAGGACTATATACAAGTACTGCCAGATACCAGAACAGTTTAAGAGTCTGGTTCAGAAATATTCTAGAGCCTGAGGATCTAAGTGGTTTTAGAAAGGCGACTAAGAAAAGGAAACCACTTGCCTGTGACTTAGGTAGATAACGTGGAGGTTTATGAATTAATCAGGGTCAAAGCTAATCAGAGAAGAAAGTTCCTGGAGCCACTCCTCTAATCTGGTTTTAAAACCGCCCTTTGCATCAGCACATTTGAGCACAGCGCAGATGCCATCTCCCTGGCATGCAGGGAATGCCAGAAGTGCAAAGCGTTTGCTGCATTTCCAGTTCACTCCTGTGCCTTCTGTGCCACTGTGACAGCTTCCCCGAGCCACTCTTCTAGTACTGCTCTAGAAGGAAAACATGCTTCTAATTGCCCAGATCCTTTTCCCTCTCTGCCCCTTCTCGAAAAGTAAATGAGGCACAAAACCACGTCCAGATTTATTGATGTATTTAAAATCTGTTTTGTTTGTGTTTTCACTAGGTAGTTCTCTTGGGTTCTGGGAGAGAGATCATCCACTCCTCACAATTAAATACCCTCAATTTCCTTCCACTTTTGTTACTAGCTATTCCAATACTTTTGTTGCCATTTGGGAAACTGCCCTTTGATACACTGCTCAGCAGCAGCATCTGAGCCTGAAGTCTACTGCATGGATTAGTGATGGCCTTCAGCTTGCCACCTGAAGCAAAGAGATTGGTGGAGTGACCCACCATTCTGTGCTGTATGCTGAGTACCCAGATAATTCCTGCTGCTGCTTCTTTTTTTTATTTATTGTTTTTATTTTTCTCTAATGCATCTTTGCAGCCTTTGCAGAATTTATTTGGTGTTAATTACAAAAGAGCATCAGCTGCTTCTGCTTCCAGGTGACACTTGCTCCTCAAACAGTGACTCTTTCTGCAAAATGACAGCGCTGTACTGATGCATACGGATGATACTGAAGTCATAAAGTGTCTTTCAGAGATGAGAAGTCCAAATTTTTATCTCAAGCCACAAGTTATTAGCCACTCCTGCCAGTACCACCATTAATCTACTCACACAGAGCATACATAGTTCACAGCTGCATGTTCACACTGCAGTGTGAAAGGTGAGTGCCATTTCTAGATAGCTGAGTATTTCAAAAAACCCTGTGAATGCACTGTTCATAATTCTGGATAACCAGGACACAGTGAATACAGTTGCTATGGTTGCAGGCAACAGACAGGGAAGATCTCTACTGCACCTCAGGCAGCAATAACTGATTGTGCCGCTAAATCCACTTACGTTCATTTTTTACTATAGTAATTCACAGTTGTGCTGATTCTGCTGCAGGTAACGTTACTGGTATGAGCACCAGCAGGAAGACAGGCACCGTAGATCGAGGGTCCAGTGGGGAAGATGTCCCCAGTCTAAAATAATAAGCTTTAATTACTAGGTATGTATGCAGAAATGCTCTAACGTATCCATGAAACAATGGCATGTCTCTAAGAGACATCAGCATCTGGTTCTGATACATCTTGACAATAAATGGTAATCCATTCCTAAAGGGGATTCTTCTCCTTTGTTTACATTTGGTTAAAAACATTTAATAGCAGAGAACTCATTACTGTAAGAGATCACGGATCCATTCAGGAACAATCAGACTGTGCTACTACATCAGCTTCACCGCTCACCTGAGTACCAGCAATTCAACGAGTCTTCTTGTACAGTACAATTTTAATGCCACTAACATGACAAACAATCTTGCAATGTATTCATCACTAACAAATTCCATAAACAGCTCCTTCAAATGCAACAGTACCTAAATCCTGAAGACCCATGTGCCAAGAGAAGGGTTACATTAAGACATTAATTAATGATATTATTATCTCTCTGTGCTACTCCAGCTAGGGTCATACTGACTGAGAGGGGTGCATGCCGTTAGGTATTCAAATGTGCCAAGTGTTTTTATTTAAATTATGTTGAAGAATAAAAAGCATGTGCAACTCAGCTCCTTTCCCACCACCAGTTTGGGACCACAGGCTAAAACTAGTCTACTTTTTAAAAAATAGCTACACTTTTCACTCCTGTGAGATGCATAAACTGGATGAATACTCTGATGTTTCAGTTTAGAGGGAAGCAGAAAGGGGTGGCATCATAAAAAATTGATAAAACTCTCTGAGTCCTGCTAAGCAATATCTATTCCCAGTATTGATTACCAGGGATGCATTTTTAACAACCTGTATCTCTTAACAAAGGTGGCCAATTAGAGGAGCTGTGACTCTGTAAGCCCCTGTCATTTTTCCATTGTATCTGCCCCCCTAATAAATATGTATTAGTGCAATGCACGACACCTGTACAGGTAGCTGAATTCATCAGAACCAATCTAATTTTTCACAAGGGTTCTTCTGAAACAGTCTCTGCTCTGCTGCAGAGATGCTGTCTAGATGAGCAGTTTTTGGAATCAGAGTGACACTTAGTGGCAGGATGGAAAAAGTGACTCTCAGTTTCTCAGATTCATTCTGTCTTTTCTATTAGTAGGGCGCATAAAATTTTAATCAGCTCATTATCAGTATTTCCTGTTTGTGTGATAATATTGTAAATGAGCATTACAATGCAAACCAAAACATGTACTTTTGATTATGCAAACTAATAGAATGATTGGTTTGCTTACTTTATTAAGGCCCCTCACTCATAATTCATGTGCTGCTGTGATCTTCTGCAACTGAAGAAAAAAAGAAAAAAGAATTTGAGACATCAAAACAATACTGAATTTCATAAATAAATTACTTGAATGACCATAGCTTTGCACTCTTCTACAATCTGAATCTTTGCAGATTATTTGAACAGTCTGAAGAACAGCAGTTTACATCTTTTATACAGTTTAGCACCTTTCTTATGTGTAACTGACAGCTCGTGATCCTCCCAGTTATTTGTTGGACAGAACATTTTCTGTGTGTTTCTGAATGCACATCGATTTATGCTTTACTGAGTATGGTCTCTGAAAAGAAGAGGACATTTTCACTTTTGCGTATGGTAAGCGTTTGTGTATCACTTACCTTATGTAAGTATAATAAATTATGGAATCTTTACAGTTAAAGATATTTAACAATAGTCTTCACAAGCATTTTGTAGAAACATTTTAGGTGCGGGGGTTCTGCAGCAGAGTAGCAGTGTGGTCTATCAGCCTTTCTGGCCCTGTTTGCATTGCTGCAGGGAAGATTCACAGCATTAAGTTCAGTGATGGTGCCAGACCTTCTGAGCCTGTGGCTGTCTGGAGTCACTGAAACCCACAGTTACCCTCAGACATTAATAAGAGCTATCATAATAGAGTGTTCCTTGAAAAGCTGATTAAAAATTATTTCCATCCATGTGACACAGGGCCCTGTTGCATCCCACATGTCCCTGCGATCCGTTCTAAGCAGTGGGCCGTGCCTCTCTCCACCACCTCCGCCGCCGCCGCCACCTGGACCTCCTCCCATCTTCGATGCAGAAACCACGAAGGATGAAGGAACAGCATCTCGCTCAGCCCTGTTTGCACAGCTTAACCAAGGAGAGGCAATTACCAAAGGTCAGGAGGAAAGAAAACAAACGGTGACCCTTGAGTCAAACTACATCAACAGCTGCTATATGTACTGCCCCAAATTGCACCAGCGTTTTTAAGTTACGTTTAGGCAACTCAGATCTTTCCGAGGCTTGCACTGAGCCTGCATATCAAAACCTCCTTTAGAAGTAACAGCGCTCAAACTTGTTCAGCATTCCTGACATTCATACCATTTACTTAGAAGTCTCCATATAATTTTAAGGCAACCAAGCCAGACATCTTCAATCCCCAGCAGCTGGTGAATCTCAGAGCTGCAATTGTGAGCAGAGTTTATTCTCATTTCTAATTCACAGTCAGTGCACCAACCTGTGTCAAAATGTGTTACATGTTAAGTGAGAAGGTACAGCTCACCGCAGTGTGGTAACACTTTCTGTATTAATACTGGACAGTTGTAATTAAAGCGGATGGCTGTGAGTTTAAATACATACAACTGGTAAATCAGCCTTTAATGCGGTACGGATAGGACAGATTAGAAAGCGAATCTCGCTTTTATGGATGTAAAATTATGCAATAGCAAGCTTGCAGAGCTCTCTGCAGACAGGGAAGGACTAGAAGACATTGCTGCATTTCCTGTGAAAGCTTTTAAGAGAGCCATCCACGGGCTTTAAATAGGTTTTATGTGAATTGCTAAAAATATGTGTGCAGTTACATTTTAGGTGGTTACCTAGGCAAATCTTGAGGAAATCAAAAATGTAAATTCATAGGATAATTTAACCCAATTGCAAATGATTTAGATAGTATCATTCTTATTTAAATATGAATACCCTTAGGACAAGAAAACAGACTCTTTTACAAGCACCTTTTTTTTTTTTAAGGGCTTCGACATGTCTCTGATGACCAGAAGACTCACAAGAACCCCAGCCTACGCGCCCAAGGCCCACCTGTTCGTTCTCCCACGAAAAGCCATACTCCCAGTCCCACCTCCCCCAAGAACTCCCCGCAGCAGAGCCATGCCCCTGTCTTGGAGCTAGAGGGAAAGAAATGGAGAGTGGTGAGTTCCAGCCACACCGCTGAATTGCAACCCCTCAACACTGCCAAGCAGCTTGAGCAGTGGACGTCTTGCAAAAGGTTGTCCGTGATCAAGATGCAACTAATGAAAGTTGCAGCTAAAAATGGGCTAATTCTGTATTGCTCAGCCTTGCTGCAGTTTAGCCATTAGTGCTCTCTAGGATCTGAAGTTAATTCATCGGTCTCTGAGAATCTGAGACAATTCATCTGAACTGGAGAATGTCAAAAGGCACAGAATCACAGAATGGGCAGGGTTGGAAGGGAGCTCTGGAGACCTCCAGTCCAAGCCCCTGCCAAAGGTCACCCCGAGCACATTGCATAGGATGGCATCTAGGCAGGTATTGAGTATCTCCAGAGAAGGAGACTCCACAGCCTCTCTGGGCAACCCATTCAGTGCTCTGTCACCCCACAGTGAAGAAGTGTTATCTCATATTCAGCCAGAACTTCCTGCTGTTCAGTTTGTGCCTGCTGCCTCTCGTCCAGTTGCTGGGCACCAAAGAAAAGAACCTGGCCCCATATTCTCAACACTCTCCCTTCAGATATTTATACACATCAGTAAGATCCCCTCTCTGTTCTCTCCAAGCTAAACGGGCCCAGCTCTCTCAGCCCCTCCTCCTTTGACAGATGCTCTAGCCCCTAATCGCCTTAGTAGCCCTCTGCTGGACTCCCTCCAGTAGCTCCATGCCAAAATCAGACAGTCCCCCAGAAACAAATCCAGTGGAGAATTCAATTAAAACCCCTTCTTGCAGGCCACCCTTGTGAGAGAACAGTATTATCACAGAGTACTTTCTCCATCTTTGTTAACCACTAGAATTAGAGATTTATTTTCATCGCCCGTTCCATGCAAGCACCTCTCCCGTGCTTAAAAGTACAGACAGAAGTGTTTCCCTTTTGCTCAGTCTTCTGATGGAAAAAGATAGATTTGTTTGTGATACCAAAGCACCTGAGTGAAAAGTCACGTTGCTGTGTTGGTTAAAAGAGGGAGGGAACAGCCCGCAGTGTAGTCATGCAGAAGTTTACGCAGCTGGATGGGAGCCAAGCAACACTTTTGCGAGTGCATTTTTAAATTGCTGGCAGCAATTTAAAAAATTAAGCCACTGGCAGGATATTGTTCTGTTGTAATGGTGTGATGACTTGAGGATACATTGTGCTGAACGCTGACTGTTAGCCAGTTAAAGAACCAAATAAATCACCTTTCTTTTGAAACAGGAATATCAAGAGGATAAGAATGACCTGGTCATTACCAACACTGAACTCAAGCAAGTGGCCTACATTTTCAAGTGTAACAAATCTACACTTCAGATAAAAGGAAAAATCAATTCAATTACTATTGGTGAGTGGATAGCTCAGCTGGGCTATAAATGCCAATCTTGAAAAAACTGACTTATGTGATTCCTAATGCATCTGAGTCATTCCCTTCATTTCAATAGACTGATCACCATGCTCAGCTAAGCAGTACAAGACTGGGAATGTTTGTAGTTGATGCAGCAGGTGTGCATATGTTTGCTCCTATCTCACCTTTCCTATTTATGATTGTTTTTATTTTAGACAACTGTAAAAAGTTTGGCCTTGTGTTTGACAACGTTGTGGGAATCGTGGAAGTGATCAATTCCAGGGATATTCAGATTCAGGTAAATATCTATTTGAAAAACAAAGATGGGATGAGAAAGAGAGCAAGCAGAAAGAAAAAGCCCAACGTGTAGCTACAAGAGATTATTAAAAACCCCTATGAGCACACCAAGAATAAAAGACTGATGCACCTAAACCTATCTTCGTATGCACTAAATTCTGCCGAGGTATTTAGAAAGTGCTTGTGAAAACTATTGAGCATTACTGAATAAACCTCATTTAGTCCAGCACCTTCTGGTTCCAGCGAAGCTGAGAGATCTATACACTAGACGTGTTATTACTTCTGGCCCTAATTTTGCTGCTTTCATGGTAAACAGCTCCTGGCACTTGAAAGTTTAGTGGTGCTTCACAGAACAAATGCTGGCAGTTAGCTAATTGCTTTTTAAGCCTAGAAGCTGGTTATTTTTCTTTTTTTTTTTTTTATTCTCTCAAGGAAAATGTTTGAATAGACTGTTAAAGGACAGCTAAATGACAGAAAGTGGAAGTAGGCACTGGGATTTTGAAGATCTCCCCTGCTAGCAACATGACACATTACAGGAGTAGATAATGTAGACACTTGCCTAGAAATGGGCTGTGAGCCTCTACTGATCTCATCTTTGACAACCAGTGAGCAAAGCTTCATCAGAGATCATCTTCCTTGGTGGTTCTTGTGAAATGAAAATACACAGATTTTTAATCCATCTATTGCCCTCTCTGTAGGGGACATTGCCCCATGCAATACAGAATCACAGAATTGTAGGGGCTGGAAGGGACCTCAAGAGCTCATCAGGTCCAGTCCCCCTGCCCAAGCAGGTTCCTTAGAGCAGGCTGCCCAGGTAGGCACCCAGACAGGCCATGATTATCTCCAGAGAAGGAGACTCCACAACCTCCCTTGTTGCCTGTCCCAGTGCTCCGCCACCCTCACCGTGAAGAAGTTCTTTCGCATGTTGGTGAGGAACTTCCTGGGCTCCATCTTGTGGCCATTGCCCCTTGTCCTGCCCCCACAAACCACAAAAAGAGGTTGGCCAAATCCCTCTGCCTCCCCCAGTTAAGGTATTTATTGCCAGGCAGCCTGCCTGACATTTATGGCACTTCACTCATTCAGTTCCAGGGGACTGACCGTACATGATCTGATACTGGGCTGTGTCCAACCAACACAAGCAAGTCTCAGGAAAGGCCTTTGGGATGTATTAAGCAAAGTACATCTTTCGGATGTATTTCACTTAACTGGGATGTATTTTAAGCGAAAAGGGAATGAAATATGAATTAAATTACATTAAAATGCCAGTCTTGATGAAAGGTGAGGTCTTTTGCTTAAAAGGCCGTGCCTGCTGTATGACTTTCAAAGTAGACAACCCCGCTCCATGCCTCACAAATGCTGGTCACAGCCACCATGGTAAAAAATAGCAAGTTTTGTTTTGTTTTTTTTTTTAATATTTTGAAACTCTTGCAAGTGATTGACATTGCTACCAGCTGTGCATCATTTTCTGAACTGGCACAAGCAGTTTTATTCATGATCACTACATGTCTTCTCATGGCACAGGCGGTTAAAGATCCCACGCATTTGAGTGCTTTTAAAAAAATAAATAATTTTTATCATTACCGCCAGAACTATTCATGAGAGATGAAAAATTCATATGTAATGAATAGCAAAAACACAGCTTGTTAATATTCAAACAAAGGGGAAATATCTTTTCTAAGAACAAAAATTCTTTTGATTAAGCAGGTTCTATGAATATTGCATAAGGCTTCTACGCCACGGAGCAGAGTGGAGTTCCACTTAAAAGTCTGGCTATAAGCTGCTTGAAGCAGGCAGCTTCTGCAGGGTTTGAGCATGCCAAGTGCTCAGAACCTCAATTTTCTCAGTATTTTGAAGACCCGAGCTCATAAATTGCAAATACGTGATACATTAATGCAACAAATTTCAGTAAATTCACCCTACAGATTTTGTTATAGTTACTTCAATGCCATTCTACTTCAATCCCCTTTTTCCCAGAGGCTTTTTTTTTTCTTGCCTGATGTTTGCAAAAACTGTTACACTACACACACCCTCCTTTTGCTCTGTGTTGCATGACATCCTGTTGAAGAAAAGAAAGATCAGTTTAGGATGCATTAAAACATAGAACAGACTTTGGGATCCAGGTGGGATGCAAAGGACAGACAACTTGCTCTTTGCTGCCACTTTGAGGAACTGAAGCTGAAATTATATTCTTAATTTGAATGATGAGAGACACACTTTTTTTAATTATTTTTTTGTGTGTTTGCAAGTATGTGATTATCACATGCTATTCCTGCTTTATGGCTCAAAATAAGCTTTGCCCTTTTGATACACTGTCCAGAGTGTACTGCTGTCCCTGGCTCCTGCCAGAGAGGGCAGGAGGAGGAGGAATTTTTACTGACAAACATCAGGCCAGGTGGAGATCTTTTAATCTGCAGAACTGTAAACAAGGGAAGATTTATTTCCCTTTCTCCCCTCAAGTAAATCCTTTGCTTGCTTTTCAGGTGACATAAGAAGCATCTTTAAAGATTTAATTAAATTGATCTCCGTACTTTTTTTAGAACTGAATCTTGCCTGAAGGGGATAAAGACCCTTTGTGTGCTCAAAAACTCTTTGTGTGCTGTAAAACCTGGAAGAGCTTTGAAGTCTTTAGAACGCATCACAAAACACTTGCGAGTGGTGCTGTAGGCTGGGATCTTTCATTTGCCCAGAATGGGTTGGAGTTGACGCGTTTGGTTTCTTACCAGTCTCACTGATGAACAAGGTGAACACTGCGTAAGCTTCAGCACAAAAATGTCACTGGAAGTAGAGAGAATGGAGAAAGCACTTTCATCCAACCGTATATTAAAAGTTTGCTGCATATTATAAGTTTGCTATTGCATATAGATCTTTGTCACCACCGCCAGGAACTTCAGTGGCTAACAAACAGACAGCTTCCATCCCAAATATAAGCACCGTGCAGGCAGCTAAGATCCAAATGAGACGCTGGTGGCCAAAACTAGACCTGCAGGCAGTAAGGATTTTATGAATAGTATCTCTGTTTGCTTTTCAAGATTTGATAATAAGTATATTTCCTTCTGCAGGTGATGGGGAAAGTGCCAACCATTTCTATTAACAAAACAGAAGGCTGCCACATCTACCTCAGTGAGGAATCGTTAGATTGTGAGATTGTGAGTGCCAAGTCCTCTGAGATGAACGTCCTCATCCCCCAAGATGGTGATTATGTGAGTGAGATTATTTTGGATTTTCTCCCCCACCCAACTTGTCTTGGTAGCTAAAACTGCTAGGAAAGTAAAAGCTAACATTCCTCATGTATTAGCCTCACCAAAAAACATTCAAAACAATTGAATTTCTATGTACCAGTATCTCAGTGATCAGTGCAGAAAACACTTTTTTTTTTTTTTTTTTTTTTTTCTGGATTACAAAGTAGTTTTAAAGATTGGACACTATTTCTTCCCATTTTGACAGGTGATGGCTTCATCTCCTGTCCATTTAATTTTATTTTTTAAATTGGTAACTAAACATAATCTCTGAAAGAAACTCACTTCACAACATTATATGAGAGCACTCAGGCCTGAAGAGGATGATGCTAAAGCTTGGCTAAATATATTGCTACTACAGTATTATATACTCGTTTTTTTCTAAAGCTGCTATATGGGTAGCATTTGTCCTACTTTTTCTAGAATTTTCCAAAAGGTTGTTCTCAAAAGTCACCAAAACATGAGGATTGCATTTGCCGATGCAAAGGCTCCTTCCTCGTTCTAGTGAGACTTTCCTCCTTGGCCCTCCAGCATTTCTAAGAAAAGTCATGCTCTGTCGCTTCACACACCAGCAAGGGATCATGGAGGTGAAGTGCACTCGTAACAGTTCAACAAGAGAGTTTTAAAATTGCACTGGATGGCTGTAGACAGAATTTCTCACAGACCTTTCACTCTGGAATATTTATGGTAGAAGAGTTTAGGCTTTATGAAAGAAAATACATGATGAGAATTTGGATGCTCCACATTTCCAAAAGTGACTATTGGATGCCCATCTTCAGACAGCTAAGAGAACAATTTTTGGTGGGTTCATATTCACCTACTCCTTAAATAGAAAAAAGGTCTCTTTGATGAGTTTCTCCCCCAAACACCAGTAATATCTGAATTTACTGGCTATCAAAACACTGCGAGATCTGAAAGAAAAAGTCCTTCCCTCCACACTTCTGTTTACTGGGATCTGAGGAAGACCCACGGATCTCTTCTGCTTTTACTGCATGCACAGAATGGACAAAGACCTTCCTCAAAGTTCTGCTTTGTGTTGTGTATCCCACAAAGCATCTCTTGAAGTATATCACATGTAAAATGATAGGATGTTTTTATCAGATTTTTTTCTTCTGTATCGTATTATTGTTTTCCTCCTTAAAATTAAGTCTCCTCGCTAAATCTCCATGCTGAAATCCTTTCTGCTGTCTTCCAGGCCAATCACTGATGGAGTCTAAAGTCATTTCTGGCGTGAGGTTTATTTAGTTAGTTGTTCCAAATAATTGTGTGAGAGGGCTTACGACAAAGCTGCACCATCCCAAGGCTAGTTGAAACTGGGTAGCAACAAGGCCTTTTCCTGTGTGGCATTGTGAAATAGCTTCCTAGGGTAATGAGGAAAGCCTCTCTGTAATCCCGGCGTGTCTGAGCTATCAATGCTTTGCCAGTCATGTAGCACTAACGGGTATTCCGTCAGTTTTCAGGAGGTACCCACTGTTTATCTAACCATCGCTGCTGCTTTTGTTTCTTACCAGAAAGAATTTCCGGTTCCTGAACAGTTCAAGACAGCGTGGGATGGATCCAAGCTGGTCACCGAACCTGCAGAGATTGTGGGTTAACTTCCTGACACCACGCAGCGCTTGCTGACCGTGATCAGACCATAGCCAGCATAAGCAAAGCAGTAATGTAAAGAACTAGGAGCAGCAGTAGTTACTACTGCTGTGATAGGCCTTCAAGCATTAGCTCTGCATGCTAGGAACAATAACTCATCTGGCACGCTTTTGTTAGGCATCCCAGTATTTTTCAGGTTTCCACAGTTTGCCTTCACTTCCAATTTTAACTCTAAATGATGTCATGTGAATGCAACGCAGTAACGCCCCCACCCTCCAGGCACACCATGGGTTTGAAATACTTTATACATAGAGCCGAAATGCTGCATGATCCATTTCGTCATCATATGGCTTCAGTGCATTCTTTTTCATGTTTTTGCTAATCAAAAACAGCATTAAGACTCTACGACATTTATTTTTACCTTCTAAGCTATTCCTGTACAATGCAGTAAGAATGCACCCCTAGAGGCAACTACTGGCTCCACGTAGTGCTGTGGCAATCATAATGGGGTTTTGGTTTGTTTTTTAAGCAAGCAAAAAAAGAACAACCTTCAGCAATACATTTTGCTAGTGGAAGATGAAAAAACATGATATTTTAATCAAACACTTTTCTAATATGTATATTTAGAAGATCCCTATGTTTTCAATGAAGACAGGTTTTATTATGGTCCACACAGACTTGCTGTTGCCCTCTCATTTCTTGCCAATCAGTAATTCTTTCTAAACTAAAACCTCATCTAAGTTAAAACCTTGCAGCAAATCACTTGAAAGTTTTTTGATACTCATATCTTCTTTCTTTTGTTTCTGAGACAGTCTCTCATTCTTCAAAATCTGACAGCGTATCTCGCATCCTCTTCAGAAAACTGAGAGAGGCATACGTCAGATACCACTTAATTTGCTTGCTGATAATCTTCCTTTAAAATGTTGCTGTTGTGGCTCCTATCCACCAAAATATCCTTCTGTTTCTTCCCTGCATTTGTAAGCCTTACTCAGTTTCAAAAATGGCCATAAAGCAAAGCCAGGAATTTATGCCATTAGTTGAGCCCTGATACAGGCCCTGTTTAGCCCTCTGACTCTACTTTATAGTCCCTATTGTACATGCTTTTTTAACAAAGGTGGAGTGTTGTATACATTTGTACTATTTCAGCACATAGTACCAATAAAATTTTAAAAATTTAAAGTCAGCACATGTTTTTGATCACTTGTAATACTTTGTAATGGTGAAATCACCGTGAGATGCTTGCAGAGCTAGTTACAAGCTAATTTTGTGCCTAATTTACCTTGAAAGTACATTAATCCTTGAAGGTTTTTCAGTATCTTTGACTGTCAGCCCAATATAACGCAACAACCAGTAGTGCACAGTCTGCAAGGTTTTGCTATCTGATGTCGAATCTATGTGTATAAGGTGTTTGCTTTAGTACATACCATTTTTTCAACAGTAAACTTCTTATGAAATAAAAAGGAAAATGTACTTGTTTAAATACAAAGTTGTTTGGAGCTTGCTGTATCATACTCTTTCTCCTCTATGCTTTCCCCTTCTTAAACGCTGCCTCAAAGGCTGAACCAAGAACGAGCAGCTCCTCCTCCCATCTCAGTGAGCATTGTCACTTCTGCTGCCACAATCCAGCGGGCAGTGGACGGTGGGCATTCTGCAGGCTAGCAGAGAAACCTGGTATTTTGTGCTTATGACTTCAGCGGCAACCACAGGATCCAGCTTTTCATGAATCTCACTTTTAGCTACACCTGTATTTTCCAGATATTATGTCTAGGGAGATGATCATGACCCGGTGCAAGTTTATCGGGTTTGCATTCTGGTTTTTGCTTTTCAAAAAATAGAATAGGGACGGAGTCATCGCAAAGACAGGAAGCCACATGCTGCTTTGCAGGAGATCACACAGTGTTAGACACCAGGAAAGTGGAATGGGAGACAGACGTTGTAAATATGCAAATACCTGTTATCCAGTTTGC
The DNA here is from genome assembly GCF_009819795.1 of Aythya fuligula. Classification (NCBI taxonomy): domain Eukaryota; kingdom Metazoa; phylum Chordata; class Aves; order Anseriformes; family Anatidae; genus Aythya; species Aythya fuligula. The sequence goes on from NC_045560.1 coordinate 53,556,243, forward strand.
ATGGTCAGCCACGGGACACAAATCTGTGACCGTGTTCTGCCAGCTCCGATCCTCACGAAAAATATTTGTCTCACGTTTTCAGTAGATTGGACTGTTCTCTGAAGCCTGCCTTCAAAAATACAAAGGAATGCCACGCGAACAAAATAAACCCAAGACTGATTCCTCCCTACATGAATTTGTGTACAACTAAACTTTAAAAACAGTACTTTTGGTGCATATATTGTTACGGAACCAATGTGTCTGGTGTAATCAGCCCAGTGGTGTAATTCATTTTAATAAGCCTGCTTGGGTCAGATATTTACCAGGCTGTGAATCAGCAGTAAAATACAGGAGATTTTAACTGTGTTCAAATGTAGAAAGCATTTTCCCTCTGAGAAGCTTCCACAGATCTCATGCTTTCCGAAATGGAGCCTTAAACAGAGCCTCATGGAGTGCAACAAGGGGAAGTGCCAAGTAAGAGCCTGGGCGAGGTGGCCCTGCCTGAGGTCCAGGTGGCCTCCAGAGGTCCCTTCCCTCCGCAGCCAGCCTGGGGGTCTGTGACAGTACTTTAGCAGATCAGAATATCGCTTGCTGAGGATTAGCAGAAGTTAGAGGCACTGAGGTAGTGACTCCGTGCATCCACCAGATGGCAGAAACCAGCTGAGGCCCTGGCAATCGCAAACTCTTACCGACAATGAAAAAATGCTGGACCACAGCATCTGCAGGGGCTGTGTACGCCGTGCCTCAAGGGGCTGGGAAACCCTACTCTCCAAAAGTCACTGTTAAGACATGGAAAGACTACTCTGATTTTAAAATGATCATCTCGGTACAAGGAGGAGGCTTGAGTGGGATGAATAAGGAAGAAGAAAAAAGCATTTACTCGTTATGAAAGATTAATCTCAGCTTGTTTCTGAACACCACTAAGCATATTCCCACTAAAAGCACATCTCATTAAAAATACCGGATTGAACTTAAAACTAATATTTAGCAGAGCTGTTAATGATTAAAAGGTAAGTTATTTCAAGTCTGCATTTGAAAACCAGAAATCTTGTCAGTGTCCTAGGGAATTTGGTATTTGTTAAGGCTTCCCAGTGCCATAGCTGTTACTCATAGTTCTTAACTAGTTTTGAGTCCCCAGTGTTTCTGGATCTGCGCAAGTTCCTTCAGTGTTACTGTACTGAATGCATCTTCATAGATCTGTGTGTCGTATTTCCTTCCCAAAGACACCTGTTCATCTGAAATCCTTCAGGGTCTCAACTCAGTGTTCACTCCTTCCATGTTACTCGAAAATGTGCAAGGGGCGGCCACTTTTTTCACAGACAACTGGAGCTTAGGTGCACCTGTCTACACGACGTGCTAGCAAGCAGAGCAGTTATCAAGCACATCTCAGATGGGTTCACTGCCCCTGCTGGAGGTGGTCTGGGCCCATTCCTGTGAGAATATCACCCCTAGGTAGCTACTGCCCTCAGAAGGTGTCCATAACCAGGCACCTGATGCATGAAGCAGTCATTAGATGAAAATCACAAGTATCACACCCCAAAGAATGTCCTGGCTACCAGAAAACGAGAGCCTGCTCCCTCCTTCTGGTTGAAATAATCCTGAAAAAAAATCTGTTTGGGTGCCAAATTTTCATAGAGTAGACAACACTCTACCTCTCTGCCCCACACTCTGTGGTGACTTCCTAGGCTTAACCCTTCTTGCCAAACTCTTGCTGTCTACCATGGGCCCAACCTGAGTACCACCAGCCACCAGAGACTTTTCTTCTCCAGACCTCTAGCTCCACCCAGCCAGTGCTGCTGCAGTGGAGGCAGGCTCATACTTCCTCACTGGGCACAGTAAAGAACGTGCTGTTAGGTAATGAGGCAACTGATAAGGCTTCCTGGTGGCACAGATATTACTTTTCCCAGACTCCTGAGTAAAGCATTTTTCTGACTGTTCTTCATTCAAACCAGGTCAAATAAAAGAATCTGCACACAACTCTTAAAACAGACAATACTGCTAAATACAGGCAACCACACTAGAAACCTACATACCCCAAGATGAAGGTGGAAAAGTTCCTTTTTTTTCTCTGCCTAATTTGCCATGTCTTTTTATTAAATGTGACCACGGGGATACTGGTATCTGTATGTATCACACCTGAAGCTGCATGTTAGAAAGAAAATGTCTCAGCAGACCATGGTAGCTTGAGAGCCAATCTCCCCTCCAAAATCCTCAGCTGGACGCGACAGCCTGGTTTCACACTGAAAGGCTAAACTGATTCAATTCAGGGGACAGCTGTGCAGTAGATTCCTCTACAATTAAATATATCATGCTTTACTTTCTACTTAGGTAAATGCATACGCTTGTTTTTCTGCTCAAGTTCAGTGTTTTGTACTTGGCTTGACCCAACAAGGGGTAGAGTTCTCACTCCGTGGTGACCCTGCAGTTTCAGTGGCGAAGAATCTCTATAACCAAGGTTTGTGTTTCATTTTACTGTATACATAAATATACAAATAAATAAATACACAAATGCTTACATAGCATGCATGTATGCAAGTTGCTCTTCACAGCAATTAGCTGCTTTGTAGTACAAGAGGCTGCTGCTGATTAATGGCCACCAGTTCTCACCCAAGGACTCTTTTAAAATAGAGTCCTGTTACTCTCCTATTAGTTGAACACTTTAGAGTGAGGCAGATGTGATCTGAATCCCCCAGGCAAGGAAGGAATTGAACTTTTCATACAGCCAGATGAATGCTTCAGCAAACCCTTGGTTTTAAAAACTGGTTAAGACCTTGCCCTGAGAACAGGATGCTTTGTTCAAAAATGAACAAAGAAGCACTGCTGTAGCTCCTAATAGCCAGATTTAAAGCAAACCAGTGCTCTGTTACTTCTTGTTGATTATAAAAGGCTTCCCACTCAAAAGTGATAGATTTGGTTTTTCAGCACTTACCCACACAGAAAGAGTTTAAGATTCCTTTCCAGATTCCTCCTAAAAGCTGCAATATCTCCTTTTAGGTGTTTACCTCCCTTTCAAAAGGTTTCCTCTTGCCTAAATCTCTTTTCAAGACAAGAGGATATTTAACTGTCAAGGCACTCAACCACTTATTTTCATCAACCAGTACAATGAACTACCCAAGATCATTCCCCTTTCTGACTCTGCTCACAAGAGAAGGCACACTAAACTAGGGAGATGTGGGAAAGGAATTTGCAGGTGGCTTCACACTTTCACACGTCCCTGAATTAGAGATAATGAGGAAACAAGCGCTAGAAACAAAAACTTGAGGAAGGTTGAGATAAAGTAAATTGGCTACAGTGTTAAAGATGAGCTTTGGGCAGTGGCCAATTGCTGTCTGGCTCAAGGCACGTGTCTAAAGGTCTCTAAACAACTGTATGACAGGTTTGGGCACGTGGACAGTGCGTGGGACTACGGGGAAAGTATATGTAGTAGTGAAAAAGGGCAATAAACGCCTCCTGTTCAAGAGCCATCAGGAGTCTGTGTCTTGCATCCCTTCAGGGAGAAAAGAGTGATACAGAAGGTCATGCACACTCCCATCATGTGTGGCAATCACACAGCAGTGAAACTAGACTTTTTGTGCTCAGAAAGGCAGTGAGTTCCCCATCACTTGCATGCCTTGTTGTTATGGCACCTCTTTATCATATACAGCATAGAATAATCTGAACACCTGCATTACAAAGAATTTTGGAATTTGTGGGCTGTTTTTTGAAGGCAGAAGAACTAAACACTACTGACTGAAAAAAATGGGAATGAAGAAATACTGTATTGTTTGTCTACCTTTTAATTCCCTTCTCCCTCTCATCAGTCATTCAGTTTCACCTTGAATACCCAACATAACTACACAGTAAATCCCAACTGGTTATGGGATTACCTAAATGGTATGGGGTTACCCTAAAATTTACATGTGACTGGCAACATTATGTGAAGCCTGTGAGACCTTGTAATTGTATCTACAGATCTGATCTGGTTTGAGAGAACCATGACAATGCGTGTGGACACACACACACATACACACAACGGCCAGCCACTTTCATCTTGATGGGTTTGTGGTGAAAACCCAATTTAAAAACAGTGAAATTATTTTCATCACCATAGCTTTTTCATTTTCATTCATCACTATAGCTGATGAAGGACAAGGTGAAATATTACAAAGGAGGAAGCTCTGCTATGTTATTGCTATCTTTTCCAAGCTAGATTGTCATCAGCAGTTAATAGCCATGTTAAGATAATGTATTTTGGGGTATCTTACATGTGATCTTGGGACTGTGGGAGGTATTATTTCTTTTTTTCATAAATCCACACTCCTTGCCCTTGTCTTTCATCAGATGGTCACTTCTAAGCTACCACAGTGCATGGTTTTCTTTTGTATACTTCTCTATCTTCTTTCCATTTCTTCCTTCCTTACTCTCATTCTGCACTGTTTGTTCATCATAATTGTGCTAAAACTCACTATATTTCCCAAATCAGCTACCCATATTGGTTTTGCCCAGGTCTCACGTTATAACACACATGCCATCGGAACCCTAGCTACAAAATGGGCGCAGAACGTGTGATTTCATTTAATTAAGGTGGCACAGGCCAAGCACTTTGTCAATTCACCTCAGCTTGCCTATACCAGAGACTCCCACCACAGAAACTACTTCAGCTCTTAAATGAGTTGGGGTTGCATGGGGATCTACTCTGAGAGAGGGTGCTCTTTGATTTTTTTCTGGTCAGTTGTCCTATGTGCAGTGTTAAAAATGGGAAACTCTCTGTGACTACAGCCTGTGTCACTATCATAGAATCACAGAATCATTAAGGTTGGAAAAGACCTCCAAGATCATCTGGTCTAACCATCACCCTGCTACCAGTGTCACCCGCTGAACCATGTCCCCAAGCACCACGTCCAAGCTTTCCTTGAACACCCCAAGGGATGGTGACTCCACCACCTCCCTGGGCAACCCGTCCCAGTGCCTGACTGCTCTTTCTGAGCAGAAATGTCTCCTAACTTCCACCCTGAACCTCCCCTGGCACAACTGGAGGCCATTCCCTCTACTCCTATCTCTGGTTATCTGTGAGGAGAGGCCAACCCCCATCTCCTCACAACCCGCCCGGCCCGGCGGGTTGACCTGTCCGCCCTCCGCGCTGGGTCGGGCGCGGTGCTGCCTTGGCGCCTGCGCGGCGGGCGGGGCGCTGAGTGCGGGAGGGGGCGGACAAGATGGCGGAGGCCGGCGGCGGCGGCCCGGCGGGCGGCTGCGAGAGGAGCCCCGCGGAGCCCCCCCCTCCTTCTCCTCCTCCTCCTCCCCCTCAGTCCCCTCCGGCAGAAGGGAAGGCTCTGAGCGCGGCCGAGTACGCTCGGCGGGTGCACCAGTGGCTGTGGGACTCGTACTGCGGCTACCTCAGCTGGCAGAGCGGGCTGCCCGCCCTCCTCGCCGCCTCCGCCGCGGCCAGCGCCGCCCCGCAGCCCCCGGCCCCCGCCGCCCCGGGGGGAGCCGCGGCCACCGCCGCCGCCTCCAGCGCCTCCACCGCCGCCTACTACAGCCCCTTCTACCTCCTGGCCCCCGCCTGGCCGCAGGCAGCGGGCAGCAGGCCCGGCCCCACGCCCCGGGCTGCCCCCGGCAGCGGCACGGCCCCCAGGGAGCCGGCGGGGCGGCCGGCAGGTGAGTGGGGGCTGCGCGCAAAGAGGCGTTGTTTTGTTTTTATTTTTTATTATTTCTCGGTTTCGGTGTTATTAAGTGCGTAGGCACGCTCGGCAGGGCCTGGGGTGTGAGTGTTTGGGGAGCAGGGAGGTGTCTGGGGGAGCTGTGCTGTGTGGCGGAGCGGGGGGTCTCCTCAGGAGGCTGTGGAGGGACGGTGAGCATCGCCCTGAGAAATGGGGAAAAAATAAAAAATAAAACATCCAGGATGGGCTGCGGGCGGGCTCTGGGTTAAAGGCAGGTTGCTGCTCCGCGGGGCAAAGTGCGGCGTGACAGAGCAGCTGCGTTTGTATAAGCTCAGCCTCAGAGCAAGGGGGAGAGCACCTTGATGTGCATCTCCTCCCTGTGACAGGGAAGGGAGCCTGGCTTTTATTTAAGGGTATCCCACAAAGGAGTGGTTTCCTTAGTGGTGCCCTGAGTTGGAACTACAGGGTGCTTGCGAACAGATCGTGCCAGTCATCGAAGTGGGCGCTGATACGGGGCAAAGTCTAGCCTGAAGCGCTCCTTGCTATTTTACTGCTGTCTTATGTTGTTCTTCAGCAACAAATTCTGTGTGCTAAAGGCGTTTGGGGGCACAAAGAGCCCCGTTAAGAGCATTAAGCAGTCTTAATGCTGCTGAGCAGAGCTGTGGGGAGTGCTCAATGCTAGGAGAAGTCTCTGTGTGGTGCAGTGATAGCCGTGCGATTACACGGGTGCCCTGGCTCCAGATTGCAAACGGGTGGTGTATCTGCAACAGCTGAAGTGATTACATCTCCTCTTCTGCTGCGGATTACTGTCCCCGCAGCAGGCTGGGCCGGACAGGACGCGTTTCCACGCTGGTGCCCCTGCAGGTGACAGCCCGGCGTGCTTACCTAAGCTGCAATACGTGACAGCTTGTTAATGTTGCAGATCTTAAACGGGGCTGGCAAAAAGTGGAGCTGATGACTGCCTCGCCCAGCCCCATCTGGGTGTCAGAGCACCAGTATTGCACTCTGGGCAGCAGCAAGCTTTGTTCGGGTTAAGGCGCTTTGTCCCCTTGCCCCTCCCTGCCCTACTGTAGGAGATTACTGCTCTTACGCTGGGAACAGCAGGATAAAAAGTGCGCTGGCGCCTCGGCTGCCCTGACACGCTGCCTGCTTACTACTGTAGCCCCCCTTAATGACTAGCTTAATACAGAGTCGCTGTGGTGGACGTGTGCCAGAGTCAAGGGCTGCCGAGGTTTCTCAGCCTAATGGAGTTTGACAGGGTCTGAGTCCTTCCTTCCTTCCGTGCCCCAGACACTCAGCTTCCTCCTTATTCAGCTGTTGAGCCTGGTGCCTCCAAGTGACAGCGTGCCCCTGGCTTCAGCCTTACCCAGCTGGGCGGCCCTGTGCTGCCTGCTGCTGCCTGCTGGCTCTGGCGCTGAGCAGGCTGCGTGAAGGAAACCCCAGTCAGAACCGAGTTGACACCCAGGGCGTGCTCTGACCATGAGCAGTGCATCTATTTTAGCCTTGTTTACGTGAGGAAATTACTATGCAACAGCATCAACGCAGAGTTACCAGGATTTGGGAGATACTGAATGGTGGATGGGTCCGGATAAAGTTAGTTTTTAATTATTTAATGAGTGCAACATTACTCTTTGGAAACTGGTGAAGATAAACCTTGTTTCCTCTGCTTTAGCCTTCTGAGGTGGTGTTAGCAGCAACAGCTTGTTACTGTGAATACTTCTTTTGCCCCAACCTGCCCTTGGCCAATTACGCTGAGAAATGGGTTACATTTTCTGGCTGATCACAGGGCAGCTGCTGTGTTTCGTCCTAATAAGCAGTCTGTAGGAATGTTTATGGTCAGGTGTGACTAATACACTAATTGGCTGCTGTTCCTGGGTCCGACATGAGACAAAGCAGGATGCATTTTTCGTTGAGAGCTGCTATTTGGTACAGGCTGAGGGCTTGCTAAGGAGTTATATGAATCTTCCTTAGATCTAGACTCTCAGACTTAGTGAAATTGGTTCTGTGTGAGGCTCTTTTAAATGAAAGAATGCAAAAATGGATACATCTCCAGTGTGCCTCAGCTCTTCAGAGGGGTGGGATTTTGCTGGTAATCCTCATTATAAGGGGACTCTGAGCTCGGAAAGAGTTTAATTGAATTTCAGAAGGCTCTTGTAAGCCAAATAATTCAGGTAATTTCTCGTTGATAGATTTTGTAGAAGATTTTCTTAGTGTGACCCAGGATGACAATCGTGGTTTAGTGAGAGTCAGCCAACAGGCAATAAACTCTTCGTTTAGAGCACTCCAATCTGGGTCACGTTAACTGTTTCTCTTACAGGTCGCGAGTTCGTTATCCCTTCACTGGCCCACAGGTTCATAGCAGAGATGGTGGATTTCTTTATTCTCTTCTTCATCAAAGCGACCATTGTTTTAAGTATTATGCACCTCAGTGGGATAAAGTAAGTAGAATAACTCAATGGTTTGTTACACGCAGCCTTAAGCTCTTTGAGGTGTCGTGGTGTGGTTGTGTATGTGGTGTGGTTGGCACTGAAAGTCTGCGTGTGTAAGGTCAGAAACAATTGCTTACCTCTAAGACTATCTGCTTCTTTAATGGTAGGTGTCACATAGCTCACTAAGCTCCTCTACTTAGGCTGGTGTAAATCAAATATTTGTGCCTGGTTAGGGGACCAGAGGTTGGAGTACGAGTACAGTTACATTTCTGAATCCAAGTTTTCTGCTAAAAGAGCCTTCCCCATGGTGACCAAATGTAAGCTGATAGTGTATGGAAAACATCTTTCACCTAGGTTGAACTGATGCTTGAAAAGTGCGTGGAAGAGGGTTAAAACCCAAGCAATCACTGTGTCAGTGTATATTATTAGTGTTGGTTGTTCAAATAAACACGCAAATAAAATGCCGACCTCTCAGTGCTATTCAGTTGCCAAAATCTCCAACTCCTACCTGATGGCTTGTATTTCTAATTTGATTTTAGTAGGCTGAAAATGATGCAAAATGAAGTCCTGGGAAGTTGGAGAACTGTGTGCACTGCTTCTGCCAAGTAGTGGAGGTGATGGAAAGAGAAGGCATCTCTTACTTTCCGAATTAACTTAGAATATGTTCAAAGCCTTATCTTTTTTGATCCTGAAGTTTGACAAGTCCTTGTCTAACTGCATCGAAAGCATGTCCATGCCACTGCTGGGTCATAATGTTAAATCTGTAGGGCTGTGAAAATACACAGTTGACTCCAAATGGATGCTTTGCGTAGCTTTGTTAGGGTAAATAGCTGAAGGCTGCAATTGCTAAAGTTGAAACCTTCCAGTTGTATGTCCGCGTGCCTGCATCTAGGAGCACACAGTGGAAGCTGTAGGGACTGGAGAGTGACAATCAGTCTTGGTCATGCAACAGGAGATAAAGCTCCATTGCTTTCCTAGGGTGACTTGCAAATTCTCCCAGGCATTTATGAATGCTTTTTTTTTTTTTTCCTCCCTGTAAAGAAGTGACTTGCATCCATTCCATTTGTGCGGTTAGATTATTGCAGAACCCTTGTGTACCTTGCAAGAAGTTGAAGAGCTTTTTAATATGAGAACTGAAGGAGTAAATTCTAATATTAAACACCAGTAGTGGGAGCAGGGTCAAATAAGCTCAGTTTGTTGTTGTGTTTTTTCACTCAAGTTGTCTTATTTTGAACAGGGACATCTCTAAATTTGCTATGCATTACATAATAGAAGAAATAGATGAAGATACATCCATGGAAGACTTGCAGAAAATGATGGTAGTAGCTCTCATCTACAGGTTATTAGTCTGCTTCTATGAGGTAATTACTCACAAATAGTAGTGTCTGTAACTAACAGTTGTCAGTTCTTGAATAAGGTAAAAAATAAAATTCTGTCATCGTTGTCTGATGAAGTAAGTCCTCTTTATTTTGGGTTTCGTGAAGCTGTGTAGCTTTTATGCAGTTGTGATGAAGACCAAGTTTGCCAAACCCATTGACATCACCGTGCTGTGTGGGATTGAACGAACTTTTCTTTTGCAGATAATCTGTATTTGGGGAGCAGGAGGAGCTACCCCAGGGAAGTTCTTGCTCGGACTGCGAGTTGTGACGTGTGACACATCTGTACTCGTTGCTCCCAGCCGTGTGCTAGTCATTCCTTCCTCAAATGTCAGCATGACAACGTAAGTGCGCTTAGCCTACGCTGCTTTCGGGGTAATGTTACAGAAAGCACCCGATTTACAAAGGAAATGCCTATTTTCTTTCTTTATTATTGGCTTTTGCAGTAACTGGACTGAGTGATTTTTAAATCACAAAACCTGAGAATTGTTTTGGCAATCATGAATATTCTCCAAGTTTGGTGGTAAAACAATCTCTTCTAAATTCTGCAGGTTTTTTGTCTTTTTAATGCTATACAAAAACCAAGGCACTAAACTGAAGGCTGGCTAACTACTAACCTAAGCAGAAAAGTCAAAGTACGACAACGAATGTTTTATTTTCATTTCAGGTCTACAATAAGAGCTTTGATCAAGAATTTTTCTATTGCTTCCTTTTTTCCTGCATTCATTACACTGCTGTTTTTTCAGCATAACAGAACAGCCTATGATATTGTAGCAGGAACTATTGTGGTAAGAAGAAATGGAATCAGATGATGCCAAAAGGTGATGGATTTCCAGACTGTTTTTTGAGCACCACCCCCAAATGAAACAAAGACCTACCCCAAAACTGAAATTGAGATGACCATCGGAATCTTTTGCCCAAATTAAAGCAGAATGATTCAGAAGATAAAGGAAATGGGTTGCTCCAGTATGGTGCCAGCAGCTACCTTCAAAGTATTGGAGTTTTCACAAATGCCAAAGAAGTTTGAGAGAAACAAGACGCAGTAAATCTGAAGTATTAACCTTAGATTGACAGGGAAGTAAGCGGCTGTACTGTTAACTGCAGCTAGGTGCTGTTCCGTTTGTCAGTCTAGGGAAAGCAGATTCAGAGAAATACTCCACCTCAAAAGAAACGTTCCTACAGTTTTGGGTGTTGGCAGGTAACTCGAAAATGTTGTTTTCCAAGCAGTTGCCCAAGCTGTATCGCTAACTGTCTGAGGGGAAGGGAACTGCAGTATTAGACAGTGAGGCAAATCATGTTAATTAAATTGCCAGATGTGCAGTGTTTATTACTTCACAGGGCACATTTCCTCACCTCTTAAAGTATTTTATCTATCTGAACATTGATGTGACAAGTTTTTTTGCATGATTCTCGTAAGCATTGTCATTATTTCACGTGTCAGAGCTCATGAAGAGGTGAAACACTAGCTGCTTTTTCTTTGGGAAGGCTGCGTTACACTGCAGTGTTAGTGACTTGGCATGTACATAATTCTGGAGCTGTGAACAGTACACATCATCTGCTTCTGGTCGGAATGAAAGCGCTCGTCTCTTTCTTGCACAGAATAATACCAAGCAAAACAATTGAATGAGTTTCAGGAGCATGCAGAAAATAATAACTGAAATGCGTGTCATGGGTATAAATCCACAGAAGTACAAATACTGGTTATGTTCACTTTATGTTCTGGCTAATTGTTTGTATATTCAGAATAACAACTACTGAATAAAAAAGCCTAATATTTTGCATGATTATATAGCTCTGGTAATTTGTTCTTATGTCATTTAGTGTCTTGGAAAGGACTGCACACCACAATGCTGATGTTTTATTCCTCTCTTAGTAAGAGCTTGGAATTCTTCCAACACCCAGTTTTTGTCTGTCCCTCCCTGAGGCTGTTGGCTCTAACCCTACCTTCAATCTTGGAGGCTGGTGGTAGAATTATTTTTACGGGTTCTTGTTTCTATTTCTTTAGGTGAAATAAACTAAAAAAAATGCAGAATATTAATGTTACTCTTTCTGAGCTAACAAACGGTGTTGTTCATTAAGGCAACTTCTGCATCTATCTTCATTTCCCATGCTATTGTAAAGACCAGTGTTGCTGCTTAATTGACCCCTCAAAGTGCATGCAGCTGAAATAGAACCCAAGAGAGCTTATTTCACTGTTCTTTCAAAGAATTGCACCCTTGACATGAGTGTTAACATTAAAAGTTGAGGAACAGCTATCACCCTGACGAGCTAAAGCTGTCAGAACTGACTAAAGCTGACGTTAAGGTGCGTATTGCCTACTTACACTCTCGGTATGAATGCCAAAGGAAGTTTTAGGCCACTTCCTGTAGTGGTGACCTAGAAACTAGGCTTTAAGATGGGCCTGGGGAGCAAAACAGTTGCACAGAGGTTATTGCTAACATTTCAGGTTTAAGGGACAGTTATCTCCTTACCCTGTTAGAAAATACTACCGCTTCCATAGCAGGTAAAGAAAAACATCAGACTTGCCTAGGACAAGATGTATACGCTGTACTGTCATAAACTTCAACTTTTAGTTTGACTCATGTGTGTGTACGTATTCCCTTGAAAAGACTCCAGTTTTCTAGTGGTAGGCTGAGTATGTGGTAGGTAAAAGTGCTAGAGAAAAACACTTATCATAGAAATACTGATTTGAGGTCTATGCATTTCCCAAAAGTGAAGATTAAAGTTTGTCTTCCTGTCAAGTCTAGTACAGGGTTAGAAAAGTACCTTATTTTGTAACACTGGCAGCTGTAGAAATACAAAGCAGCATTAGGGGAAGATGCTTAAAGCTTATGCAACTACTTTAAGGCCTTTCTCCCTTTTGTGGTACTAGAGGGAAGGGGAGCTTTCGGTTCTAGCTGCAGCAAGTGTCAGGATCTCAACCATAAACCATGTGCTGTGGCTTACTTAAAGTTCAGCTGTAGTCCTCAGAAAAACGAGCATTCTCTCTCCCTTCACCAGAATGTCTGTTCTCTGAGAAGCTTTTCTCACTCCTATACCAGTGCAGAAAACACATTATCTATTTACAATGAGGTATGCTTCATCTTTCTCAATTAGAATGCCGGTAAACATTTGTAAGATCACTTTTTTGTTTGTGTGGTTGTGAGAAACTGTAAAGATTAGCTGCAACCATTGTAGCGAGACAAAACTCTTTACTTAAAGACAGCTTGAGACTGTCAGAAAGCAGAGGTTGCAGAAAGCATGTACCACCACCCAACTCAGGCTGCGTGCATTGCCTTGTGCAGTTCTAACTGCAGATGTTGTCATTGGGAATTCAAACTGCCAGACAATATTTTATAGTTTTTATTGATGGCATTTATCCCATGAATTAACATGTTAATTATACTGTAATAAACATGGCTTTAATATTAAACTTTTCCTTATTATCCAAAGTCACCACAGTCCATTTCAGTAAATATAAAAATATATACTTAATACTTTGTACAATACTGGTTTTTGGTCCAAACAAAAATGGATCAGAAAAGCCAATAAACTTACTTTAAGAATTCCCAATTTTAAAGATTTTCTAAATGGATTTAGGCAACTTTGAATAATGGGATTTACATAAAATCTGAGACAATACTAAACAAAAATGGCCGTAACACACAAAATTAAAATTTCAATTTCACAGATTTGTTATGCCAAAAAAGTACATAGAGAAACAAAATTATTTACACGTTTCAATAATAAAATAACAAAGGTGAGACGTGGTAAAGGGCTGTAAGAATGAAAATATAGAAATAGCATATATAGTTATTAAATGGAGAACTACAGATCTAACAAGTCCTTAGCATGAATCATTCTTAATTCAGTCTTTCTCTATCAGAAAATCTTAGTGCACAATACACCCAAACTCACTCACTTCACACATACACCAGCACAAACTCAGCATAGAAATCATTCATTAAAACATTCTCTACTCTATACAGAATCCCTCACTAATATAATTACAATTTGGAGGCGTCAGTAAACGCGGATGAGCGCACATAGTGGTGCAGATGAAGAGGTATTGTACAAGCCATTCGCTGTGCAGGCTATACTCATGTCTATAGCCGGACCATGCCGAGTCCGTGAAAGAGATAACTTGCCGGATTCTAGAATAGTTTCGCTTGAGAAGGGCTCTGTTGCCAACTCTACTCATTACAAAAGAACTAAATGAGGGAGGGTAGGAAGGGGCAGCAGAGTTTTACAGTCCTTGAAGCAGATCTGACTTCAGCTATCCCAGCATGAGGTATGATCCCAACAATCGAACAATGCAGGGTAGCAGCTGCTTTGAAAGTTGCTTTACGTATCAGCCGGTTATTTTCTACGTCTAAATGCAGTCTTTATCTTCCGACCAGAAACTGAAGATCCAGATGCAGAGAAAATATTTTTTCCATTAGTCCTATCAAAAGAAATTAGTAGTTCAGAGTTTAGGACAGTGTAGCTGAAAATTCAGTAGCAGCACTGAGTAGATATTCCAGAACAATTGTTCTATCGTCTGGCTCTCTAGTTAGCAGCTGGCAACAAACAGCGTATGACGAACAGGAGGAGAGTTCCAGAAACCAAAAGCAATTAAATCTCTCTTATTCAGCAGGTAAGTAGCAGCCCAATGGCTAAATACGGATTTTATTTTTCAAGAACAAGAAAATTGCACGTGTTGATGCGTGGTATTTCTGAGAACTAGTCTCCTTTACAACTACCGTCGCTTAGTTAGCCAGTCACGCTAACACATCAAGGAAGGATCCCAAATTTACACCAAATTCCAAGGTTCATTTGAATACCTCACGACTTAACAGCAGTAGAGGCTGCACACAGTCAGTCCACCGACATTACCCAAAGCTCAAGCGAAATTCTGATACGGTCTCTTACCCCACTGTAAATGCCGGAGGTTGGCTGAATGAAAATCCCGAAGAGCCAGAAGGCTGTGCCGATGCTGTTGGTGCAGTAGGATTTGCACCAAAAGTAAAGACTCCCGGGTTATTTGGAAAATTGAAATTAGAAGTGTTACTTCCAAACTGGAACACAGGACCTGGGAAGGTGGGGTGGAAGCAGAAGAGAACAAGAAAGTTGTCATTTGAGTTCATCCTTTCCATCCTCGTGTTCCTGCTATTATATCTAACAGATGTTTCTTTAAACTCACTCAAGATGACAAAGTTCAGGGTGGGAGGCAGGTTTACCAGAAATGCTAGATTACAACAGGAACAATGCTTAGAAAAAAATCATTCACTTCAGTAGAGAATCATAAAAGGATTCTTAACCAACATTGCTAGGACGCAGCTAATGAATTGCTTGCTAATTGCTGCACAGCTTATACCTGTGTACACTGCAGTTTATTAATGAAGCCTTAAGTTATAGTATTGAATCATGTAGATTTGCTGTTTAAACAAACTGCTGTGTTAATGTCATGAATCTGGGAGACACAGCACCTAATCTTAAAAAAAGATTCCTATTAAAGTAACACAGACAAAACATGTGGATTTTTATCTTTAAACTCTTAATTAACAAAATACTAATACATTGTGCCAACTTATTACTCATCAGTACAAATGTAGGTTACTTGTAATGGAGGCTATTTTGTAGAACTTCTGAGAGGAACGAGGCTTTTTCCCCTTTTTGTGCCTGATGTTATGCTATTAGATACGCATATTCTGGCACTGTGGTGGTGGTTTTATTATTTTAATCTTTAATAATTCCTAGTGTGGAACAACACCTTCTTATGCTCACAAGGATCATTCTCCCCAGCATGTATATCATATTTCATTAGTAAAAGTAACATTAAATACAGCCTGAACCCACACATGCTTAGGACTAATTCTGGCAACGTATTTCCCACAAGAAAGCCCCTGATCCAAATAAGTCGCCAAAGCCTGTTAACAAAGCCAAAAAAATAAGAACTTTTCTGTAGCAAATCCAAAAAGAACCCGTTTGCAGTGCTTCTGCTATTCTGGCTTGTACAACCTGATCAGCGAATACTCCACGTTTTGGCACTTAATTTTATTTGCTATTTTTTGTCAAGAAAATAAAAGCCAATAATTAGCGGTGGGGTTGCAAGCTCTGCGTTCGCTCAGTCTCTTGTGGGACTTACGGTGAAGTTGGCACACCTACAGCACATCTTCAGGAGTGAGACGCAAATTACTCAGCCCTGTGCCCATTATTTTTATAGAGGTTAATTCTTACAGCTAAGCACACACAGAAGGCAGAAGTCTTCTTACTCCACAGTTAGGATGCACTTCATGGAAACAAACAAACAAACAAACGACTCCGAGACCAAAATAGTTAGAGAATGGTCAGCACTCACCAGCGCTGGAGGTACCAGAGCCAAAACCTGGCTGTTGGCTCGCCTGCTGTCCGAACACAGGGGGCTGAGTACTGCTCGTCACAGAGCCGAAGGCTGGAGGAGCAGGCTGAGAGCCCGCTGAAAACAATGTTGTCGACAGCGATCCAAAACTCGGAGTGTTTGGCTGGCTGGACCCCTGGCTCTGGCCAAATGCTGGTGGCTGACTGGCACCAAATGCTGGGCCAGCAGCAGGTGCTGAAGACCCAGAGCCAAACACAAACGAAGAGGACAACCCTCAGGGAACAGAAGAGAAATTTCAGTATACGCAGGGCTTTTTTTTTTGTTTGTTTGTTTGTTTTTGTTGCAGAATGACTCTACGCATCACATTTTCCAAGTCTGGTAAATGAATACTTCAAATATTTGAGATAGATCTTAATGTTTACAGGCAAGTATGTAAAACAACAAACTACCTCAGTCCTATCCCGGCTCGCTGCTTTTCATGTTACTTACAAGAAAAGGTGCATGTTAACAAGTCGGACAACATTCATCTCAAACACATGGGCTGTCTAGGCTGAAATTACTGTCTTAGGCATTCATGTTCTAGAAACAAACTCCCACAAACAGTACATGTTAATTTATATTTACTAAGAGCTGCTTATATCACTTATAAAGAATATATATACATAGAATATTAAAATACATAAATTAGCATATATATATATTATATATATATATATAAAGGTTCAAAATACAGCTCCTGATCTATTAGGAGCTGTATTTCATTCTTGTCAGCAGCTGCACCCCTCCCCTGTCCAAGTGTTTACCATTATCAGTTCTGGAGGCCAAATCATGCCTGCAGGAATCTAACTATACTCAAAAACTCAGTTTAGTAGAGTAATTCTGTCCCTTCCCATAACAGATAACAAGCTCATTCAATTAGCTGTTTCGGTTCTTCAAGGCCAGCAGAAATAATGAAACAATAATACGTGACTGAACAATGACTCTGAACATACAGCACATCTGATGAGCAAAAAGGGACATTTTCAACAGCACTATTAATTGGAATGTAATGTAAGCAGCCATCGTGCAACAGAAAACACCATCTACTGCACCATAACTTGGAACGGCTGGCTGCTTTTCTTTCCAAGAAGAAAAACATAAATGGTAGCAGTTAACACAGACTTGGAGGCTTCTGCATTGGAACAACAACAACAAAAAAATCTTTTGTGAAGATTTTTGAAAGATGGCTTAATCTGCAGGTTCAGTTGATCTGCTTATGGCTGTAATTTAGTATGGCTCTTTCTCTGCATGTGGTATACAAAAATGAATGTAAATTTAATTTCCATGAATGACAAGATTAAGCCCTCGGATCAAAATAAAATTGAACCTGTAAGGAAGATACTACATCTATCTCCAAGGACTGCTAAGCTAGCAGGAATACCCATTCCATTATTTAGCCATTTCAGCCGTGTTACACGGCTAAATTCATGCCGGACTTCAGTGGGAGTAATGCATTTCGAACATGAAGAAAAACTTTACATTCTCATTTCTGCCTTCAGTGACTGGGCAGACACCTGAAACACTTGCTACTGTGCTCATTAGAAGCCACTCCTTAGGAAGTAGCAATTGCGTGTACAGATACTATGTTTATATGTACTTGTAAAGGACTGACCTGGCAAATCTTGATGTTATTTACAACACTTGAGAGGTTTAGGTATGGGAAGGAAAAATTAGGGAAGCTGTAATTAATTGACTTCTAATCTTAAATACTGGACCGATACTGAGAAGAGGGAAACCATACTTCTCACGGGGAAAAGTGCCCAAATAAATTAAAAGCCAGTAAGGGGCTGTCCATCGCACAAAACAATACCAGTTCATTTCTAACCTGTATTTCCCAGACCATCTGTGAAAACCTGAGCCCCAAGCGTTAACGTTTTTCTTTGGTCTGCTATCTAATGGCAAAAATGAGAAAAACATCTTTTTAAATGTACCTGTTGAACTTGATGTGGTTGTGGCTCCAAAGGTAAATCCAGGGTTTGCATTGCTACTACTGGCTCCTGAACCGAAGACAAACGGAGCAACGGCTACACCAGTGCTGGAAGATGTGGTTGCTGGTTTGTTTTCTTGGGAGAAGCCAAATGACTGAGATGTCGTAGATTCTGCAGAGTTGCCAAACGTGGAGCTGCTCACAGTGTTGCTGGCTTGTCCAAACACAAAGGGTGCAGGGACCGGTGCAGGGTTGGAGGAAGAGGTGACGCTGCCAAACACGCTGCTGCTGTTGGCTGAAGTGGTGGGTATGGCTGCGCTGGAAGAAGCAGAGCTCAAAAAGCTGAAGGATGGTTTTGCTGCTCCTTGATCTGAGAGGAAGAACACGACATGAGCCACTGCAAAACGCCAAAGGAAGTACAGCAGACTCCGTTTCAATCCCTGTACAAAGAGCAATCCTGAACGACACCTCAGTTACGCTCCAGGTACTGGTGATTCTGTCAGATCCAGATTTAACATGCTGATTGCTGCCATCCACAAATCAAGGAGTGGAAGACTTGTGATGAGCAAGGACGCCCCGCTGCAGTCTCGAGGCTTTATTTATTGGTCACAAACACCAAGAGTTGGCTGTAATTATCTGAACCAGTATTAACCAGTACCTCTGACCTCTTCAAACAAAAATATCTTTCAGGTACTCTTATAAGAACAACATCAATTGCCTGCAACAGTTTTATGGCCTTGCTAAAGGGAGCACTGAAAAGCACAGTGGTACAGTTTCTTTTGTAGCCTGTTCAGAAATTACAGCCCTGTGCCTACAGCTTCAGATCAGGCCAAGCTTACCAGCCCAACTCTTACAGCTAAGTTCACTGCACCTGAATGCCTTCAAGACGTGCTTTTAGGAGCCATAGAAAAGAACCTGCTGGTAAGACCACCGTTATAAAGTACTGAGTGTTGTTTTACACTTAAAATAGAACTATCTGCTATAAGCCATTCACTTGTATCTGATATAAGTCATTTATAAGTCATTCATCAGCTTTCCCTAAGCTGCTGCTCTCTCATTACTGAATGTGTTCCTGCTCTCAATTTCCCACTAACTTTTTCCCCCAGCATTTATGGCCCCTTTTCATCTATGCCACTTTTAAGGGACTACATCATGTTGAAAAATGCTGGTTAACACTTCCTTTTACACAAGGTGCCTCATTAAATTTTCCTGACTAAACCAAACCCCTGAACTTTAACTAGAAGGGGAAGCAAACACACCTCCCCTGCCACCAAATCTCCCCAAAACAGATCTGTTCAGTAACAGATCAACTATAAGAATACTGCGATTAAAATCAGTATAGCCCTAAACACTGCTTTTGTTCAGGATTACTAGCCAATGTCCTTTCCCTTACCACTTCTGGAATTAATACTGAATTCCATACTCTAAAGCATGGCTGATAAGTCATACGAATGACATCTAGCAATCAGGATTTTTCCAGGCAGTGATCATCAATAAGAACTCCAATCTTCTACTGCAGTCTTTTAACAAAGTAAAGGAATACAGAACTGTGTAGTAACTGTTGAGTGATTTTTGGACTTTCGTAGTAGTAGAGAAACAGCAGTACACTCTGTAGCACAGGCACAAGTACATGGGAGTAAGATCCTCGCCCTCATCTCTTTTTTCTCTGAAAAATGCTTGTGTGAGGCCTCTATTTCACCATACTAATGATTTTACCACCTACTGTGCTGCTAGCATTGAGACAGTCCAACTTCTGTGCTTGTACAAGACGCAGTTCCTTAAGTTCCTTAAGGTGTCACAATTTTTTTTATGAGTGTCAAAACTCATTGAGATCAAAAAAGGAATTGCTGCTCATTGTGTACATATCAATAACTAGGGCAGAAAACACACAATGCATGAATTAAACTTTTTCTAAAGCTCTAGTACACGAACATATCAAATCTCAGCAATTTTTTTCTAGTATAGTTTCAGAGTTCTTATTTGATGGACATAAGCAGACAAGCGAAGACAAAAGATATTCTGTTTACCTGAAGTACTGGTTTGGACCCCAAATGAAAAAGCTGGCTTTGCTTGCTCAGGTTCCTTCTCTGATGGTTTAACGAAACTGAAGTTGAATATGGGTTTTGCTGTGCTCTCTTCTTTTGTATGCTCGGACTTCCCAACTGAAAAGATAGGCTGTGCCTTTGACTCTTCAGTGTCAGCTTTCTTTCCAAACACTAATGGAGCAGCAGAAGTGACAGAATCCTGCTTCTCTTCTGTCCTTCCCAAAATAAACTGTGAGGCAGCTGCAGACTCTGCACTGCCAAAGGAGAAGCCTCCTTTTGTTGAAGGAGCTTCATCCTTCTTCTCATCTGGCTTCTTAAATGCAAAAGAAGCTGATACAACCTCCTTGTCTCCAACAGTTCCAAACGTGAAGCCACTGACTCCAGTTTTATTTTCGTTGGCAGCCATGGCAGTAGCAGAACTTGTACCAAAAGCAAAACCTCCCAATACTGGTTCCTCTTTCTTTTCCTGCTGTCCCAGGCTCGCGGCCCCAAACCGAAACGTTGAAGTAGCCTGACTACTTGTAGATGGAAGGCCAAAGGTAAAACTGTTACTTTTTCCTTCTTTTTTACTCTCTTCTGATTTAGATAGCGAGGATGAAACTCCAAATTTGAAGTCCCCTGGAGTACTAGGAAACTTAAATCCCCCAACCACATTGTTGGAGGATGCAGATTCAGAGGCAATGCCAAACTTGAAGCCCCCTTGTTCTCCAAATTTGAAACTTCCCGCGCTATCTAATGTATGAGAAGACTCAGAGGATGATGACGACTGAACACCAAATGTAAATGATGGCAAGGCAGCATTTGTGGACACAGTAGCAGTACCAAAACCTGCAGAAATAAGTGAACATCAGGTTTGTAAACCATGGTGTACCTGCAGTACATGAAGGTTTTAACAACACTCTAGTCCTGATCTTTCCAGTCAAAACTGTTTAAAAAACAACCCACCAAACAGTTAAACAAGAAAACCCCATGCTTCCTCTCTACATCAACCTTTTCACAATTGTGTTTTCTGTCTACCACCTGGCTTTAAAAAGTACACGAACTTCTTTGAAAGATCATGTTTTTAGTCTGCACTCCAAATGAACAACATGTAGGGCATGTAAAGAACAAGCATGTCATTAATGAAAGCTTTTCTCTAAAAAGGATAAATTTATTCTTGGGGAAAAGTGTGGAAACAGATGTTATCTTATCGAGGCAATATTCCTATAGGAAAAATGAACAATTACACCACACCTCAAAGGAAAAAATAATTGTGCTTAAAAAGTAAGAAAATTAAAAAAAAAATCAGAGCAAAACAAAAAATAAATCTCAGAACATGCATCCTCGTTTTAATCATTATGTATTACCTTTGAGATCTGCTTTGGTGCCTGGCTTTGCATTTTCACAGGCTACACACTTTGTGGCCTCTGCTTTGTTTCGAACCAAGCAGGTCTCACAATCCCAGCTTCCTTCAGGCTTCTTAAATTTGTCTAAATCCAGAAATTCTCCAGAAGGAGCAGAAAATGACGATGCACTGCTACTGGTCACAGGTGTTAGACCCTCTACAAGAAAAACAAGACAGTTAACCATCCTGTTTGAACATGAACTATAAAATTAACATTAACTTTTAAATTTGGTTTATCAGACCCCACAGAAATGTTCAAAACAGCTCTGAGACGCCCCCCTCCACCCCAGAAAAATTAAAAGCCATCAAAAACCCACAAAGAAGTCCAAGAGAATCAACTCTGTCTGAAATCCATTATCTTACCTCACAAAATTTCAGTCTTACTGTACAGGATGATTACAAAAGCCCAATCTAGTCCATCTCAATTTTTCATCCCAGATATATTTGCAAAGGTGTTTTTTGATGTAATGGCATATTAAGTGACGTTTAGAGTCAAAGTTAAAATCAGAATCGTATTTTAAAAACAATACAACCACGCTCAAAATCAATTACAGTCATGCACAATGGGAAACAACCCAGTACTGCCCTGAACAAGTTACCCAGCGGGTCACTCACTTTCTTGAAGCCTATCACTGACCTTCATAGGCATCTCTCTGCTTTAGCTTAAGACTAGTTAAGACTACACTGTCTTGAAATCTGGCTTTGCCTCAATTACATACAAATGGTGAGTAGAGGCATTTTGGCCATATTTTGTAATTATTTTTTACTTATTTTTTGAAAGAGAAAAAACACAGTAATTTTTAACTCTTTCTACGGAGTTCTCATTTTCGCCAGTGAAAAATCAGTATGTTGTTTTTAAATTAAGTCACCCAGTCCAGCCATCTTCCCTCACCAGCTGCAGAGCAGGGCATATTTGCATTGATCCAGCTCCGTACTGATACGTTTCACAATCGGTTCAATTTATGCGACAGGCTGGAACCTGGACTGAGACCTCTGAAGTGCCTGTAAACCAATCCTGCAGACAGCCTCTAATCCATCAACTGTATCTGGGAATCACGTTGCTTAAAATATTCCATAAATGCAACATACTTTTATTCTGTACAAGATTCACAGAGGCTAAGATGGAAACAACAGGAAAAAAAAAAAAGGACCATACCTGGTTTCTCAGACTGACAAGCTACACATTTGTTATCTTCTGCCTTATTTAATACAAGACATATTGCACAGTCCCAAGAGCCTTTCGGCTTCTTAAATTTGTCTCCAAAGTCCAGAGTGACTGTCGTGTCAGTGCTGCTCGAGGAGGATGTCACTGTCACTGAGCTGTCTGTAACCACTGGTAATGTCAGAGCAGGCATTACTCCCGTTCCAGGTTTTGGTGTCTCACATGCTATACATTTTGTCGCTTCCGGTTTGTTTTGGACAAGACATGTATCACAATCCCACGTTCCAGGTACTGTTTTGAATTTGTCTCCAAAGCCCAGCATCTCTGCTGGGGGCGCTGTTGGCTTTGAGGTGTCACATTGACTTGAACTTATTGTCTGTTTCGTAGTCTCAACTGTCGATGCTTTAGTCGCTTGACAAGTTACACATTTGTTGTCTATGTCTTTGTTTTGCAGAAAAGGGTCACATGTATCAGATTGCCAGTATGATGCTTGTTTAGAAGTCTCTTTACCTGCAGAAAAAGTTGTTATTGCAGGCCTAGTATAAATCACTGTGCTTGTTGTAGGTTGTGCAGATGTAGAAGAGTGTGTTTTCAAAAATCCAAAGTCTAGGGAGCAAGAAAAAATAAGTCAGACTGTTAGCGCAGTACCTCACTACATGCAACTAAGTGACTTTACTAGGGGACAAAAATTTAAACTCAGGTGCCAATGGTTACAACTAGACATTCAGACCCAACGCAATAGGAAGTCCCCAGAAATCTTATCTTAACGGATGAAATTTCATATGCTGCACTGGCTCACAACAGAACATTTATTTAAAGCTTCATTTAACTCTTTGTTTCCGAGGAAGTTTCAAATCAAAATTTTCACTGGTTGATACAAGTACGAACAAACAGCAGACAGTTTTGACAGCCCAACGTGGAATGGAAATAATACAATTTCATTTAGATGCGATGCCCAATCGAATCAAATTTCTAGAGCTCCTCCTTCCTTAACAGATGACTCAAATTTACTTTAGTAAATGTACCGAAGTTTGTACTTGAAGCAGCAATCCATGCAGTACTTTCCCACAGATGCTGAATATTAATTAAATAATAAAACCTCGAGACAATTGAACAACTGTCTAATTTTCTACAATATTTGTTCAAAATGCATCGGACACAGGACAACTCCTGATTCAGAGGTGGCAATTTTAACAGAAAAGACAAGCTACTAATACAGAAACACTAAAGGAAACGCATCTTGAATAGCAGCTCAAGTTGCTTGTAAATCTACATTGAACATAGTTGTTTTGTGTTTTTTTTTGTTTTGTTTTGTTTTTTTGCTGTTTTGTTTTTAAATCAGAAGTGAAGTTTTTGAACAATGTGGATTTAGATTCTGCTTCTTTTAAACTGATAAAGTGACTGTCACAGATTTGCAGCTTTTGCAATATCTTTAGAACTGAAACTCTACTATTCTTTCTTCACCTGGGCTGAAGGTGGGACAGGAGTGTTGAGTTTTACAAACATTTCCTTTTCAATTCCACAAATTGTATTTACTTAAAATGAAACATTGATCATCTAGCTAGTTCTCTTAGTACCTCATTTACAGTTACATCCTAACACATAAAGGAGATGCAACCCATCTGGTTTTCAACTCGCAGTTTTACTTCCAGCAACAAAGACAACTTCACTTAGAATAGAAGGGGCAGATGCACCCTAGCAAACGCAGCGCTTAATGTAATGCTCTCCTATGTTCATATTTATAGAAAATACTCTATTAACCATAAGTTTGTTGTTTGTTTGTTTGTTTTAAATAAAAAATGCTAGCGTATTTTTTGCAGCATCTTTTTAAAAGGAGTTCATTATCTCACCAGGGTTTTTTAGAACGTCTAAGACGCTTCCTTCCTTTAATACTCGTCCATGTTTAAGGGGAACTCTGAGGGGAACAGCAACAAAACCTTCGTTCTCCTCTTGCTCATTGTTGGTGGATGCGGATGAGCTAGTTTCTTTTGAAACAAAAGAAAACAAACAGCTGTCACAATGCGACCTACTTAGAGCAGATTATACTCACTTTTGTTAGAAACAAGAATTTCCAACTTTCATGCTTCTCACGTAAGAACCTTCACCAATTCTACTTACTTTATAATGGTTTATAATTACAAGCAATAAAAACAGATCTGTCACTGGAAAAATACTGCAGAAGTCCAACACTGCCCGGAATTGCTAGCATGCACAGACAGGACAGATTTAAGATTTAATAAAGAAAAAAAGAAAAATCAGCACTTCAGATGTGAAGTGCTAAAATTTCAGTTACCTAGGGTAAGAAAGGACGTCACGGGCGTATCACTGGATCCAGAAAGTTCTGCTGATTTTACAACAGGAACACTAAATGTAAACCCAATCTGCTACGAACAAGAGAGGTTTTTCAGAGCCACAGGAACGTCAATCAAATGCACACACAAAACCAAATCCGAAAGCTGGTCTTCACATTTGTAGCATGCATGCTGAGTGACAAATTATAAGCCAGAAGCCTACATAGTTTTCTCCATCAAGGCAGATTCTGCTTTAGTGTTCTGCAACAGCCTACTAAATACCTAAGAAAACTAAATGCCTAAGAAAACTAAATGCCTAAGAAAAAAAGTCTAGCTTCTTTATTAGTTTACTTACAGGAAATGTAGATAGCACTTCTGCCTCAGTAGACTTCACAATTGGAGATGAAAATGCAAACGCAGGACTGCTAACATTACTTGTTGGCTGTATCTGTATTTTCAAAAGAATTAAAGGTTTATATTTAAGAGCAACAACTACCTGAATTCATTACCCAACAGAAGTCCTGCAGTGATGTTGAAAAGCTTGATGTTTCAGTTATTTTGCAGATAGAAGTAGTAATAAAACAAAGTTTCCTAGTGGGTATAGGACAATATCTTCAAAACCAAATTACAGAAACCGAGAGGAAAAGCTGGAGATGCTACTTAGGTCTAAATGCATGGAAAAGCAAACCAGGAAGCTGAAGAACGGTAAACTCAGCCCAATGATACTCCAAGAACTTCAGCAAACACCTCAACATATTACATCAGCTATCTACTTCAAACCATACAAAAATATTTCAAGTGCTCTGGAACAGGTTGATGTTTATTTTATTGCAATAATATGCCAATTATTGCACCCTAGGCTCATTCTATGTGAGGCTTATATGACCACATTACCTCTAATTTAATAACTTAAATAAAGTTGTGGTTTAACCATTGTAGGCAACTAAGCACCACACAGCCACTCGCTCACTCCCTTCAAGTGGAACAGGGAAAAGAACTGGAAACAAAGAAGTTAAGTTGTTAAATTTGAGGTACCATTAATGACTCATCACAGTAACGGCTACCTGGAAAGACAAATGCCATAACCCTGTACATACCCCCAGCTCCTTCCCCTTCTTTCCCCCAGCATTTATTGCTGGGAATGATGCTAAATGGTGTGGAATATCCCTTTGGTCCTCTGGGGTCGGTTGTCCTGGCTGGGTCCCCTCCCAGCCTCTTGTGCATACCCAACCTCCTCGCTGGCAGGGCAGTGTGAGAAACAGAAAAGGACTTGTCACTGTGCAAGCACAGCTCAGCAACAGCTAAAACACCAGTGCCTTACCAACACTGTTTTGGTCACAAATCTGCAACACAGCACCATCTACTATGAAGAAAATTAACTCTACCCCCGCCAAAATCAGTATAAATAACTTGCCATAAAATCCACACCCCATTCCCCCCCAGAATCCCGCAGCATTTGAAGCAGTTACACAATCGCATTAAACAGAAGTTTGCAAGGTCTAAGACTGAGAGAAGCAGAATCAAAACATTTGTGCGTTTTTCCCCAAACTGGCATGCGACCCCAATTTATTCAGCCGAGCGCAAACTAACATTCATTAGCTTCACGAGCACCACACAACTCGCAACAAAGCGGCATACTCACCCGAAGAAGTACTGACAGCAAAAAGACTTACCTGGCCCGCCGCCGCGTTTGCCATGTCTCCCGCCGCCATTGAATTTGTCATGCTCGTCATAGTCGTCGCCGCTGAATTTGTCTTGCTCTTTGCCAGTGTTAGATATGGTATGCCCGTCGCCACTGCTGGGTATGTCACGCCTGCCGACACCGTTGGATATGTCACGCTCCCCCCTGCCATCGAGTATGTCATTTCTTCCACCTCCTCCTCCTCTTCTAGGTATGTCATGTTCGCCTCCGCTGCTGATGGATTGCCCGCCCCCGGCGCTGCAGCTGGATTTCCCACCCCCAGCGCTACTGCTGGGTTTCCCTCGCCTGCCGCCGCCGCTGCTGCATTTCCTGCAGCCGCCGCAGCTGCTGCTGGATTTCCTGCGCCCGCTGCTGCTGCTTTTGGATTTCCTGCGCCCGCTGCTGCTGCTTTTGGATTTCCTGCGCCCGCTGCTGCTGCTTTTGGATTTCCTGCAACCCCATCTGCTTTACGGCTTCCCATATCTCCCGCTGCTTCTCCATGGCCCATGCCCGTCGCTCCCACTCTTCTTGAAATTCCTGTTTTCGCCGCTCGATTATCCAGGCCAGCTCCTTCTGCAGGGCTTCCCATGCCTTTTGCTTCTGCTGGATTCGCTCTTCCCGTTGCTGCTGCTGGCGTTGCCATGCCCATCGCTGCAGCAGGCGTTGCAATGCCCATTGCTGCTGCCGGAGTGGCAACGCCCTTTGCTGCTGCTGGATTTGCCATGCCCGTCGCAGCTGCTGGAGTTGCCATGCTCGTTGCAGCTGTTGAAACAGTGCTTGGTGACGCCGAGACAGCACTACTACTTATAAAACTAAAATTGAACTGAGGCAGCGACGCAGTACCGATGGGTAGGGGGATTTTCGGGAGCACTGGTTCCTCCACTTCCTAAAGTTGTAAATTTCAATTTTTCTTTTACAAGACGCACTACTTTCTCACATCGTCCCGCCCAATTTATTAACAAAATGAAATAAAACAAAAACCCATGCAAATTCAGAGAAAGCAAGTTTCCAGAAGAAAGCCTGATCTCCCCACCTCTGTCTACTAGGTCATTTTAATTTATGGCAGGCCTGCTTCCACATTATACTCTGTTCAACAACTGTACAGCAAGAACACTGAAAGCTAACTCAAAACCTGTGCAGAACAAAGAGGCACAGATCAGATTTTTCTTTTTCTTTCCTATACTTTGGTCATCAAAGCTCTAGAGAAGCATCATCCTTTCTAACTACCCTCACATCTCTCAAGACAAATGAGAAAGCGTTCCTCTTGCAAAATTAGGCAGGAGGGTTGCCAAAGTTTCTAAAGTTACTACAGCAGTGAACGTGGAAAAAGGTAATGTTTAAAGAAGCAGGTAGGTTCAACAACCAACCTAAACACAAAAAGAACCAAAGAAAGTCAGACTAGCAGCACTGAAGACTGTATTCTGGTAAGTACAGTCCATACCACGTATCAGGACACAAATGCAAAAATCACAAAACGCTATTTTCAAAACTTCCATTTTTATCCTTTCCACTTACTTTATTTGATTACTAAGATTGGATGAGTTATGTTTTAAATGACATAGACAATCTGATCAAAATTTGAACAGTACTATCATGATCTACTTAGAAATGACTAGGCAGGGATGTAAGGGGGTACTACTGATATTCAGTGCATCCTGCAGCTTACATCTGTTTCACTGTTTTGATTTGAAAAATTTATGGAACTTACTATATTTGGATCATGTTTGGACCATTTAATGTCTCTAAACTTAAATTAAATACTTAATATTAAATATTTAATATTAAATGTTTTAATTAATAAATAAAATTTAAATTAAAACTATTTGATTTTAAATACCTTAAATTAAATACTTAGTATCAACTTAATATTAACTTAATATTAATTAAATATTTACGTTGCTATTAAGTATTTAAACTAACTTACAGGCACCTCACATAACATCCAATAAAAGAAAAAATAATCTGAATATTCACGGTCATAGTTTTATGGAATAGATTTTTCTTATTAAAATAAGAAAAAACTCTCACAAGGAGTTTAGTGATTATCAAAAATTGAGTCATCATTAGCAGACATGCAGAATGCTGTCTTCTACTACTCTTTTTCAAACTCTTGGCCTGTATCTTTTTATATGACTTAAATATGAAACCAAAAATTAAACTTTTTTTTTCTTTTTATACTTGGCACTCATTTCAAGTATCATTCCAGTATAAAAACTACACAAACCTTCACCAAAACATTACTTCTGTTCTTAGGATTCACTCATTCAATTGCTAATGAGAAATGTTATAGTTCGAAGAATCTCCAAAGTAGCAGAACTAAAAATTTCAAAATTATGTAAGCAAAGTTCAGGTATTCAAACACAGTAAATCAATTGAGCCTGCTCTGAAACCCACAGGAAAACAAACAATGCAAAACTAAAGAGGTATTATTATAATGTACTATGATGCAATAAAACTGACACACTTAGCTACTTACTTCAGCACTCTCAGTCACAGCAATTAATTTAAGAGTCACTTACCTGTCCTTGTACAGATCTTGATAAATAGTGTGCTCCTCGTTCCCTTTTCATTTTGCCGCCTCCACTACTCATTCCTGAGGACAGACCATTGGATGCGGCAGTACCGAAGTTGTAGCTGGTCACATTTCTAGTAGTTTCACATTTCACACCGGTCACATTCCTGTAGCTGGTCACACAACAGTACAGAAGTTGGGAGAAAAAAAAAGAGGAAAAAAAACTTAGACAATTTTTTTCAAGACATTGTAGCTGTTATTAGTCCTAGAATTGAAACCTGCTAATCAGAAAAAACTAAAGCTGTCTCACAAGTTGCTAAACGCTGGTAAATACTTGATGTTCTAAATAGGAAAATCTTTATTAACAGCAGCAATGAAAAGGACATACATAAGCGCACCATTCATATGGGAACAATGACTAAGCCAGAAGACCTGAAATAGAAGAGCTGATTTAGATTGTTATTTTCCAATGCTTCCTTTAAATAGGACTGGTTCTCTGATTCTGCGATGAACATGCATCTTTGCAGGGATATAAAAGAACAACTCACGAAAATATAGAAAGAGTGCTCATATGCATACACACATGGGACACACTGTCAACAGCTATGATAGAACAGAGAGGCCGTAGACTTGTGTGGCAAGGTAATACAGCATAAGCTTCAGAAGCAGCTCTGGCTTTCATGTGGCCATCAGCAGGAACAGCAGAGGTGTTGGGGTGTGCCAACATTCCAGTCTTTTCAGACATGAATAGAGATCCCTTTTGTAAGGCACACAAAGGCATTTTTCTGTTACTTAGAAAAGCCTAGATCAAAACCAGATAGATTTCCTAATCTACGTGGAAATAGGGAAAAAAAATATCCCAAACCAGAAGTGAAATAGGGAATAGCACTAATAAAAGCACTATGGCAAGAAAATGAAGTATGCCTGGAAAAACTGTGACATCAAAGCTTATCTTGCAGCCAATCAGTAAGTACAAAAGTGCATTAGATCACACTGGAAGACACCAGGTCAAACTTCCAGAAGACTGAGGAGGAGAACTGGTCTAAACTTGTCAAATACTTGACAACAGCCTGCTTAGCACTCTAACTGCATAGAGGAAGACAGATCCCTAAGGCATATGCTCAGACTTTTCTCTAATCCAAACTGTCAATCAATTAGAACACTGAAAAAAGTCTTACATCAAAATAGGTCTTTATTCAGACAAGTATCGTTTGCCCATAATAGCCCATATTCCTCTTTCTGTTAACACCTGTCAGCTTCAAGGGGGCAAAGACAGTTGTCAGCCTTCAAGCAAGTCTAATCTACAATTGGACTCAGGCTTAAAAAAAAAATATATACATATATACACACACACACACACACATATAGCATTGGTGGGCCAGAGATTTACTGAATATTCCAACTCAGCTGTCCAAAGGGACTCTTGCCAGCAGATCATTGTGGTGCTCCTGCTCCAGAACATGGCACCCAACAGACACCAGCACCACAAAAAACACTACCACCACTACCTACTCTACAAACAAAAGGTAGGGCACTGCAATGAACTTTGTGAACAAAATCAAAAGCAGTATGAGTTTTCTGGATCTCCTTCCTAAATGGAGAAGTAGAAAGGAGTTCTAACAAAGATAATTCAGAACAGTTTGAAAAAAACATAATTAAAACCCAGCACCTGTTTGCACCTGTACCAGAACCTTAAAGCCAGTCGCTTCCACCCCTAAAAAGGTGGTGGTTGTGAAGTCGAACTTTTAGATGCCAAAACAAAAACGTTGAGTTCTTTCTGCAAGCCAAACAATGCCCACGGTCACATAAGAATTGCTTGGCAGATGAGCAGAGTCAGCAAAATTCCCTGCTACTGTTCTTTGAAAAGAGCAACCCCCTAAAAAGGCAGGGTGCAAAATGTCCTAACTCAAGCGTTATTACCCCAAACACCATTTGCCCAGAAGGGAAAGCCATCAATATTATCTGGAGGATACCTCATCCTAACCCTAACCAACTAACTAACTAATTAACATCCTAAACCAAGAAAGCAGTATAACACAAAGCAGTCTCCTCAAGAAGAAATTCAATTAATTCTTCCGGATTTTTTTTTTTTTTTTATTTTAGAGATGAGTTAGCATTTGGCCTCAAATGATTCTAAAGAACACATGGTCTTCATGTGAACTCAGAGCAAACGATTAACTTCATCATGAAAGGAGCATTAAAAAAATAAATAAATACTAATAAATCTTCTTCCAGGTTTTTGCTTAAAAAATAAAGAAAAAAAACCTGTGACTCACTTCGCCTACTTTACCTTCTAAAGAATACTTCAGAAAGAATCATTCCATGAGGACAGAGCTTTCAAACTCCAAGCAATTAAATAGCTAAAACTAATAGCTTTTCCCCTAGGGAACATTAAGAGGGACAAATTGTTTTGTTATAAATAAACTGACATATAAACTATGAAATATCTGTCAGAGCAAAATTTGTAACACTAAAGATTTAGTTAAACTACAAAACGATCCATATTTCCTATAGAAGGAAAAAATTAGGCCTCCAAAAGCACAGATCCTTTCCATGGATACAGCATTATAGCACGCCTTGTTTCCCATCTTCATATCCTACTCAGAAGATAAACTTGGGATAAAAAGTGGTGTATCAGTGATGTATCAGTCACTTTATTATTGTTCATCTTCATTCTTTTCATAAAAGCAACAATTTTCTCAAAGTTACACTGATCTTCAAACACAATCTGGACTTTGCTGTTCCCTCAAAATACAAAATTTTCATTGCATTTCCCATTCCTTTTACTGAGAACTGTCACCACCTTTCCAAAAAGGCAAGCATCTAGACTGTACTGAAAAGGAGATTTCTTTCTTCCTTCAAGTAAGTTTTAAATGAATACATGTCATACCTTCCAGATTGTTCTGCTTGCTGTTTCACAGGCAAAGTCTTCTCTCTCATCCCCTGCAAGTTAAATTTATTTCAAGATTTAGCTGAATATATACAGAATACACAAAGTACCCAAAACCATTTGTTTTTTTTTTTTTTAATTATTATTTATTTTTAATTTTATAACACTGAATACGCCTCACCTACTTAACCTTGTTCCCTAATTCAGCATTGTGGGTACAGTTCAGTTAAACTTTGGGGCTAAAGTGAGCATCACTGCTTCACTCAGCACTGAGGACAAACTGATAGAACACTAAATCAAATTTGTCAAATTCTCTACCAAAGAAAGTAATTATTTTAAACAACATGACAAAAATTGTGTACATGTGGGGCCAAGTTTTCATCAAAACTTCTGTTTACCAACCCCGTAAAAGGGACATACTTTTCTGTTTTCTATCATTTATCAACAAACAAGCAAAAAAAAACAAACAAACAAACCTCTACCTCCCCTAAAAACTAAGCAGTTGCTGCTACATGTGGTCTAGAACTTCACCAATGGAGATTGTGCTGGCTAAACAATACAGAGATGGAAAGATTTAAAAGCAGTAAGTAACCAGTATTACTGTTCACTTTGATTTCCTGCCTAAAAAGCCCATACATTTAACACATCATCATTTGTACACTCAGACTGATACTGGAAACATGGGTGTTTTCGCAGAAGGAGATGCCAATTTAATTTTATGGAAAATTTATCAGACTCCATCTACACCAAAGCAATCAAAAACGATAACTCAGTGCATTGTCAGCTCTCACTTGGAGCACATAGCTCACCTGAAATAGTTTACACAGAACATGAGCATGTTTCATCAGTGACAGCTTTGTGTTCATGAGAATACAAAAGGAAAACATTTCTGTCTTTTAATATTCTTTCACTGAGCACAGGATGACTCAATAGCACATCATGATATTGTGAAAACAACAAGACACTGAGCATTCCAAAACCAGAATTAAATCCATAAAAGCTCAATCTATTTCACAATGGTTCCCACTGCCTTAAAGCTCGCCTCAAACATACTATCGGTACTTTTTGCAAAGATAGTATAATAATTGGTTTGAGAAACATTCCAAGATTGTAAAAAAAAAAAAAAAAAAAAAAAAAAAAAAAAAAAAAAAAAAAACAGGCACATAAGGACTCGAAAATGTACTTACTTGGTACTTTGTGTCTACTCTGTTGCAAATTTTGCTGGAATCAGGAGTTGAAGTCTTTGATGGTTTAGAATACTGGACCCGATGCATTGAATGAGGGTTTACCCTTGGTGTCACAAGTCTCTTTACAGGTGGATGCTGGGACTCATTCTGGGAGTCCAGCTTTGAAAGGGAAACAGCAATCAATTTATCCTTACATCTACCCAAAATAATTCCAATATTTATTGATGAAAACAAATTACAGAACTATAAAGCTCCCATCGGTCTTGGCACTCTGTGAATACAATTTGAAAATTCTAAAAACCATTCAACCTATAGAGGGAAATCACCAGAAAACCAGTAACAAAATCCATAAAGCTATATTTAAGTAGCCAAAGTCTGACTGAATTCCATTTCAAAATTTGGCAGTCAGCTTCGTAGACAAAATAATTCATGCTACCATAATTAAAATAACTCATGTTCCTATATGTTCCTATCTTTTCCTCTGCCCTCACTGATTTTTTTTTTAATAGCTTAATTCATTAATTTAACATTCAAAGCGTTAAGCAACTAATTATACAGGCTTCTGAGCTTCACATTCCCTACATTTTCCCCCTTCAAAGTTACACAAACAATAGAACACATTCAAAAAAAAGTTGTCAATCTTACAATAATCTCATTCATTAGAATATGATCCAATGCTTTAGATGTGCATTTAGATGCACATCAAGTAGTGGGTTTGACTTCATTTTTCAACACATTTTCACAGACCAGAGTTAATTTTTAACACAGACCACTGCATGTTCTGCAGAACTGACTTAACTGAACTGTCAAACAGAAAACAAACCCTGAAGGCTAAAAGATTTACCAATGGCTCCACCTGCAGTCTTAAGGATCAGAAGATACAGTCTTAGGAAGTATGTTATTGTTCAAATCAATACCAACAGAAAATTGCTTACATTGCAGCTTTAGTTTCACAGTATCTCCCAACTCTTAGTAACAGAATTCACACTATCTATGAAGTGTATAAAAATATATCTTTCTAAAAATTATTACATTCATTTTGAAACCTTGAATAAAATACGTTTTATGTAAGCTCACAAATCTGCTTCGAGTGAACGATGGTTCACCGCTGGTTTAAAGGTAAAAAAGAAAAATATTAATTCCCCCAGTTAGGCATTTAATACACCAAGAGCTATTCTGCCTGGTACAGTTCCTTGAAATAAGAAAAATACCACATCACTGCTACCCACTGCAGAAGTTTAGCCTGAGTGCACAAGTGTTCTGTCAACCACACGTTCACTTCAGCAGGAAAACACACAATCATCTCCTTCGCAAATAATTGCTTCTCATCAAGGGCTACCCTTCTCCTGCCAAGCATTATGAATAGACAATCTATCTCCTTCTACCCAGTGACAGCTGCGTGCAACATTCATTTAGTGGCTGACAACTTCAGGCTTTCTGTTGCAAATCTGGCAGATCTTTCTTAATGCCTTATCACAGGTGTATTTCTATAATATAGCTGAGAGTTCACACCAGATTTGTTTTTAGTTATTTGGATAATATTTATAATATACTTCACTTCTCAATGCCTTTGTAATTTGGCATATGGTGAAAAGATGGCACAGGGAATCTGAGATGTTTGCAAACTCTGAAGTGATTGTAAACTTAATTATACATCCAATCAAGGAATTAGCACAGAAACTTCTTGAGACATTGTCCCTTTTCTCATTAGAACAGAAGATGAAGAGCGTGCACATCCTGTTCTTTCCTTCAGTCACCTAATCTTAAAGCGGTCATTTCAGGGTTTTGCAATTTAATAAACCCAATGATACCCCTTAATTAAAGTCACCAAAAAAAGATGACTGGTTTTCATTTTTTAAACAAAATGAAAGGAAATCATGCTTTACCACAGCATTATCACCAATTCTGTGCTACCTCCAAATAGGAATTCAGGAGCATAAGATTTATAGTGTCAGAAATTAACAATTTCCCTTGTTTTTACCTTGAATGGTGATAAAAAGCAGAAAAATAGTTTGCTGTGCCCAAATGAACACCAAAGTCCGTACAAAGTCTATATGACCAGTCAATCAGTATTTTTCTGTTTGTGATCATTTCTTCAAGAGAAAAAATTTCCTCAACAGGAATTTTAATATGCAGCTTCACCCCAAACTGGGGGACAAGATACAACTACTTTGTGTGTTCTAGAGTCGTTGCTCTCAACTTACAAAGATAACAAATCTTAATGTGAGTAATCTTTACAGCCCTTCATCTCTTGTAGATAGATGCCAATATTAACTTGATTAGATGCGTATGTTGTCATTGAGGTTTGAGAAAATTTTTCTAATAGTGATAAAGCATTAGAAAAGTTATCTACCTCATCTTAAGACATTATTGGTTCTTACCTTTCTTCGTTTGGGCTGGAGGTCAGGAATATTCAGTTCATCTATGTCTGGAGGCTAAGGGAAAAAATAAAGCCTAAATGTTAGAGGGCTTTTTTTTTTTTTTTTTTTCCTGAGAGAGGGGGTTCCCTGCAATAAAAATATGGAGGTTCATGGTCAACTTACAGAACTCAGCGGCAAAAGAGGTGGCATTCTTTTAGCATCCTGTTGAAAAAATAGTGCAATAAATTAAACTCGACACAACATAAAGAAGAACAGTTTTATCTGTATCCTTTGATGGCACATTTACTAAGTTTTATAAACACATGAAGCAAAAACGGATTAAAAGAAGTGTTATTTACCATCAAAGGGCTTGACAGCTTCTCCATTGCCTCCAAGATGCACCGTGCTGCGGTACTTAAGGTAGCGTGGGACTGCACTTTTTCTTGTCTAGCTCTCACTCTCATTTGTACCTGGAAAATTAGCATTTTAAGTGTTACAATGGTCAATTCTGAGTTAAGGAGGCATGTATTTTATGTTCCAAGGCTACACTGATGATATAACCAATATATTCTGATGACAGAGAAAAATGCAGTCACTGGGAGTTCAAGCCGTAAAGAAGAGTACGTTCTGAGTACAACGAAGTTTACCTTGGGCCTCAGTGCATCTTGCATGTGCTTGTTGCACGAGTAATAAAAGAAATCCATACTTGTAAAAGGTCAAGATGGATGATGCTAGGACTGCTAAGGCCTCCAAAGCAGTAATCAGGGAAACAGAACTCAAGAAAAGGCTTGTGGTACAGAAAGTACTTTCGGTAACAACACAGACCTCAGAGTTTCACGATGGTGTAAGTGTACCATCTTAAAATCAGTGTATACAATCATAACCAGGAACTAGTTTTACTTCTCTCTTGCTTCCTCCCTTCCCCCAAGATTAAAGTTGGCTGCAAATCTTTGTTTTAAAAGATAAAGATCCGCTTTAAACTGTAACAGATCTAAATATTACACTGAAAAAGTAAACTGTTTATTTGCACCACCCAACTTCAAATATCATTCAAAAACTTCCCTTGGTGTGACTTTTTTCTTCCCATGTTAAACCCCTCTGTGCTTATCACACGATGTGAAGACAGGAAGCAGACCATGCAGCATATAAAAACACAAGTGAGACTCACAGAACCACAGAATGGTTACGGTTGGAAGTGACCTCTGGAGATCACCTGGTCTACCCCCTGCTCAAGCAGGGCCACCCCAAGCAGGTTGCCCAGGACCATGTCAAGTCAGCTCTTGAAGATCTCCAAAGAGGGAGACTCCACAGCCTCTCTGGGCAGCCTGTGCCAGGGCTCCATCACCCGCACAGTAGAAAAGCATTTCCTGATGTTCAGACAGAACCTCATTTTGTTTGTGCCTGTTGCCTCCTGACCTGGCACTGGGCACTGCTGAAAACAGAATGGCTCTCTATGCTCTTTGCACCATCCCTTCAGGTATTTACATACATCAGTAAGTTCCCCCCCCCGAACCTCCTCTCCTCCATGCTGAACAGTCCCAGCAGTCTCGGCCTCTCCTCAGAGGAGAGGTGCTCCCAGACCCTTGATCATCTTGGTGGCCTTTCGCTGGACTCTCTAGTACATCGCTGTAATCCACAGCAAGCAGCAATAAGCAAGCTTCTCTCTCCTTTAAAAGCCTAGTATTTTGGTTCCTCTTTTTACCATAATCCAGTAATATTGTTAGAAAACAAAAATAGCTGACCAAAGAGGGTTCCCAGCTTTAAACCACAAGTTTTCAAGGTTTCCCGTAAGTGAGGTACTGCCCTTGTTCCATTGCAGAACTGGACTGTCAGAACAGATCCAGCAAACCCATGTTTTCATTTCCTTAAAATTCCTTTTGATTTACTGATAAAAGTCAAATTGATTTAAATACATTCCTACCAAACCCGATTTGACTTTCCTTTTCGATTCAGCTCTAGCTAATCAGAGTTGTCAGCAGTTTTTATTTGCTATTTCCAAGAACTCTTGGGGGCAAATAACTCTCTTCAAGAACTATATGAATCATTCAAAATAGAAAGCATGTTACTGCTTATCTTGGGACTGCATTTAGTCCTGCATGCCTCTACGTAACAGAAGAGCAAAGGATCAGCAAAGTTAATTTTAGATATTTTTAAAGAGCGCAGTTTTATACAACATATCCATAGCATGAGTGCAGGCATGCTTGGAAAAAAAGATCCACAGATAAATATTAGCCAGGTTTGACTACTGTAGCTTTTGCTACTATAAACACAAGTTTTCAAAGTTAGGCTGCCATTGTTTTTATTTACATTAAAATAACATGATGCAATGTAGTCAGAGGCAGACAATGGCACTCAAATGGAACTTCTTGAAAGAAATAACAACAGAGGAAACCCTGACTATCAACAACTAGCCTAAATTGTCATTCTTGTTCTTTCTGACAAGTATTACCTGTGGTAAAAACTGTTAAAAAAAGAACTTAACCCGAAATCAATCTGTTCTATTTTTGTAGACAAAGAGGGCAGAATAGCAACTGTTACCACATATTCAGCTCCCTGCTCAAAGCTCCTTTGGCAGTGCTGCTTTTTTGTTTCCATCACTATTTCCCATTACCCTACTTTTCTCATACCCGATAAGGTTGTACCATCGGCGGCTTTGATTTTACAGCTGCACCACCATAGGCCGTCTTTCCAGGGTAAAATGGAGAATACCCAGGCTGGTTTTTCTTACAGTCAGATGTGCTTCCGCGTGCCTACAGAAACACAGTACGGTAAGTGGATAGAAAAACAGGTACACATTCAAACTGATTAAAAGAAAGACTGTGCAGTACTTACAGAACACACTCCTCCAAAAACAGATAAACTGAATGCAGGTTTCTTAGAGCTAGCTGCAGAATGCTGCGAGAGGGAATGAGTTCTGTCAGCTTCTGTGGTCCAGAGCAGTGATGAAGAAGTATTTTTTAAAACTCCAACATCTGCCAAAGTGACATATGTTAGATGTAAACGTCTCTAGTACATACAGAACTTTAACAATAAAGATCATACTAATTCAAGTTCTTCAATACAGAAAAATAAACGTGGCTTCAGCTTCTTTAAACAGCTTCATGTACAGACTGAAAATCAAGTATCAGCTACAAAATTGAAAACTGTTCACTGAGCTGCAAGTAGTTTTCAGCAATCTTAACAAGTTAATACTGTGCTTCCAATGCAGAAGATTTTTTTTTCCTTTTGTGCTAAAATAAAAGAGAACTGCATAAACATCAGTGCATTTGTACAGACAAAGCTTTTTTCTATGTTGGTAAAAGGCTGGAGGCCAGCACAGATCATAATTGCACAGGTTTTACACCTGGAAGATTCCTAGAAGGCTGCTCTAAGAGTTAACGATCTTCTTCCCATGTATGTTTTACGACGACACACCAGAAAGTTGTAGTGCACTCAGGTTATACTGCGAAAGCCCAGCAACTCTACTCTCAACCATACAGAAGTTCTCTGAAAAACCTGCTGAGGACACTTCAGTCCCTGTCTATCTGGGGGACTAGAAAAAGCTGCAAACCTGCTGTTTGCCCTTTCAGTGAGAAGACCTAGGTACCAATCTACATCAACACAATGCTTATTTTTTATTTTAAAATGGTGTGCCTTCCTTAATGAATTTGGCAAAAGACATTAAAGTATTGACAGCTGAAGCCTTCTGCCAAGAAAGGTCAAAAAAACAGCCCATAACTTGTTATGTCAGAGTAGTTTTCTTATCTTCTCCTACTAAAACACAGGAAAACATCTTGTGATTCTATTTGTCACCTACAGTTATTCACATTTAACCAGCTGTCTGTTAGATATTCTGAGTCACTCTTCCTTCCAGACAATCATCCTAGTTGTCAAGCTACAGCAAGTCAGCCTGATTTCCTACCATCCCAGTTCAAAATTTACATATAACCTAGCTGAAAGTGTGTATTTCAGCATCGACTCTTTGTAACATCAGGGTATCACAAACGTATTCCAAAGCAGGCTTCTATTAAAAAGGTGATAGGATTATATACTTCTAAAACACTAAAACTTAAATTTAATTCTTGCATCCAAAGCTGACATTCTCCTATTTTGTTTACTAAGGTGATGTGGAATATTAAAGAACGCAAAGTACTTCACATTAAAAAAAAGTCAATTAAACAGGGAACAGAAAAATCACCTTTGTCAGATGCTCTAGAGGAGAAGCCACTGGTTGTTGACATGTTGTCATCGTCTTGTTGAGAGGTAGAATCTTTGATTTCTTTTATGAAAGAGAGTCCAGGACTGCCAATGCCAAATATTGAAGATGTCGAGGGCTGAGAAGGTGAGACAGAAGAATCCGACATGGTATAATTCAAATGGCTCCGATGAAGAGCGGGCCTTGTTAAGGCAACTGGGTAGTTCAGTGCTGATCTACTTGTGGATGGTTCTAGACAAGAAAAGGGAGATAATTAGCTTTGCTATAGACAAGCTCACAGAAGCCAAAACCTGTTTCCTATCAACAGCCATGCTATTGCCAAGTTCTAAGCGCAAAAATAGAGAAGCCAAATTTAACTTCTTCCTCACCCAGATACAGTTTCATCTAACTGTCTGGCTACAACAACAACACTGCTTGCAATACTGAGTATTAATGTTGCATTCAGAAGAAGTTAACTATGAGGTTTCACAACACCAGATTCCGACCTCGTGTTCAAATGCTCTAACACTGACTTGGCCTTTCACTAAGTCAAACACACATACTCCTCCTCGCACGTACAGCTTGCAATAAGCTTTACAAAATTTGAGATTACATGCTAAGTCACAGATAACACTGCAGCTTATATAATGTTGGAACAAAGGTCATTAATCTGAATACACAGCATGAAAATGAACATTTGCAGTACTTTTTTTCCCAAGTTCTACCATATCAGCTCATGTTAGAGGCAAAACAGTATCTCCTACCCATTAACTACTGGGATTTTGACCCAAGGGACAAGTACGTTGACCCAAGTAACCAGATGAGCATTTTTTCCTCTTGAAGCAAAGGGTCTGCAAACAATGCCAGTGGCCTGATAAAAGCCTACAGTCTCCCCCAGGAATCTGGGCAATTAAAATGACTTTGCGCCACTATCCTCTTGATGCTCGCACTCAAGCTTAAACTAGTTAGTTCAATCTTCATAACCACTGCAGTACCACTAATTAGTTCTCCAAACCATGAGCAGATTTTTAGAACAGTACCGTTTGAGATACAGAAAGTTATTCGGGCTGAAGGCCACCTAAGCAAGGAATATAGGCTCCAGCACATTGATACCTCAGAGCTGAAGAAACACATTTGTTTAAAAATGAAGTAATAATTTAAAAAAAATATCTTATTCTTAAGCATAGCAAGTAACACTCACAGACAGCTACATAAGCTACAAAAGGTTCTAGGATGTCCACCTGCTCCTGATCTCCTGGAGTTAGTAAGCTTCCAGTGCAGCTGTTCTTACTGAAAGCTCCTTTCACACAGTTACATAGAAAAGCCAACATGTGTTCCTCAGTCATGAAGACCTTCTCTATTCTTCTATCCAAACTTATTCCCAAGCTATAGCTACACAGAAAGCAATCAATCTCCTTGTTTACAATTAGATGAGATTGGAGGCAAAGATATTACCTCATTATTTTTTGATTCTGCCAACAACAGAAGCAACTGACTTTCCAGT